>NC_140585.1:1237067981-1237734521 GCF_964204655.1 Triturus cristatus | reverse complement strand
AACATTTTTTTAGCATGTGAATCTACGTTTTACAGAGCTGCTTGGCATAGACCAGGAAAAAATAAGTTATTTACCTGTAAAAGTGCTCTCCAGCATTGGTATCTTTTATAGACTCACATGCTGTTTGACTAATTCCCCACACCAAGCTGGGAGTCGGCCATCAAATACATGTATCATGTTTTAACTTTAAGCAGAATTCCCAAGAAAGGGCTCTCTTCTTGTCAGCTGTGCTTGTTTTTACTGTATCAATCCCTTTGTAACACGCTATTCAGAGCCAAATAACTTCTCATATAAACATGCAACACAAGAACAATCCAAAAGAAACTCGTTGGTGGAAATTAAGATACAGCACATGTGAGTCAAGATAATACCAATTCTGGATGGCCAGCCTTAAGGTTAGTGACTCATTTTTCTCTAACAAGGGCTCTCTTCTTGTCAGCTGTGCCTGTTTTTACTGTACCAATCCCTTTGTAACATGCTATTCAGATCCTGATTACTTTTCATATAAATATGCAACACAAGAACAATCCAACTGAAACTCGTTGGTGCATATTAAGGTGCTGCATGTGCAAGTCAAGAATATACCAATTCTGGATGACCAGCCTTAAGGTTAGTAGCCCATTTTCCTCCAACATTGTATCTTTTGCAATTGAATGAATGAATGAATGGAAACTTATAATCGCGCTACTTAGCCCGAAGGCATCAAGGCATCACCTTCACATGCTATTTGAATTGAATACTCTGGTGTCATGGTGATGGCCATTTGCTGCGCGAGAAGAGCGTGCATGAGTTCTCTGAAAGAACATAGATGGAATGTGTTCTCTTGAGCTTTCTATCAGTGTCAGTATTCTGTTAGGACTCAGGTGCCCATTTGGAGAAGGGCTGAGCTGACAGATGACATTTATGCTACTGGTACGGCTATATTCATAAAACATCTTCTTGGTTGTACCTGAACTTGTAAATAGTTAATAAACATATTGAAAGGAACCTTCTCATGTGTGGACAGTAAATACTGCAAATGCCAAGAAAATGTTACCTGGGGGGCAGGGGAAGGATTTCAGCATCATCTAAAACGGTTCTACCGCATGTTTTGTCCCAGAACAGCATCAATATCTAAGCAGTTATGCTCTTGAGTGGCCTCCAAGTGGCTGTTTTGTATTTATCCACTAGCTGTGCATTGGCCATGAAAGCCATGTGGCTGTCCACCTTTTAGTATGGCCAGAAACTCTCCTAGGAAGTTGTGTATTTGCCTTGTGGTAAGCAAACTTCATCCAGCCCATGACATATCTGGATAATGTAAACTTAGCCATCACCTGCTCATCGTGTGGCTACCAGAAAAATGTGTGTGGTGATATCCCCTCTTTAGTTGTCTGGCAGAGGTGATACTTCCCAGTGAACTATCCATAATATGGTTTAACATCAATTTAATGCTTTGGCTCACAAAGCGTTGATATGAGGCATGTCAGCACCATGTGAAGTTGTCATCTTAGTACTGATACTTTAACAAAGACCAAACAGTTATTGCTGCCAGTCACATTTTTATGTACGCTTGTTGCAGGTCCAACTTCACAAAGCTCAGTTGATAATGCAATAGTTCATGGTGCTCGCTCAGAACTATATACAGGTCTATCTTCAAACATGAGATACAAACTCTCTTCCGTTTCTGATTAGAAATAGTGTTGGCTTGAGTCAGCCTTAGAATTGGCCTGCAAATCTGTGCCCTGCTGGAACAGGCTTAATTGTCTTAAGTGAAGAGCTGTAAAAGCCACAACTAGAGGTTGAAAGGTGCTTGATCGTCATGCTGAATCCTGCCTTTCTATCCTCTCAGCAAATGGCTGTCCACTGATCCTGCAAGTGAAGATGCATCAGCATTAGGAGCAAGTGGGGGAACCATTGTGTGCCTTGTTCAATTTGGAGCTGCCATGATCCCTCTAAAACGGCACTAAGCAGTGTCTACACCAGCCAGTGTAGCAGAGGTACTGGTGGGAACATGTAGTGAATGAGCCACTTTTGTGGTCTGACACCCTATGATGACCCTCAACCACCACCATTTTGTACTGATTTAAGTGTGTTATGTTGCCCTAGCCTTAATGTAGGATGGGCTTGCATATGCCTGCTTTTTTTCTGTCTTTTAGTGGAATAGTCTTTCCAAGAATAAAAGGTATGGGATGTTGAGGTGCAGTCTTGTGGGTGGTGGTGCACACATGTGCTCAATGTTGTATACTGAGGGATTAAGTGTATAATGTTATTTGGGTTAGGTGAATTATGACTTTGACCTATTGGCTTTGACGTGGTCTAATGTAATTTTGCCTTCTGACTTTACCTTGCTTCAAACTTTTCTGTGTGCACAGTGGTGCTTGTAAGTTGTGTGGATGAGAATTATAGGTGCTAACTACTGCCTTTGACATGTTCTCATGTCATCTTGCTTTGCTTTGGGCCTTTCTGTGTGCATGGCTTAACTAACTCCATTTTCATGCTGAAGCCATTTTCTGTGTCTGCACGAAGAAGAGGGCATGTTTTGCTTTCCTCCTGTTTTTCTGACTAGAGAGAACTGGTTCTTATCGGAGGAATGTACATGGTTTGACTCGTAGCCATAGCAAGGGCCTGATCAACCGTTGCTGTGACCTTGGAGCAAGCTGGTACGGGCTCTCATGAGAACTAGGAGGCGGGGCTTGCTAGAAGCTTCGCTGTGTTTGAATGTGTATTAAAAAGGGGAGCCTGGGGCGTGGCTTCGGCAAGATGGCCGAACGGACCTAATCCGAATCGGCTCCCGCACCACCCTGGGCTTACCCCGGCTGCGGCGCTGTTCCTGGGCCCCTGGGCAGGCCGTACGCTTCCTGAATGCCATGGCGAGCTGATGGGCACTAGTAGAGGTGGGCGAACCCCACATGGAGGCTGAATGGAGCGCCCGAAGACCGCGGCTGCGGCTGCGCCTGCGACGCACAAGATGGCGGCTCCCGGGGACGGATCGGCGCTCCGCGCCAGGCGAAGCTGACGGTCCGGCGCACCCTGGCCAGAGGCGAGTGCGGCTGACTCTCCCTGGGTGCTTTCGTGGCGGTCCGGGCCCGATGGGGCGGGACGCGGACCAGGCGCCGACTCGCTGAGAATCCCCCTGAGGCTACAGGCTGAGAGACGACCGGGACCTGCGATCCAACAGCCCCGGATGTGGCGGTCACGTTGAGGAGAGACCGGAGCACGAGCGGAGGATGCACGTTGCGGAGCCGAGGTGAGAGCTGACGGATGGGCCCCGGGGGAGCTAACGAGCCTGGAGAGATCGGGAGGTGGAGCCACCGGCGAGCCGCTGTGCGAGTCCCTGCGATCCTGGGGCACTGGTGGGTGGACCGTCCCCGCGTGGACACGACGAGGGCCTTCAGCTACACACCATAAGCAACGGGCCTCCCCTCCGGGGGGCAGGTGAGGGACTTTGGCGGAGGTCGCGCAGGTACCGGCCAGGGGTGACGGAGGAGGTCTGGCCAGCAGAGGGAACGGAGGTCGGCCCCTACATGTGCACAGCTTGGCGAGACTTCGGGGATCCAGCGGCGGCTTTGGCGAGGGGGGCTTAGAGCAGCTGAGGTGTGACACCAGAGTGGTCTGAGAGCCCGGGTGCTGTTCGGTGCAGCGCCGTGTGATCGCGGCGCTCCCGCCGGGGGGCCCCTGCTCTCGCTGATCGCATGCTGGGCCGATCGGGGGCGGCCATATGCCTGCTAAGAAGGGTCCGGCAAAACGCACCGCCTCAGTGACTGCCTTCTTCAGCCCAACGGATAGGGGGACGTCTGGGGCCCCGGCCGACCCATCGGGGGCGATGGCGTTAACCAAGGAGGACCTCCTGGCCTCGTTACGGGACTTTAAAACTGAGCTGCGGGAGGAGATAGGCCGGGATGTCCAATGCTCGATCGACCAGTTGCGCTTGGACTTGCGTGACCAGCTGTCCGGCCTCAGGCAAGATGTCGACGCGGTGGGCACGCGGGTGGTGGAGTTGGAGGCGCAACATCAGGACTTAGACAGCAGGTCCGCAGACCACTCGCGACGGATTCAGGCCCTCCAAGATCAACTGACACAGACGCAGCTCAAGGCGGAGGACCTGGAGAACCGCGCTCGACGCGACAACATCCGCGTGCGCCACTTGGAGGAGCGGGCGGAGGGCCCTGACCTAGAAGCATTCTTGGAGGGCCTCTTCGCGGAAGTGGTGAAGCCGCAAACCCTCAAGATCAAGCTTGACCGGGCACATAGGGTGGGTTCCCTGGCGCCAGGAGACAGACGGCGGCCGAGAGACATACTGGCTAAATTTCACTCCTACAAAATCAAGGAGGCTGTCCTGGCGGCAGCCAGGGCGTCTTCGGAGGTGTCGTTCCAGGGATTTACATGTGCGCTGTTCCAAGATCTGTCACCGGCGACGCTGGCGAGGCGCCAGTCATTTCGGCCACTGACTACTAAATTAAGAGCGGAGCACATTAGATACCGATGGACCTTCCCCTTTGGCCTATCATTTGAATACCACAATAAGCAACGGACTGTTGTGGACTTGGCGGCCGGCAGGGCCATTTTGGGACTATCCTCATCGGGAGACGAGCAGGAGGAGGGGGGGGCCTCGGCGGCTGGCGGAGCCGGGGCAAAGGCCGGGGAGTGGGTCACGGTGGGTCGTGCGCCTCCCAGATGAATCCGCGGGAGACGCCATCTGGAGATTGCTTTGGCCACAGAAGGGGACCCTGTGCACCTGCTGCAGGCCCGCGAGGCCCCGCTTGAACACTGCCCCACCGGGTCTTGCCGCCAGTACAGGAGCAGGGGTAGCGCTGGGCAGTGGACTGCAGGATCTGGCCTGTCTGGGACCTGGGTTCAACAGTTGAAGATGTTTCTTCATCTCTTTTGTTCGCATTGGGATTTTTTGCAGCCGGGGTAGGGGTGGGCGGGTTGTCACGACCCTCCGAGTCTTCTACACTTGGATGTTGTGTGGATTTGGGGTATTTTGGTTATTTCTTTTTCTTCTTTTCATTTCTTTTCTCTATCTTTCTCTTGTCTTGACACGGAGAGTGGGTGGATCTTCCGGGGGGGGGGGGGGGAGGCGGAGGGGTGGGGGGGCAGACCTTGAGCCTTGCTAATAATGGTAGCTTACATCCAAACCCACGATGGCTTTATCCATAGGCACCTGGAACGTGCAAGGGCTTAATTCCCCCCAGAAACGACAGAGGGTGCTGAAGTACATATCGGATCATCACCAGGACATAGTTGCACTGCAAGAAACACATCTGCATAAGGGGGAAGAACACAGGTTGCGACATAGGTCATACCCACTCATGTACAGTTCCTCAGCCGCCACCAAGCACAGGGGGGTAGTGTTGATGTTTCATAGCGGGGTAAAGTTTCAGCCCTTAGAGGTGTGCTCGGATAAGACGGGGAGATGGGTGATGGTAAAAGGGGTTTTAAGGGGTTAGACCTGCACTTTCATTTCCATATATGCGCCTAACACAGGTCAGGCGGGATTCCTGAAGCTTTTTGCACGAAATTGGAACAGTTTGCGGAAGGCTCGGTCGTTTTGATGGGGGACTTTAATCTGGTATGGCAGACGGAGCTGGATAGTTCTCATTCGCAGAGGGCGGATTCGGGCTCCTTTTCCACGGCTTCCAAGCAACAATTATCGGATCTGGGCCTTTGCGATGCATGGCGCACACTTCATCCTTCCACAAAGGATTACACCCATTTTTCACATGTTCATCAGTCGTATTCCCGTTTAGACTATATTTTTATTAATCGCTTTTTGTCGGGGGCCCTACGAGATGCTCAGATTCTTCCCCTCTCCGTTTCTGACCATAGTATGGTCATGATCACGCTTCATTGGGGTGGCCCCCGGGGCCACCAGCGCAAATGGTACTTCCCCGCCTCCCTCACTAGGGACATAGTACTGCGCACATCTCTACGAGAGGCTATAGACGAATACTTTGCCCTCAATGGCGCGGAGGAGACCTCGGAGCTGATACGGTGGGACGCCTTTAAGGCGGTGCTTAGGGGCAATTGCATCGCACTTAACTCCGCGCTCAACCGGCAGAGAGCAGCGGAACGGGAACAACTGGAGGAGGAGCTAGTGACGGCAGAGCAGGCCCATAAGGCCAAGCCTTCTCGCATCACCTTGCGGCCCCTTATGGCTTTGCGGGGCAAATTGAAGTCCATATATGCCAACAGGGCCGAGCTTACTCTCTTGCGCCTACGCCATACCTCGTATATCCAAGGGAACAAGATCGGGAGACACCTGGCCAGACAGCTCCGAGTTAAAAGGGACAAGGAATATATTGAGGGGATTCGAGATGCTGCGGATGTGGTCACTCACTCCGATGAGGGGAAGGCGGACTGTTTCCGCTCCTTCTACAGCGCACTGTATACATCGGACTCTCTAGAGGACCCAGCGCAGGAAGATTATCTGCAGGGGTTACCGCTCCCCCAGGTCGCCGCTTCTACCAACGCGGACCTCTGCGCCCCCATCTCGTTGGTGGAAGTCACCAAAGCCATAATGGCGCTTAAACTAAATAAAGCTCCCGGGCCCGATAGCCTCACAGCCCTATTCTACCGCACTTTCGCGCCAGACCTGGCTCCACGTTTGCAGTCTCTTTTTAACGCCGTCATCACTCAAGGGGTGGTTTCCCCGTCCATGGCGGAGGCGGTTATCACGGTCCTCCCAAAACCGGGGAAACGCAAGGATCAGTGTTCCTCTTATCGCCCAATCGCGTTGTTGAACCTGGACGCTAAATTGTACTCCTCTATCCTGGCCGCTAGGCTTAATCCTCTTATGGCAGCGCTGTTACATCCCGACCAATCGGGTTTTATTCCAGGGAGGCAAACGCATGACAACATGCGACGTATTGTACATCTCATAGAAAAAGCCTCTAGAAGACGTTTGCCGGCCCTCCTGGTTGGTCTTGATGCCGAAAAGGCGTTCGACCGGGTGGACTGGGGTTTCCTCTTCTCCACAATGCGACGGATGGGCTTTGCGGATGCCTTTATCGCAATGATTCAGGCCAACTATCGGATTCCCACGTCGCGTGTTCAAGTCAATGGGACCTGTTCGGCTCCGTTTACCCTTTCTAGGGGCACGAGACAGGGTTGCCCTTTATCCCCCCTATTATTTGCCCTGAGCATTGAGCCCCTGGCGATGGCCATTCGGCACAACCCACAGATAACGGGTATTCCATTTGCGGGAGAGGACCACAAGATCTTCCTGTTCGCTGATGACGTTCTCCTCTCCCTCACACACCCTTCCACGTCGCTCCCGACTCTCCATGCAGAGTTACGGCGCTTTGAACAGGTGGCGGGGTTCAAGATTAACCTGGACAAGTCGTACATCCTCAATCTTACGATACCGGGGGAGGAGCTCTCGTGCCTCCAACAGAGCACGACTTTCCGATGGGCGACCACATCGCTCCAATATCTGGGAGTTCAGCTTACTCCGTCCGTGGAAGATCTGTATAAGGCTAACTTTCCCCCCCCCCTTCTCGCGCAAATTAAGGCGGACTTAGCGCGCTGGAAGCCGTTGTTCATCTCCTGGCTGGGGCGTATTCATTCGCTTAAAATGACAATATTGCCGAAACTGCTCCACTTGTTTCAAGCCCTTCCCATTGACGTCCCCCTCTCCTTTTTCTCGACTATGCGCTCCCTCTGCTCCCGTTATATCTGGCAGGGGGGAAGAGCCCGCCTGTCGTATTCCATGTTGCGGAGGCCTCGCTCTGCGGGCGGGGCGGGCCTCCCCGACTTCCACCTCTACTATAAGGCGGCGCAACTGCGCGTGTTGATAGAATGGTCGAAAAGAGAGTCGGAAACAGATCGGTGGCAGGACGGACTATTTGGGATTTAGCGTGGCGCCCGAAACGAGATAGGCTGGATAACGCGTACATTAGCACGCCCACCAGAACAACGCTACGGGTCTGGGACTCCCTGTCTCCGGACGACCGGTGGACCACTTTCCCTTCCCCTCACACCCCCATTCATGGACAGGCGGTCTTTCCGCCAGCGTTCAATAGAGGGCCATTCGCAGCTTGGGAGGAGAGGAGCTGTTTAATGATTGGACATCTACTTAGAGGGTCTAGGTTGATGACTTTCTCCGAATGTAGGAATGACTTTAGCCTCCCGCAAACTGAACACTATAGATTTCTCCAGCTCCGGCACTGGCTTCAATCGCCGGAGATTCAGGCAGCGATCCACAGGCCCAGACCCCGTTTGAAAAATTCATTCGCACTACCACCACCATGAAGGGGGCAATTTCCTTTCTTTATGGCCACCTTCTGGCCACTGTGGTATCACCGTCCCCGCGATTTAAGGCTAAATGGGAAGAGGTGGTGCTTAGACCGATTGAGGAGCGGGAGTGGGAGGCCCTGTGGTCAGACATCTCCAAGCACAACCACTCGATAGAATTGCGAGAAGCTCACATGAAAGTAATGGTGGATTGGTACCTATACCCAGCTAAACTGCGGCGTATTTTCCCAGGCACCTCTGACCGCTGCTGGAGGGGCTGTGGGATGCTGGGGGACTTTCAGCACATCTGGTGAACTTGTCCTACGATCCGCCCCTTCTGGGAAGAGATCTTGGCGCAAATTAAATCTATGCTGGGCTATCCGATCCCTACCTCCATGGAAACAGCGCTGTTGGGCCTTCGAGATCCCTCCCTACGCTACCAAACCAGAGCGGACAAGGCCATAATGTGGCTGTGCTTGGGGGCGGCGAAGGTAGCTATCGCCGCTAATTGGAAGAAGCAGGCGGCACCTACGGCCTCGATGTGGCATGCCCGCCTTTGGAGACTCCTCAGTTTAGAAAGAATGGCGGACATCTTCAGGGAGGACTATGCCGCATTTGAGCTCAAGTGGGGTCCACTGGTGACTTTCCTCTCTAGAGGCTTGCCGGCGGCCGTTTGTCCGCCCCAGGTCAGGGGATTACGGCTGTTTCAACTGTAGTCGGCCGAGGCGGCTACAGGTGGCATCTCCTGATCATATATTTCGCAGTTGCAGGGTCACCTGGGTGAGACTCTGTCCTGTCTCCGCTTTGGATGGGCCTCTCTCTGGCCACGGGCCTCTGGGCTCCCTCCCTGAGTCCCTCCTCTGTCTCTCTCTCTCTTGCTTTTCCTTCTCTCTCCTTTTTCTCTTTTTCTCTCTTATGATTTATGGGGTGGGTGGGGTGGG
This sequence comes from Triturus cristatus, assembly GCF_964204655.1. NCBI lineage: Eukaryota > Metazoa > Chordata > Amphibia > Caudata > Salamandridae > Triturus > Triturus cristatus. Next base: position 1,237,725,366 of record NC_140585.1, on the reverse strand, counting down.
GTGGGAGGGATTATGGGGAGTTGGGGGTGTTTATAAAACTGATTTGCAGTTTCATGGCACAGTGTCACCAGGATGTTTGGACTTCACCTTTTGAGTACCCGACCGGCACCGGACTGTTAGAGCCCGGTTGAAGCCCACTGGAGTTCTCCAGTGCGTAGTTTCGGGGCTTGCTTCCCCTCCCTTTTTCAGCTCTACTGTACCCCTCCATTAGCGTATGTTACTATTGGGGACGTTTGCCTCTTGTGTGTATTGTCTAGGGTCGGTACTCTCTTCTTTTCTACATCCTCGCTTGCTGGTCTACTCAGTTATAATCAAATGTCATGATATGTTCTGTTTGTCATTCTCTTTGATGCTAATAAAAAACAATTTTGACAAAAAAAAAGGGGAGCCTACACTGGCCTGGTGGAAGTTCATCCGTGGAGCAGACGTGTTGTCACGGAAAAGTGGTGTCACCTCTGAGCTTTCGCCCGGTTCAAGCAATGGGCTCCCCTTGAGCAAAGTGGGGTGAAATGATGGAGCATTAGGTGAGGTGTCTCTGCTACTAACTGTCTCTTGATTCTTTTCTGAATTCTTTCCTTTCCTTCTTATTTTCTGATTCTTATATCCATACATATATATATTTCTACATATATATTTCCCTTGATTGTATTTCAATCATACTATTGATATGTTAGAGTCTGCTATGATTGGTGCATTTGGCTTACTGTGTGGTGCTGTTTACTAATAAATACATCCCAGATATACCAATTCGTCTTTTCCTTGTAGCAGGAGGTGTGGACTCTTCTTGGCCAAGTATTCTGTTGTAGAAGGATGGGTGAATTCCCTTCTAGCAGGTAATTGTGTTATAGGAAGTTGTTCTATTCCTGGCAAGTGATGTACAAAGTAAATCTCGCTCTAGAGAAGTGTTGTGTGTGTTACCTTGGTCTAGAGGAGACTCATATGTTATATTGTTTTCTTGCCTTGCCTTTGGGGGAGTGTTGAAAGTTTGCCCACCTTAGGAAGTGCTGTGTATATGTTATATTCCATAAATTTGGAACTGATATTCTCTCCCTGGGAAAGTGACGGTACATTCCTTGGTCCAGGGGAGATCTAAAGTTTGTCATTACAGAACAGGTAAATAAACTCACTCTACAATTCAAAGGAAAATGTATACCCTGGTTCCTGAAATCTGGAAGTGTAGACAGCGCATTTGTTGTTTTTACTAGTGGCAAAAATTCCAGGGTTCGGGAAACCCAATGGTTGAATAGGTCACCGCTGCTTTATCCCATTCCCACACGTGACACAGTTCTGTACCAGCTGAAGTAGCAGCCTTTATTCACCCATGTTGTGTGTTAGGAACATGAGCAGTTTGGCAGTCTACATCCTAATTTCCTACGCTTCCCAGTTTTGGTTCAGTGATTGAATACAACCTTTCTTCATGATGTAGGACAATGGTTTGGTCATTCTCAGCACTGTTGTTTCTTCAAATGGATCCCTCTCATGGCATTAAATGATCACCTGCTGGTTCAGAACATTGATACCTAGAATATTTTCTGACTCGGCCCACAGTTCCAGGTCTGTGAGACCAGGTGGGGTTCCCACCATCCATGCATACATTTGTAATCACTGTGACTTTTGGTGTAGGAGAATGGAAAGGCATATGTGCCGTAAGATGCAAATGACAAATCCACATCCTGTAACTGCTTTCATTACTTGTTAACCTCATCCAGAGAATTCCCATCCAACTGTCTCCTTTGCCAATGAAGCACTTCCTACAGGGCTTGCATCTGAGCCTGCACAGTATTATCATGATGATGCAGGGCCAAGAATTGTCTGTCCTTCCAATAGGGCAACTTCTGCATTGCACCAAACTTTTCCAGCAAGGCCTCCAACATGTTCCTCGGTAGTATACTGCAGAACTGAACTCCAACCATGCACTAAGAAAAACAATGTTCGAAGCATGTGAGCTGTAGTTCACATGCTTTGCATACTCCTGCCATCTAGTGTTGGGCCCGAATGTTTGCAAGTTGTTTTTCTTCAATGAAGCCTTTCCAGTCACGACGTAAGGTGACTCCTCCTTTCGGTGATAGTGCGTATGGGCATCAACTCCATTGTTAGATTGTTTTTTTCCGCCATAGGGTACGGAAGTGTATTGCTGCGCTCCATTTCTGAATCGGTCCTCGGCTTCCCCTCGGTGCGCAATGCACTTTACCCTTGAGAGTATTGTTTCCGAACGCGTTCCCTTTTCTCCGTGGTTCGACTCAACATCAAGAGATCTCCAATTTCGATTCCAGTTTTCGCGGGCAGCCTTCCAGCCTAGCCGCGTCGGTCCAGCACCTGGTCGATGGAACGGACTCCATTCAAATCCTGCCCCCTGTGTCACGCGAAGTATCCGCGTACGGACCTACATCAGGTGTGTAACTTGTGCTTGTCCCTCGAGCACAAAGAACAAAACTACGACGCATGTCGATCCTTCAGAACGAAGAAAACTCTCCGTGATCGTCAGGCTCGATGTCGAGAGATGCAGCAGCAGCAGTTGGACGACACACTGGATTTCTTCGGCGAAGACTCCGAACAAGAGGAAGTCTCAGCGGCTGAAGAAGAACACACTTCAGCAGCATCAGACTCCAGGGCAGTGTTGCAGATTGTCCTCGAAGACGATGATGTGCCACAGGAACAAGGGGATGTGAGTACGGAAGATCCTTTCCCCCACCCTTCCACTGTCCCTAGAAAATCTAAAGCATCGGCACCACCTTTGCCTTCGGGCCAAGGTCGGCACCGACAAGAGGTTTCTAACGCTCCTCCTTCCGACTCGGCACCGAAATACTTTGACAAGCCTTCCGGCTTGTGACCGAGTCAGCCAAAACCCACTATCGAACCGAAACCTTCGGGCTCTAAACATAAAATGGGCACGGAGCCGAAACATACGACACCAAAAACAAGGAAGCAGTCTTTGTTATCGACAGGACATTCCAGCTCGAAAATTACACAGCTGCCAGTACCGCAATCGGATCCAAGCATGGACATTGTACCACCAAAATCGGATCCGAAACAGAAAAAACTCTATATTAATCCGGATACTGGACATAGTCAGGCTAAATCGCCATCCAAACACAAGCTTCCGGATGACGACAACTCTAAAATTCCATTGAAGAAGAAACATGTTGACACTAGCCTTTTCCACACACTACCATCTCCTCCATCCTCTCCGTCACAATTTGATCCCTTACACATTACACCTAGGCAGTCTCCTCTACTTCACCCTGATGTAGATGACACTGATTATGATGCCAGACACTCACCAATAGATCCTTGCACAGATTATACCGTTGATCCTCCACAGGATACAGACCCAGATCTTTACCCTGCCAGACTATCTCCACCGGATGACAATCTATCATATAAGGAGCTCATTGCTAGAGCTGCACACTACCATGGGGTAGAGCACCATAGAGAGTCCTCATAGGAGGATTTCCTCTTTGAAACTCTAGCAATACATAAATCCAGCCAGGCACTGCCTATGCCTGAAGGTATGTTGAGGCACACAGACAACATCTTTAAAGACCCTGTACGTGCTAGGATCCTTACTCCTAGAGTGGATAAAAAATACAAACCCTCCCCAACAGACCCTATTTTTATTGATGGGCAGTTGCCACTGGACTCTGTGGCAGTGGTGGCTCGCAGAGGGAGTGCTTCAGGGCGGTGGGGTGGGGCGGGGCAGGGGAGGGGCAGGGTGGGGGGGTAATGAACTCCGACATACGGCAGAACAGAGTAAACTAAATAAATAAATAAAACTATTTACCTTGCGTGTGCTGCAACGCAAGGTAAATTATTTAATTTATTTATTTACTTAGTTTACTCCGTTCCGCCATATGTCGGAGTTCACTACCCCCCCCCCCCACCCTGCCCATCCCCTCTCCCGCGCTGCCCACCACCCTGCTAAACTCCCTCTGCGAGCTGCCACTGCTCTGTGGTGGTATCCAATGCTCGAGAGCGAGCTAATTCTCAAGCATCTGGGGATGCTCCACCCCCAGATAAGGAGTTGAAACAAAATTGTTTGCTTCTGGCAAATGTGTTGCTGGGCACGCAGCTAATCATTGGCAAATTGCTAACACCCAAGGTCTCCTTGCAAGATATGATAGATCACACTGGGACGAAATTCTACAGTTTCTCCTAGATGAGCATAAGGCCAAAGCACAAGACTTACTTCAGGAAGGTAAACTTATTTCCAACACCTCCATTAGATGCACTCTAGATGCGGCCGATACTGCTGCTAGAGGGATAAATACCAGCATTGTACTCCGGAGACATGCCTGACTACATGTCTCAGGGTTTAAACCTTAAGTACAGCAATCTATTCTAAACATACCCTTCGACAAAAAACATATTTTTGGCCCCGAAGTTGATCAAGCGCTCAAATACATTAAAAAAAGATACAGATGTAGCAAAATCCATGGCAGCGCTTCATCCCCCTCTAACAGGGGTTCCTTTTGGCGCTCTTTTAACAGGGGAGGGTCCAAATCCACAGGGACAGACAAAACACTTCTTAATCATCCTTTACAAAAGGTTTTTTTCAGAGGAGGCTACAGGGGAATCAGTCCAAGGGGCAGTGGTAGAAACACCACACCACGCAATTCCCCTTCCCCAAATAAACAGTGACTTCCCCTCACTTCCCTCCGACTATTCCACACCTGTCCGAGGAAGACTTCAACACTTTCTCCCCATTTGGGAATCAATAACAACCGACAAATGGGGGATTGGAATTATCCAACATGGTTATTGCCTGGAGCTTACCAAGAACCCTCCAAACATTCCACCTCGATATCACAAATTGTCAGCAGACCACCATCACTTGCTTCAACAAGAAGTGCAATCTCTATTACTCAAAGGGGCTATAGAACCAGTGCCACTTCAGTATCAAGGGTCAGGGGTTTATTCCCTTTACTTTCTAATTCCCCAAAAGGACGGCTCATTAAGACCTATTCTAGATCTCAGAGAGTTAAACAAATACATACTGTCAGAGCACTTCCGCAGGGTGACTCTGAAACAGGTACTTCCTCTTTTACAGCAGGTGACTTTATGTCTACTTTGGATCTAAAAGACGCCTACTTTCACATTCCGATTCATCCAGCTCATCGTAAATTCCTTAGATTTGTGATAGCAGGCAAACATTACCAGTTCAAGGTACTTCCGTTTAGCGTCACCACAGCCCCCAGAGTGTTCACCAAATGTCTTGCAGTAGTAGCTTCTCATCTTAGAAGACAGTGTATCCATGTCTTTCCTTACCTAGATGACTGGCTTATCAAAGCGGGCACTTACCAGTACTGTATACTACAAACTCAGGCAACAGTACACCTACTTCATCAGTTAGGTTTCACAATCAATGCACAAACATCTCATCTGTGCCCTGTGCAACTGCAATCTTATCTAGGAGCTTCCCTCAACACTCTAAAAGCTCTAGCCTCTCCCAATTTAGCCAGTATTCACATTATTCAGGGCACAATACTACAATTTCAACCCAATCAAACATTACCAGCCAGAGTTTTTATGCAGCTGCTGGGAATTCAGCATTGCAATCGTACCTCACGCAAGGTCTTCATATGCGTCCTCTGCAGGAATGTCTAGCGCATCAGTAGAATTAGTCACAGGGTCAATTAACCAATCTAGTGTTGGTAGATGGCCGCACCCATCACTCTCTGCAGTGGTAGAACCCTCAAAACGTATCAAAAGGGTGGCCCTTCATAGACCTGATTCCACAGACTGTACTGACAGCAGACGTATTTTTTAACCAGTTGGGGTGCTCACCTCCAACATCACACAGTACAAGGGCTGTGGTCAGACAATCACAAACGTCTCCACATCAATTACCTGGAACTTCTAGCGGTCCACACTCACCTTCTACGAAAGACTGTCTTAGTTCGCTAAGACAACATGACAGCGATGTATTATCTGCAGAAACAGGGCGGGACACACTCTCTCCAGCTGTCCCGCTTGGCACAAAGCATTTGGAATTGGGTAACTCATCACAGAATTTATCTCCTAGCAGAACACCTTTCAGGGCTAGACAATCAAATTGCCGACCTGCTCAGCAGACACAGGCAGCAAGTTCACAAGTGGGAACTTCATCCCCAAGTTCTTCTTCCCTACTTTCAACAATGGGGATTTCCACAGATAGATCTGTTTGCCACAGCACACAACGCAAAATGCCCAAACTTCGCATCCAGATTCCCACATCATCTAACCAAAGGCATTGCCCTATGGATGAATAGGCCAGAGATATTTGCCTACGTTTTTCCGCCTCTTCTACTAATTCCATTACTGGTTCGAAAGCTCAGACAAACATCACTCACATTGATCTTAGTAGCCCCCACGTGGGCTCGTCAACCTTGGTACACCACCTCGTTACAACTGCCAGTGGTGCCACATCGAAAGCTACATGTCACACCCAGTCTCCTCACTCGGAGCCATGGAGAAATCAGACATCCAAATCCCAAAGAACTCAACCTAGTGATTTGGCTCCTGAAGTCATAGTTTGGTTATCTACAACTACCACCAGACAGTAAGAATATTCTCAAAGAGGCTAGAAAGCCTACATTTAGAGCATGTTATGCGCAAAATGGAAACGCTTTGTTATCTATTGTAACAACAACATCAATCCACTTGATGCTTCTGTACAAAACATAATTTGTTATCTGTTCCATTTACTGCAATCTGAATTAGCTTACACATCCATTCATTTACACCTAGCAGCAGTAGCCGCATACTTGCAAAATAGACAACACTTATCTCTATTCAGAGTACTAGTGATCAAAGCCTTCATGGAAGGATTAAAAAGGGTGATACCGGGGGCGTGGCTAAGAAGACGGCCGAGTGAGACGTGTTTCTCCGTCTCTTCGGCGCCGCCACCCATCGCCTTGCATATCTTGTCCCCTGATGCCCATCTGCTCCTGTTCTGTCGCCCGCAAGAGTGGCCCACTTACCTGCTGTTAGAGGTAGAGGTTCTTGCGTGGTTCTTTATTGGGGATCGACTGGCAAGTAAAGAATCGGTTGCTGGCCTTTTGCTGATACATAATTTTATGACGGTCCCTTGAGGAGGTGGAGTCTCGTTAGTTGCCTCCATATAAACCCGGATGTAACTCGAAGCCGGTGCTTGGCTTTCGGAGTTCCGACCCTAGTCCACGCCCCCTTTGATTCCTGAGAAGTTGTTGTTCCTGTTGGTTATAGTGCTGCCTTCGCCCTCGTTTGGTCCCGTGTATGATTGGGTGAGGCTTTCCCCTTCAGTGAGAATTTACGGCGGTGACTTTACGAACCGGGTTGCTTTGGAGATCCGCGTTTGTCTGCCGCCCCGCCTTCCTGGTGAGCCTTTGATCTCTCCCTCTGCCGTGCTTCGGCGTCTTCTCCCCGTTCTCTGTACAGACATAGGAGAGCGCAGTTTTGGCGTTCACTGTTCCTAAAATTGGCCTAAAATTAGCCGACTGTAATCTTACCCAGATTGTGGTCGCGTTTCTTTTGACCCTTGCCACTGAAATAGTACAGCGAGTGTTGTGCTTTCCAGATTTGCAGGAGTTTCCTGTGTATTTATGTTTCCCTCTTGTGTGTGAAATCAGCAGGGTCTATTTTCCCTTAGCCCTACTTGGATTCTATTGTTGTTAAACACTGTTGTGGCGCAGTACCCTCAGAGGCATCCAGTTATATTTTTAGTGGGGCAGTGTTGCCTTTTTTGTTTAAGCCCACGCTGGTTGTTCCTTGTGCACTCTGTTAGAGGCTTACCTTTTGATGCCTGTTTCAAGTCCACGCTGGTGGTTCCTTTGTGCACGCTGTTAGAAGTCTTACCTGCGGATGCCTGCTGTGTCCTCCAGATCACCCTATGCCTAAAGGAGATGTCAGTTGGTAAGGGACATTGTTTTTGTGTATCAGACATAACGCCAGCATTAAGTAATTAACCGAGGTGGGTGGGTCTCTAACGTAGGGAGGGACTGATATCTTTAACGTCTCTTCATTCTTTCCTCTGTAGGTTGTGCCATCCTGTTCCTTCAGACTACAACCAACTCGGGGTTCGGAAGTGTAGCTGCCTTCACATTTCCGCCCCACATCTCCGAGGGTTCTCCTGTGGGTGTGTTTTCTTTTGCCTAGGGCTCACCCAGGGAAGGGCTTTGGGAGTGTGGGGCATTCTCGTCGCTCCTGTGGATTGAGCGCAGTGGCCTTACAAGTGGTAACGGCAACACCTGCTGATCCCAGAGACCCCCATTTCGGAGAACGACGGCACTTCAAGGTGCAGCGCGGGCCTGCCCGGCCCCGGCCTCGCTGCGGCCCGGCGGCCCTCTGTGGCAGTGCGGTGACCAGGACGACTTGAATGGGGGATCGGATCCTCCGGGCCGCCTAGCGCTGTCTGGAAATTAGTGCCAGCACGCGTGTGACTCGTCTCTGGTGGAGACAGGTGTGCTGGTGAAGACCTGAGGAGCGTGGAGTCTGGGCTGCGTCGGCCGCCATCTGAGGCCTGGATGTGCTGATGCGGCGGATGCCGCTCTCGTGGGCCTGTGGCGGGCGGTGACATGGCTGGCGGACCCTGATGCCTTGAGGCCCTCCTTCTGAATTGGGACGTTGCTTGGTAGCTCCGGCAGGGCCTTCCGGTCCCGGCATAGCTGCGACCCGGCGGCCCAGCGGACACCAGCACTGGACCTGGGGACGCCGGCGGTGAGAGCTGGTGCAGGCCACCCCCCCGCGATGGCTGGAAGTGATGAGGGACACGGGCGGGCCTGCTGCCGAGTTGTGCGCGTCTCTACTGGAGGGCCCTCCTGCTGTTGGTTCTGGCTGAATTCTGCCTGGCGGGGCTTCGCGCCCTTTGTGAACATCGCTTCTCTTCGCCCCGGTGAGTGCTGGCTACTAGGGGGCGCTGGTCGGTCCGCATCTCGGCGGACGGTGGCCCAGGTGCTGCTGGGGTGCACGGGGGTCTGGCTGGGGCCCTGTGGCCAGCCCTTGGCAGCGGCGCTCCACATGGCCTGTGTGCGAAACAAAGTTGGCTGACGGAGTGAGGGAGCTGCTTGTGTGTTGCCTGCCCTACCTTGGAGACCTGTGACGTTGGCCAGGGACCTGAATTTCGGCCCGTGGTCTGGCGGGCGGTGCTCTTGGTCCAGTGTGCTTCAGTGAGGGGCCGGTGGTGTGGCCTGCTCGGTCTGCATTTTGGCGGACGGTGGGAGCGGAGGGACCGGGGCGTGCCGGGGTCCTGGCTGAGGCCCCTATGGTCAGCTGCTGAGGTCGTGCTCCATGTGGCCTCGGGGTTAGCGACGTCCTTGTGTGGTGGAGCACAGGGATCGCTTAAGGGTTCACGGGCCTCGTCTGAGTGTTGGAGGGACTGGCTGGGGGTTCGAGGGGCCAGTGACTCTGGCTCCTGTGCCCGCTTCTCGGCCCGCAGGTCGGCGGGCTGCGCTCAGTGGCCGGTACTCCTCAGTGGCAGCCGGTGGGAAGCCTGCTGGGCCCGGAGGGTGGAAGCTTACTGCTGCAGTTGCTGGTGTGCTGCGTGCTGCCCCACGATTTGGGGGCCTTAGCTGCTTGAGCAGGGTGGTACTCGGGCCGCGCGTCGGCGGAGGGGCTGTTGACCCGTCGGCGTTTTGAAGCCGGGCCAGGGTGGTGTTGGTGTGTGGCCTGCTCCTTCGATTCCGGGGGCTGGACTGCCTGCATTGGTTGGTGGAGAACCCGGGTAGCTGCCATGTCTTCCACTAAAGCTCGGCGAGATAAGACCCTGAAGGATGCTCTGCAGCGGTCCGGGGGGCAGACCTCCTCCCAGCTGGCTCCCCCTTCGCAAACATCTGAGGTCAACGACCAGCCAGCTACTAAGGCATTTATGCTCGACCTCTTTTCTGCCATCAAGGAGGACATCCTGGAGCTCCGCTCCCAGCTATCATCTGACCTTCGCGAGGTGCGGCGCGACGTGGATGCTCTCGGGGACCGCGTCACCACTGTGGAACAGCATGACCTAGGGCATGAGGACGATATGCCCCAGCTTCAGCAGGATGTCCTTCGTCTCAGGGAGCAAAAACTTGACTTGCAGGCCCACGTCGAGGACCTTGAAAACCGGTCCCGACGGAATAACATTAGAATCCGTGCAGTGCTGTGGAAGGGCGAGGGGGATGATCTCCAAGAATATGTGCTTCAGCTTTTCCATCAGATTCTCGGGGAGGAGACGGAGCGGACCATTCAGATGGATCGTGTGCACCGCGTTGGCTTGCCGAGGGGTCCGAGGGCCCCCCTCCGGACATCTTGGTGTGCGTGCACGGTTTTCAGCTTAAGGAGCAGATTCTACGCAAGGCCCGTGAGCATAACCCGATCCAATTCCGTGGTCACCAGCCAACACTCTTCCAGGACTTAGCTGCCTCCACCCTGGTGAAGCGTAGGGAGTTCAGGCCCATCACTACTCACCTGTGCGAGAATAACATTCCTTACTCGTGGGGCCATCCTTTCCGTCTTATTTTTAAACACCAAGGCAAACTCCATCAGCTATGCTCGTCGACTGCAGCTTATGAGGCCCTGGGGCTGGAGCGGCCCTCCTCACCGACTGGGGTAGCTGATGCACCTGACGGCGGTGTAGGCGCTCGGATGGCTGGCAGCGGGTGGGCCGCTCCCCACGACCCTCGGGGCCTGATGTGTCCACTAGTCTTCTGGAGCGGGAAGCGGTGGTCACTTCGGTGGCGCAAGTGACGGACAGCAACGGTGCTCCATGAACCTTCTAGAGCTAGCATCAGGTGTTTTTTCTCTTGCGCCGCCGGAGGGGGGAGGTCCTTGGCGGGGGGTGCTGGCCGTCAACTGCCCTGTGGGGTTGGATGGCTGGTGCCCTTTGTGCCGAGGTGTCGTCCCCCTAGATTCCACGTTCCCCACATTGTTTGTTCTATATGTCAGACTGTCGTCCCCTTTCGGGGCCTTTGGGATCTGTGTTTTGCAGTGACTTTTCTATGTTTGCTGTGTTTTTTGCTTTTGGGGTTGGGGTTGGGGGCGGGGGAGGGGGTGGGGGGTAAGGGGTGTTTTTGGGAATGTGTTGGGGCTCCACATCAGTCCTCTTAAGGGTGGGGGTTTGTTTGTCCCCGAATCCTTGTCGGTGAGTCTTCCTCCGGGCTCTGCGTTCTTGCGCTTGATCATTGGCTATCTCTCCCTTGTCTTCCATGAGTAGGGGTCTTAAAGTGGTGAGCTTGAATGTTCGGGGCTTAAATAACCCAGTTAAGCGCTCAGCTATTCTGTCCCTCCTGGAGGGTGCGGAGGGTGATGTGTGTTTGTTACGGAAGACTCATCTCTCTAAGGACGTTAAGCGGATGAGAGATCGGCGTTTTCCCCTGCAGGTGTGGTCTTCTGGGGGGCTAAGAAGCATGGGGTGGCAATTCTTTTTAGTGCGCGTGCTCATTGTAAGGTTCTCGCCCAGGTTGCTGACTTGAAGGGGAGGCTTTTGGCACTTCGTGTGCAGTGGGGGGAAATGTGCTTCACTGTAGGGTCCATCTACGCCCCGAATGAGCATCAAGAGTCTTTCCTAAAGAGGGCTTTTTCTGAGGTACTGGCCTCGCCTGATTCCCTGATACTGAGGGGGGGGGGGGGGCCTGAATGTGGTGATGAATGCGGGTCTCAACAGGTCAGGGCAGCGATCGCACAAGGCGGGCGCTCTCTCGCCGGGGGGCAGACAATGGTTGAGTGATGGCGGTCTGCATGACGTCTGGCACATACAGCACCCTACTGAGCGCGATTATACCTTCTACTCGGCAGCGCACAAAACTTATGCTCGCCTTGATAATTTCTTTGTCTCCACCTCCCTTTTGCCATCCCTCTCGCATTCGACCATCACTCCCCGCTCCCTGTCCGACCATGCCCTCATCTCTGTGCAGCTTAGTTCTCCGGTGACCCGTCCCTCTCCGTCTGGCTGGCGCCTGCGTGATTCTTTGCTCAGTTCCGACTCCACGGTTGCTCGGATTCGCGATGCGATCATTGCTTATTTGGCGGTTAACGATCAGGGCACTACGTTGGTGGCGGCGGTTTGGGAGGCCCTCAAGCTGGTGGTGCGCGGGGAGTTCATTGCGCTGGTGGCTACATGTGCGCGTCTTCATAGGGATAAGCGCGCGGAGTTGGAGCGTGAGGTGGGGGCCCTAGAGTCCATCCATAAGCGCACCGGAGCGCCTCGGGTGTGGAGAGAACTCGAAACGAAGCGGCGTATGCTGAAGCATCTGGATCTTGACAGGGCCCAATATGCGCTGTTGCGTCTGCGGCATACATTTTACCTTAGCGGGGATAAAGGAGGGCGATTATTGGCCCATAGGCTCCGAGCAAGCATGCAGCGCGCGGCGGTCCAGTCCATTCGGGACGCTCGGGCGGTGGAGCAGACTACTGACGCCCTTATTGTGGAGTTTTTCTGGCAGTTTTATCAGCGCTTGTACTCCAGGGAGGTGACCGATCCGGCGGGCCGAGAGGCCTACCTTGCCTCCTGCCGAGTCACGCCGCTGTCTGCGACCTCTGCTGATGCGTTGGAGTCTGCCATCCGTAGTGAGGAAGTCATATTGGCGATTGCTCGCCTTAAGGTCGCCAAATCGCCTGGCCCTGACGGTTTGTCCGCCCTGTTTTTTAAGACCTTTTGTGCTGAGCTGGCTCCACTTTTAACGCGTCTTTTTAATTCTTTTCTGGAGACGGGGGAGGTGACCCCCACTATGTCGGAAGCTGCGATTACGGTTATCCTTAAACCTGGGAAGGACGCGCGGGAATGCGGCTCGTATAGGCCAATCTCCCTCTTAAATATTGATGCCAAATTGTTCGCGGGCATCCTAGCGGCGTGTATCAGTCCACTGATGGATGGCGTTATAGACCCGGATCAGTCAGGGTTCATTCCTACGCGTCAGGGAGGGGACAACCCCAAGCGTCTTCTCCATCTTATTGACTTGGTCCACTGGTCTCGGACCCCGACTTGTCTCCTTTCTATTGACGCCGAGTAGGCCTTTGACCGGGTGGACTGGGACTACATGTTCACGGTCCTGCGTACTTTTGGCTTCAAGTAACATTTCCTTCGCTGGGTGCACTGTCTCTATGTCGCCCCTAGGGCGTCCGTGAGGGTGAATGGGTGTCGGTCTTCACCCTTTCCCATCACTAGAGGGATGAGGCAGGGGTGCCCCCTGTCTCCACTGTTATTCGCGCTCTATTTGGAGCCCTTTGCCCAGCACAAATACGGTCGAATCCGGATGTCGAGGGCCTTAAATTCGGCGCTGACATTCACAAAATCAGTCTTTACGCGGACGATGTTATTCTCTCTCTTACCCACCCACGCACCTCTTTGCGGTGCTTGATGCGAGAACTCCGCGACTTTGGATCGGTTGCAGGATTCAAAGTTAATTTTTCAAAGTCGATGGTGCTTAACCTTTCTATCCCTGAAGAGGAAGTCGATGATCTGCGGAGAGACTTTGCCTTCCAGTGGGTGCACTCTGATATCTCCTACCTGGGGATTCGCTTGGCCTCGTCAGTTGTCAAAAACGCTTACCTTAATTATAGATTATTGGTGGAACACACCACTAAAGCGCTCACTGACTGGTCTCGCCTTGGTCTGGCCTGGTATGGGCGACTCGCGGCGGTCAAGATGACGGTGTTGACAAGGGTCCTTTACTTGTTTCAGATACTTCCTGCACAGCCGCCTCCGGGTACCATCCACAAGCTGCAAGATCTGCTTAATAAGTTTTTGTGGCACAATAAGAGGCCAAGGTTCGCCTTATCGATCGCTACTGCGCCGAAGGCTGCCAGTGGGTTGGGTTTTCCGCTGTTGCGGGCGTATTACCAGGCCTCTTGCCTCCGATATATCACGGAGTGGAATCGGCCTTCATCTAGCAAGCATTGACTTTTTATGGATCAGACGGTTGCGGGCTGTAATATCTGGCGCAAGCTCTGGCTTCCGCGGAAGCACAGGGCCTGGGGTCTTTACTCCTCCCCGGTGACTTCTCCGACTCTTAAGGCGTGGGATCAACTATGACGCCTATTGTGGACAACCCCGATTTCCCGCCGGGTTGCGCGTCACCTGTTTTCCAGCGTTGGCGCGAGGAAGGCTGTAAGAGAGTGGGTTCCCTAGTGGAGCCAGATGGCGTGATCCCTTTCGCCCAATTGCGCGAAGACAATTTTGACCTACCGCCCACCGACGCCTATCACCACGCACAGCTTGCACATTGGGTGTCCCTTCCTCACAACTTCGCCTTGATGTCCCGTCCCTTGCCCGCTTTTGAGCGCTGGTTGATTTACAAGAAAGATGATCGGAAGCTCATCTCGGAACTCTATACCCTAATAATGGCTCGTCCTACGCAGCAGAGGTCGAAGGCGCAGGTTCGCTGGGAGACTGAGCTGGGGCGCTCCTTGACGAGCAAGGAGTGGGAGCAAGTTTTCTATCGTGTCCACCATACGGCGTCTGACACGGCGGGGGCTGAATCTGCTTATAAAGTGGCGTCATACTGGTACTATACTCCGGCGCGCATTCACTCTTGGGACCCTACTCAATCCGGTCTTTGCTGGCGGGGGTGTGGGCAATCTGGTACTCTGGTGCACTTGCTGTGGCGCTGCCCGAAATTGGTGCGGTACTGGGCGGCAATCTTGGATGACCTTGATGAGGCGTTTCAAATTAAACTGCTGCGGGAACCTGTGCACACGTTATTAGGTCTCCCGCATCCCAAGTGCTTCCCCCTGCGCTCGTTGCGGGGCAGACAGCTGGACCTGGCGCTGCTGGAGGCGCGGCACGTTCTGTTGGCGCAATGGGGCTCTCCGGCTGCGCCGGATCAGTGGGACTGGATTCGGAGGCTCTGGCATCTGCTGGCGATGGAGTGCCTATCGCTCAGAGTCGATGGGAAGGGATCGGATTATGTGAAGCTTTGGGCCCCCTTTAGGCGGCTTCTATCCAAGGAGGTGTGGGAAGTTACGTGCCCTAAATATTTGCAAATTCTTCAGCTTATCCCGCTAGAACCAGCAAGGGGCGCTGGGGAGGGTTAATTCCCCGTTGATTGAGACCGTCGGCTCGTTGGGTTTCGGGGTGGTGGGTAGAGGCTGATGCGGAGAGGGAGGGGAGGGAGAGGGAGGGGAGGGAGGTGGGGGTTTGTCTGTTTTGTTTTGTGTTGGACTCTTTCTTTAAAATATGTGATCTCCGAGTGCATGCCTGACAGACCTGTCCTGTGTTTCATCCCTGTTTGCGGGGTCGCCCTCTGGGCTGTAGACCTGGGTGCTGTGTATGGCATATATTGTGTCGCTCTGCCGGCCCACGGATGTAGGCAGTCGAGCTGTGTATTTGGCAGGTGTATCACTTAATAAAAAAGATTGATTCTAAAAAGGGTGATACCACCAAGAGTTCCCCCTGCACCAGAGTGGAATTTAAACATGGTCCTTATAAGGCTAATGGGTCCACCTTCTGAACCAATGTACAAATGTCCATTACAATTCCTCTCATGGAAGGTTGCTTTCCTCGTAGCAATAACCTCACAAAGGAGAGTTGGTGAACTTCCGACATTAACTATACAAGAGCCTTTCTTTCAACTTCACAAAGATAGGGTGGTTCTTCGAACCAATCCTAAATTTCTCCCTAAAGTAGTTTCAGCCTTTCATATACGTCAATCAGTTGAGTACCCTGTGTTCTTTCCTCAACCTGATTCTGTAGCAGAGCGAGCTCTACACACACTTTTTTCCCCCCGAGGTATCTCACCTCGTCGCCCACCCATCGCATCCCCACTGGTGGTAGCTCCTGCTCCCCTCTGCCAGAAAGAGCTCCCATTGGGAAGAGTTTAGATTTCCCTGGGTTGAGTCGCAGTCCCGATATCTCCCCAAACCTTGTAAACTCCCCAGTAAGCATCGGTACAGATTCTTCCGTACATAGACACCACATGGTTGGTGACACCCAGCTGAACACCCTACTGCCCCATTCGCAGCCTGAGAGCAATCGCTAAGGGCTCCATTGCAATAGCGAATAATAACGGAGACAAGGGGCACCCCTGCCGTGTACCTCTCTGCAGTGGCGGTTTCTGTACACGGGCGTCGGGACTCCGCCCCCCTTACATTCACAGAAAAATGAAGAAATCATAGAAATGGTTAAAATCAGCATTTTTTAATTAAAAACATAATTTTCCATGTAAGTTTGAGTTTCTAAAAAGAGGGCACTGTCTGCCCTACTCACGGACATCAGCGTTGTTGCTGTGCTCCACATCAATGCGGACACGTGACAGCGCTTTAACTACTTGCTTCCCTGGCCCTGGGCAGGCAGGTATTTGCCGGGCTGACAATCTCTCAGCCATGAGGCCTGTGAGGTCATCAGCTTGGTAAAGACCTAGCATTAAGGCCCAGTCTCCACCCCCTGATGATGTGGAGGTAAAGTTGGCCCCGGGCGGTTTAAAAACACGCCAGGTTTTGCCACGTTTCCGTGTCAATCAGGGAGTGGAGAGCATTGTCACCCCTCCCTCCCCTAACTCGTTACAGGGTGTGGGTGGGGCCACACCCTGTGACGGGTTGAAAAAGGTATGGCAGACAGGAAGACTAGAAATCGAGTCTGCACAGACACGACTGGTTGTGTGTCTGAGACTGCTCCCTGCACGAGAGTATTCATTTTGGAGTTGGATGCCATTGGAGGAGAATACAAGAGTGGGAATGCGCGGCAATTTACTAGTAGCTAGTCGCTTCTAATTATATTAGTCACTTTGCTCAAGACTGTGGGCCTTATCACTCACAAGTGCCCATTGCTCGTGCGTTCGCATAGACACAGCCCTCCCCCCCTTCCTGCCTATCACTTGCTCGCTCTAGCACTTTCATTTTAATGCGGCTGCCTCCTGTCTAAGATGGCGCCCCAGGACTGAGGTCACAGCAGCTACCATATGCTCTCCTTTCAGGGAGGGCTGCATTAAAACACCTCACCTCAGCATGAGTCATTAGTGCCCCCCTAGGAATTGCCTAAATGGGGCCTGGCATGTTTGATTAGGCAGAGGCGTGCAGCCCGTTCAAGGCTGCACAGAAGGACATAAGATGTATTCTTGCGTGCGCACATGGGCAGCCCAGTTCAGACCTGGCAGGGAAGCACCTGTGGGCCAAGGACAAGATGTCTCAGTAAAAATACAGTTATTATTTTCATAACACGCGGCACAAAACACCAGAGCAAAATGCGGGAGTCCAATCAGCGCTACAGTGCCACCCCGCTCCCGCCTCCCAGCTGCTCCGCCCTCCCACAACCCCTCATATGGAGGCCGCGCGGTGGTAGAGGGAGCGACCCTTGACCCTGTAACCAGGTAGGTCACGCCCCCAGCCGCCAGACGGTCCTCCTTGTGTCGCTACCCCCGCTCTTGCTGCCGCCTGCTCTGCCGCTGTCAGGTTGTGCTACCGCCTATTGCCTGCTTTTGTTGCCGTATTGTTTCTTTTGCACCCTTGTGAATACTTTCCATCCGCTTGTGGCCTGCATTTTGTCACTGTATTTATCTTTTCTTTTGTACCCGTGACTACTTTTGTACCCTTCTGTGCCTCTTTTTCCCCCGTATTACCATTGTGTCCTTTTTTCCCGCTCCCCTCTCTTCCCTTCTGTATCCCCTTGCGCCGCTGTGTCCCTGTGGCCCCGCCCCCCGCTGTTCCTATTCGCCACCCCGCTCCCGCCTCCCAGCTGCTCCGCCCTCCCACAACCCCTCATATGGAGGCCGCGCAGCGGGCGTGCCAAAGGCAAGCCCGTCTGCGCCCGTCCGCACCTGGACCGCGCCCGGCGCCAGAACCCCTGGCCCCCGCCGTAGCCAGGCCACCCGTCTGAAGTACGACTCCGCCGCCCTCAACGCACTCAACACCGGACGACCGCCCGCCTGCTACCGAGCCACCCCGAAGCGCAGCCACGGACCCTTCACCTGTCAAGCCTGCAAATTCACCTGCCTCCGAACCTGCCCCTCGCACGCCAAACCGAGCAACAACAACCACCTCAAGTGCATCCTCCTTAACACACGCTCCATCCACAAGCACGCCATCGAACTCTGGGACCTCCTCGACACAACAGCACCAGACGTCGCCTTCCTCACGGAAACCTGGATGAACGCTTCCTCGGCCCCCGACATCGCCATAGCCATCCCGGACGGCTACAAAATCACCCGGAAAGACCGCATCAACCAAACGGGAGGAGGAATCGCCATCATCTACAGGAACACCATCAACGTCACAACCAACACCGAAGACACACTCTCCGCTGCAGAACACCTACACTTCCAGATTCACACCGACCCCAAAACCACCCTTAGAGGAACACTCATCTACAGACCTCCGGGCCCGCGCACACAATTCAGCGAAACCATCGCCGACTTCATCAGCACGCACGCCCTAGCCTCACCAGAATACATCCTCCTGGGGGACCTGAACTTCCACCTGGAGAAAAACAACGACAACAACACCACCACCCTGCTCGACAACCTGGCCAACCTCGGACTCAAACAACTGGTGAACACCCCCACTCACCTCGCTGGACACACGCTCGACCCCATCTTCTCTGCCAGCAACCACGTCTCCTTCAGCCACTCCACCGAACTACACTGGACCGACCACAGATGCATCCACTTCACCTTCAAAAAAACTACTTCCCACCACCGAACGCAACAAATCCCCCGAAGATGCTGGAGCAAAATCGCCACAGACCAACTACTCTCATCCCTAAGCCAGTACCCGCCAACCGACACCGCTGACACCAACGACGCAGCCCACAACCTAGCACAGTGGATTACCACCTGCGCCGACGACCTCGCTCCACTGAAGAACCACCCAGGCAAGACCAGCAACCGGAAAACCCCGTGGTTCACAGACGCCCTCAAAAACTCAAAGAAAACCTGCCGAACACTCGAAAAAACCTGGCACCACGATCGAACTACAGAAAACATGACAGCCCTCAAGAACGCCACCCGCGAACACCACCAGCTGATCCGCACCACCAAAAGGACATCATTCAAAGAGCGACTAGACAACAACAGCAAGGAACTCTTCACCATCGTCAAAGAGCTCTCCAACCCCAGCACCAGCAACAACGACATCACACCATCACAAGAACTCTGCAACTCCCTCGCCACATTCTTCCACCTAAAGATCGCAGATATACACGACAGCTTCGGACCCCAGACTCCGCCTCCAGTCACCGAACCAGCGACCCCCACCACCACCCTCAGCGCCTGGACCCCCATCAGCACTGAAGACACCACCAACGTCATGAACTCCATCCACTCCGGCTCCCACATCATATCTTCAACAAAGCCGACACCATCATCGCACCCATCTCCGGAAAGTCATAAACATCTCGTTCGTGTCAGCCGCCTTCCCCGAGAGCTGGAAGCACGCAGAAATCAACGCCCTCCTGAAGAAACCCACAGCGGACCCCAAAGACATCAAGAACTTCCGCCCCATCTCTCTTCTTCCCTTCCCGGCCAAAGTCATAAAAAAAAACGTCAATAAACAGCTTACTGCTTTCCTCGAGGCAAACAACTCGCTTGGCCCATCCCAGTCCGGATTTCGAGCCAACCACAGCACCGAGACTGCCCTCATCACAGCCACCGACAACATCAGGACCCTGATGGACAACGGAGAAACAACCGCCCTCATCCTCCTGGACCTCTCAGCAGCCTTCGATACCGTATGCCATCGCACCCTAATAACCCGCCTCTTCAACACTGCGATCCAAGGAAAGGCCCTGGACTGAATCACCTCATTCCTCTCCGACAGAACCCAGAGAGTCCGCCTCCCTCCCTTTCGCTCAGAAGCCACTGAGATCATCTGCGACGTACCCCAAGGCTCCTTGCTCAGCCCAACCCTCTTCAATATCTACATGAGCCCCCTCGGCGCCATCGCACGCAAACACAACATCAACATCATCTCCTACGCCGACGACACCCAGCTGATACTCTCCCTCACCAAAGACCCAGCCACCGCCAAAACCAACCCAAAGGAAGGAATGAAAGACGTCGCAGAATGGATGAAGCTCAGCTGCCTGAAGCTGAACTCAGGCAAGACGGAGGTCCTCCACCCCCGACTATCCCCATCCGCCTGGGACGACTCCTGGTGGCCCTCAGCACTGGGCTCCGCACCAACACCCTCGGACCACGCATGCAACCTGGTATTCATCCTGAACTCCTCCCTCACGATGACCAAGCAAGTCAACGTCGTCTCGTCATCATGCTTCAACACCCTGCGCATGCTCCGAAAGATCTTCAGATAGATCCCCACCGAAACCAGAAAGACGGTCACCCAGGCCCTCGTCACCAGCCGACTGGACTACGGAAACGCCCTATACGCAGGAACCATCACCAAACTTCAGAAACGACTACAAGGCATACAGAACGCCTCCGAACGACTCATCCTCGACATACCTCGCCACAGCCACATACCTGCCCATCTGAGAAACCTGCACTGGCTCCCCGTCAACCAGAGGATCACATTCAGGCTCCTCACGCACGCACACAAAGCGCTCCACGACATGGGCCCCGAATACCTCAACAACCGCCTCTCGTTCTACACTCCCACCCGCCAGCTCCGCTCCGCCAGCCTCGCCCTCGCCACCGTCCCACGGATTCGCAGAACCACCGCCGAGGGAAGATCGTTCTCCTACCTGGCAGCCAAAACTTGGAACTCCCTCCCCGCACACTTACGAATGACCCAGGACCATCTCATTTTCAGGAAACACCTCAAGGCCTGGCTTTTCGAGCAGCAGCAGCAACCTCCCCCCCCCCCCCCCTTTCAGCGCCTTGAGACCCTCACGGGTGAGCAGCGCGCTCTATAAATGTTCTGATTGATTGATTGATTGAGTGCCAAGGAGAAAGCGAGCCATTCCTCTCTCCGGCCAGCATTTCAGACAGAAAACAACTGCTCTGTGCGTTTTGTTTGATTTGGCTTAGATTAGAATTCAGTCTGCATCTCATCAAGTCACTGCGCCTCGTACAGCTCTGCATCAGCCAGGCCTAGGAGGTCTTGGAGGACAGCAGAAAGAGATGACTTGTGTTTTTTTGTATATTTCGCTAGTGTTCACACAGTCGGACACACAAATGATTTACTGCATCGCAGGCATCTTGTGAGCAAGACCCCGTATGCGAAGGAGTCAGAAGGCAGTTTACAAGGTAAGGAACTGCATTTATGCAAGGGGGCAGAGTGGATGCTAAGGGGCAGATTTATATCGGACTTGCGCCACTTTTACGCCGCCGTTGCGTCACTTATGTGACGCAGCGGCGGCGTAAACCCTGCGCCATGTTGCGCCCCATTTACAACGTGACGCATCTAGGGAGATACGTTGTAAAGCTTGCGCCACATGCAGGGCTGTACTGCCTACCGGGCGTTTAGAATTCCGCCGAGCAGGGGGATGATTTCACTGCGGTGGGGGCTGATTTCGTTCATGGAGACCTGCGTGTACTTCGAAATAATTAAAGCAAAACGAATTTCGTTCAGTACACGCAAGTCCCCATCAACGAAATCAGCCCCCAGCTCAGCAGCATTCCAAAACGCCCGGTAGCCAGTCCGGCCCTGGCCACATGTGGGCGTACCTGCACAGGGGGGGGCGTTCCGGCACAGGAACGCCTCCGAAAAGTGGCTGAGTGAAATCTACAAGATTTCTCTCAGTCACTTTTCCGGCCATGCTGCGTCAAAACCCTGCGCCTGCTTGAAGCAGGCGTAAGGATTGACGCAGCATTGTAACAATAGGGCACCCCCGAGCCTTGCTGGAGCTGCGTCGCGCTTGCGACGCAACTCCAGCAATGCGCCAACCTTCCGCCATCAGATGCGTCACGCATCTATTTATCCTTGCGCCACGATGCGCTGCATTGTAAATGCGGCGCATCTATTGTGGCGCAAGGGTAAACTTTCGTGACGCATCTTTCCTGGCGTATCCCTGCTGATTTGCAGGGATGTGCCAGGAAACATAAATCTGCCCCTAAGTGCTTTGTGGAGCGCATGTGCGTCCAAGCTGCACGGGCTGATGGATTTGCTATGGACCCCGTCCTGTACCGCCGAACTCCAGGCTATCAATTACAGGCTCCGAGGCCCCGAATGCACTTTCTTGTAGTTTTGGGACCGGGCTCATCTCAAGCACCCTTCACCTCAGCAGGCACCGACACAGGTCCTGAACCGTTCTTGGCCTCCCCTTTGGGCCTAGGAGTCCGGTAGGCAGCAATCCTCAGCAGGCCGGACCATTTGCACCAGGGCCGACTGCCCTCCGTGTCCACTACTACAATGGATTCATTGGAGACAAGTACTCCCGTTATGAGTAACTTGGTAACTCCAACTCAGTTTCTGTTGGAGGTTTGGCTCCAAAGATAAATATTCTGTAGACTCATAGGAGTTTTGATTCATCAAACAAAGCTACCTTTATCTATTTTTATTAACCATTGCAGGACCTTACGACCTTCATTCAACCAGAGGCCATGTGTTTTATGTCTTTAAACTTTGTATACCTGTGTGCAACGGAGCCATGACCTTAGAGTCTCCATGTGTTCTGTCACACTGAGTAGAGGTGTTTGTATATTTTATTGCCTTTAGATTAGAATCATTATAGATTCTCTGGTCCAGAGCCCAAGATGACAGTATTATGTGGCTCTTCGTTCGCTTGGGGTTCCTCTTTAGTGCGTGTCAGTAAGCACTGAATGCATGCGATTCTTTGTGGCCCACATTTTATGTGAATTTAGTTCTATGAGTTCTCGATTACAGGGCCTTCACTGCGCCATAGGTGAGTGGTGTGATTTTGCATGTCATGCTTGTTCCCACCCTGCCATTTATGTAAACCATTACTGTGTGAGTTTGTATGATTTCCTTATGAAGAACATTGTTGTCATTTATGCTCTCACTCTCTCTCTTAGTTAAATATGCTGTATGTATAGAACTATTGCCATGGTCATTTACAAACAGTGCTGTAAGTGAAGCACAATTGCTTTGCATTTTCAGAGTGCCCCAAATGTAAAATACATAGTCTGGTCAATTACCTTATTTCCCTGTATGACTTGTGAACCAGGCATTATCATGGCTATTTCCAAATGTAATTGCTTGGTATGTAAGAGATTATTGCAGTGTTATATTGCTCCTCATCCAGGGTGCAGTACCCAATCACTCATGCGTGGCAGGAAAGGTTGACAATCTGATTTAGGACTCAAAGGGGTCACAGTGACTTGGCCACCTGGTTTAGGTGCGCAGATAAGAGAGCGAACAGGTGGACAGTGGCAGATTATGGCGACTAGCCTCCCGAAAAAAATGACGTAACACCCCTCCCTCCGCCCAGTCCCAGCCCTACCACTCACAGACATCACCAGCCGCCACTGCCTCTCTGTAGCCTGAAGCTATCTGATACCTGACCACGGAGGCATATCCTAGCGGTGGGTCCAGTGCACAGGAGTTTAACCCACGCAATGTAAGGATTGCCTAGTCCCATTCGTTGAAGCACCTCCCACATATAGCGCCACTCCATGGAATCGAATGCCTGCTGAATGTCCAGCAGGCACAATGCCCAGGATTCTACTTCCAGGTGTGGCGCATGCCAGCTATGTGTGAGCCGGCACAAGTTATGAGTGGTGTTCCGCCCTGGGATGAACCCGGCCTGGTCCGGGTGGATCAAACGTGACATATATGGTAGGAGACGAGCTGCCAGTATACCGCTTAAGATTTTTTCTTCAATATTCAAGAGAGAGATGGGCCTATACGTCCCCAGGGAGAGTGGGTCCCTATCCGGCTTGGGAACCATAGACACCGTTGCCTCCAACATAGTCTTGGGGAGCTCCGCGTGAACTAGGGCTTCATTATATACCTCAAAGAGGTGTGTAACCAGCTAAGGGGCAAATCGTTTATAAAACTTCGCCGGCAGGCCGTCACTCCCAGGGCATTTCTCAGACCTTAGCTTATTAATGGATATGAGCACCTCCTCCCTCAAGATCGGTGCTCCCAATGCCTCCGCATACTCATCCCCCAGAATGGGGAGCATCAAGCCCCCAAGTAACTCCCACAAAGAGCGCTCACTGACCTGGGAGTCGACAGCACACGTCCCAATTCCTTAAGTATGCACAATTTGCGACACGCATGGCTAACGGAGGGCCTGACTGGTGATGGTACACGAATGGAAGAGAGGAAGGAATGCGTTACTTACCTGTAACTGCGGTTATCCAGTATTGGTATCTTTCATAGATTCACATGCCTGAATCATTCCCCGTCGTCGGGATGGGAGTTCCCGGTACATAAATAAAGTAATGTCTCACTAGACATATAGAGTAATAGGCCAAGGGCCTCACCTTAGTAACATATCCACGTCCATTTGTAAAAAAGGACCAAACTTTGGAGAGGAGCCAATCAGCTATCACCAACCTCTAGAACCTTCCTGGAAGGAGCTCTAGTCCCTCAGATTTTTGTAAGCACAGTGCTAAGTAGTTGGATCACTGAGAGACCCAAGAGAGTCCTTCCAGGGGAGGTGGGTGGGTTGCATGTGAATCTATGAAAGATACCAATACTGGATAACCGCAGTTACAGGTAAGTAACACATTCCTTATCCAGAATTAGGGTATCTTTCATAGATTCACATTCCTGAATCAGAGTAGTAAGCAATGATAAGCACATTTCGAAAGGTACAGTATACATGAATTCACCAGATAACAACATATAAACGTGAAAATAGAAAGTACCAAAAAGCAATGAAATAGCATAGGAATAAAACACAATAGAGAAATGTGCGTATAGAAGAAAGGATGGTGGAATCAAAGGAAGGGCTCACCTCTAGTGAAATAGATGACGGAGTACCGCTTGACCCACTGCAGCGTCTTTCATGAGTTCCGTATCCAGGCAGTAATGCTTGGTAAATGTATGCGGCGTCTTCCATGTCGCCGTTTTGCAAATGTCCGCAATGGGCACACCTGCAAAAAGTGCCACTGAAGTAGAGTTTGCCCTTGTGGAATGGGCTAGAACTGTGAAGAGCAGGAGCTGCCCCGCTTGCTGGTGACAAAAAGTAATAGCTGCGGAGATCCAGCGAGAGATACTTTTTTAGTGTGTGGGAGACCTTTCCTAGGTTGACTGTAAGCCACAAAGAGTTGGTTGGATTTGCGGAATGTCTTTGTCTTGTCAATGTAGAATTTCAGGCAGCGTTTAAGATCCAAAGAATGCAGAGTCTTTTCTGCCACTGTTTGAGGATTTGGAAAGAAGGATCGCAACACAATAGGCTCATTGAGATGGAAGTTTGACGGAACCTTAGAGATAAACTTCAGATTTGTGTGTAGTATAACCCTATCGTGTTTGAATTGAAGGAAAGGCTCTTGAATTGAGAAAGCATGAAGTTCACTTACTCGCCTTGCCGAGGTAAGGGCTAAAAGAAGCGCTGTTTTCCAGGAGAGATACTTTAGATCAGCTCTGTGTATTGGCTCAAAAGGGTGTTTCATAAGCTGAGCCAGAACCGTGTTGAGTTGCCATGAAGGAGGTAAAGTCTTTACCGGAGGGAATGTTCTAAACAGGCCTTTAAGGAATTGTTTAATTAACCGATGAGACCACAGAGAAGGGCCTGCAAAGGATCTCCTGAAACGGGATATTGCTGCCAGATGGACTTTAATGGAGGCATAAGCGAGACCAGATTTCACCAGATGAAGAAGGTAAGGCAGTATTTGCTCTGGAGAGGATGAAAGAGGGTGTATTTTGTTTGACTTGCACCAGATACAGAACCTCTTCCATTTTAAGGTATATGTTTTGTTAGTACTATCTGCTCGAGCCCGAGCCAGAACTGCTCTACAGTCCGGAGGTATGTCTAGACCCTGGAACTCTCTGAACTCAGGAGCTAAGTTGATAATCTGAGAGATGCTGGATCCGGATGCTGGACTTGTTGGCTGTTCATAGTGAGAAGAGAGGGAAACTGTTTCAACCGGATCGGCGGTTCCCGGGAGAGAAGGTGAAGCTCCGTGAACCAGTGTTGGGGTGGCCAAGCTGGAGCTATCGGGATGAGCGTGCATGGTTCCGCTTTCAATTTCCTGAGAACCCTGGGAATCAGGGGAATTGGTGGGAAAGCGTATGCAAAGACGTTGCACCATGCGATCGAAAACACATTCCCTAGAGATCCCTTCTTGGGATGCCAGCTTGCAAAGTTTTGGCATTTGGCGTTCTGCTTGGTAGCGAAGAGGTCCAGAAGAGGGGTGCCCCATTGAGAAAATATGCGGTTGAGAGTCCGCTGATTCAACTCCCATTCTTGACATGCTGTCTGTTTTCTGCTCAAAGAGTCGGCCAGAACATTGTGTGTTCCTGGAACATACTCTGCTCGAAGAGAAATATTGTGAAGGAGCAACCAGTTCCAGATTTTTTGCGACTCGTGAGAGAGTGTTAGAGAACGAGTCCCTCCCTGCTTGTTTAAATAGTGCATTGTCGTGGTATTGTTGGTCTGTACAAGCACTAGAGAATTCCTGATTCGTGGTAGGAATGCCAGAAGAGCAAGATAAACCACTCGTAGCTCCAGGAGATTTATGTGGAGTTTCCTTTCGGAAAGGGACCATTTCCCGCTGATCTGGAGTTCTTGGAGGAAAGCTCCCTAACCTTCCAGGGACGCATCCGTTGTGATGGTATGTGGAGAAGCAGGAAGCAAGAAAGGCAAGCCTTGAGAAAGGTTCTGAGGGCAAATCCACCACCGTAGAGCCTTTATCATCTGAGGGGTCACCTGGATGACATTGTCGAATGACCCCGTACATTGGACCCATTGAGCTGAAAGCGCTTCTTGAAGAGGGTGCATGTGAAGGTGATAATGTGGAACTAGTAGAATGCAGGAAAACATCTTCCTGAGCAGGGATTTGAAAGGGCGCACAGTAAGAGACTTTTTGGATCGTATGCGAAGCGCCAAGGTAAGAAGCTTTTTCTTTTTGCTCTTGTGAGGGAAACGCTTTCTTCTGGAGCGTGTCGAGAGTAGCACCCAGGAAAGTTATACGCAGGGAAGGCTGAAGGACGGACTTGTCCTGATTGAGAGTAAGCCCCAAACAATCGAAAAGCCTTAGACAGGCGTCGGAAGACCTGGACGCACCTTCTAGAGAGGGTGCTTTGACGAGCCAGTCGTCCAGATATGGAAAGACCTGATGGTGTTGTTGTCAGAGATATGCGGCCACCGGAGAAAGGCATTTTGTAAAAATGTGTGGCGCCGATTTGAGTTCGAACGGCAGGACACGGAATTGGTGATGCCTGCTCGCTACTGCGAATCTCAGAAATTTTGGGTGGTTGCGGTGGATCGGGATGTGAAAATAGGCATCCTGAAGGTCTAAAGACACCATGTAGTCGTCCGCATTGAGGAGCTGTAGTACTTCCTGGATGGTAACCATACGAAACGACTGCTTTTTCAGGAATTTGTTGAGATTTCTCAAGTCTAATATCGGTCTCCATTTCTTCTCCTTTTTGCGTATTAGGAAAAAACGGGAGTAAAATCCCTTCCCCCTTTGACGTAGAGGAACTCTTTCTATAGCTCCCTTCTGGAGCATAAGTGAAAGTTCCAGGAGCAGAGCACATACATTTTTGTGAAGCATAGGTCGGGGAGGGGTTTGGGGAGGAATTTGAATGAATTCTAGTGAATGTCTGAATTGAACTAGTTGTGGTCCGTTGTTATTTGCTTCCAATTTTTTAGAAAGTGGGAAATTCTTCCTCCAACCGTGGAGGGCAGAGAGGAGTTGGAGACCGGCGGTAGTGGGAAGTCATTGCCACCGAGCAGCGTCTTTCTGTCAACCTCCTTTGCCACAAAAGGAAGACTTAGTGGAGGTGGATTGCTGTTGACGTTGCTGGTATTGTGGCCGATATTGCTGAGTGAAAGAAAAGGAAGATCGGTGTTGGTAATCACCTCTGGCAGATGTTTGACCTCTTCCCCTTGAGCCCCGAAAAGATGGGTTCTTGAATTGGAGGGTACCCAAAGCCCTAGCCGTGTCGGTATCCTTTTTTATACCCTGTAGAGCTTCATCGATGTGTGTGCCAAAAAGAAGCTGACCATCGTAGGGCATGCCCAAAACTTTTGTTTGTACCTCCGGTCGGAACGAAGTCGCCTTTAACCAACCCTGGCGCTGTAGTACAGCTGCGCCAGCCAGTTGGCGAAATCCAGTAGAGGCGATATCCATTGCACAGTCTATGATCCCTGATGCAGACCGTTCGCCCTCCAGCAAGATCTTTTTTGCTTCTTCCTTTGAGTCATCTGGCAAGGCCGCCAGATATGGAGCAATATCTGCCCACATCTGCCTGTTATAGCATCCTAACAGTGCCAAGGAATTGGATACACGCACTGTTAATGCAGACATGGACGAGAAACGCTTGCTGATATTATCAAGCTGTCTACCCTCTTTGTCCTGAGGAGCGATCAGCAGAGCGGAAGGATTTTTTGATTTCCGCTGAGCAGCTTGCGTGATTACTGAGTCTGGTTTAGGATGGCTGGATAGGCAAGCTGGAGCAGTATCTGCAGCCCTGTATTTTTTATCCAGACGAGGTAATACTGGAGGCACCGAGGAAGGGTTCTGCATTATCTTAACACCCTGATCCCATATCTAATCTATAATAGGGATAGATCTGACGGATTTTTTTAAAAGGCTCTTTAAAATCATAGAGGAAGCAATCCTGCTGGTGTGAAGGCATAGGTATTTGAAAACGCTGTGCTGCTCTTTCCACTATGTTGTGAAATCCCCCAATGTCCTCAGGAGGTGAGTCAGCTGGAGCGGGCACGGGGGAAGCTGGACAGGGGAGTACATAATCCTCCCACTCATCACAAGTAGATTGGGAATCTTGGAGTTCCCCTTCTTCATGTTGATCCTCCTCCTCATCGTCAGTAGAAAGCGGAGGTGGTGATGTGACAGACTCAGACTGCAAACTTAACGATGGAGGCCGCGGTCTTGGTGGTGGAGACACAACTGGATGCGGAGACGTTGCAGAAGTGGGAAATCTCTGCTTATAGTCCGAGATGTGGAATTGCAGATCAGAAACTAGAGAGGCAGGTAAACAAACCAAGGGAGGTGGAGGCGGATGGTATTCTTCAGGAGAAACTGCCTGATCTTCCTGCACTTGATCCTCATAGTCTGAACTGTCCTGGTACTTAACGTTAAGTTGAGATGGGCTTGTCGCCGTTCGAAACATGCTGCCATCATCAGAATCTTCTTCCTCCAACAGATGTGCAAGAGGCAAGAGCTGGACCCTACTAGGGGAAGTCAGGGCTGGCGTCAACGTACGTTTTGTGATTTTTAGATTACGTATGTACTTTTTATGTTGGAATCCGCTGTCGTCGACGGTCCCGTCAACGGTATAGCGGGCACCATGGTAGATTGAGGTCCCGTCGTCAGAGCCGTCGTCGACGGTGTCGTCGTCGTCGATGGAGTTTTCGTCGATGGAGTCTTCGTTGACGATGAAGTGAATGTCGACGGGACAGTCTTCGTTGACGGTGCCGTCATCGACACAGTCGTCGTCGATCGCAACGTCGACGGCAATTTGGACGTTGACGATGTCTTCTTTATCTTTAGCGTTGACGAGACAGACCTACCGGCTGTCGACGATCGAGTCGTCGTCGTCGACGTGGATAATGAATGAGACGCGTCAGAAGTTGAAACTGTCGTCGGCGACGAGGTCACACAATGCCGTAGATGGAGATTTCCTCGTCGTCGAAGCCACCGTCGACGAGACCGCCGTCGACAGGGTGGAAGAAGGCTTTTTGAAGGCGTGAATAACTTCCTGAGGAGAAACCTTCGCTGAAATGGCCTTAGGGGGGACCTCGGAAGACTTTTTATGCGCCTTATTTTGAGGTGGCTGCGACAAAGGGCCTGGAGAAGCCACGCTTGGTCTTTTCTGAGAGGACTGCGAAGATATTGAAGAGCCCTCACTTTCCTCAGAAGACAGTATTGGTTCTTTGTCTTTAAGCCTCTGCAGCCAAATTAAGAGGCGTCCCACACGTTCTTTGAGGGTCTTGGAGGAAAATGTACGACATACCTTACAGTCCTTTGAGGAGTGATTCGGATAAAGGCAGTAGAGACAGTCCTTGTGTTGATCGTCCACATGAAGTCTCTTTTTTCCACAGGAAGCACAAGACCTAAAAAGGCCTTTCTTTGGAGTATCTGCCATGAAGAACTGGAGAACTTCACCCCGAAGTTGGAATTTTGAAGTAAGAAGCACTGGAAATCCCAAAACAAGGAATGCTGAGCAGAGCTCAGAGGAGACTCCCTTAGCACAACGTGCGGTAGAAAATCTGAGGGACTAGAGCTCCTTCCAGGAAGGTTCTAGAGGGTGGTGATAGCTGATTGGCTCCTCTCCAAAGTTTGGTCCTTTTTTACAAAAGGATGTGGATATGTTACTAAGGTGAGGCCCTTGGCCTGTTACTCTATATGTCTAGTGAGACATTACTTTATTTATGTACCGGGGACTCCCATCCCGACGACGGGGAATGATTCAGGCATGTGAATCTATGAAAGATACCCTAATACTGGATAATGGATCAATATATGGCAGCAGAACAGGTCACTTATAAGAGTAGAGAGCGCCCCATAAGTTTTGCAGGGTGTGGGGCAGCTGGATGCGATACTATGGGTTGGATTCACTAGACTCGTACACACAGGTCAAAAATGGAGAAGAATAGCGAGATCTTTCCCTCCAATAGGGGTAGCAGATGTACTTTATGAATGAGAAGGGAATGGGGTTAATCAAAATCGGTGGTAGAAATGTAGGGATGTGCTCTAATGTGATAATTAAGATGCAAATGTGTACAACAATTGGACCAAGATATCTGTAATGTGACTGACTATCACAAGTGCGATGTTGGGTTTCAATGAAACCAAAAACAATAAAAATATTTTATATTAAAAAAAAAAAACAGTGACACCGAGACACTTGGAAAAAGAGGGAAATACATGATCCTGGCAGAGAGAAAGTATGCTGAGGGTGGAACTGGATGGATGTCGGATTGAACAACATACCCTTAAACTGTTGACCTGGAACGTCAACGGCCTAGGGAATAAAATCAAAAGAGGTCTGGTAGCCAAAGCCTTAACTAGATACATTGCAGACATTGTCTTCTTGCAAGCAACGCCTATGAAAGGAACCAATGGTGATGTTATGGGCAGGGCGGAAATATGCTGTGATAAGCCTTGTCAGTTACTCCTCAAGCTCCAGGGGAATAGCAACATTAATAGGAAAAAATGCTAGCTTTTCGCCTGAGTAGAATATGGGCAGACAAATTGAAGAGATGCACAGCAGTACTGGGAGATTAGGAAGTGGAGCCAATGGCCCTCTGTAATGCTTATATCCCATTGCTGCTTCAAACAGGTATGATACAATACCTGGGCCAAATACTTACTGATCTACCAAAGCCTACCACCACACTGGTGGATGATTTCAATATGGTACTGGATAAGTACTTGGACAGGGCCCAAGCCAGACAGGCGCACCACACCAGAGTGGAAAAACTAGATAAGTTCATTCAAGCCGTGGGTGTGGGAAGTATCTGGAGTACACTCTATGATACATGCAGAAGTTACTCCTGCTACTCAAGGGCATATGACACACATTCCCACATAGATCACTTCTTCACCCTGACCTCAACCCTTCATGGATTCCCGGAGGCAGACAATAAGACAAGAGGGATCTCTGTCCACCCACCACTCTGCATCACACTAGACTCACCAAACATCTGGGGAAGGACTGAGTGGAGAATGGTGGCATTGCGGCTAACAAAAAAGAAAGAGGTGGAATGCCTGCAAAAAGCCACAGAGCACTACTTCAAAGAAAACATAGATACCGTGAGGGAAGCGTCAACTTTATGGGAGGCGTATAAAGCCAGGATACTCGGGGGGATCATACCATGAGAAGTGGGAGATAAATGAGAGAGTGCGACAATGCGAAGACGCTGAAAGGGAACTGCTGAGCCTAGAAGAGGAATACTGTCAACAGCCTCTGGAGGCCATGAGGACACACATCTTACTTAAACGGAAGCATACTGTTCACTATGTTCACTAGTGTCAGATGCTGTCAAAATGGAATACATTGCAAAACAAAAGCGAAAATATGAAGTAGATGATAAGGAGGGATATTAGCTTGGCTCAGTAGCAGAGAGAAAAGCAGACAACACAATTGCCATCAGGGAAGACACCAGGATAGCTCTTTAAGCAGATGACGTCCTTCTCTACCTAGCAGAACCTGCATGCTCCCTGACACGAGTGGGCGAAATCTTTGCAATCTTTGGACGATACTCAGGAGTGGGTATCAATTTGGAGAAATCCCTCATATTTCCACTGGGGGTCTGGGAAATACATGGAACCTTCCCCATGCCACTGAAGGTAGTGACTCACCATTTCAAGGACCTAGGACTCTGGATATCGACAAATGAGCGAACGTAGTATGCAAAAAATCTAGTCCCACTCATTTTTTCTTTCTTTATTTGCATTTTTTGTTTAAACGTTACAGTTTTCACATGATATATAGTACAATATATATGATGGGATCCATCAGATGGAGTTGGCATATACATAGGTTGGTATCAAAACGTGACAGCTTGGGCACATTTGACTGGGTTGGGGAAGAGCCTCAATTCGCAATTAATGTACAATGGTTAAAGTATAATTTGTGTGTCCAACAGGAGTAAGTACAGATGTCTCCTGTGTCTGAACCTAGCACCACTCATACATAGATTAGAGGTGGATGTAAAACACTAATTGTCACTAATGCGTAGAGCAGCGCTCTTCAAAATGATCACACTTCCTAAACTCATATATATATTTCAGAATAGCCTTCATGCTATACCGGAAACATTCTTCTTCAAAATAAATAAGCTCATAAGATCCCTGATCTGGCTGAACGGTCCACCGTGCATAGCACTCCACACCCTCCAAAGACCCACATACAAAGGAGGAATAACACTACCGAATATTCACAAATACTATCAATGAATGAATTAATAACTTTATTGCGAGATTTCTCAAAATCATTACAATCTTCAAATCAATGAAATTATGATATAGCTTTTCACAAAGCAGCATACAACCATAGATCAGGGGGTTCCATACTTCATAAAACAAATGCAACTTATACAACAGGTGAAGTGCCGTGCTTACATTCAATTTGTTCATTAAAAATGTGCAAGTAAAAAAAAAAAATCTTTCATTTGGATTCAAATTACAACATGTTCTCCAATTTTAATTAAAAAACAAAGAGGATCGGCCAGCCCTTCTCACCATGCACAAGTATGAGGGACAAAGTGCACAATCTCCCAAAGAGCATAATAAGGACTCTCATGACAAATTCATGTATTAAGAGTGTGCAAGCAATAAAACAGTAGTAACCAGCTTGAAAATGAGCAAATGTGCAGAACAAAGCGCAAAGTCTGCCAGAATAAAGTGCAAAATCTGCCCCGTGTGCCAGAGCAAAGTGGGAGTTCATTGCCTTTTTTAGAATATTGCTGCGTGGCTTCTTTCAGACAAGATTTTACTGGTAGCATATATTTGCTGGATTTAGACAGGTCCGATGGGAGGTGCTAGGAAAGAGGGCTGCAACTACTTCTACACATGTCCGTGCCCCCTTAGACAGGAAAATTAGTTTTAGTAATTTCTGTCGTGGCTGTAGCAAGGTAGGACAACAGCATATGAGATGCAGCAAGGACTCTTTTCTATATTTGCAGAGCCTGCATCCTATGACGTGTGGTGGTGATTGCCAATTCAAAATTAGTTATTAGCACCAGCTCAGCCCACTGGATCTCTTCCAAGCATTTCTCTCCCAAGGCTTGGCTCGGATATAGCTGTATTTTGTGGGCCTCGTAAGATGCAATAAGGGCTATGTGCCATTGTTTTTCCTGGTGTCTGGTAATATCAGCTCCCTGTGACAATCTGCACTTTTTATGGCCGTGTGTAACTTATTCCTTCTGTTGTCCGGTTCTCAATGGCCATGTTTAAGGTCTCCACTCCTTTATTTAAGTAACTGCTCCAGGTATTATTCTTTGCTGCAAACATTGGCTTCAGCACCTCCTTCATGGAACCTGCTGAAGCGTTCAGGGCCCAGTAGTATACTACACATGTGTGCCCAAACACTCATATTTTTGCTGTGTGAGGGTAATTTTCAGTCATATCAGACTGTTATGTGTGTATCAGGGTATTTGGAAGATGTGCTTGCAGCTCTGACACTAGGTTTTCTCTAATAAAGACTCACAATGCCCTGGAAATGCTTGTTGCGCGTAGCCTACTGTGGACAATAGTTTTGCTTTGATGACCCTCCAACTGTTGTAGGACTATATAGCTTTCTATTGAGTTTACACACAGCATATTTGGTTGCCTGGGCTTTTGATTTCATCTTGCTCTGAAGGAGTAGCCCACTATCTTCCCTGCTATTTGGTCGCCACTCCCACCACCACTGCTGCAGCATAGATGACCCGCTCCCGGTCCTCCAGCTGCACAGCACGTGTGTTCGAGCCTTCTGGCTGGCCCTGCTGCCTGGATCGTGCTGACTTGGGAGATCTCTCTTGTGTTAGTTTCATATTAAGTTATTGTTTTTTTTGCTCTGGTAAATTATTTTTTTTCAGGTACAGTGGTTATTAGGTTTTGTTCGTCCTTCGTTTTCTTCCTGCTGCTGCTGGGCCGTCTGCCCTATTGTTCTTCCACCGCCCTCCTTCCTTGTCCAACCGGCCTTTTCCGGTTCCATGCTTCCCGCCCTACCCTCCCCCTGCCCGGACTAACCCACCCACCTACTAGGGCTTCCTCTCCCATGAGCACTGAATTTGCTCACCCACGGACTCTGGCTCCGGCCAAATCCACGAGTCTTCACCACTCTGCACCCAGTGCCCATGGCCCGAGTTCGAGTGGCCCAACACCTGACCTGCCTTGAATCTCCAATCGACGCCTGCAGCCTCTTTCTGGAGGATCCCCCCGACCGTGACCTGAGCTGGTAAGTAAAACCCGACGAAGGCCGGCTCTATCTTCAGAAGTACAGTTCTTCCATGGGGAGCGATTTTGCTCCCAACGTGGCCGGCCTTTATGTATACGACTTCGAGACCAAACACCTACTTGACAACAACCAGCCACGTTTTCCCCAAATCAGATTTTATAAGCGCTACATTGACGACATCTTACTGATTTGGGAAGGAACCAGCGAATCCCTTGTAGCATTCTGTGAATGGCTTAACTCGTGTGACCCAAATCTCTGCTTCACACACAGTTTCCACAGACACAAAACTAAATTTCTTGACCTGGACATTGAAGCCAAAACTCGTTTCAAACCCACCGCTCGGAATTCCCTACTCCATTTCACGAGCTTCCATCCAAGATCACTTCGGGAAAACCTCCCCTACGGCCAATATCTCCGGCTCCGCAGAAACTGCAGTGAAATAAGAGACTACAAATCTCAGGCTACAGATCTGAGTAACAAACTACATCAATGGGGCTACCCCAAGTGGATCACAAATAAAGCCAACAAGAGGGCCAGGAATCAGAACCGTGATGGACTAATTGAGACACAGGCGCGGGAACCAACCCCGCCGCCACTCACATGCGTGACCACATACAATGCCGTCTCTCACAAAGTCTCACAAATTATTCGGAAAAACTGGAAAATATTGAAGACAGGCAATCTCGGTTGAAAACTCCTCTCCTCTCCAACAAGAGAGCCAGATCCATAAAGGACATCAGAGTGTCCACATGACCCACACCACCACAGAGAGCAGTCAACACTGTCCTTAATGCCTGGGGGCTCCCAGGTGTAGTAGGCCACTTCCCCTGCGGCAATTGCAGTGTATGCCACATCACCGAGACCACTAAAAGCCTCAGTCTCGAACCAGGAAAGACTTGGGAATTGAGATAACATATGAACTGCAATACTGAACACGTCATCTACCGCATCATTTGCCCCTGCAACCTAACATATATTGGCATGACGAATCGCAAGATCAAAACAGGAACACCACAGTACAATACGGTGCAAGAAAAACACTACCCACATGACAAACCACTTCCTTGAGACAGTGCACACGACCAATGACATGCGAGGGGTCATCATAGAGGCATTAGACCCCAACTTACCAAACATTCAGAGCCGCCTCCTTGAGAAGGAGCAAAGATGGATATATCGCTTGTCCAGTCACAAAAAGCCTCAACGATAATATCCCTTGGAACAGCCTGTTGATCTTCTGCGCCCTTTCAAGTACACA
The DNA here is from genome assembly GCF_964204655.1 of Triturus cristatus. NCBI lineage: Eukaryota > Metazoa > Chordata > Amphibia > Caudata > Salamandridae > Triturus > Triturus cristatus. Next base: position 1,237,689,308 of record NC_140585.1, on the reverse strand, counting down.
CCTCTACCTAACCTGTAGTTTCAGCGCACAACTCTACCTTATTTGAGTCCCAGCAGACATTATACTGCAGTCTGTACACCACCTTTGAGTCTCCTCCAACACACTCTCTGGCCACATGTGCCAATGGGCACAATCCACACACTTCTGTCTCAAGCCAGGCACCCCAACACCTATTTGGGGCCCTGGGCATAATACATACCCCCTGCCCCCAAGAAGCACCACAAAGCTAGCAAGCATGTTAGCAGAGACTATTTCACACTATGAAGTTAATATCAGAGGTCACTCGTGAGGCCTCCTAGGCAGGGATTGACACTGACATGGCTATGCCCCTGCTACCTTGCACTTATCTTAGTGCTTACTCCTTTTAGCGCTAGTGGCACATTCTAATATGGCCGATTAATTTCCACACTCTAGCCATAGCACTTTTGCACATTCGCACACACGTTCCACCCGGTCCTGTGCTCTGAGCTCAGACTCGACCACAAGCCTGCGTAGGCGAGCACAGCCCGCCCCGCCTCACCACAAGCATACTGACACGTATCCAGGCAGCCTCACCGGTACAAATACAATGTCTTCACCGCGCTCATTACCAGCCGGGATGACGGGAGACCACAATAGGTTTGCAGACAGGTTCCACTACGAGACCAAGTAAGGTTGCGCTGCTAATACCGATAACAGGAGCCCTCGAGCACACACAACCTCCGTGCTCACTATACCTTTAACTCCACTTTTCTCCAGATTCTGACATCGGAGTGAACCCCTCCCGAGCCCCGGTCAGCTGTCAAATTACAACCATAGTGTAATTATACTTTTCCACAACAGCGTTGCCAGTGGATTTCCATTCCACTTTTTAAAAATGTTTTTAATGTGCTTGCCTTGATATATCTTGCGCGCGCCACATAATCACTTGTGCCTATTGTCACATGTGCGCTCACTTTCTAATCGCCCACGCATGGCACAACTACCGCTGTGGATACTTTCCACAGAAGCGCGCCTCAGGACTACCGACCGCGGTGGTTACAGCTGGCTCATTATAGCTGACAGTGTGATGACCCCGCGACAAACCATGTTTGCTCATCACCTAGAGCCACCGATTCACTAGAATCTCACTAGAAGCTCCGCAGCTTCATAGCATCGATAAGACTGGGGCCATCAGCACAGGCTGCTAGACACTTTCGCATGCAGCATGCCCCACGTAGCCAAGGTATAGCGTACAATCACAAGGTTGGTCAACCTGTTTGACTATAGCACTTAAGATTGCATTTTTATGTTGCTTAACAGTAAGATGTATATATATGTTCTGTGTTGTTGTCTTTTCTTCTCCCACAGGTATTTTTGAAGTGTCCGTAAGTACGGAGACACTCAGTCCACACACCTTAGCGCGTGTGTAGGTACTCTTTCTTTTTTCACGAGGCACTTCAAGCTTTGCCACTCACCTTTCTCGCTACTCAGTCCTTAAGAAAGCCCCCTTTAACTACCCTCATGGGCTGAAACATGTAGACCATTCACATAGCCAACTAAGGATAATAACTCTCCATTTTAGTTGCACTACATCTTTTTTTAACCATATCCCGAGCCGCCACTAATAAAGTCTTCAGGCAAGGATTCTCAGAGGTATTTTTAACTTTAATCACGTCACATCACACGCTCGCACTACACCAGCTCCGCTGTAATCAGGTGTCGTAGCACAACCGGTGGGCATTCGGCCACCGGTTGGGACCCCAATGATGAAGCATGACACCAACTGGGTTGGTGTATGAGGGGTCTTTTAAACAAACCCAGCGGGTCCAAGTACTACCCAACTAGTGATTGTACCATATACACATAGTGGGTTCGTCCATCATTGTTCAGCTAAGTAAAAGCCGACACCTAAAGACACCCCTTCACCTGACGTCCCACGGGCTTGGGTGGCCCAACCGCTGGTGTCCCAGCATCCTCAGGCATCCCAACTTACCTCTCCAACCAGTGGTCGCCTCCAGAAGATCTTCGTCCCGAGCCTGAAGTTTGTTGCAACTGGAGAATCCCCATTGAAAACAACAGGGCACCCAGCGCTAAACCAGTACTCTGCACACGGCCGCCCCTGTGGGTGCACCTTGTGTGCTTAATCGGATCCCCTTTTGCCCTGAGTCTAACACCAGTTTTGCATGAGCAGCCACCAACCGGAAGCCCCCTATCCTCATTGGATAACATTGGGCCTCAGCACTTAGCATCGGGCCGCCCTAGTGCTGCGGAGGGTGCTTTGAGAGTGCATCCTTGACCCTGGGAGAACCCTGGTGCTAATCCCAGAATACCAACTCCCACAACAAAGTACTTATCTGTAAACCGCTAACTTCATTTCCTCCCAAAGGATTGAATTGACTGCCTTTCTTTGAAAAATCTTCTAAGTGTGGATTTGGTTTGTATGAAAACTTGAAAAACTGCAAATATACAAAAACTGAATTATTTACCGTTTGTATAGGAAATGTCCCAGTGTGATATTTAGGCATATCACACTGGTTAGCAAAGTAACTTAAAAAGTAATCCAAGAAGTAGTGTATCCAGTAATCTGTACAGTAACTGAAAAAGAAATTTCAAACTGTTGACTTACCTGTAAAACAACCAACTGCATTCAAACCTGCATTCAACTGTAATTCACTGCATAAAAACTTGCAAAGTTTTATTTCACTTACCTGCACCAGGCTTGGTTTGGTTCTAGAAATAAAATACCTAAATAAATGTTTTGACACAAACAAATTAGTCTGAGTTCAGTCTTTGAGTGTGTGACATCATTTCTTGCCTGTGTGTACAACAAATGCTCAACACTACCCTCTGATAAAGCCTTACTGCTCACCCACATTACCACAAATAGAGAGTAAGGGGATTTCTACCTTTACCTTTAGTATAGTATATACAGAGCTAGCTTCCTACAACCACACCCATCATGGAACACGTCAACTTCCAGATCAAACCTGACGCTAACACCACCATCAAAAGGACCCTCACTTACAGATCTCCTGGCTACCGCCCTAGCTTCTGCAGGTACACAAAAAGATAATCACAGTGGAAACATTTTTAAAGGGATAAGAAGCACACATATATTAGTGATTCGTACAAATTTTAGACAACACCTATTATATGCATGTATGACATTAATTTAATCAATTATGCAAAAATTCAGTCGAAGGGAAGATCAGTAATTCAAATAGGGCCAAATACATCACAATGTCAACATATTTAAATACATATCGGTGTAAGAAACGTGATAATTGCAAGATACTTGGGGTAAGTGCAGGACGTTGTGAGGGGGGAAGGTTGTGTAAAATAGAAACATCCACAGTTTGTTAACCCCTTGCATGCCCGCCCCTTTCCCCGCCCTGTGCCGCGCTTTGCATTAGTGGGTGGGGTTCATGACGAGCTGGACTCGTCATGGGCACAGCGCCATCGCAGCCCATGACGAGTCCAGCTCGTCATGGGCACTGAAGGGGTTAAAGAGCCTAACCTGCCACTTGAGTGGCAACAAACCATAAATATAACAACACAAAAATTAGAAAGCAGTTATACAATCACTGACAATCTCCTGTGTTGATCGAATACAGAAATAAGTCGACGTTTCGACCCCTATTAGAAACAGCAAATTAGTTCGCTTGAAGTCGGGGTCTTCATCAGGACCAAGGGAAAGGGCTTACACCTAAGGACGAGGATCAAAAATTATGGTATAGTAAGGTGTGTCTGAAATACACTCTCATTATGGAAACTACAATACTAAAATTACCAGCATCAGCAGGACAAATCAGGCTGGAAACTTAGAGGGAGGGCCAAGGAGTGCTCCTGGAGAAAAGAGAAGGGGAGACGAGGAGTACTACGGAAGTCGGAATTAAAAACACAGTGCGTAACCATGGAACCGAAGTGAAAAAATACTCACCAAAGGGTGTAGTATTCCGACACTCGGTAAGTGAATCTGAGGACAGCTGAATAAAACAGCATGAACAAAGGTCCATTAATGACCACCGCTGTAAAAGAAAGAACTTCGATCAGAATCTAAAACATGTCCAAAGGCGGCGCATGTTTACCTAAATAAGATTACGTTAATATGCGGGAAAGCAGGCAAATCTAATTGGAGATAATATTAAACAGTTAAAATCAAAAGGGGGAATACGAGCGAAACCCCGGGAGAACGATCTCCAAAGAGGGGGTTTCAAACAGCTGTAATGCTGTGACGGGAGAGAAGAAAAACGCTGACGGGAGAGAAGAAAAACGCTCACAGGCAACATGGTGTGACATACCTCGAGGGCCGCGTCGAACAATCTGACAGCTAACCCTGGGCTACGTCACATGACCACTTAAATACCAAACAGACGCGCGCATAACCGAAAGGATTGCGCCCTGATTGGTGGAGGCTCAGGGGTGTGTGTGGCCAAGGGCTCGAAGGGATTACTCCCTGATTGGTGGAAACTAGGGGGTGTGTGTGGCAAAGGCTCGAATTGAATGGAAGAAAATCCGAAGGAGGAACATTTTGCTGGTTCTAGGTACATAAACTCATTACAAGCGGTCATGTTTACACAGCATTGAATGATTCTACGACGGGAATACATGATGCAGATGAATAAGGGTGAAAATACCCGTAATTAATTTAGATGGTTACGGTCCGATGACGACCTCACTAATGAAACAAACATCCAATCGAGCATTATTTGGACAGCATACATAGATGTTGAGAAATGTATACTGTCGGTCAATCACCATACGGAGTATTACATGTAACAACGCTTAACATGACATCGATTGCAGTGTTCATTACAGTAAGTTCATAGTAGCCAATAGGGTTTAGCACAGGTACTTGTGATGAGAAAAAGACCGTGTGAGATGCACCATGGTACTTAGGTATTATTTAGTAAAGATAATTGGGTGTAGGTTGCATCAAGTTCATTAAGGCCACTTTGGACGGAGTCAAAACGATCCATCCACTTACATTCCCTAATGTTAAGGATTGAACCAAGGTCACCACCCCTAACGCCCAGTGTGATGGCTTCAATTACCAGCCATTTTATCGATTCAGGGGGATGGTTGAATGTTTTGAAGTGATCGACCATGGGTGCTCCAGAGGTGGTACATCTTATTCTGCTGCAGTGTTGGAGTATACGGCATTTCACTTTCTGAGTAGTCTGGCCTATATAGATCTTATTGCAGGGGCAGACTACTGCATAAATGACGTTCTTTGTGTTACAATTGGAGAGCGTTTTTAAATCCACCGTACAGTTGTTATGCTGGAACGTCTTTGTTTCAATTGTCAGATTGCAGGCTTTGCACTGTCCACATTTGACATGGCCCACAGGAGCGGGAAGGTGCCACAGCGAATCAATGGTCGGTCTAGTCGGTGTTTCCAAGAGGGACTTGACCACATGGTCACGTACATTTTTGCCCTTCTTGAAGGAATGCATTGGGGGTTCAGGAAGCTGTAATTCTGCTGACACCAAATGCCAATGTTTATTCACAATCTGCCGGATATCATTGCTCCTTGTGTTAAACGTAGTGACACATATCAGTCTCTTAGGGTCATCAGCCCGGACTTTAGGAGTAAGGAGAACGTCTCTGTGGTTGTACCAGGCTCTTTTACGGGCCCTCTTAACAAGCCTCCGAGGGTAGCCGCGTTCGATCAATCTACAGATGAGGTCATCTGATTCCGTGAAAAAATCCTCTTTCCGTGTACAGTTCCTCCTGATCCTGAGGAACTGGCCGAACGGGAGGTTATCGCGTAGTCCTCTAGGATGGTGACTTCCATATCTCAATAAGGTATTTCTCTCCGTAGTTTTACGGAACAGGGTTGTGTAAAGACACTCATCCATGGCCTTGATGGTAATATCAAGAAAGTCAATACTGGACTTATCCTTCGGCCAGTTCCTCAGGATCAGGAGGAACTGTACACGGAAAGAGGATTTTTTCACGGAATCAGATGACCTCATCTGTAGATTGATCGAACGCGGCTACCCTCGGAGGCTTGTTAAGAGGGCCCGTAAAAGAGCCTGGTACAACCACAGAGACGTTCTCCTTACTCCTAAAGTCCGGGCTGATGACCCTAAGAGACTGATATGTGTCACTACGTTTAACACAAGGAGCAATGATATCCGGCAGATTGTGAATAAACATTGGCATTTGGTGTCAGCAGAATTACAGCTTCCTGAACCCCCAATGCATTCCTTCAAGAAGGGCAAAAATGTACGTGACCATGTGGTCAAGTCCCTCTTGGAAACACCGACTAGACCGACCATTGATTCGCTGTGGCACCTTCCCGCTCCTGTGGGCCATGTCAAATGTGGACAGTGCAATGCCTGCAATCTGACAATTGAAACAAAGACGTTCCAGCATAACAACTGTACGGTGGATTTAAAAACGCTCTCCAATTGTAACACAAAGAACGTCATTTATGCAGTAGTCTGCCCCTGCAATAAGATCTATATAGGCCAGACTACTCAGAAAGTGAAATGCCGTATACTCCAACACTGCAGCAGAATAAGATGTACCACCTCTGGAGCACCCATGGTCGATCACTTCAAAACATTCAACCATCCCCCTGAATCGATAAAATGGCTGGTAATTGAAGCCATCACACTGGGCGTTAGGGGTGGTGACCTTGGTTCAATCCTTAACATTAGGGAATGTAAGTGGATGGATCGTTTTGACTCCGTCCAAAGTGGCCTTAATGAACTTGATGCAACCTACACCCAATTATCTTTACTAAATAATACCTAAGTACCATGGTGCATCTCACACGGTCTTTTTCTCATCACAAGTACATGTGCTAAACCCTATTGGCTACTATGAACTTACTGTAATGAACACTGCAATCGATGTCATGTTAAGCGTTGTTACATGTAATACTCCGTATGGTGATTGACCGACAGTATACATTTCTCAACATCTATGTATGCTGTCCAAATAATGCTCGATTGGATGTTTGTTACATTAGTGAGGTCGTCATCGGACCGTAACCATCTAAATTAATTACGGGTATTTTCACCCTTATTCATCGGCATCATGTATTCCCGTCGTAGAATCATTCAATGCTGTGTAAACATGACCGCTTGTAATGAGTTTATGTACCTAGAACCAGCAAAATGTTCCTCCTTCGGATTTTCTTCCATTCAATTCGAGCCTTTGCCACACACACCCCCTAGTTTCCACCAATCAGGGAGTAATCCCTTCGAGCCCTTGGCCACACACACCCCTGAGCCTCCACCAATCAGGGCGCAATCCTTTCGGTTATGCGCGCGTCTGTTTGGTATTTAAGTGGTCATGTGACGTAGCCCAGGGTTAGCTGTCAGATTGTTCGACGCGGCCCTCGAGGTATGTCACACCATGTTGCCTGTGAGCGTTTTTCTTCTCTCCCGTCAGCGTTTTTCTTCTCTCCCGTCACAGCATTACAGCTGTTTGAAACCCCCTCTTTGGAGATCGTTCTCCCGGGGTTTCGCTCGTATTCCCCCTTTTGATTTTAACTGTTTAATATTATCTCCAATTAGATTTGCCTGCTTTCCCGCATATTAACGTAATCTTATTTAGGTAAACATGCGCCGCCTTTGGACATGTTTTAGATTCTGATCGAAGTTCTTTCTTTTACAGCGGTGGTCATTAATGGACCTTTGTTCATGCTGTTTCATTCAGCTGTCCTCAGATTCACTTACCGAGTGTCGGAATACCACACCCTTTGGTGAGTATTTTTTCACTTCGGTTCCATGGTTACGCACTGTGTTTTTAATTCCGACTTCCGTAGTACTCCTCGTCTCCCCTTCTCTTTTCTCCAGGAGCACTCCTTGGCCCTCCCTCTAAGTTTCCAGCCTGATTTGTCCTGCTGATGCTGGTAATTTTAGTATTGTAGTTTCCATAATGAGAGTGTATTTCAGACACACCTTACTATACCATAATTTTTGATCCTCGTCCTTAGGTGTAAGCCCTTTCCCTTGGTCCTGATGAAGACCCCGACTTCAAGCGAACTAATTTGCTGGTTCTAATAGGGGTCGAAACGTCGACTTATTTCTGTATTCGATCAACACAGGAGATTGTCAGTGATTGTATAACTGCTTTCTAATTTTTGTGTTGTTATATTTATGGTTTGTTGCCACTCAAGTGGCAGGTTAGGCTCTTTAACAAACTGTGGATGTTTCTATTTTACACAACCTTCCCCCCTCACAACGTCCTGCACTTACCCCAAGTATCTTGCACTTATCACGTTTCTTACACCGATATGTATTTAAATATGTTGACATTGTGATGTATTTGGCCCTATTTGAATTACTGATCTTCCCTTCGACTGAATTTTTGCATAATTGATTAAATTAATGTCATACATGCATATAATAGGTGTTGTCTAAAATTTGTACGAATCACTAATATATGTGTGCTTCTTATCCCTTTAAAAATGTTTCTACTGTGATTATCTTTTTGTGTACCTACTTATACCCGAGTCCAGTGGCTTACCGGGTTACCCCATTAATACATAACGCCCTAGCTTCTGCAGCTCCGTCCCAGACTTCATAGCCCCTCTGACTATCATCTCTAACCACTGCATCATCCTGAGTGACGTGAATTTCCACCTAGAAGACCCCAATGACACCAACTCATCCACGCTTCTCGATAACATGAGCATCATTGGCCTCTCCCAATTGGTCACCACCCCAAGCACCGAGCTGGACACATCTTGGACCCTATCTTCTCCACCTCCGACAGAGCCAAAGTTTCCCACACCACCGAACTAACCTCAACAGGCCACAGCATGGTCCACTTCACCATCGAGGCCCGCGACGTGGCCCAACGAGATTCCCGAGCCTCCCTCACTGCAATTGGAGCAAGGCTACTGAGCCCTTCTGGACATCCACCCTAAAAGAAGTACAACACGCCCCCTCGAACTCCCTCGAACTCAATGTCCAGAATTTCTCCAAATGGATCCCCTCAGCAGCCGACACCATCGCCCCCCTGAAGGACTCCACCAACAGACCCGCCAAACAAGCCAGCTTGTTCACCCCTGAACTACGGACCCTCAATCCACACTGCATGAAACTAGAGAGACACTGACGATACAACAAGAGCCCCACCCACCTCGACGCATACAGATCGGCCCTCTAAAGCTACTACCAGTGTATAAGAGAAACCAAGAAAAAAGCCCTCAATACCCGCATAGAAGCAAGCGCCAACCGCACCAAAGAACTATTCAGCATTGTCAGAGAATTCTCCTGCCCCTTCGCCACTGAAAACCCGCCCGCCCCTCCCAAGCCCTCTGCGACAACCTAGCAAACTAGCCAGCATCTTCAGCAATTTTGACCTCCAACCCATCGACCTCAACCATCTCAACACCCCAGCCAGCACCCACCACCACCCTTGGACCTGCGTCTGAAAGCAGATCTCCACTGAAGACACCATCACTATCATGAACTCCATACACTCTAGATCCCACTCGGGCCCCAGGGCCTGCCTGCCCTCTTACTGAACTCCTCAAGACTTGCATCACAACAGCCACCGTAGCGACTCCTGGAAGCATGCTACGGTAAAACCCATCCTGAAAAAACCCTCAGCAAACCCCAACCCCAACGAACTCAAAAACTATCGCCCAATATCACTTCACCCCATCCCTGCTAAAGTCTTGGAGGAAGCCATCAACCCTCAGCTCACTGAATACCTTGAAATCAACATCCTACTTGACCCCTCCCAATCCGACTTCTGACCCAACCACAGCACAGAGACCACCTTGATTGCAGCAATTGATGACATCAGATGCCTCCTCAACCTAGGTGGAACAGCAGCCCTCATCCTCTATGACCTATCAGCAGCCTTTAATATCGTCTCCCACCACAGCCTGATTTCCAGACTACTCCACATCGGTATCCAAGGCAATGCGCTCAACTGCATCTCCTCCTGCCTCTCCGTCCGAACCCAGAGGATCCACCTATTACCCTTCTGCCCTACACCCAAAGACATCCTATGCGGCCTTCCCCAGGGACCTTCGCTCAGCCCCACTCTCTTCAACACCTACATGACAACTCTGGCAGACATCGTATGCACCCACGGACTCAACATCGTATTCTGCCCCAACGTCACCCAGCTCATCCTATCCCTCACCGAAGATAATGACATCACAAAAGCCAACTTCCAACACACCATGACTGACATTGCCACCTGGCTGAAGCCCAACTACCTCAAGCTCAACTTGGATAAGACTGAGGTCATCATCTACAGAATCAAACCCTCCCAGTGGGATGACACCTGGTGCCCCACTGCACTTGGCCCCTCACGCACCCCCTCCGGCCGCTCACGCAACCTCGGAATCGTCCTGGACACCCACCTGACCAAGAAACAACAGATCAATGCCGTCTCCTCTGCCTGCTTCCTCACCCTTCGCCGTCCCTGCAAGATCTTCCAATGGATCCCAATCTCATCCAGAAGACAGTCACCCAGACCCTGATCGCCAGCCGACTCGACTACGGCAACGCACTCTACGCCAGAACCACCAAACAACTCCTGGGCCGCCTCCAGACCATCCAGAACTCGGTGGCAAGACTCATCCTCGACCTCCCCAGAAGAACCAGCATCACCCTGCACCTCAGAGCTTTCCACTGGCTGCCTATTCAGGAAAGATGTCTCTTACAGCTCCTCACGCACACCCACAAAACCCTCCACAAGTCAGGACCCTCCTACCTCAACAACCACCTTACATTCCACCGACAGACTAGAAAACTCCGATCTTCCACCCTTGCCTTGGCCAACATCCGCCGCAGCTTCTGTGGAGGCCGCTCCTTCTCGTACCTTGCTGCCAGGTCTTGGAATGACCTATCCCTTCACCTGTGCACCTCACCATCTCTGAAGGACTTCAGAAGGCAGCTCAAGGCCTGGCTTTTCGACTGAGGCTTACACTGCCCACCAGTGCCTGGAGACCCCCTGTGGCGACAAGCCGCCCTCTACAAGACTCCTGAGTGATTGATGTGCAGTTACTTTCCCAGCACAAGGTAATTGTAGCTCCTTGCAGATGCTATGGTCTGGGCACCCAGTCTCCATCTGTGCGATGTCTTTTTAGCATATTTACCAAATATCACCACCTTGGTCTTACTTGGGTTATCAACCAGGTTGTTGCATTCATTGTAGGAGTGGAATACGTCTAGCCCTTCTGGAGATTTATTTTTGTGTGGTCAAACAGTAGCAAGTTGTCCGCATTCTGCATTAAATGCACCTTCTTCCAGCCATTCTTCAGGTTAGCTAGGTTGGGAGTTTGTAGCGCCTTACCCTGATCTGCTGTAGGAGAGTGGCATCGACTGCATAGTTGCCCCCAACTTTTTGCTGATGTTTTGACTGTTTTTTTACTCTAGCCAGGCTGTGTCCCTGCTATCCAGGACCCCAGCCTATCAGCTTCCTCTCTAAACTGATGTGAGTACTATAGGTACATACCAATTGGATACTGAGGACACCCTGTGAGCCCCTTGTAGATGGTACCCTAGGTACCCAGGGCATGGGTCCGTCAGAGGCCTACCAGGGGCTGCTGCACTTATTGTGCCACCCCTGGGACAGCCATACAAACTGACACCACCAGACCCCTACTGTAGTCTGGGTGAGGTGGTGCTTGCACCCCTTACAGGGATATAGGTATCCTGTATCCCACTTACATACAACACATATATTCTCGTAGGTCCCCCCTAAGGCAGGCCTTGCTAATCCTACAAGGCAGGGTGCTGAGATATGTGTGAGGGGGAACCCCTACCTGAGTAGGGCCCCTCTGCAACCTTCGTTAAAACTACTGCGAGGTTGTTTGTAGTGCAGCCATACCATATACTCTTAACCGCATTATAAGTAATCGCGATAGCGTGATGACTTGAGAGTGGCTGCACAGAACCATGTCATGTTTGGTGTCAAACATCGTGGAATCATACCCCCAATCCAGCCATGGGAGTGAGGGCATGATTCCCCCCTGCTAGAGGGGTGATATGGTAAAAGCAGCAGATTTTAGACACCAATTTAAAAGAGCACCAGTAGTACAAAATGGATGCTACCCGCCACCCACACGATTCTGGCTGCCTGTTGCTGGGCAGAACTCCAGCCACGGCAGCTGAACAATAGGGATCTTGTTGCAGAGAGGTGTCCCCACCTCCCCAGACAGACTATGTGGATTGGAACTGGGTGGGTGCACCTTAGGATGTCTTTCAAACTTGCAAGTAGGCTTCTCCAGTGCCTACTTCTGCATACACCGGCTCAGACCGGTTCAGGGGCATCCTGTCCCCTGCCCCGGCGGGAAACATACAAAGGGGAGAGGGTGTAGCCACCATTTCCCGCCTGAACTCCCATTGGTGGGCTCTGATTCAGACACTCCCCTAATCCCTGGATAAACGTGGGTGCAGGGTCCCCAGAGCCTCAGATTAATCTTGGACGAGAACTTTGCTTCATAGACTTGAAATTTCGACGAGCTGCCGCTCAGCTGAATGAAGAAATCTCCCTTGGGGTAAAGGAGTTACCCCCCTGCTTGGCAGGCACCTGAAACACTGCAAGTGACTCGGTTGGAACTCCGCTGCTCCTACGGACAACAAAGACTTCTGCCTACCTTGAGGTGGGTTCCCGAGCATCCCAGAGGCCAGTGAGTGTGCACAGCAAATCTGAGCACCGTGGACCCCGTGGGTGTCGAGATACCCAATACCCCAGGACACCGGCCACCTCTTGCACAGCACACGAGCCCAACAAGTGGGGAAGTTGTGCTTTGGCCCATCATTGAGCCAACCTTTCAGCATCACCTGTGCCAAAGGACGATGCTCCAGCCCGCTCCGGCGACCCGTGGGCACATCTTTACGCACTCCAAATTGCTGCCTCCCGCAGTTCCTTGTCTCTCGACTGGTGGGCCCTAGTGGAGGTCAATATTCACTTCCAAGAGCTCCCCTTGTTGCTCCAGGCCTTCTCTACAGTCTCCTCACTGGAGACCTCGCTCAGACCTCGTGGGTCTGCACCGTAGCTGTTTCTTGATCTTTGCGTGGGTTGTGGTTGCCAAGGTTTAGTGGATCCAATCCGGACACTAACACCGCAGCGGCCCTCATCCTTCGTTGGACAGTCGCCCTTCAGCAGTTGGCCTTCCTTGAAGCCTCCTGGACTCCGTGGCTGCTGATCCAAGCTACCCGTCTTCAACCTGAAAACACCCGACATTGAAGGGCTCTTTCTCCTAAGGCCCCTGGTCACTGGCTAGTGACCAAGACTCTGTCCCCTCTGCTTTCAGGTCCTTTCCTTCAAGACTTACATCTTCAATCTGCACGACATCGACGACGCCTCACGCCAGCAGCAGTTCTTCACGTTTTTCCATTGAAAACGAGACATCGACCCGACACCGAAAACGACCTATGCACCCGGCTTCCCTGGGGCAGGTAACAGTGGTACCTCGTTACTGTCGTGGGTGTGGGCCCTCCAAGAGCTTAACTCTAAACTCCTGAACTTGAACTCCTGCTAGAAGTGTCCAGATTCTTGCAATTTCCAACCGCGAAATTTCCCATAGGGTTTAATAGGGATCCCGACTGTAGTTTAAACACTGCACACGCTTCCCGTGGGTCCCCTTTCTCACTAGCTTGGGTGGTTTCGTAAGGGGCCAGCGATCCTAAATGCCCTAGGCACTGTCTTCAGAACTGTCGTGGTTCTTATACCACTTTTTTAATATATGGTTTGGTCCCCCCCTGGGTCCCTGTGATTCCAGTGCTATTTATTGTTGTTATAAATGCTTTATTGAATTGTATCTTTACCTCCAGCCTCACAAGAGACTAGTGGGATTTGTTCTCAGAATAAATACATACATTTTGAATATATACCTGTGTTAACTACTCTTTCATTTGGTCATTCAAGAGGTTATCCATGGTAAAACAATAAGCTTAACACTCCTTCACGACTTAGCCTGAAGGCTGCTCTCCACAGCTACCACTAGGATAGCTTTCTTTAAAGGTTGTCTTTTAACCTATCACCTTAAGAGTCGAATTGGACTGGTGCAAGGAGTCCCCTATAACTAGTGGACAGCATATGCCAGGCCAACTTCTCACATCCGCTATATATAAATTAAAGAGTGTTGGGGAGAGGACACTTCCTTGTTTTAATCCCAGATCTGTATAGAGTTTTGAAGAAACCAGGTCACCTGCAAGCTTTACCTGCACCCAGGTCCCACTGTAGAGGCTGTCTGGAATTTTCCAATGTTAAGCTTCTTCCTTAATAGATTGTTACACAATACCCCGTCAAATGTGGCAGAGTAGTCTATAAAGCAGGTGAACACCAGCATGCTGTTTTTAACGTTGGCTTGCTGTACAATGTAAGATAGAGAAACAACGTTGACAATGGTTGAGTCACCCTTACAAAAACCTGTTTGCTAGAAGGGGAGTATCTCTTCTTCTTCAATCCATCTCATTAGTTCAGTTAGTAGCGTGTTCAAGTATGTTTTCCCTTGATGTCTAGGAAGGCGATTAATCTATAATTCTTTGGATCAGCCTTATTGCATTCTTAAATATTGGATGGAGCAGCGACCCTCGCAATGATTCTGGATCATCTGCATGCAGGCTGCATGCTGTGAACAAAGGAAAGAGGACCCCAGAGCAGCACTCCGGATCCTCCATGAACATTCCTGCTGGAATCCATTGGAGCCCCTTCTTTTTCTATCTTTTTTAATACTGACTGCTTGTCCAGTAATGTGGTAGCCTTGTCTGTAGGTTGTGTACCATCATCACTGGCCCGTGCCAGGGTGGAACAGGCCTTGTTCCAGCTAGTAGCTGTCCTGATTTCTCAGTATATACCTGCTATACATGGGTTAGCCATGCTTCAGCTGCCACAGAATTACGTCTATCAGTTTTTTTCATTTTCCAGCTTGACCATTAAAGTCCCAGAATAGCTGCTGTTTGTTATTTTTTGTAAGCTTATACATTTTAATCCATTCTGTTTTATTGTGCTTCTGTTTTAGGTGCCAGATGAGGGTTTTGTGTTCATGATTTATCTCTTCAATGTCTCCTTGAGGCTGTGGTTCCTAATCTCTGATGGTCTTTTGTGGCCTGCCTTAACTTGCTGGTGCTGTGCCTTAATTTACCACTGTAACCCAACCTGTACTCTGTTTGACATGGTCTGTGTATTTTGTTCCTGTTGCCTTCCCTCAAAAGAGTGGATCGTAAGTTGATGATCCAGACCGCGCAGTTGTTGATAATGACTTTTGGGTTCATATCTGCCAATCTGCCTTCCCATCCGTTCTTCCAAATCCCTAATATGGCTGCATTGCAAGTGTTCCATTTAATCCTTCTCACCAATGTGTGATTTCCTACTCCTTTTGTGTGAGGATGGTCACTGTATGTTCTTGAGAACTTCCATGAAGGTTAAGGTCGACTCTGAGCATTGCGTGACCACTTACTTCATTCCGGAGCATCTTGAAACCAGACGGGACTGTTTTTAGGTTTTGGCTTAGGAAGATATAGTCTATGTTGTGCTGTTGTTAAAGGAGTGAATGCAAGGTGCGTTGTGCTGAACATTTTTTGCTACTGTCTCTACGGAGGCTAGGGTGTAAGTTTGTAGGAAGTTGTTAAACCTCCTTTTTGCTGGGGTAATCCTCCCTTTCTTTAAAATATCAACACCAAGATTATGTAAATTGAAGTCACCTGTTATTATGTCTAGAGTTGAAAAGTTGCACAGTAAATCTCCAGGAGGGTTATCACATTTCTTGTTGTTTACAGATTCTTCTGGACATGCACATTTATTAGCAAAAGTGCCACATTGCCTCCATCGCCTGAGTAGCCTGCAATGTGTCGGAGTCCACCTTGTTTTCTTTGATGGTTGGTTTTGTTAAGTAATTTATGTAAACTGATATTCCACCCGATGATCTTCCAAAAAAGTGTAGTTCATTGGCTGGTTTCCTTTATGCAATTCTAAAAATCCCTCCAGGTGAGTTGGAGTTACCGCCTGTTTCTTGGAGGCATACTATATCCGCTTCTTGCAGTTTTTTTTATTATTGCTTCACTATTGAAGATCCCTGCTAAACCAGCAAAGTTTCAGAATATAACTTTTATTGCAGTGTTTTTAGATGTTATGACTCTATTTTTAGAAGTTCAATGAGCGCAGTGGGGGGGGGGGGGATGTTAGAGAGGCCTGATGTGTGGCCCTTGATGGGTGGCTTTTCTGCTGGATATACCTGTTGGACTTGCCACCCAGATTGAACACTAGCCAGCCTCCCTCATGATCTTTAACCCTATCCACCAGTCAGACTATCCTTCTTCGAGATGGTCCCTTGTTCAGTCTATCGAAAAAGACTCTGAGGGCAGTGGTGGAGAAGAGGAGGTGGAAGCGGATAAACCACACCCTCGAGGAGCTGCAGGCCCTGCTGCTGGAGAACACTCATAACAACGTGAGGGAAGAGGCCCTTCTTTATCTCAGTCATAAGGTGGGGACTAAGGGACTCGAGGGGACGCGGGCCCTGCTACTAGAGAGGCCACAAAATGACGTGAGCTGAGGGCAGTCACCGCCAGCATGACTCGTGGGTGGGGGGAGGTGTTCGCGTGAGAGATGGGGGGTTTAATTACAAAACAAATGAAAACTTACCTTTGCCTACCCGGTCCGGAGTCGCGTCTCCTTCTCTCTCTGCTCCGAGTACCAGGAAGCAGGCAGCCTCCCTCCCCTCCCCTAAGCCAGTCACAACGCTGCAATGGCAACGCTGTGATTGGCTGTGACGCCGACCGCATAGGGGTCTATGGGGTGGCCATTTTCTCTATGTAGGTCATGCTGAGGGCTATGGTATGTATGGTGTCGATTTGAATCTCTAGTTTATGCAACTGCCATGTGTGTGTGTTTATCTCGGCCATCAGGGAGGAGTTTATGGATGTAGTTTGTCATTATTGGTTGTATAGTCTCAATTTAATCTGATAGTGCAGTCGTATGTGTTTTCTGTCCTCAGTAACTGTGGGATTCCCGGGGATCCTTCTTGCACACAGGCTTGCATAACTGCAGGTTCATTCTTTGTGGCTGTTTCTTCCATATGCTCTTTATGAACTTGCAACATTGTCATTCCTTCCTTGGTACGGGGGCCGGTTCTATATATGGGTACGACTGTGTCAGATCTTTCTTGGAGTTGTTTCTGGTGGTTTGTGCTGCCAGAGCAATCCAGAGAGGTGGAGGACAGCTCGATGATTGTGGATACTTCCACTAGTTTTGGACCCTTCAGGGGGCTGGCTCGGCAGTTGAAAGTATTGCAGGGATCAAATCCTACCACTAGCGGGTAAATGGGTGAACTCAGTGCATAATCTGTGCTGACCATGGAAAGGTTTCCCCTAGGTATTCTGGGGAAGTACTTTGTCATAATTTTACATTCTTATTTGTCCCCTTGCTTGTCCCGTTTTTAAGCTGCTGGCCATTGTTGCTTTCATTGGTCTTCTGTCTCCAGGAGTAAAGACAGCGCTCCTGGACTTTCATTGCCCCTGTCTGAGTGTCCATCTGGGCCCCACACTTGTGGGAACTGCAAGAGCTGGCTGCAGGAGGGCCGTTGCAGCTCCTGGGGCTGAAGGTCCCAAGATCAGGAGGGTGCTGTGGGGGCAGACAAAAGCATGAGACGGGATAGGCTTAGCAGGGCCAGGGAGAATGCCGTGGGGCCCCTAACAAGCCAACAAGCGGCAACTGCCAGTTCTCAGCCCTGCCTCCCCGCATCACCAGTCTGCCTAACTTGGCGGACTGGTCATTCCGTGGTACGTTGCCGACTGCTTAAACAGGGAAACTAACTCACAAACATTCGCAAATACTATAAAGCTGCCCAAGTCAGTATAGTAAATTAATGGGCTTAGGTACCAGTAGAGGACCCAGCATATTGACATGGCCGCGAAGCACTGAGTGATAAACGATATAGTCATGTACTATATGGTGGGAGGATGAGCCATGGTGCTCCTGCAGTGACACAACTGATGCTTTAAGCTTGGCAAAGACCTCAGAGGAAAATGGGGTGGGAAAAACGACTGACACCAAAACCCTCCCTATGACTGGGTATGAAACTGGGCACTGTGACAACCCTACAGGGTTTAGACAGTGGAACATTATTGGCTTCTCCACCCCGGAGGACGTATGGGATGCCAGTGGCATAGTCCTGTTTGAATACCTAAAGGATGAATATAAAATGGCACCCACACACATATTCAAATACCTAAAGTTATGCCATACACTGCAGACGAGGATCACTCCAGAGGAGGAAATCAAAGAAGACTCCCCCTAGCGAGATGGCTACTAGATGGCCATATGACAGCCAAGGCAATTTCCCTCACATACAGATCACTCATGAATAACACATGAGGAGAATTAACTTAATAAAATGGCAAGCTGATATAGGGGAACTAGATGACGACAACTGGCGGAAGGCACTGCAATTACCCAGGGAAGTAGCTATAAAGGCATGTTTTAGTCTGATCCAGCTTAAAGTATTACACAGAGCACACTACATCAGGGTACTTTTAAATAAAAAAGGCAAAACCGCAGACGATACCTGCCTGCGAGCTTGCGGACAGTAGGGCTCCTTCTTCCACACACTGTGGGATTGCCCCAAAGTACAACTATTCTGAATGAAGGTGAAAACCAGACTTGAAGGAGCTATAGGGTCACACAATCAAAGTCAAGCCCCGCTGATGCTATTGGGGATATGAGGGAACTCAGATATTACATCCTACAAGATAACCTTAGGTAACCTTGGACTCCTACTGGTGAAACGGGAAATTGCACAGAAATGGAGAAGAGCTATAGGCCCATGTGGTCACGTGGCAGGCCAACACACTTTCAATGTCCAGACTTAAGTGGGATTTACATATGTGGTTTATTTCACAAATTGTTATTCTGGGGGTTTTATCACAGTTCAGTCCAAAAGAAAAGTACAGGGTTTTCTTCCTCTTGTCACTCTGGGGCACGTTTCCATCTCCTTGGGTAAGTTATGGATGTCCTCCCTGTGGACTTTTCCCTCGGGTCCCGTGACAAGGAACAGGATAGCCCTCTCGGAAACAAACGATAGATGGGTTAGTACGATGGTCAAAACTATGGCTAATATACCAGATCACTGTGCTGTCACCACACCAGTGACTTTGTGCTCTGGTCAGTGTTCCCCTTTGCTTAAGTAAACAGGAGGGATTTATTTCCTCTCCTCGCACCACACCCCTTAGTGAGAAATGGTGAAACACGGGCACTTGCCTGAGGCCACAGCCCTCCTGGGTCATGGCAGGGGGTGTCACAGCTTCCTCTTCCTTGCTGGGACCGCTGGACCTGGGTGTTAATACTCGTGGGCTGGTCACTGGCAGGCTCCGAACTCCGAACTCCCTTGCTCTCGTTCTTTGCTTCATTGGGCTGTCCAGCAGGGTCCACTTCCACCTTCGCATTCTCTTCTGGAAAATTTCTCACCATTTTGGGGTCAGGCACTTCCACATCCTTGCCGCTCTCCTTGCTGTGGATGTCTCCGACGAACACAATACGAGCGTTGGGTCTTTTCAAAGGCCCGTTGGTCAATGTTGTCGTGATGTTTCCCTGAAACACTGGTGCATCGCTGTCCTCATTCTTAGGGCAAGTGGTGGCGGCCATCTTGGAAATCACGTTGACTAACAGTGCTGGATCACACGGCCTTTCCTCCAAGTATGGACGTTTGGGCCATACAGAAACTGGACAACGAGATAGGAAATCGACATTCCCCTGTAGTTTCCCCGGGACATGGAACACCTGAAAATAGAAAGGCTGCAAAGCTAAGAACCAGCGAACAATTTTGGGATTGGGGTCTTTGTGTGTAGCTAACCAGGTAAGAGGGGCATGGTCCGTCAGGAGAATAAAAGTGTGGCCTAACGTTACTAATATAATTTAATACTTGATAGCGAAACACTCTTTCACCTTCGTAGCATAATGTACTTCACATGGAAACAGTTTCCAAAAGAGAAATAAGATAGACCGTAAGTCACCTCGCTGGTCAGGCTGGGATAGAACAGCGCTCAGACCCTGGCCTGAAGCATCTGTATGCAGAAAGAATGGCTTTTTGAAGTCAGGGCACATGAGTACGGGCGTGTGGAACAGTAGGTGCTTTAACTGTTGAAAGTTGTTTCCTTGAGTCGAAGTCCATTTTATCTGGTTGCCTGAGGGTTTCTGAGTAAGTAGATCATTGAGAGGACTGGCAATCTCTGAGAATTGGCGAATGATGCTTCAATAGAGAATCCAAGAAATGTCCCAGAAATGATCGAATATCTTTTTGTTGTTGTGGGTTGTGGAATCCTTTGTATAGCTTATAGCTTATTGAGTTGGGTTGTATTACACCTGCATCTATGGTGTATCTCATATAATCTATATGGCCGGTGGCAAAAGTAGATTTTTTAGGGTTCAAAGTGAGGCCTGCTTGTTTCAAGGTACTGAGAACCTGCTCCAAGATTCATAAATGGGTCTTCTAATCAGGACTGTATACAGCAATGTCATCCAAATAAGCTACAGAATATTGATGATGTGCCCGTAACAGTATGTCCATGAACCTTTGAAAAGTGGCCGGAGCACCTTGAAAGCCAAAGGGCATGACTTTGAAATTATATAAGCCTGATGGAGTAGAAAAGGTGGTCTTCCCTCAGACAGCTTGGGTGAGGGGTATTTGCCAGTATCCTTTTGTTAGGTCTGTTGTTGACATGACTTTTGCTCCTCCCAATCAGCTTGTCTACGCATGGGATGGTGGAAATCGATGCAAAAACAAAGACTTCTATCCGGTTTTGGCACCAGCAATACAAGCGAGCACCAGGCACTCTGAGAAGGTTTGATTATTTCTGCCTTTAACAATCTCTCAATTTCCTGTTCTACGGCTTGGTGTCTGGCTGCCGGGATGCAATAAGGTTTTTAACTTGAAGAACTTTCCCCCTTCTGTGACAATATAATGGGTAACCAAAGATACAACAGTGGAGGGTTTCGTTAGGTTCGAGGAAGAATGGCGCTCAAGCGTGTGCGACGTGGGTCTCACTAACATTGAATAAGTACGGTGCTGACAGGTCAGGGGAAACAAACCCAAAGAACCCCTGCAACTGAATGGGTCAAGACCCACCCAAAATGACAGTATAGGAAGTCCTGTGCACACGTGTAGGATAATGCTCTTGGTGTGCCCGGTGAAGATAAACAGAAGTTAAATATTGCAAGTCTTTGAAATCATGAGGGTCGACATCAGTTGTATCATAAGTAAAATTTCTTTATGTATATAAATTCCGACCAATACAAAATGTAAACAAATCAGCCGACACGTGTTTCGTCACACCGTGTTAAGTTATGACTCTTCAGGGCTGGGAAGGACACAAAAACAAAGAAAATAAGTCAAATAAAAAGGTCCAAAAGTCCCAATCACGGGCTGAAATGGGCCACTATAAAACAGTAATATTGATAAGTAAGGAAAAGGAAAAAGCAGAAGAAACCTTTGGAAACCACTATGATACGAACAATAGAAGTGATTGGTGATTTGAAAGCAGAGACCCAAGGAGTGTTGAAGTCACTGTGAGGGAAGGGAAAATGCGAGCAAAACAAGCGAGCGTTTAAAAAGTAAAAGGAACAAAAACAGATATAAGAAAAAAACACATTAAACGACATTAACGGGGTCATCACAAGCATAGCGAAAAACAGTCACAATTCGCGGTAACAATCGAGAATGCAATAATGGTACGTAGTGCACATCCGATTGATTGAGAAATAATAGAAAATGGGAAACATCAAATTTATGGCGTAATCGTTGCAAAATATTAATGATGAGGAAAGTGTACAAAGAGAACAAGAATCAGGCATACTATAACCACAGTACACGATCTCAAAGTGCTTTAGTGTGTAGATAAACGTGTTTAGTCACATGCCAGCACGTCGGATAACACATGCATGGCAACAGAATGAGTAATGCAAGTCTAGATTCTAGTAACAGGGTCTCGAGAAACAGGCAGAACAGATAAGCAACCAATAATGGTGGGAGAGAACAAAACGAAAAGCAACGAAATTTGCACATTTAATCTGGAGTCAGGTCGGTGAACAAGGTGCTGATTATTATAACAAAGTCATGGTATAATTCCATATGCACAAAGAATCCACCTGTTAGCCGTATACAGAACCAAAATTGTGACAGCAGAGAAAACAAAAGTGAGGAGAAAGAGAAGAAAATTAGGTAAGGCACAATTATCTGGTTGTGACTGAATGCAAGAGAAACGGAGCCGGGTCGTGGCCCGAAGAGGCCAAAAACAAAGGCGGGAGGGAGGTGGGACCTCCCAGCATGGAGTGAAAGGGCGGTGAGCCCGAGCCAAAACGGGTATGTATGGCTTCAAAAAGGTCTGGAGGGGGAGAAAAAAGGGAAAAATGAAAGGCAATGGGGCTGGGTAAGGGATTGGCAAGGGTAAAAGCCGCCGGTCCAGTGGCGTGACTGCTTACCGGTTAAGGTAGGATCTCGGGTGCGGGATCAGCGTATTCTCCAGAGTAAGGGGAACGGCCTCTAATGAAAACCGGAAGTTAAATAAAGCAAGCGTGTGATTCGTGCAGACGACGAGCGAGTGGCGGTCGTTCAGTGCGGGAAACCGGAAGTGAGGATAAAACGTTCACATGGTATTGAAGTGAGCTGTGCTAAGGCATAGAAAGGAAAGAAACGTGAGTGATAAGAGAAAAATATATAAATATGAGAGAAAAATTATAAAATAAAAGTAGGAATGAGAATGGGTACGTGCGGAAGAATCCTGAATAGGGGCTGGATAAAACGGGTGTATAGAGAAAATGGTATAGAAATAGGAGTGAATAATGACAAAGTGAAACACAATGCAATGGTATGGTCCTGTATATCCAAAACAAAAGTTTAAAATTGACAGTTTTTATGATGAAACTTAGTACTGTATGAGAAAGAACATCGGCAAACACAAAACAAAGTCAGCATCTGGATGTAATCATGGGAACAGAAGTAGGACACAGAAATCAAAGCGATGAAATGTCTAAGGGGAACACAGCTAGGTTCCCAGAAAGTACTGTAGTTCATGGTCGATGTTAAGACCGTGTTTGACCGACTGTAGACGCATGATCCATGACACCTCTTGTCTTCTCAGTTTCAATTTGCGGTTACGGCCTCTGACATTACTTCTGGTGATGTCTATTCCAAAAAAAGAGAGGCTTTTGCGTGGTCCTTGTGTCTCGCATGTTGCTATGTGTGAGGCCATGGGATATTTTGCATCTTCATTATGCATGGCCCTGACGTGCTCACTGATGCGTTCTTTCAGAGATCTGATCGTGCTGCCCACGTATTGTTGTTTGCAAGTACATTGAAGGATGTATACAACGAAAGTGGAATTGCAGTTGATGTTGTAGGTGATATCATATTTTTTGCCATTCCAGCTACTGAATTCTTTAATGCCATTCATGGCCCATTTGCAGATTCCGCAGCATCCACATTTAAAAAAACCAACAGTGTGGGGCGTTAACCACGTCGAGGAGACCGATAAGGAGCGTGGTACTGTCGGACAGAGACTATTTCTTAGCGTTCTACCTTTCTTGAAGGTAATTTGAGGTTGAGCAGTTATGTTGTCTTTTAATGATTGGACAGCTAATAAAGTTCCCCAATGTTTGTTGAAACTCTTTTGCATGGTGGCACTGATGGCATTGTACTCCGTGATGAGTCTTACAGTTTGTTTGTCTGTTACTTTGTGGGTTTTGGGTTGCAGGGTCGTCTCTCTTTTGATACTGTTTATCCTGTTGGTAGCTTTCTTGATGATCTGTGGTTTATACCCATGTTGGACAAGTCTGTGTTTCATGTCATTCAAGCAGCTTTCATATTCCGTGTCCTCACTGCAGTTCCTCCTGGCCCTGGTAAATTCTCCAAAGGGAATAGTTTGTATTTGGTGCAGCGGATGTGCGCTGTCGGCGTGGAGAATCGCATTGCATGAGGTCTCCTTGCGGTATAATTTGCTGTGTAAGGAGTCGTCTTTGACATATAGTTCAATGTCAAGGAAGGAGACACAGGTCGTGCTGGATTCACATGTGAATTTCATATCCATATCGTTGGAGTTTAAGTATTCGCAGAAGGTGTCCAGATTTTCTTGCGAGCCTGACCAAAAAAGCAAACAGTCATCAATGTACCGTCCCCAGTAGACAATATGATCTGTCCATTGAGCTGCTTTCTTGCCCCATAGCCATTCTGTTTCCAGAGCACCCATGTACAGATTAGCAAAGGACGGTGAGAACTTTGAACCCATGGCCACTCCCTTAGTCTGTCTGTACCATTGGTGGTCATACAATAAATAGTTATTATTAAGTATGATCTCCATCATGCTGGTCACCATGTTGGTGTGTTCCCATAGTGTTGCTGATCTGTGATGAAGAGACTTAGATACAACTTCTAGTCCTAGGTCAGGTTTAATGGACGTGTAGAGAGAGACCACATCAAGGGTGGCCATGATCATGTTGGGCTGCCACTGTATGTCTGTGAGGATGCCCAGTATGTGTTTGGTGTCCTGTATGTAGGAAGGCAGATTCTTAACCATAGGGTTAAGGAATAGGTCAACATACTGAGCTAGTCTTTCGGTGGGCCCCCCTATACCCGAGATTATCGGGCGTCCAGGGGGGAAAGGGTGCTTGTTTGTGAACTTTGGGTAGAGTATACAAACAGGGATAGGTGGGTTTGGCTACTTTCATGTAACTGGCCTCATCTTCATCAATGAGACCTATAGACTGCCAGATCTGGAGTTTCTTGTTGATGAGACTCGTCAGGGAACCAATGGGGTTGTAACTGAGATGTTCATAGCAGGTCTTGTCTTGTAGTTAAATCATTATTTCGTTGTGGTAGTCCACACGGTTCATGACAATCACATTCCCACCTTTGTCAGCTTCTCTTATGATGATGTTTTGTTCGGCACTGAGCGTTTTGAGAGCCATTCTTTCACCTCTGGTTAGGTTATCCTTAGATCTGCGGGTTTTGGTCATGAACCTCCTTTCGTATTTGTCCAGATCTTACAGTACTAGGTTGTGAAACACATCAATGGCATTTCCACCAGGGAGGGTTGGTGTCCATTTGGATTTGTTCTTTAGGCCACTCGGGATGGTTCCATAGGGATCAATGTCTAAGTCTTGTAGCAGCAATTCTAGACTGTGAGGTGGATCATCAGTCTCGGTGATGGACAAAAGTAAGTGTGTGTCACTCACATCTTTGATGGTTTGGGTGTCCATACGGCTGGTATTGTAAGTTGGCCTGGCTCTGTTCAAGGGCGGAGGCATGATTTCAAAATATTTCTTAAGTTTCAAACCTCTGATGAATTTGAAGAGATCTATTTTAGATCTGCATAGGTCACCTGCTTCATGAGGATTGAAGCTTAGGCCTTTGTTGAGAAGAGAGATCATGTGGTCGTTGAGTGGCAGGGAGGAGAGATTGACTACTTGTATGTCTGTGTTGTTTATTGTTGTTTCTTTCCGTCCCCAGATCTCAGTTTCTTTTTGTACTGTTCGTTTTCCAGATCTTTTCCCTCTACGGGTTTTTTGTCTCCTGTGCCCTGTCTTTGCTGTGTTCTGGTCTCGCGTCGGATGGCCTGTACCTCGCGTAAAAAACTGGATGTTGTTGCTTTCGGATTGGACTCTCCCGGATTCTCTGATTCACTGTCACTTATGAGTTCTGTGTTGAGAGATGAGGTGCTTGAAGAGACAGGGGATCTAGAAATGTTGTCAGTTTTGGGGGAGTTGTGAACTAATCGGTCATATTTACGCGCAAAGGTGAACACTCGGCCCTCTTTATAATCCGCTTCGTCTCTTTTAAGCTGTCTGGTTTTTCTTTCTTTTATTTCATTCTGGTGTTTCGTCAAAATCTCGTTGAGGATTGCGTAATTTTTTTCGGTTGCGTCTTTCAGATTAAGCTCTTCTATCTCTTTTACTAAGTTGGTAATTTCTAGTTGTAATTTAGTTACTTTCCGTTCTGCATTTTCTATTAAGATGTGAATAAGTGTTTTTGAGTAATTGGTTAAGGTTTCTTCCCATTTGCCCAATAGATCGTCATCAAGGTCATCGAAGGTTGGGAATATCTGTGGTCGTAGTCCCCTGGGGACTCTATTAAGCCTTAAGTATTGCTTCAGAGTGGCGCTGTCCCACCACCTGGAGTTTTCTGTCTTTTTTAGTCTTTCCAATTTAATGAACTTTTCTTTGAGTCCTTCCTTGCGTTGAGTATTGCCGTTGGTGGTTGTACTGGTCAGTGGGATGCCTTTGGCTGAATTTTCGAAAAGATCTGATGCAACCTTGTCCCTATCCATACCAATGGGAGAGAACTAAGATTTTGGAAGTGAAAAGGTATAGTTACTGTGCAGTGCGGCTGCCCTTCCTACAGTATACAGAAGATACAACAGTGGAGGGTTTCATTAGGTTCGAGGAAGAATGGCGCTCAAGCGTGTGCGACGTGGGTCTCACTAACATAGAATAAGTACGGTGCTGACACGTCAGGGGAAACAAACCCAAAGAACCCCTGCAACTGAATGGGTCAAGATCCACCCAAAATGACAGTATAAGAAGTCCTGTGCACACGTGTAGGATAATGCTCTTGGTGTGCCCGGTGAAGATAAACAGAAGTTAAATATTGCAAGTCTTTGAAATCATGAGGGTCGACATCAGTTGTATCATAAGCAAAATTTCTTTATGTATATAAATTCCGACCAATACAAAATGTAAACAAATCAGCCGACACGTGTTTCGTCACACCGTGTTAAGTTATGACTCTTCAGGGCTGGGAAGGACACAAAAACAAAGAAAATAAGTCAAATAAAAAGGTCCGAAAGTCCCAATCACAGGCTGAAATAGGCCACTATAAAACAGTAATATTGATAAGTAAGGAAAAGTAAAAAGCAGGAGAAACCTTTAGAAACCACTAGGATACGAACAATAGAAGTGATTGGTGATTTGAAAGCAGAGACCCAAGGAGTGTTGAAGTCACTGCAAGGGAAGGGAAAATGCGAGCAAAACAAGCGAGCGTTTAAAAAGTAAAAGGAACAAAAACAGATGTAAGATGAAGGAAGAAAAAAACACATTAAACGACATTAACGGGGTCATCACAAGCAAAATGATTGTAGAAAGTACCATTATTGCATTCTCGATTGTTACCGCGAATTGTGACTGTTTTTCGCCATGTTTTTACTTGACTTCTACACCAATGCATGACGTAATCACTCGGTTGTTTTACTAGCACCTGAGTTTTTCACTTTATTCTTGACTGTTCTCATGTGATATACTGACCGTACCGTCGTTTTCTTGCAACGATTCTATCTCTGTGTATACTTTCTTCAATCATTTTGCTTGTGATGACCCCGTTAATGTCGTTTAATGTGTTTTTTTCTTCCTTCATCTTATATCTGTTTTTGTTCCTTTTACTTTTTAAACGCTCGCTTGTTTTGCTCGCATTTTCCCTTCCCTCACAGTGACTTCAACACTCCTTGGGTCTCTGCTTTCAAATCACCAATCACTTCTATTGTTCGTATCATAGTGGTTTGCAAAGGTTTCTTCTGCTTTTTCCTTTACCTTACTTATCAATATTACTGTTTTATAGTGGCCCATTTCAGCCCGTGATTGGGACTTTCGGACCTTTTTATTTGACTTATTTTCTTTGTTTTTGTGTCCTTCCCAGCCCTGAAGAGTCATAACTTAACACGGTGTGACGAAACACGTGTCGGCTGATTTGTTTACATTTTGTATTGGTCGGAATTTATATACATAAAGAAATTTTGCTTATGATACAACTGATGTCGACCCTCCTGATTTCAAAGACTTGCAATATTTAACTTCTGTTTATCTTCACCGGGCACACCAGGGTAACCAAAGATGTTCGCCCAGGGGTACTGGAGGCTAGTCCAGGGTACTGGTCTACTAGTGTGATTAGTTGTTGTTATTGGTCTTGAGCTTGTTTCCCAATTTCGGCATTTCTACAAATGTAAAAGAAAAAGGCTGTAGAGGGACTTCTAGAGGCTTTGTAAGGTTGAGCTGTCCTACTGAAACTATTGGGTCTCTGGACTGCTTAGGGGGCACCACCCATTTTTGTAACAGATTTATGTGTTAATTTGTCCAGTGTGCCCTGTTTGTGGGGCAGCTACCCTGTAAGTTACAGGTGTCACTTTTTCTGTGACTAGGTAAAGCACTTGTCACTTCGCAGGAACTTCCTCCCACAAAGTGCTCAGTGTTTATTTTAAGAAGGGCCTATACCCTAACAGAGGTATCCCCTCATCCTTTTCCTTGGTCTACCGTTCGGATGACATATCTAGCAGGGTGCAGGGTTTCCTCCCGAACAGTATGGGCTGAAGCCAGTAGACTCTGTTCATGGGATCAGATGGCGAACAGAGCAAGAGGTAATTTACAGTACCAATCCCTTGCTGTGTCATTATTAAGTTTCTGTAACATAGTTTTACTAGTCTTGTTATATCTCTCCACCAGTTTGTTGGTTTGAGGGTGATATAGCCATACGGATTTGGTGAACTCTAAGGAGTTTGCAAACTTCTTTCATTAAGCGGGACATAAAGGGGATTCTCTGGTCTGTTAGAATTTCATGGGGAAATCCTACCCGTGAAAAAAAGGAGATCATAGCTTGGGCAACTGAGAGTGTGGTCATACTCGTCAGGGGGGTGGCCCCTGGGTAATGTGTGGCATAGTCCACGAGTACTAGTATATATTGGTGTCCTTGGGCAGACAGTGTTAAAGGTCCCACTAAATCCATCCCCACCTATTGAAAGGGCACATCTATAAAGAGGAGTGGGTGTAGGGGGCCTTTCTTTAATCCTGGAGGACTTATCAGGTGACACCCAGGACAAGCCACGCAAAAATGAGCAACCTCTCTATAGATACCTGGTCAGTAAAATTGTTTCAATAAATACTTAAGGATGTGCTCCTGCCTGAAATGTCCACCCCCAGCTTGACTATGGGCAAGATGTAGGGCCTGCTCTCGGAAGGCTAGGGGTACTAGCAGTTGTTCTGTATAACGGGTTGGACCTCCATTGATTCTATTCAATAAATCATGCTTAAAACAAAAATAATGGCCTACCTTGTCCGGGTGTTCTTCCTGTACTTGCTCCCAGGCATGCATCAGGGTGTTGTCTTCTTTCTGAGCCGTCCGAAAACTCAGTGGAGTATGGACATCCTCTGGAGATGAAAGAAGACAAGTAGCAGACGATTGAGACAACTACCAATATCTCTCATGTTCACGTCTTTTCTCTGTATTTGTTTTCATTTCCCTCCCCCTGGGGCCCTTTATTTCCATTGTACAAAAGGGGGGCCTAGCTTAACCACCCAGTGACATTATTTTGGGTTCCTATCTCTACTAAGTAATCATCAAAATGAGATAGGTCCGCTCCTAAAATAACTTTTTCAGTCAGGTATGGTACGACACCCACCTTGTGCACCTGGGGATATCCATCAATCTCAATTAATACCTCTGCTAGAGGATATGGGCGTACATCCCCATTGTAGGAGGCTGGCTCTGTGTATACTATTCCAAAGTAAGGTATAATGTGCACAGAATCCAGTGGATCCCTAGAGTTATAGCAGAGGCTAAAGCAGATCCTACCTTCCTTTCTTTTGTGGTAGTGTGGTTGAGCAGTCAGGCTTGTCAGGAGGGCAGTGTTAAGCATTTGTTGTACACAATCAAGCAAGAAATGATGTCACACAGACGTATCAGTTTGTCCAATGCTTGCTATTTCCTTGTAACTTGCAGAGCCTGGCTCTATCTGCCATGTTCTTGTTTTAACCAATTGTTATTTTATTTGTGCCCTGGAGTGCTTTCCTTTATTCTTTTGTTTTAGCTTTTCCAGTACCCAAACTTAGTCTCAGAAGCTGAGCAGTAGAAGAGCTGTTAGTCTTTGTTGATCTACACCCTGGTCTGTTTTCAGGTCCAAGCCTGCTCTGTCTGGTTGAAAAGACAAATTGGGGACATGCTGAAAGATTCCCTTGGAATGCATTCCACCCATTGCTTACCAATGGCTTAGTGTTTTGTAACTTACATTTGCTTGATTTCTATGTGCTGGCTTTATTTGGTTTAAGCTATCTAGCATGTCTTTGTCCCTACTGTGGAGCATAGCCTGTTTACCACCTCTCTGACTGGCTCCTTGTATTCTTCCACAAGTGCTTGCAGTCTGGGGACTTTTTTTTTTATCATGCTGCAATCTAGGAGTAGATGTGTTTTTAGTTGTCACCTGTATGCTATCTAATAGCAGTAAATGTTCTGTATTTCTTTGAAAAGTTCTCCTATCTTTCAACTTTATTGATTCCACATATCAATGCCACTACTAATTCATCAAACTCGTATGCCTGTGAGGAACAATGTTCAGTCTAGGAGTTTGTTTATTTTGATCAGCGCTGTTTACTAATTGCATAACTTAAACAGTTATCGTCCTCAATTTCACGTGCATGCCATAGGGGCTGAGGTAGGGGAATGGGGGAGGGGGATGCTAAAGCACCACCTAAATAACCATGCTTGAGGTCAAAAGTGAATGAGCAATAAACAGACCTCTAAATTTTATTTTTATCTTGTCTCATTTGCTGTGCATTCAAAGACAGGGGTCAGATGTTAGGCTCTTTCTTATGAGGGAGCCTAGTGTTTACTTTTCTTTTCTTGAGTGCAAAGCAAGAGGATTTGACAATCATGTTGGGTATTGGGGGTGAAAGGAAAGGCTTTACTATGTTATTTTTTTATAGCACAAAATGTAAATGCCAGTAAATAAACGGTACAAATATTTCAGAATATATCCGAATAAGGGAAGCGTAAACAAAGCACAGTTCTGTAATTCTGAAATACGGTGGCAATAAATATTTTAATATGATTAAAGCATATCAATACAGTAGGCGATGTCGATTTTCACACAATATGGTTTGTGTGATGCACAGTTGTATCAGAGAAACAGTATGTCTGTGCAAATGTAATGGTCATTTAATTGACATGTTGCCTGTAAGGGCATTGCGCTACCACACCATGCATATTCCACTCTACACCACTCTACTCTACAACACTGTACTCCACTTTACAACACTCTACTCCACTCAATGCCACTCCACTTCCCTCCACTCTAAGTCACTCTACTCTATGACACTCTACGCAACTCCACTGTACTCCATTCTACACTACTCCACTCTAAGCCTCTCCACTCTACAACACTGCATTCTATCCTATTCCACTTTACTTCATTATACACCACTCCAATCTATGATACTCCACTCTATGACATCCTGTGCCACTTCACTCTACAACACTCTACTCCATTTCACTCTATGCCACTCCTCTCTATGCTATTCCACTCTATGCCACTCCACTCAACTTCACTCTACACCACTCCGCTCTAAGCCACTTCATGCCAATTCATAACACTCTACTCCATTCTACTCCACGCCAATCTATGACACTATAGGCCACTGTAGGCCACTCCGCTCACCTCTACAACATTCCCCTCAACTGCACTCTACGTCACTTCATTTTATGACACTCTACTCCACTCCACTTTATGCCATTCCACTCTAGATACTCTAAGTCACTCCACACTACTCCACTCTATGCCAATCTATGCCGCTCTTCTCTATGACATTACTCCAATGTACACCACTTCACTCTACACCACTCTACTCCAGTCTACACCACTCCACTCTATGACAGTCTACTCCACTCCAACCTACAACACTCTACTACACTCTATTTCACTCTACTTCACTCCATTTTATTCTACTCCACTCTAAATGTGCAGCTCTCGCAAATCTCATTATTCAACACCCAGTCCATAAGAATAGCAATTAGGGACATTTGGCCACAATAATTACTATTCCGTGAGAGGTATGTACAGGTGGCCATCCCAATTTCCTAACACATGATGCCCATGGCAAAGAGATTCAGTAGCCGGGAATTGCGTAGCTGCTCGTCTCTACAGGGTAGACAAAGACCGCTGCGGAAGGTCGTTGTCAGGTCTTATGACTTTGCCCAGGGATGGGGTTTATACCAGAGAACAGGAAGCAGCACTGATTAGTGGCAGCCCACCCCATTTCCCTGCAAGGCCTTTTCTTGCAGCAGGAAGAGGTTCCTAGTGCAGTAAAAGGTTGAAAAGCTGGCTCCTAGTTAAAAAAAAGCTTTGCACCTCAGAAGGCTTGCAAAGTTTTTAAATGCAAGCTTGTGAGTTCCCAGACCAATTTTAATACCTAGTTTTTAACTATGTAACTACGATCATTCCCAATATCACCTAGGCACTTTGTCAGAGGGTCAAATCAGAAAGATGGGCACAATGTCAGGGTTATTAGAGGGATGTGGTAATAAGCGGAGGGCTATATGTAACCAGTGCGCACATGATGGCCAATATTCCTAATGTTACTAACTACCAGTAGGATGTGAAAAGGGCGAGGGGACTTGTCTGTGTTTGAAACAAATAAAAACAAGATGGAAATAAACCATTTCCAGCCTAATTCAAAAAAGTTTAATTTGCACATCAGTAGTTCACAGTGCAACTTTATCCCTCTTTATTGACATACATGGAGCATGTACTTTAGATCATTGTATTTGCAACACGTCTGGATTGAAATTATTTTGCGCCTCAACTGGGGTCAAAGAAACTCCTAATAAATTAAGTTACACAATATAATGAAAGGCGATACATCCCCACCAGCCCTGGCACTAAAGACGCAGTATTTTAAATGAGGATATGTACCTGTGCAATAGCAACATACTGTCACTCAGGGTACGAGGAGCTAATGGCTGAACTAGGCTGATCCATTGCTCCATGCTGTATGCTGTGGGCGGAACCAAATTGGGAATGACAGTTAACAGACCAATCTACGGAGACAGCAGACCAAAGGCCCCTATATGTATGTATATCATATATATTTACATTTTAAAAACATTAGTCTGGCGAGACAGCTAAATCTGTCTCAAAGGCAAGAAATAAAAAGGTTCGACCACATATCCCCCAATTCTGAGAGGTTTCCTCTCAAAGCATGGATCTAATTCAAAATTGCATGTATCACCACCAAAGCCTTACACTACAGCAGTCCCTCTTATCTATCGCTGGAGGCGTAAGATTCTCAAGAAGCAAGGCCGCCTTGACATTAGAAACACCTAAATTCAAGTCCTCCTTGGCTCTGAAGCAATCCTCTGGACAGCACCCAGCCTCTGGAACTCCGTACCACTTGACCTAATACATAGCCATAACCTCCTGTCTTTCAGGAAAGG
This sequence comes from Triturus cristatus, assembly GCF_964204655.1. Classification (NCBI taxonomy): domain Eukaryota; kingdom Metazoa; phylum Chordata; class Amphibia; order Caudata; family Salamandridae; genus Triturus; species Triturus cristatus. The sequence continues at coordinate 1,237,656,184 of NC_140585.1, read as the reverse complement.
CCTAAAAACTTACCTCTTCAAATCTTACCTCTTTGGAGGGCAACAGCGATCTTCTGAGGCCCACACAGAACTGCTAACTTGAATGTCAGTACTGCATACATATTCAACCAAACTCATTGCATTCTCCTGTATTTATCGGCCTATTATTGTTGATGCTCCCCTGCCGCTGCACCTGCCCCCACCTTCTCCCCTTCCGTCTTGGTCTTCCCATTTCCTAGGTAAACAGTTTGGCATTCTGCAAAGCGGTTTAATACCTGGTACGAAGACAAGGTGCTATATATAAACTTCAAATAGATAAAAAGGGATCCTGCTTTGATACTGTAGGCTGTATTGGGGAAAGTGGAGGGTCTATGGTCATATGTTAATTCAAGGTCAAGGTGTTGCTACAAATAATAAAAAAACATTTTATTTGCAATAAGGAAACCTCCTTGCCCTCTGTATAGTGGGCCCGATATATTCTGGGGCAAATTATGTTTTTCTTTCACTCCTCTCCAAGCAGCCTCTTGCTGTTACGTTGGTCGAAGTCGCCCATATCTCTGTACCATAGCAAAGAACGCCTCACATTTATTTGTATCACTCTTATGAGGTTTCTTGGATCTGCATTGCTGTGCCATTTCTAATACTGTACGATCCACTTTGTGACACCCTGGTTATGTTGTCTTCGAGGTGATTGCTCAAGAACAAAGGAGTCAATGTTACGCCAAGACATTTGAAAGTGCTTGTTTTTATTATATCTTTTTACTCGTGTCAACAGGCTATGTAATGCCTTGTTTGTTCTGGGACCCCAGCTCATGACTTCTTATGTCACTAGATTGATCACAGTAAGTGGTTTTTAGCACAAGAGTCTTTGATTGCTTAAACAGTTATCGTCCTCAATTTCACGTGCATGCCATAGGGGCTGAGGTAGGGGAATGGGGGAGGGGGATGCTAAAGCACCACCTAAATAACCATGCTTGAGGTCAAAAGTGAATGAGCAATAAACAGACCTCTAAATTTTATTTTTATCTTGTCTCATTTGCTGTGCATTCAAAGACAGGGGTCAGATGTTAGGCTCTTTCTTATGAGGGAGCCTAGTGTTTACTTTTCTTTTCTTGAGTGCAAAGCAAGAGGATTTGACAATCATGTTGGGTATTGGGGGTGAAAGGAAAGGCTTTACTATGTTATGTTTTTATAGCACAAAATTTAAATGCCAGTAAATAAACGGTACAAATATTTCAGAATATATCCGAATAAGGGAAGCATAAACAAAGCACATTTCTGTAATTCTGAAATACGGTGGAAATAAATATTTTAATATGATTAAAGCATATCAATACAGTAGGTGATGTCGATTTTCACACAATATGGTTTGTGTGATGCACAGTTGTATCAGAGAAACAGTGCCCATACAGCACCGTCTTTTAACTCAACAACCCGGTCCTGAAGATGATCCTGAATCAGAGGATCGAAACGCCGGCGACCGTTCAGCGCAAATAATAGCGCATTTTCTCTTTTGTGGTTCTTCCTAAATGATTGTCTTTATTGTAAATACTTAATTCATACATAACTTGAACCACAATATACTCACTGTATATATTCTGTCACTAATGTCTTGTTGCGCCGTTTTCCGCTGATTCCACATTGTCACTTGCGTCGCCACTTTGTGTGTCACTTACACATTCAGCACCAAGTCCAATTCGGGTTGTGTTCACTTGCAATTGTTGCCTACAGTGCTGTTACAACTGCATTTTGTCTTAATTTATCCTTATGATTATAAACATTTGATACCTAGTGCATTTCTCAAAAAGATTTTTTTGCCTGAGTCTCCCTTTCTCCTCCCTGCTAATGTCATGTACATGCATTTATAATTGCCCTGTATAATCATACCAGTTGAGAACTGTTGTCCTTTATCTCTCATACCTACCCACATCTCAACGTGGTTTATCGCTTATACTCCTGTTGATATATATAAGATTGTGACAACCATAAGAAAGAAGCGGATGTAAACGATTGTAAAGACCAATAGAGTAGATAGATGGTAGAATTCTACCCTAGTGCTAAAATGATGGATATATACGAGTGTATAGATACATGACAATAGCAATGCGTACTCCTAATACGCTAACCCTATCTAGATGTACCTAAATGTACCTCGTATGTATGTAGATGCATAGCCAAGAATCCCCCTAGGATAAAGCCAACCCCATTACCTGGTGTGAGAGAATGAAGGACCCGTCTTGGTCTCAAGATGGACCACTGCGTGCTGGAGTGTCTGCATGCAGGAACCTCAGCGTCTCGGAACCAAGACTCGCTTAGCTCCCAAAGTCGAGGTGTGCCCAGATGGTGTACCATGTGGTCATGGATACTTCGCTCCAAGAGCGTTTTTTCCATCTCTTTGGTTATTGGGACGTCCATTGCATAGCAGAAAAATGTAAATCGGAATACCCAGTACCAGTAGCAGGATTAGCGGAAGCCCTCCAAAAACGCTTCCCACTATGGAGTGTATAAAGGCGGGAATTACTAAGAAGACTCTCTGAAAGGTGCTTAACAGTCCAGAAACTATGGTCTTAAATAGGTGTACTATACCCTTCATATCAGACATGTTAAAGATATGCTATACCATTTCTCCGAAATGGAAAGCGCGATTTATTCGCATTAGTGCCTGTATCTCAGCCGAGGACCTTGCAACCTGAAGAACAAAAGTTTCTCAGGCTGAGGTTAAGGCCACATCCTTCTGTTAGAGCATGACTTTCAGTCGGCTCAGAGAATCAAACTGTATGAAGGAAACCTTCAACAAAGACCATAACAGTGTCTCCCTGACAGTGTGGGTTGGTGGAAACAATACTTGCACACAAGTAACCCTGAAACTCACTGTGACTAGATTGCGATGATCTTGATCATTCAGCATTACGTAACTCCCATTCGAGAGCAGCCCAAATACTGGTTTAATCACAGCAACTGTGGACCTCTTTAAATGACAGGACAAGTTTGCAACTGACCCATTACAGGTCCCGTGAAGCATAACAGCCTGGCAAATTAGAGACCCACTTAATGAAGTCTCTCAGTCTATACCGCTGAGAAACACTTCAGTGTCCCCATTCCTGCATCTAAAGCTATACGGTAATTCCCAAGATTCATGGATAAAGTCCTTCCCCATTGCTTTATACCTGCCTACCTGGTGGTGTTCTAGGCCATTCTGAAATTGAAATGTTGTACTGGTAATGTTAAATGGCCGTGAATTAACCATTCTGTAGACGGTGACTCAGCCACTGTGAAAGGTAACTGGTCTAATTTTTCAATGTGCAGCATTGTATATTTTGCATCTCATTGTGCAATTTTCATCTGCCTTTCTGATAGATCATATGCAGAGAATAGAGATGTGCTGTTAATATATCGCCTGGGCACATAACCAGAGCGCAGTGATTGTAGCGTCCAGCTTAATAATAAAATGGATCGCAACTGTGATTGCCCATGTTGTAGGATGGACAGATCCTGTTCCATTATCTCTATAGCGTAAGACACAATGTTGCCCAGTGAATAAATCCTGGATGTTAGTGTGTTCATGCCATTGTCAACCACAGCCAAAGTCTTTTCTAACGTAACTCTCTCAATTTCATGCAATCTCTATTTCACGTAATCTGTCTGCAGCTTCCTGTTGACAGATTTTCCAAATTTCATTATAGATAGCATATAAGAAGCGTTTACAATGTGGTTTCCGGGGACCAAGCACAAAATCTCTTAAATCCATGTCATCTGAGAGTAAGAACAAGTGGTGTTTCACCTGGAACAGTGTTGAGGTTCTTAGCCAATCTAGGCATAACTTCCCAACACTGTAGGTTGTCACCACCCCCATATGTTTTCATTGTACATAGCGTTGGTCAAGCCTATGGATACTAAACCCTTCGGTGGTACCCTTAAATCCTGACTGACCCCTATTTGTGTCAATAGGCCAAACTAACCATTCCTTCCAATTGGGGTCTGGGGAATTGTATGAAGCGTCATGCTTGATGTCATCTAGCGTACCCTCACTGTGTTCTGTATAATTTTGCCATCCCTCAAAGTATGAAAGCTTGGGAATACGAGGTGTGTTCAAGTCCTTGAACTGGGCTAACCCAAGACAGGAAGTCTGTTGCACAGTGTCGTTCAGGAAAATAATGTGCTGTGATATGGGACATGCTCTAAATAACACCTCAGTTCCCTGAACCTGCCATTCCTTAGGCTCCCAGACTGATTTTAAATCTATAGTGTCTTTCCATAAGTCGAAACCCTGTTCAGACAGTTGGGAAATAAAGGAAGCAGAGTATATCTGTTTCGTGTTGGTGAGCATGTTTTTCTTTGCAGATGTTGGTGCGAGCATATAATAATATGAGTGTGGATCTGATGTATTAAACCCAGAAAAATAGGCAAACTTTTGTGCAAATGTTTGTGAACTACCTTTCGGTGGTGATGCCCGTACAGAACAGTGAGGAGATCTCCGTGATCTGCGCCCGCTCCGACCTGCGGATAGAAGGGCCCGTGCCTGGATGGAGCTCCCCCTCCCTTAATGATTGTGGGCCCGCGGCTCTGCCCGCCTGTGAAATGTCGCTGAAACTGGACTACGTCCTGCGAGTACTGGCTTAAGGCACGCCTGGCGGTCGGCTGGCGGTGGCGAGCAGGCGAAGGAGGCCTAGTGCTTGCTAGCTCAACCACTTCTGCATTGGGCCTCTAAAGCGGTGAAGCTGCGCCCTTTTCCCCCACGGGTGGGGCAATATCCACACTGTAGAACCTGCAACCAACCCTTTACCTTGAGGCTGCCAGCGCTGCTGGGACATCTATTAGATCTGCTTGCGTGTTACTGAGGGACGCTGCTGGAGGACCTGGGCCGGCGTTGCTTTCCTCTAGGGTGTGTGTGCCATTGCAGGGCGCAAAGCGGCTGTGGGCGATGCAGTAAGTTCGGGGTGTCTGCATCGAAGGATCCGTGGTGCATCGGGGTCTCTCCTTGCCAGACTCAGTGGAACTGATTTCCTTGTGGCCTGGGGCCCACTCCCAATCTTCACATATGACCGTTGTGAATGCCTATATGCTGTGTGGGGTGAGATCCCCTGCGGGCTGCTGACCGTCCCATGGCCCTTTACCTGCTTTCCCCCCTGAGCACCAATTGTGCACTGGCACTGCATTACTCGGCGTACCACGTACTGGAGTGAAGAGGCGATATTACATGAAACCCAATGCTACTGGAGCAGAAGGTTGCTTGAGTATCCATAGGGGTGTACCACGTGAGTAGGTCTGTGCTCTCTCTGTCAGGGGGTCCCTGTACTGTATTTTTGTCTTACCAGAGGCATGTATTACAGTAGTGCCTTGAGACTCTCCCATGGGCCTCTGATCCAGGTGGACGGATTCACTTCTCTTTATGATAAATAATCCCACACAGGCACAACGTACGCTCCAGTGCTAATAAACAAAATGGGAAGCCCCGCTCGGACAAGTCACAGTCCCAGCTGACGGATACAATAACTTCTGCTACCAGGGAAGCGATGCCCCACAACAGGTTGCCTCAAATATGAACGTCCCGGCAGACCACTCACATCGGTTTGAGGAACAGATGGCAGCAATACTGGGCATTTAAACTACTCTGGGCCCCAAAATTGACACATTATGTGCAGAAATGGGATTCTTAAGGGAGGATCATAAAAAACTTAAACCCAGTGTGGAGGAGTCAGAATCTGCATTAGCATTCTTACGATCTGTGTCCACGGCTACGGACCAGTTCAAATCTTTGCAGCAAGAGGTGGAATGCTTGACGAGCCGGGTGGAGGACCAGGAAGGTCGCTCCCACAGAAACAATATTCGTATTGTGGGATTGCCAGAATGGGTGTAGGGTCCCGGAATGGACTTGTACCTAGAATCCTGGATTTCCAAAGATATCCTACAGGGCAATGTCTCAAACTTTTTTAGATAGAAAGGGCACATAGGGTACTGCATATCCATCATAAAGATAGCAATATATACTGTTCTACCCCAGAAGAGGCCTGGTCATGGATCGATCAAAATGGATTTGCACATCCCTGCCTACTGCCTTGGCGGACTCACGTGCGACCTGGAGACTCGTGGGCACACGTAAGGGGCGCGGAAGAAACAGACTACAATGGCCTACCAAGAAGCAAGTGGCAGCGGAACGTGCACAGGAAATAGAGACGGCGGAACATCTACAACGCCCACCAAAACTGACTCAGACGCAGGGCAAGACCGATTTGTTATCCTAAACAGACTCACAACATGCTGAGTTGCGGGGAGGAAAGCCCAGAGATCACTTCGCAGACGGCAAATGAACTTGGGTGAGGACCCGGTTATATCCTTTTTTGTGTATTTGAAGACTGAGCATGGATAATCTATCTCTAATGAGGGGGTCGACTTAGTTACCTTTATCTCTACTTGTCTGAAAGCAGGGGGCTGTATTACAGGATATCCCAATGTTTCACACAGGGCAGCCAATTTTAGTTAGAACAGACTACAGTTACGCCCCCTAACAACGTTAAGTGGCTGTTATAGCATTCAAGTCAAAATAAGTTTGATAGCATTTCAGTGCGGATGGCCATTGCCCGTTGGCAAGCTGGCCTTGGGTGAGGAGTTGTGGGAATGTTTTTATTTTTATTGTTTAATGCGATCTCTAGTTCTTGTCGCTATATGTATGTAATACAGTACGAATGTTGTCATGTCCAACACAGTGATCATGGGGGGGAGCATTAGGGTGGACCTGGATATTGGGGCAGGGGAGCTGCGCACAGCAGGGTTCCTCTTCTCTCATTGGTGATTGAATGGCAAACAGTGATTATACTTTATTAACCTGGAATGTGCGGGGGCTGGCAGGGTGTGTTAAATGACATAAAGTCTATCAATACCTGCGCAGTCACAAGATTTCAATCGCATTAATACTGGAGAAGCATCTCACCACACAAACACTTGACTCGCTTCGCAAGTGGTGGAGGGGCACAGTTATAGGCACCACATATTCTGGGTATGCTAAAGGTACCCTTTTTTGGGTTGCAGTAGGCACACCTTTAAAAGTGTTACACACTCGGATCAATCCTCAAGGCCGATACATAGTGTTAGAGGGTCTCCTAGATGGTTCCCCATTAACGTTAATCTCCTTGTGCGCCCTGAACAAAGGGCAAGCTCAGTTTCTACAGACACTTACCCCGTCCCTGCTCTCTGACCGCACAGCACCAGAATTAAGGGGAGGGGATTACAACTGCACATATGATCTAGATCGGGATCGCATGCGTCCCCCGCTCTTGGGGGCACAATCCATTCAGCTATCACGACACATGAAAGACTGGTCAGACCATATGCAACTGCGTGACGCATGGCATAGTCAACACCTTGAAATGCACACATTTTCACATTACTCCACGCTACATGATCTCCACACGAGGATCGATGCACGTGCACTTTCTGATCATAACCCACTACAGTTGCACCTCTTGTGGGGCACACACAGGGCTAGAATTCCGAACTGGCGTCTCCGTCACAGCGCTCAGGGACTCAACATTTCACTCCTCTCTCTCACAATCGATCACTACATATTTCCAGAACAATGCAGGCACTGCCTCCGACAGAGTGGGATGCATTCAAGTCTGTCACTCGTGGACATGCCATCAAGACAATGTACGGTTCCCGCATGACACTTATGTCAGAACTAAATCATGAGTCGGAAATCCAAAGGTGTGAACGCTTGGCACCCACAGATCCCCAGATGGCTCCTCTGCTAGCCGAGGCGCGGCTGGCATACAAGGAGACCTTAGATAGTCTTTGTGCGCTGGACTACAAACAATATCAAGCTCACCAACACACAGAGGGAGACAAAGCAGGTAAAATGTTAGCCTAACTCTTGAAAACTTACGTTTTACAACCTCCCATTACGGCGTTATATGATAATGAGGGTGTGCTGGTGAATACACAAGTGGCAATTAATGACTCCTTTCATAAATATTATACTTCTTTGTACAGGGCGCCTATTAATGATAATCTCCCCCAGATTCAACGATTTTTGTTACAAATACAACTTCTGCAGGTCACACAATCTCAACATGACTTGCTTGAGGAACCCATAACAGCGGATGAAGTAGGCGACGCCATTAAGCAGCTAGCGGAGGGTAAGACTTTGGAAACTGATGGCTGGCCCTCAGAGTTTAACTCTACTTACTCAGAACAACTTATACCCCAGCTGGCCATTGTATACAAGGACGCATTTGAGAGGGGTGAGCTTCCATCAGCCTTGCGTGAAGCACTATTAGTGGTGCTACCTACACCGGGAAGGGATCTGCTGCAGATGACATCATATCAGCCTTTGTTTTTGTTTTTGTTTCTGCTTATAAAATGTTGGGGAAAATACTGGCCAACAGACTAATAGAAACGGCATCCCTTTTGATACATGAAGACCAGAATGGCTTCATTCCGGGGCGGAGTACTGGTTTGAATTTGCACCGGCTGTTTAAGCCACTGGACTGGGCCCGTTCGGAAGCTGACACCACCTGGTTAGCAGCCTTGATATCGAAAAGTCGTTTGGCACTTTGGGCTGCCAGTATTTGCTGGGTAAATTGGGCATTGGACGTAAAAACTTACGGTGAGTGCGCATATTATATACAAATCCGCAAGCAAGAGTAAAGACAGGCCGCGTCATCTCTCGACAGTTTGTAATAGAACCGGGTACCAGACAGGGTTGCCCCTATCACCCATCGTGTTTGCATCTGCTATGGAACCTTTGGCATGCAAACTACGTCAAGGGGTGTTGGACTAGAGTATTCACGCAGACAGGCAATGGCATATAATCTCGTTGTATGCAAATGATGTGCTAATCTACCTCCAGGGTGAAAGCACTGTACTGCAAGAATTGATGGAACTCTTAGATACCCATGCTTAGGCCTCGGGTCTTCGGGTTAACTGGTCTAAGTCGGTAGTGTTCTCCCTGAGAGCGCTTACACCAGATCACAGATGGGCTATACCTTGAACCCCATTGGAATGGGCATGTGACACTTTTAAGTATTTGGGCGTACAAATGTATCACTCCTGTTCAGATATTATAGATGGGAACCTGGGCAAGGCAGTGTCTAGAGCTTGTGCAGCCCTACAGTTTTTGGCTTTTTCTTTACCACCCTCCCTCCTAAGTTACCGCAGAATATCTTTAAAGACCTGGAATCATTACTTGTTGCACTGATATGGGGAGGCTCAAGATCCAGGGTGGCACTTCGTAAACTGTACCTACCGCTTACAGACGGAGGTTTGGGGGGGGCACCAAATTACGAATATTACTATGCTGGAGCAGAGCTCCAGTGGCCAATGAGATGGCTAGTGAGTGCCCATGTTGCCAAGATGTCTTGCTGGGCAATGTCATTAGGACGTCCGGCCATAATGGAATGGCTATCGGGCTTCACAGCTCTGCTTCAGAGGAAACAGGGTAACTTCCTAATGATGGCAGCTAGGCACAGCTGGTTTAGATATGTGATGCCTAATGGCCAACCTGCACCATACGCTCCCATGCTACCACTGGAGATTCTCCCGGGCTCATTCGCTTGCCACGGCCGTCCGGAGCTAGAGTCTTGTGCTGCGGTGGGATTGGATACCTGGGGCGACCTTTTCATATATTCACATTTGCAGAACCTTGAGGGTGTAACGGAAGAGTTTGGGATACCACAGGGAACTTTAATGCTTTATGCGTTACTAGCGCGGCAATTCCTCCAAACATGGGGCAATGTCGACACAGAACCTGTCACATCACATAAACTGCAAACTTTACTTACGCATGGAAAAGGCAGACATTCGGTGACAGCGATTTATAGTTCCCTTAGACCTGATTCTATTTCCTTACTAGCATCCCTCTGTGTGTATTGGGACTCCGAGTTGTCAATTACCATAAGTGATAAGCAATGGGCACAATGTATAGGGTATCCTAAAATTATATCAATGAACACTAGGTTGAAGTATACACAATTCAATTACTTACACCACACATATTTAACGCCACACAGACTAGCCCGTATGTACTCCACCTCCGTTGATGTCTGCCCTCGCTGCTCAGCAACAGACGCATATGGTCTGTACATGCCCTCGCCTTAGTATTTATTGGAATTAAATAGCCGCAACACTATCGGGAGCAACTGACACGACATTACCTGCTCAAGACCCTTTTTTTTTTAACTTGGTATTACGAAACGCACTACCACACGTAAAAATCTTAATACATTTCTGGACCTAGCCTTGGGATTAGCAAAGCGTAGAATAGCTATGTCATGGGAGTCGAGTACCGCTCCCAGCATACCCACTTGGCTCTTGAATCTCTGCAAGGCATTAATGGCGGTACATACAGCGCAAGCACTTAAGGCTACCCATGTCCTCCCACAGACTGATCCCATGCAATGGCAAGAGCACCTGTCGTTCATAGAAGACAGATTGAGTGCATCCAGCTCAACCCAGGTGTGAGACGGTTCCACGCTCTTTATACTTGATATAGCACGAGGCCGTATGAGTGCAAGCATGTTAGGCCCCTTCACAGGTATAGCTCAATTGGACATGAACTCAGGCTACCATGTGTTTTCGGTTGAGCCGCACATGCGGCAATGCCCCCTCCTCTCCTCGACGACATGAAACAATAACACACAGTCTTCCCTGCTCATATGAGGACTGTGTTGCAATGTACATGTAGGTTTGATGAGATCGTATCGTTCTATATAATTAGCAGCTTGATTGTTGGATAAAATACAGAGACAAGGAAATTCTATTGTTCTATTTGTTGGTTACAATGTTAACGCATAATGACATATACAAAATGTTGTTTGTGTTTCCTGACACCAGCATCCACTGCTGACTGGTACCCCACCTAGAGTCGAGTTAGCAGATGTCACTGTGATGTTTTGTATGATAAAGTTGGCAAAGTTTGTACTATGCATAACTTGTTGAAAACCAATAAAGATGATTTAAAAACACCAAAAACTACCTTTCGGTGGTGTAGGGCAATGTTCCCACTGGTGGTATCTAAAAACATTACGTGCAGCACTTGCTTTATGCAAAAAATGATGACCATAATGTTAGTAACAATATATGGTGTCAAAAATCAGACGTATCATCATACATTTCACTTGTCGAGAATGCAGCAGATTGTTCTAAATCAGACAGCATACTATTTACAGCTTCAAAATCCCAACCGTCAGAGAATGTACTGGAGACGATGATTTCATTCAAAGAAATTTTAAATACACGCGGTATTTCTAAGAGTTCAGTGGGACCAAATACATCATATGAAACCCTATCCCAAACTATTCCGTCAGGAACCGGAACTGCTGTAATGTTCACAAAGAACAGATCTCTCTGTTCACGTTGAGATGACGTATGTGGCTTTAGGAAACAAGTTCACATGTGATACTGCAGAGTGTTCTGGAAGATAATGTCCATTCACGAGCAAAAAAAAGACAGTTACTAAACCTATCCAGAGGACTAGGAACGGTAGACCAATTGATATCCAAAGCTGTAGCCAGTGTGAACCAAGGTAATTTTTTTTAGCCAAAGGTAGAAATCCAGAAGTTGTTTTTTTCTGGGAGACTGGTGCTGGCGGTGACTCAGGTTCACTTGGATCCAGAGAGAAGGTATCAAAATCGATGCAATAGCCAGATGCAGTTCGATCTAACTTTGGTAGCTCAGAAAGTTTTGTGAAACTGGCTGATGACTCGTTTGAGGCATATTCACATAGATGTCGGTATTAGGCCGAATTTAGATCTGTGTTTCAGTTCTGCTTTGTAGCTGTTCAAATTCAACAGGTACGAGTTCCATTTCATTGTTTGCAACTCCTTCACTTCTTGTAGTCGAATCTTCAAACGTTATTAGTCTTTCTGTCTGCACCTTCTGTGTGGTAGCGAGAGGAGATTGGTGGCTACCCAGGGGCCCACACAGCCTGCTATTCCGTATCGGCCACATAGTGTGGTTTGATCAGATCAATGGAGACAAACCTCTTTTTTTTTTTTACTGGCAAGAGGCGGAAGAAGTACTGTTCTTGTCCTTCAACAGCCAGGACCGGTACAAGTGTTCTGTAAGATGGCCCAACTCTTTCTTGTCCACAATCTTTTCTCTGACCAGATCCCCGACTTTTGGGACCCAGGCAGGTCTTGCCATTACTGATTTTACTTCCCCAGTGGTGGTGCATTTTACTTAGACATTACTTTGTAGTGCCCGGAATTCATTGAGTTTTTCATCTGCCACTGTGCTGCCACAATCGAGGTTGGGTACCCACATTCTTATCCCATCTAGGACCTCATATGGAGTACGGCCTCCTAGAGAGCTTCTTGGCATGTTATTAAGTGCCCTCTGGACTCCATATAGGTGATTGACCCAACTACCACCCAAGCCTAATACCCTTGCTGTTAAGGGTTGCTTTAAGTCCTGGTTTTTCCTCTCCACTATCACATTTCCCTCAGGATCATACGGAGATGAGTACCGCAATGCAACACCCAAACTTCCCATGTCTTCATTGTAAGCCCGAGAGCTAAATGCAGGGCTATGGTCAGAATGTAATGTGCCAACTGCGCATGTCCCTAGCAAATCCTTTATAACAGTTTGGTCGTCAGCCAAGCGCTGAGGCCAAACCCACAGGAATCTAGAGCATAAATCCACTGCCACCAAGATGTACTTGTAAGCCCCATCAGATTGTAACAGGCCGCAGTGGTCCATATAGACACAAGCGAGAGGTCTGTCTGATATCATTAGTGGTGTTTGTGGAGAAGTGTGGATCAATGGTTAGAGTGGCAGACCCTGATGCAGAGTTCTGGCCCGGGACCAGTGTTCAATCCCCCGCCTCGGCGGGTCTTGGATTCAATTTCCACGGACCTGATAATTCTCGCCTCGGTGCCTATTCTAATCATGGGTCCCACACTGCAACTCTGGGCAATAGCTTGCTTAATCTCCACAACGGCCCCAGCAGCGCTGGGATGCCTGGCTTCACCATGGGGGTGCCCAGGAGTAGACATTTCACAGGGAAAGGCCAGGAAGGGTTCCACAGCGGTATGAGTAAAAAGCGCCAGGATACCCCTGTTTGGGGTGGCAGTGCGCTATACAAGTACATACACATTTACGGTGGACGTGGAACCCCTCATCTGCTGACAGATGTCGCACTTAAGGTCAAATGCTTTTGTCAAACCTGGCCACCAATAGCGGTTTCAATAGTGAAACTGTCGCAGTAATCCCTGCGTGTGATGAACCCAGACCCTCGTTTTCAGCTAGAATTAAACCTAATCTGCAATCCATGTTTGGTATTACTATATCCCCCACTCCTGGAATTTGAGCATACGGAATATTTTGCGCATCTAACTTGTAGGAGTACTTGAGTGGAAAATCTTTTGGCAACGCTATGCTGTTTTTGCGCGAAGCGATAACAGCTACTATTATCTGTCAGTCTACTCTCGCGCGAGAACGAGTGATTGCAGCTACGACAGTATTTCGCACTGTAACCTTGGCTGCTTCATCAGCCAATGAATTCCCTTCAATGTGCACGCCAACCAGTTGATGACTCAGTGTACGGATCACGTGAGCCCGCGGCAAGCCTTTTTTCAGCAATGCCGCTTGTTCCTAAAGCAACTTGTGCTTTATTATACAACTTTCTGAACCTTTAAAACCATTTTTACCCCAGTAGTGAAGATATTAATTGTCTGACAAGACACAATAAAACAAATCGCACTCAGTAAGTGTGGGGAATTCTCAATCCGTATTTTTTAGTGCCAGTACTAGGGCTTTTAATTCTGCCAGCTGAGCTGTGCAATCTTCTAGACACTGCGTCTGCGTATTGCTAGGACGAGACTTGCCGTTCCGCATACAACCTTTTACAATCGCACATGCTGTGCTGTATTGCTGGTTAATACCTACGGCAGACTGAGCAGATCCATCAGTGTAAATAACGTATTCATAATGATCTGGAGGCATTATTTAATTCGGGACAGGATATTCTTGATTGTACTGCAGAAATTATTGTGTTTTTAATGTAGAATCAAATTTGTAGTCTATACATCTGTTTCAGTGAGAGAATTAGCCCATTGTATCCATCGTGGATGTAGTGCTTTTGCATTTGGAACACTAGCTTTTGTAACAGCCTCTAAGGCTGATACTGGAGTCGTGACAATTATTTGTTTCCCCTATGCCAGTGCTCTTTCTCCTACTACAGCAGTCTGCACTGCTGTTAGAATCTTTTCAGTGGATGCAAAGCGCATCTCAGCATTTGTGTACAGATGAGATTTGTATGCTATCGGTACAGTTTCGCCTTCATTGAAGGTAGGTAAGTGTACCCAGATTGACCTGCGACTACACGGATCACCAAATTTGTAGAATTTCTGTTTGTTCCTGTGTCCAATGGTAAACTGAGAAATCAGGTCTAATTAAGTCGTAGAATAGTTTTACCTTTTCTGCGTAATCTAAAATGTATGTTCTGCCAAAATTTAGGAATCCTAAAATGGATTGTAAGTTTTTCAGAGTCTTCGGAGGTTGGAGTAGTGCACACTTTTCTAAAAAGTTAGCTGCCAGACTTTTCCCTGCACTCAAGAGCTCAAACCCCCAAAATAGGACATTGAGGTGGGCAATTGCAGATTTTTTAAAGTTAAATTTGAAGCCCTCAGAGGCGAACCCCAAAATTATGTTGCTCACCCTGGTCAAGTGATCCAATAATTCATTATCCATCAGATAAATATCATCTACATAGGACAATGCATCTTCATCAAAAGTTTGAAGCAACTCTGTTACTCTTGCTGAGAACAACCCGGGGATAGTCTTAAACCCTTGGGGCAGTCTACAAATTTGACGTTGAGAGCCTAGGGCTGAGAATGATGTCAAATATCTGCTCTCAGGTGCTATATTTTGGCATAAGAATCTATTTGAGATATCTAGTGTTTTATATTTTTTCTGCACGGTTACTCATCAATGCAGCACTGTCTGCATTCTGTACGGCAAATATCTTTGTGCGTGTGTTCAAATGCCTGTAGTCTAAAATTAGCCAAAATTAATTATCGGGTTTCATTACGAGAAACAAAGGATTATTCATGGAAGAGGTGCAGTTCTCCATTACACCTTGGTATTCAAGTTGATCTAAGTTCTCCCTGACTTGTTTTTTTGCGTCCTGTATTATTGAGTACTGTTTCTGTGGAGTATTTTTTACTGGGATTTCATGGTGAGGTCACTCAGCATCCCACCTTACATGATTGTTGTATAATGCAGGAGCAAATGCTATCACCCACTCCTGCATGTATGAGTGTTTTAGTCATTTTGGAGCGAGGTCAGAGAAAACTGGTAAAATTACTGTTTCTCCTTTGGGCAATCCATAACGAACTCAAGTGGCCATTCTTTTTCAGCCAAAAGGATGTCATAACTAAAACTTAGATTCTCCCAGAAGAGACCTTCAACTCTCCTGGGTTTGTCCCCCTCCATTTGGAGTGTTATTGTGTATAACAGGTGTAGGAAACTTACCCTAGTATCAGGTGTCTCCACCATGATATGTTCATTCAACGTCGCTCCATCAGGTTCTGGCAAGCTATTGGCACTTACCCTAGTATGAGGTGTCTCCACCATGATATGTTCATTCAACGTCGCTCCATCAGGTTCTGGCAAGCTATTGGTAATTCTTCTGCGCTGTCTAGCATCGTCAGAGCCCATTCCCTGTTCAGTAGTTTGAGTCCTCAGTAGCCTGGGCATTTCTTACTTTAAGGCCAGCTACTTTCTTCTTTTTAAATTGAGGTTTAGATTTTGGTTTATCTTTTTTTTTTATATTATAGTCTGAAGTACGATGTGCATCTCTAGACTTTGTTTGTTCTTCTGATCTGTGTTCTGACCGTCCTTCCCTTTTGGAGTTTTTTGATGAACCCTGAAAGGAACAAGAGGAACGTGTATCAGTATACTGATACCTGTCAGATTTTAAATATTATCATGATTTCTAAGGTTGTATCTCTTTTTGGAGGGCTCCTGTTGAGGAGACCCACCCCTAGATTGTGATCTATTCTTTCTATTTTTCTTTTGTGCATTATCCCATTTCATTTTAGAAGAATCAGGTGCTTGCTTGGAGATGTCCCTTTCAGGACTACCCATAACTTGCGGTTTTGTAGCTTTAGCTTCCAAATTATATCTACCTAATTTGGAGTATGTATCTTCTATAATTTTAGGTAATTCTTGCTCCTGTTGTGAAGGAGCGCATTCCCTCAGGCGTTGGTGTATAGCCACCGCTGCCGCCTCCCCCTCGCTAACATAATTGTAGATACCTGGGAAAAATTGCTTAATAATTTCATTCCCAAGTTCAGAGAAGGTTCGGTTGCAGGGATTCTGCTCATGCACAGAACTATGCGCAGGAAACCAGGACCTCAGTGAATTGTGGTGTACCAAAAACTCACCTCAGAACCCAGAACACCTATCCGACCAGCATCAGTGTCCCATTTGTTATCCGTATTTATCTCGGAGGTCCCAATGTATAGATAACCCAGAACAAGCGACTTAGTGTATTCTCAGGAATGGTGGGAATTAGAAATACCTATTCATTATTATTCTCATATCAGTCCACAACAAGAGTAAACAGTGAAACGGTAAAGTTTAAAGAGTTTATTTTATAAACCTCGTGTCCTAAGATGCAGTACTTTGGCTAACATAAGCAGACAAATGATTCAAATCAAAACCATCAGCATTGTTACAATACCATAAAAAATTAAGAGATAATATTACAAATGACAGTGGAATACAGCCACCTTCCTTTCGCTAGTAAACTAGTATTATTATATTAATAAAAGGTCTCTAGGCTTGAATGGGGAACCCCATACCGTAAAGATCAGCTTAGTTGAATCACATCACAGGATCAGGTGTGTTCTGCTCCTGGGAAAGCTCTTCTTCAGAATGTGTGTGTTACGCATGGAGCCTGCAATACTAAAAGCGCTCGACTCTCAGGTATTTGCAGCTGTGTGCGTGTTATGGCTAAATAGTGGTACGATCAACCTGAACTCAAAAACATGCATTGTCTAGCGACCCAGACTGTTTCTTTACACAATGTTCAGACCAAGGTCGCAGCTCACGGCTAGGGATGTGAACAACAAACAGTTCTCATGTGAAGAAAAGGCGAAGCAAGCATTTTTCAAATAATAACATGTAACTGTAGTGTCGTGTGCAAAAGCAGCAAAAGTGGCAAGATGGCTTTCTAACATCTAACGCGGTTATGCTAACTTAGCAATGTATGTATATAAATTGCAGCCCTCACTACACCCCCCCTTGATCGGACCACTAACTAATAGGGGTACAATTAAGGAACGCAGAGTTGAAGTTCGATAGAACGGAACTAAGTGCACAAATTGGAAATCCATATAAAGGCAGTGAAGGTTCGAAGAGAAAGAAAACCATAAAAAGGGGAAAACAAATTTGGATGGAAAAATTAACGGCAATGCTCAGAGCGCAAATGTCGAATAAAAAATCAAAAAGTTTGCGCCACGGAATTTTGGACAGTGAGTAGCAACAGCTTCCAAGAGGAAATCATTGGAACGTCCTGCAAAATTGTCTGCCATCCAGTACTGTAAGGGGAATGAACACACATGTTCCTCGACAACTGGAGCCTCTAGTACCATCAGAGGACAACTGGCGTGTTCTTCAAGATAACTTCTTGCCAGGAAGTCATCTGCAGCCTTACCGATGTCCCAATTCCCTAGGACTCCATGTGCCTCTCCACAGGCCATAATCCAGACACCAGAACAGTCCAACTCATGAGCCACTAAGGGACTCATTAGTCGATCATAATCCGGGGCGGGAGACACCGAGTTTGACAAGCACAAATCCAGAGCCCATTGGAACGGACAGTCTAGGCAATGAAAGACAGGTTGTACGTATGTAAAGTAGGAAAACCGGAAGGACAATCCATAGGCTAAGCTTAAGGTTGCCAGTGGTAGTGTTCCATAGTATTCAAGCATCCGGTTACGAAGATGGACCAGCCGGGGCAGGCTCTCGTGTGACACAAACTGTGTAGCCATTGCGTAGTAAGCAGACCAACAACAGCACCCCAGCCAAGAGGGCGAGAATCAACGGGAGACCGCCGAAGACGCTGGAAAAAATAGAATGAAAAAATGCCGGTATCACACCAAAAATAGTTTGGAAAGAGGTCACGAGGCCGGAGCCCACAATTTTGAAAAAATGTGCCAGGCCACTTGTTGACGAGGCATTAAAGATAGTCTGAATCAGGGCACCAAAATGTAAATGTAAATGTGTGTGTAAATGTGTTTGTACTTGTATAGCGCACTGCCACCCCCAACGGGGGTATCCTGGCGCTTTTTTACTCATACCGCTGTGGAACCCTTCCTGGCTTTCCATGTGAGGTGTCCACTCCTGGGCACCCCCATGGTGAGGCCAGGCATCCCAGCGCTGTTGGGGCCGTTGTGGGGATTAAGCAAGCTATTGCCCAGAGTTGCAGCGTGGGACCCATGATTAGAATAGGCACTGAAGCGAGAATATCCGGTCCGCGGAATTTATAGCCCGAGACCCTGCCATGACGGGAATCGAACCCTGGTCCCGGACCAGTGCTCTGCATCGAGGTCTGCCACTCTAACCATTGAGCCACACTTCTCCACAAGTGAAGTGGGAGATCAGTATTCAAAAGCGCTTGCACCTCGGTGCGCGTATTTGCTACATGAAGGACAAATTTTTCCCGGGAAGAAGTCAGCGCGACTTCTTTTTGAGACGAAAGAGCGCTTATTCTGCTCATCTTGTTGAACTCTGCTTTCAAGGTTGGAATGGAAGGCCAGATGGATACATCCAGCCGCCCATGCGGGGGTGGGAAAATGACGTTGTTACAGCAGACTACCCTCTGTGATACAGTCACTATGTAGGGAATTCCCACTAACATCCCACAGCAAGCTTCATTATTTAAGAGCAAATAACTACCGTTAGCCAGAAGCGTGAATGATGGTGTAATAGCTGGCACTGGAATCCCCTTCAGGACGCAAGCTAAAGGAGCGTGCACATTGCAAGCGCCATGCAACAGAATGTGCCTACATACTACAGAGTGATCAGGAGTGGAAGTGCACTCTTCACCTTTTAAGTAGACCTCTTTACCGTCTCTCACGCACCAGTATGTAAAGGGGAGTGACCACACTTCATGCAGGAAGGCAGTACCTAGTTGTTCATATCTGCCTAGCGCATAATGTTTCATGCAAGAAATGAACTTAAACTGGGGAAACGGTAATATAATTAACCGGTGGATAAGCCACACAGCTGAGTTCAATTCGGCGACAGAGAAAGGCAAAGGTTCTAACTTTTCAATGTGCAGCAATGAGTATGTTGCATCTTTCATGGACATGAACTGTTGTTTTGCAGTTAAATTAAAAGGAAGGAACAAAGATGAAGTATTCATGTAGTCCCAAGGGACTTTCCCAGCCTTTAACGTTTGCAATGTCCATGCAAATTGCATTATAGAACGCAATTGATTTTGAGCATGATACAAAACAGACATATCATCCTGCACAATGTCAACAACAGATGAAACAATATTATCTAACGTGTAAATTCTGGAAGAAAGAGTGTTAATGTGATTATCTATAACAGCCAATACTTTTTCCATATTGGCTTGATCAATAGCCCGTAATCTGGAAGCAGCTTCAATTTGTGATAACTTCCAAACTTCGTTATAAACAGCATATATCCATCTTTTGGACCTGCCACCTGCAGGTCCCTTAACAAAATCATTCAAATCTATTTTGTCATGTAATTTGGATAAATGAAGTTTAACAGATGCCAAGGTGGAATGTTGCAGCCAAGATTGGCATAACTTCCCTACAGAGTAGGTAGTTACAGTATGAGATGATTCAAAACGGGGGTCCACACGAACCTGCGTATACCCCGGTTTTAAATCCAGAAAACGATGTTGACAGGCATCTGAGCTCGTTTGCCATATTAACCATCCTTCCGGATTTAATTTGGAAATATTGAAGGATGTGTTAGAAATGTACGACTGCAACGCATCAAGGGACAGATCTGTATGATTATCCCAATTAGGATAAGCACCCAGACCCGGAGCAGAGGGAGAATTAAATTTTTTAGAAGTAGCCAATCCAAAGCAGGTGGTCTGAAAAATTGTTGAATTCAAAAACAACATGTGGTTCGGGATGAGGCAGGCACGATGCAAAGCTTCTGTTTCTTTTACCTGCCACGGTTTAGAACCCCAAACCGATTTAAGATCAATAAAAGCTTTCCACAGATTATAACCTCTGATTGCCAAATCATCCATAAAGGATTTGGAATATAACAATTTCGTGTGTGTCAGCCTAACTTTCGAGGCGGACTCAGCTGCCACTTTAAAATAAAAGGAGGCAGGATTTGAAACACTGAAATCAGAAAAATATGTGAATTCGTTCACTAATGTGGTGGAGCTGCCTAGCATTGGCGCTGGACAATGTTCCCATTGTGTGTAATTTACAAAATTTCTAAACGTATTGGCTTTATGAAGGAAATGATTGCCATAATGTTGATAGCAAAACTGCTCATCATAATTAGCAGTATCTAAATATAAATCCTCAGCATCAAACGCAGCATAATATTTCAAATCAGAAAACAGTGCTTCTATGGCTTGAACATCCCAATCATCTGAGCGGATGCTTTGCCTAACTACATCACCCATAGAAACACGAAATACACTTGGTAAATTGATAACCTCAGTGGGACCATGAATTTGAAATTTAACAGCATCCCACGCAATCCCATCTAACACAGGCCAGGCAGTAATATTCACAAAAATCTGGTCCCTTTTCATGATGTGTGATGAGGAGTGGGGGGCCAAAGTTCCATCAATTAGTCTAATTGTAGATCTTTCTTTTAAGTAGTGTCCATTTACAAGACGAAAAAACACCACCACAAATCCAATGGACATGAACAAAAAAATACATACGAGCACCAGCCAAATGTAAGTCCAAGGGGGAATTAAAAAATGTCTTTTAAACCAGACAGCAAAATTAGAAACTTTTGATGGGGCATTGGAAGTCATTGAGTTAGTGTCAAAGGAGAAGCGTGACTGGTTAACTGCGGTGGATTGTAAAACAGGCAATGGTACATCTGCAGGATAAGCATACTCAGTATCTTCAGGTAGACCGCCAGACGGTGGTAGCAACAAAGGACCAGTAACTGTATGCATCTCAATGACAACATCAGACAAGGTGGTAGAAGCTGGAGCCAAAACAGAGTTTCTCAGCATCGCAGGGCAAGAAACCGCTGGAGTCATACTAAGAAGAATCGGCCACTCGCTGTAGCTTGACATTGTCAATAGAGATGTACCTGTTATCCTTGCGACCAGGAAGTGGAGGTAAAATTACTGTTCAGGTACCCTGCACGCCAAGCAATGGAACCGGTGCACGATAAGAGGGGCCGAACTCCTTCTTGTTCTCCACCTTCTCACGGACCAGATCACCAACTCGAGGTAGCCAGCCGACTACCGGAATCTGAAGTGCAGCATCGGATGTGGAGGGCAAGTGTTCCTTCGCGAGACTGTCTCTGGCTTCTTGTAGAGTCTGCAATACAGCACAGTGATCATCTACGTCAAAGGGTGCGGCTGACGCCGCCATGTCTAGACCATCAAGGTCCGGGACAAACATTTGTATGCCAAAGAGCATCATGTATGGGGTCCGCCCACCCAGAGCCCTTTTAGGGAGATTATTAAGTGCACGTTGGACGTTATACAGATGGGTTAGCCAGTTCCGGCCAGTGCCTAAAACCCTAGCTGTCAAAGATTGCTTTAAGTCACAGTTCATTCGCTCCACCACACTATTACCCTCAGGTCGGTAGGGAGACGAAAATTTTACTTGGACTCCTAAATTTCTCATGGCTTCTTTGTACGCCTTAGAGGCGAACACAGGGCCCTGATCAGAATGAAAGGTACCACACGCAAAACTTCCCACAAAGACACGCAAATCCCTGATGACAGTACGGGCATCATTACTCTTTTGTGGCCATACCCACAGAAAACGTGTGCACTAATCCACTGCAACCAAGATGTACTTGTACGCAGTATCAGAGGAGAAAGGACCGCAGTGATCTAGATAAACACACCCTAGTGGTTTATTAGATATGTACAACTGAGTTTGTGGTGGGCGCGCAGCAGTTGAAGGTTTAATCTGCTGGCAAATGTCACAATCAAGAACATAAGCGCGTGCTTGTTTATATAAACTGCACCACCAGTAACGTTGTTGTAACAGAGAAACAGTAGCTGCAACGCCGGCGTGGGCAGAGGCCAGACCCTCGTGAGCTGCTGTTATCAACGATGGTCTGCAGTCCCCGTTGGGAATCAATCTATCTCCAACGTTGTTAATTCTCACTAATGGGACGTTATCAGGACTTAAGTGATAATGGTAACGAGAAAGGAAACCTCTCGGGTAATTACTTCCCTTTTCTGTAGCAGCAATAGCCGCCAAGATGTCATCATCAATCTTACTTTTGGATCTTGTAACTGCTGCTACTAGATATGTTGCCACTGCTGTTTTTGCTGCCTCGTCAGCTAAGCCGTTGCCGACAGCGTGGACACCAACTCGTTGGTGACCGAGAGTGTGAATAACATTCACGAGAGGCAGATGTTCTTTAAGTTCTGCCACTCGAACCCAAAGCATTTTATGCTTAATTGTGCTACCTTTGGAATCACGATATTCATTTTGAGACCAAAAATGTAGATTGTCGTTGTAAGATTGAACACAATAAAACGAGTCACTTACTATAAGAGTAGTGACCCGAGGATCAGCAAACTCCAGTGCAAGCACCAGAGCACGAAGCTCCGCCAGTTGTGCGGTACAACCACCCAATGACTGCATATGCACGACATCAGATTGGAATTCACCATTTACGAAAGTACCCACCACAATTGCGCTGGCCGCTGAATAAGCATGCTTCGATCCAATCACCGGTTGCGCAGAACCGTCAGTGTAAATGACACAATGGTAATCTTCGAGCGGGCGTAAAGACAGAGGAGCAGGATGAACGAATTCATACTGTAAGTACTCCTGAGTCTGTAATGAGGAATCAAAGATATATGTTACATCGGGCGATGTCAAAGAAGTGGCCCATTGTATCCACCAGGATGCAAAGCTTTAGAATTTGGTACACTCGCTTTGGTCACTGCCTCAAGGGCAGGATATGGTGTGACAACCAACATGCGTTTTCCTTGCGACAGCGCTCGTTCTTTGAGATTCGCCATCTACACTGCCGTAAGAACTTTCTCGTCAGAGGAAAAGCGCAGTTCAGCCGAAGTGTACAGGTGTGATTTGTAGGCAATGGGGACGGTGTCGCCCTCATTGAACGTTAAGTATGTGAACCCCACTGCACCTGGTACAATTCTTATTACCAGGTTAGTGCGGTTATCACGTGTCAGTAAATATTTTGAAGCAAGAAGATCAGCTTGCAGTAATTGCAAAATAGCTGAATGCTCCGGCAGCCAGCTCGATTTGGAAAAAGTAGGTTGTACCAAGGCATAAAGCGGCTTGATACGCTGGGCATAATCAGGAATGTACGTACGACCGAAATTCAGAAAGCCCAGCAAAGACTGTAATTTCTTCAGTGTTGTAGGAGCACGCAGGCATGCGCACTTCTCCAGAAAGTGCGGAGCTAATCCTCGACCTTCATTGTTGAGCTCGTAGCCCAAGAACAACACTGTATACTCTGCAATGTGAGACTTCGCAAAATTGAATTTGTAACCGAAGTCTGCGAACATAACAATAATGCGATCAACGCGACACAGATGCGGCCACAACTCGTCGTCTGTGAGATAGATATCATCGACATACGAGTACGCATCTGGATCTATGCTCTCTAAAAGAGAGACTACACGTGCGGCAAAGACGCCAGGGCTGTTTTTATAGCCCATGGCTAGTCTTTTAAACTGTTTTTGTTTGCCGCCTGAAGTAAACGCTGTCCACTGACTGCTAATAGAGGACAGGTTATGGCTGTAAAAGCCATTGGAAATGTCATGTGTGGTTTTAAACCTTTTTAGCACGAGACTATCGACGAGAGCCGAACTGTGAGTATTTTGTACCGCGCATGTCCGGCAATGAGAGTTTAGATGCCGGTAATCCAAAACTAGGCGGTACGACACATCAGGCTTCGTCACAGTGAATAAAGGATTATTCATTGGTGACACGCATGTATCAATAACACCTTGATATTCCAATTGTTCAAGGATTGCCGCGACGTGCGGTCTGGCTTCGCGAATCATGGGATATTGGGGTTGTGGCTGTGGCATAGACCGCAATGGAATCTCATGGCTGGGGGACAATTTATCCCAGCCCACCTGAGTACGATACAAAGCTGGTGCTAGCTCCAGAGCCCACTCCTCAGCAAACCTTTTAGCGTGGTCCTTTGGCACTGTGTGGGCAAAGGACGGGAGGATTACCTCCTCCCCTCTAGGAGCATCTAAAATGAAAGCCGGGGGCCAGTCAGCCTCCGCTAGGAGAATGTCATAAGAAGAGGTCAGATTATCCCCAAAAATCCCTTGAATTGTACGTTGTATGTCACCTTCAATTAGGAGGACTATGTTATATAGTCTGTCAGGGGGAGCCTCTCTAGTGTCAGCAGTTTCTACAATAATGAACGTGTCAGTTGCTGTCGCCTATAGATATGGACGCAGTGCTTGCCGCACTACTGTAACCTCCGCTGCGCTGTCGAGCAGCGTTAGGGCCCATGTCAGGTTCCGAAGCTGCGTTCTCACTATCTGTGGCATACCTCGCTGTTAGTGCAGCAACTTTCTTCTTTTGAAACGGGGGACGTTGACGTGCAAACTCGTCTTGCTTGCCTTTACCGTCAGCCTGACGGGGTTGCTCACGACCTTGTTGTGCACCCCGACCTTTGCCACGGTCTCCGCCACCGGACTGTGAGGACGATGTTTCCTGTGAAGAACAAGGAGAGCGTTGTTCAGTAACCTGAAATCTATCAGGCGACTTAATTCTAGTACGATCACGCAGATCATAAGTGCGTTCGCTAGTCTGCTGTATGGGAGACGCAGGACGAGACCCCTGTTTCTGTTGCTGCTTTCACTGTTTCTTTGCTCTCCAATTCTGCTTTGGAAAAGCTGGACGATCGTCTTTACCAGACGAACTCACCTTAGTTTGTTGTATCAATTCAGGAATGAGCCATTTGCCACTTGGAACTGTACCGCATCTCCCTTGAGATTACCAAGGACGAGGGGGGTAACAACGTCGAATACTCCGACAAGCCTCATTCACAACTCTACAGCCGCCTCCGGTCCGTGCTGATCTTGAACACGTTTAATGACAGAGGGCAGCACGGCCATAGACGGAGTGCCGAAGCACTTCGAGTAGACTGTGGCAAAGATCTTTCCCCAGTTGTCACAATTGGACACATCAGGGATGATGTCTTTCGGCAAACTAATGGTGAGTATTCTGTGTTTCTCCACCTCTGTAGAGTGTGGAAACACTGCTTCCAGCTGGTCAAATTTCTCGGCAAGCTAATAAGGAAAATCATCCTTATTTTGGGGGCGCTTGCCCATTACCGAATTAACTATGACGGGGCTAATAACAACCGCTGGGTGACCAGCTGGTAGTCCCGCAACAGCAGAACCTACCTGCAGGTTGCGTGAAACATATTGCACCAAAGCCCTATAGACTGAAATAAGGATCGTATGGAGCGTACGCAGCTCATCCACCGCAATAGTCAAATAGCGGGGGTGAGGCGTAAATCCGGCTAGCACCGGCCATGTGGCCCCTGGAATTGACAAAGGGCCCAGTCTAGCCGGTGCAACCGCATGGGGAAGGGCGCCATTAAACCAAATGCTATGCTGCCAGGCTGAAAGGGGGATCTCTAGCGTCCGATATGGCGTATAATTGGCTGGGACCCGCGTGTGAGTATACGAGTGAAACGTTTTATCATACGCATTCACTGCTAGCAGTGTCACCCAAGAGTAGAACAACTCATAAGGATGGGTTCCATTTGCACTCACCACAAAAATAACGGCCATCCCATCATCCGGCACCCCATACATCGTCAAATGACGTCGCAGAGGGGTTCGGCTATGTGCAGCAATTTCGACCGCCATAAGGACACACAGAAGATCAACAACGAGTTTAATCAGTAGCACAAGGGTTCAGAAATTGATGAAACTTTTTTAATGATCAAGCTTGAAAGAACCTATCAGGTGAGTAATAGGTAGGTTAAAATCCGTCACTCCCGTTATCCGGAAACAAGAGTGAGGGAGTCGTGGACTAATATAAGCACTACTAAGGCGTTTCAAATCAATAGACCAAACGTTGGGCGCCATGTTGCTGGGATTCTGCTCATGCACAGAACTATGCGCAGGAAACCAGGACCTCAGTGAATTGTGGTGTACCAAAAACTCACCTCAGAACCCAGAACACCTATCCGACCAGCATCAGTGTCCCATTTGTTATCCGTATTTATCTCGGAGGTCCCAATGTATAGACAACCCAGAACAAACGACTTAGTGTATTCTCAGGAATGGTGGGAATTAGAAATCCATGTTCGTTATTATTCTCATATCAGTCCACAACAAGAGTAAACAGTGACACGTTAAAGTTTAAAGAGTTTATTTCATAAACCTCGTGTCCTAAGACGCAGTACTTTGGCTAACATAAGCAGACAAATGATTAAAATCAAAACCATCAGCATTGTTACAATACCATAAAAAATGATAGGAGAGATCATATTACAAATGACAGTGGAATACAGCCACCTTCCTTTCGCTAGTAAACTAATATTATTATATTAATAAAAGGTCTCTAGGCTTGAATGGGGAACCCCATACCGTAAAGATCAGCTTAGTTGAATCACATCATAGGATCAGGTGCGTTCTGCTCCTGGGAAAGCTCTTCTTCAGAATGTGTGTTACGCATGCAGCCTGCAATATTAAAAGCGCTCGACTCTCATGTATTTGCAGCTGTGTGCGTGTTATGGCTAAATAGTGGTACGATCAACCTGAACTCAAAAACATGCATTGTCTAGCGACCCAGACTGTTTCTTTACACAATGTTCAGACCAAGGTCGCAGCTCACGGCTAGTGATGTGAACAACAGACAGTTCTTATGTGAAGAAAAGGCGAGCAAGCATTTTTCAAATAATAACATGTAACTGTAGTGTCGTGTGCAAAAGCAGCAAAAGTGGCAAGATGGCTTTCTAACATCTAACGCGGTTATGCTAACTGAGCAATGTATGTATATAAATTGCAGCCCTCACTACAGTTCTGCTTCATACTCATTCTGTATTTGTCTTAATACTTCTGGAATCACAGCTATTGAGGGGATACCATGAGTTCTGGTGTAGATGGCAGCAAAAACTGTACCCCAAGAGGTACAATCCTCTTACGGAGGAGCTATCCCCATTGGCAAGCATATTGTCAGTATTCTATGTTTTTCTTGTAGGCCTGTGTGTGGAAACATTGCCTCGAACTGTGTAATTTTCTGTGCTATCCAGAATGGCATTTGCTCACGTTTAGTGGGCATTCTTCCCAGAGCATGACTTGGGACTGCAGGCATTCAGAAGTATACTTAACTCCTGCCCGGCTAGTCTCTGGGAACATACTGGCATGCTTCTGGGAATGACTAGACTGATTCTGGAAAATAATGTTTTCCTTTTTAAGAATGTATGGTACAGTCAAACCCGTGAAGCAGCCATGGGTTCTAAATTTTCCCCATTGTATGCTAATTTATTCATGGGATGGGCTGAGGAGGACTAGATGGGGGCACAAAAGGCAGTGAATGGAATGACTCTATCCTTTGCTGGGGCAGGTATATTGACGACTGCTCATGATCTGGACTGGTAGTACTGGTAGTACTGAAAAACTATCTGATTTTCTTACTCACCTGAACAGTAATGATGCCAATATTAGGTTCACTTGTCACCACATCAAACAGTCTGTAACCTTTCTAGACGTGGACCTTTTTGTCTCTGACAACAGAATTGAGAGCAGATTATCCAAGAAATCAATGGCCTGCAATAGTGTAATACATGCGGGAAGCACGCACCCAAGGCACCAGATCAATGCCATCCCCAACGGGGGATTTATACGCTGCAGGCGTAATTGTAGCCTAGACCATGGTTTTAATCTATGCCTAAGAGGCCTGGGAGACAGATTTAGATGCAGGGGCTACAGCCAGAGGACAGTACATAATGCCCTAAATCGGGTCTCCGAGGTTATCAGGCAACACACTCTGCAAGATAAGACTAAGAAAGAGGATCTAGGTACCATCCGGCTTGTGACAGATTACAGCACACTGAACATGACACTCACACTATGAGTATGAGAAGGCAGTGGCACTTACTTTGTGCTGACAAAACACTAGAACCCTTTATTTCCTCCAGACCGGAGGTGACATATTGAAAGGGAAAAAGCTTCAGGAACATGTTGAGTCCCAGCTACCC
Source organism: Triturus cristatus (assembly GCF_964204655.1). Taxonomy (NCBI): domain Eukaryota; kingdom Metazoa; phylum Chordata; class Amphibia; order Caudata; family Salamandridae; genus Triturus; species Triturus cristatus. The sequence continues at coordinate 1,237,627,828 of NC_140585.1, read as the reverse complement.
TAGGGCAGGCATATACGGGCATTGGCTTACGTCTCTTAGTCTGGGCTTCTTCAAATGTGGACAGTGTACCGCGTGCAGATGGGCCGCGGACAAGAAGAAGAGTTTTACTGGCCCTAATAGGCATGTATACTAAGATCGATATTAACATCAACTGTCATACCAAGTACGTGGTATATGCGATCGAATGTAAATGTCAATGCCAATACATTGGCAGTACCATTAGAGCCCTGAAGGATCACATAGAACACATGAGGGCAGTTGAGCTAGCTGATACCAGATATCCAATAGCCGTGCACATAGCAAAGTGTCCATCGCAAGACAGTGACAGAGCCTTCTCCTTTTACGGTTTTGACATTATACCCAGGGATGCGAGGGGTGGTAACAGGGAATTGACACTAAGAAAAAGGGAAGCAACCTGGATCATGCGGCTTAGGAGTGTGGAACTGGGTCTTAACACTGACCATGAGTTGCAGTATTTCCTTGGGGACTTACACTTTGCTCCCAGCTTGTGTCCGAGTGCCAACTGTTAACATACCTGACTCACCGTATATCTGTCTGTCTGAGTGCTCAACTGTAAATAAACCTGAATTTCAACTCATCAGGGTACCGACACTACAGATTATGCGCATATGCAGTCAATGTTCCGGTGCTTATAATCTTTTATTTTGTTATCATGTGGTATTTTACACTGAGGTGTTTACACTAGTCTGCTATGCTATGATGTGATACTACAAATTACTGCACATCTCTTTGCAAAATTTAGTTAGAACCGGACACCCGCACACAGGCGAAGGGATACACTCATTCCCAAATCACAACAACCTAATGACGGGACACATGATGCCTTGTTGACGCTATCTGTTCGTATGGGTACCACATTGACATCAGATACGCCACATGTGCTTTGCTGATTAAAACAATTTATTTAACTGTCTACACAATAAACAACAACAATTAAAGGAACCTATTTGAACCCTGAAGAAGTCCCAAGAAAGGGATGAAACGCGTTGGCGAGCAATTTTGTTGTGTCTGCTAAGAATAAAAAAAAATTGGAATAAAAGGACCGTGTTTTCTACAATCAAAATACCATCGTTTGCCCTTTTATTGGGAAGCTATCTGTTTTTATCCTGCTTTGTCTTTTGAAATATGATGCTACATTGTCGTTACATAATATATTATTTGTGTTTCTCGGGTGCTGGGTCAATTTTGTACATCTCTGAGACAGGACTGTGGTTTTTGATCCTTTTTTACACATTAGGACTAAGTATTAAGTATAACCACTTTACTCTTATGCTTCATGTGCATCTAGCTATCAAGTTGTTTTATTACTCTCTCTCATGCAATTTGCAATAACAGGAATGTGTCTGTAGGTCCTGTTTTGTTCTACAGGCCTGAACATAAGTGCACTATACTGTTCAGTAATATGCTTTTACCAGTTATAGATTTTCCGTATTCTTTCTCACACTTCCTGATATCTGTATTCTCTCCCACATTACCTGACTCTCCTTTAATGTTGCCGCAACCTATAAAATTGGGTCAGTACTTCATAAAGTCTAAGGGCATGTGACTGAAATTCCCAACACAAGCACTTTTTCAGTACTCAATGGATCCAAGCGGTATTGAACCTTTAGTTATTTAGACCATACTGCTACACCTGAATACACTCCAAGATGGCGGCCATCCGCTTTACTCTGAGATTCAAACAGCTCCGGCCACATAATGACGGTTGATGTCTCTCGTTTATTTTCACAATATACCTATGTTGCCTAAATTTGTCAAATTAATTTAGCACTTCACATAAATTCAGGGCTGGTGATCGGAATTTCCAACACAAGCCCCTTCACACTGACTCCTGCTTACTGGCTACAAGCGGAATTGAACTTATAGTTATTTAGACCACACTGATACGCTTGGACTACACTCCAAGATGGTGGCCATCCGTCTAACTCAGACAACTAGGTGGCTCAGGCTATGTAATGACGGACATTGTCCCTCGTTTGTTTTCACACTATACCTATTTAAATGAGGGATTCCCAGCGGGAGAGTGACTCCGTCCAGTGCATATAGTGCGATAGCAGAGTGGTTGCCGGTAAGCCCCTCTCCAGGAACCGATGTACCTATAGCTTCACTTTTAGACGTTCCTGCAGAGTAAGCTTGCCCTTTCGGGTGCGTCGCTGTAATACACACATTATATTAGATGTCTCCTCACGTATTCCTTTTCCCATTTCTTTTGGCCCTGACTTTGTTTAGGATCGGGCAACTGGCCGCAACAATTCAGTTGCTGATTTCTGGAGTTGTACGCAAAACAAGAAAGGAAATGTTTGATAAACGGGCTACTATAACTGTAACTTTTGATCACACCAGATGCCTATAATGAGGTCAGTGGGCTCATCAGTCCCCTACAAAAATGTAGGTTGAAATGTGTCTTTTGTGAAACATTTATAGGAAGGTGACGAGTAAATCTGTATACTACCTTTCTCTTACTTCCAGAACTATTACATGGCAGTGACTTAGGATTATTTCACACCTGGACAGGGACTACTGCTTACAAGGCGGTACAAACGATTAACTGACCTCTGTACTTAGAGACAGTAGTACTTTGATATTCTTCACGACGGAACTACAACCGAAGCAGAGGTTGGTTTTGTCAAATACATATTTTTGCACTCACTGAACTCCCCGCTGGACTACTATTCAGAGTAATAAAACCTCTGTTTCCTCTTGATTTTATTCTTTTTTTAGGACTCGATATACAGGAATTTAGGTACCCCCCTTTTTACGTCTCGCTAGAGCCAGCGCATGCGCTGATCTGGCGAGACATTTAGTAGCTGGCTTTTTGAAGTGCTACCAAAAGGCTTTCTCCGGCCACCAGCGAGCAGTTACGCGCGCTTACGAGCACAGGCGCCCACCCTTACAGCCGCGAATACTTTCACTTTCGCGGCGCCGCCATCTGCCTTTCCTCGCTCCGCTTCTCCCAGTTACTTTTATGGCCTCGCGGCCAATGCTTTGTGGAGAGCTTCCGGTTAAACAAACAGTGCTGCTTGGAGCAATTCCAAAGCATCGGATTCATCTGCCACACACAGCTGTTTGTTTTCCGTCTCCTCTCTCCCTTTTCCTGGCCCGTCCCCGTGTAGTATGTTCTTGTTGTTCTTCTTATTACTCCTGTCCCTTTAAATACATGCATTCCTCCTAAAGAATCTCCATTGCATTCCATACTCCTATGTGTTCTGTTCCCCCCACGACAGTTGCTGTTGGTGTCTCTCTCTGCTAGCACCACTGCCGTGGGCTCCCTTGCTTTGTGACTTGGGAATAAATCCTCTGCTGGAATATATCTACGAAGACTACAGTGTTTTCCTTCGTCACCCCACACTACAATTTGGTACCAGGAGTGGGGTATGCTTCTTCTACAATTATTTTTTAATTTTGTGGTTTTGCCCAAGACAAGGATTACTTTACTGTAGCCCACCGGCTGACGAATTTTCTTCAAAGGATTCTACAATTCATTCAGAAGGTGCACTTTAAAATTCTTCAATTATAAAGAATTAATTTCATCTTGCTTGGACTCACCGTTATCTGCTTCACGCGACCTCTTCAAACGTAAACATTCGTTTTGCTGTCATCGCACCATCTTGAGCTGCGAACACTCGTTCCAGTTTCCCTCTGTTCCATTTCAGAAGGAATAGACGAAGTCTGGCAGAGTACGTCGACGTCACGCACGCACGCACAGCGCAAAGTATTGTGGGAGCGCGCTGACGTCATACGTACAGCGGCCATTTTGGGTAAGTCGCGAAGGCATTTACTGAAAATCCGACTTTACCCCAACGTTCGCTCGTCATTTTAACACTTCTCCTCAACAGTTCTTTAGCTGTGCGACGCATCGGTGATTGGCACATCAACAGCAAACGGTTACTCGCACTTCAACAGCGCTCTGACCTTCATGTTCATGTGGCCACTTTCAGCTAAATCTGTGCTGTTTAAACGCTGCATTCCTTCTGCATCTTCCTCATTTGAAAACGAGTGAGTGACTTTATATTGCTTCAATACTAGTGACTCAACAACAACCCATGCGTATCTTGCTAAAACTGATCTTATCACTGTTAGAAGGTGGTTCTGACACTATGGGCCACCCGGATTTTTCGCTTTTTGAGCACCTAATTGTTGAGCTTTTACTGTGGGGGAGCCTCATAAGTTGGGACTCACCCACAGTGAACTCAGGATGTAAGAGACTGCATGGGTATTTTACTGGTGTTCCCATGGCCTGACCAGGCCACTGCGCAGCAGCTGGAGTAAGGGACACCGGGCTGGTTACATGCAGACACATGTGTACACGCGTGTGCACACGTGTACGGGCTGCGCAGGGGAGATTTCTAGCGTGCGCAGTCCAGGAGCAGCTACAAAGTGAATGGTGTGGCAGGACTTATGCAGTATTGGGTGGTGACATGGAATAGGCTGTATACACTGAAAAGAAACATGCCAGGGAAAGTCAGTGGGTTTTACTGTGTTTTCACTTCATTATTCCCCTATGGGGATGTGGGGCCCATGGCTAGATTAACTTCCGTTAGGCCTACAGATTCCAGACACGCACTTAAGTCCAATGTAGCGAATGTGAAATAAGTATTCTGCAGAGTCCAAAGTCATATTTGTGCTGCTTTTGGGTCATCCAGAACTGTCATATTTCTCTGAGCCAGCCATGACCAGACCCAGGCTGAGGGCTGACCTCAGCTGGATGGATTGATAACCTTTCTTCCACAAGCGAGGGCCTCCTCTCCACGAAGAGAAGATGGGTGGGGCTAGAGGCCAATCCATCAACCGCTGTCGCTGGGTGCCAGGCACCAGGCTGCACGAAGGAGGGATGGCAGCTTGGGGGGAAGGTGCTTCCGAGACATGTGGCAGAAACCCTGGACTACGCTATTTTGAACAAGCTCAGAGGCTGGACAAGAAGGAGGGAGCAGGGGCAGGGACGTGATGTGTCGCTGTTTGATAGGACTAACAGAGACTTCCTGCCAGCCCCCTACTCAACTTTTAAAAAGTGCTTGCACAGGAAGAGAAGGTCTCTCTGGGTTGTGGTCGGCTGAGGCTGAAGGTGCTGGAGCCTGGCGCAATGGGCAGTTGGAAGGAGAGACCCCCTGACTGCCCCCAGGACCCTATCAGCACCAAAAGAAGAGCCCAGGACTGGTGCACAGAAGCAGGGGCTTCTGCGCAGGGAGAAGAGAGACCCAGAAGGAGAGCCTGGCGAAAGGCTGGCGCAGGGAGCCAGTAAAGACAGCACCTTGCTGAATCAGACATCCTGAGGGCGGAGGAGAGTGTTCCCAGTGGCTGGGGCTGGTAAAGAGGAGCATGAAGCGCCTCATAATGCCTCGCCAGGCATTTGGAAATCTGCCGTTTTGGTGCTTTGTGGCCCCCAGAGGAGGGGGGTCACCCTCACTTGTGAAAAGGTGCTGGGGGAGCTGCTGGAGGAGCGCAGTCTTTCCCCCCCCCCCCCCACCCACCCCCAGCACGAAGAAATCTGTCATTTTGGTGCCTGGTGGCCCCCAGAGGAGAGGGTCACCCTCATGTGTGAAAAGGGGTGCAGGGGGGCTGCAGGAGCACCGCAGTCTCCCCCAACATAAAGAACAACAGTCCACCCCTAAGTTTCACGGGGCATCTGAAAGAATAACCCCTCAAGGGCTCAGCCAGCCTTTAACACCTTCTAGGCTGGAACTTATGTTCTACAGCTGAGGGTGTACTATGAAGTGCATCATGGAGTGAAGGGCTGAGTTGGGGATGTCTGGAGAAGGGCATCCCCTGGAGGTGAAGTGGTGTAATTGCACCGAAATGCATTTACTATTGGTTATTTCTTTTTAGATGGACTGAAAGTCACATGTGTAAAGTGAAGTACCTGTGTAAGGTGATGTTAAGCTAAATGGAGTTATGTTGCTGGACCTTCCTGCTAGGGGGTCTGGCTGTATTTACGTAATCCCATGCTTTCACCTGTGATTCCTTTTAAAGTGAAGAGGCGCACTGCAGGAGAAGTGTAGTTGCCAGGAGTACTTCTTTTGAAGGGACTGTAAGTCACATGTGTAAGGTGATGTTAAGCTAAATGGAGTTATGTTGCTGGACCTTCCTGCTAGGGGGTCTGGCTGTATTTACGTAATCCCATGCTTTTACCTGTGATTCCTTTTAAAGTGAAGAGGCGCACTGCAGGAGAAGTGAAGTTGCCAGGAGTACTTCTTGTAAAGGGACTGTAAGTCACATGTGTAAGGAGAGGTCATAAGCCAAGTGGGGCTATGTTGCCAGACAGTCCTGCTAGGGTGTCTGGCTGTATATGCGCAATCCTGTGATTTCATCTGTGATGCCCTTAGGGGCTGTAATTGCAATGCATTCAAATGATCAACCAAGGTGATGGGTACTGTCCTTCTAAAGTGTGCGTAAACATGGATTCTTGTTGCTGCGCTTAGGTGAAGACCCCAGACTGCTAGCCCTTAAGATATAGAGGTGCATACTTTATGGTCCGTAGTAGATGCTCAGCCAGGGTCATGTGTCACCAAGTGTAGGAGAGTAGGGTCTGCTTTCTATGTTCACCCCCACTTTTTGCTTTTGCTTTACTGGTTTTCGACTTAGATGTGGCTGTGGGCCTGCTAATCAGACCCACAGCCCTGCTGTTCTCTCTCTAAATTAATACTATGTACTTTAGGTGCATAACCCATTTGGATAGGATCACCTTATTGGCCCCTGTACAGTGTACCCTAGGTACCCAGGGCATAGGTGTACCCTAGGCCTACCAGGGGCTGCAGCATGTATTATGCCACCCCTGGCCTGGCCTTCCATTTTGACACAACTGGCTGATCACTCAGCTGGGGCAAGGTCGTGTAATCACCCCTTGCTTAGGTGTAGTATTCCTATACCTAACTTACATATAGACACATGTGTACCTATCAGTCACTCCTATGGCAGGCCTTGACAATCCTGGAGGCAGAGTGCTTGGTAACATGTGAGATGGTGCTCTAGCATGAGCTGAGCCTGTCTGCAGCTTTCGGAACCTTGTCCTTATAGCTGTTCTATGATATAGCCTACCATATACTCTTAAAGTGCCTTATAATCTTAGACGGTTATGGTAACTATGGTTTGGCTTTATCAAAACATGTCGTGTAAGGTGTCTAACACTAGGGAATAATACCCCCATGCCATTTCTGGACAGGAGAATATTATTCCCCCCTTCTGGAGGGAAAGACCTGTTAAAATCATACTTCAACTGTTAGCCTCTGACCAAAGCCTCAGCATCACAAAATGGATGCTGCTGCCACGACACAAGTCTGACCTCCTGCAGCTGGGAGTGATCTCAGCCAGGGAGGCCTGGACAATAGGTTTCCTGCTTGGGGAGGTGCTAGCACCTCCCCAGACAGCCTTTAGTGTATTGGGGCAGGGTGGGCTGAAAGGAATGAGACATGCCTGGGGCACACAAGGTGTTCCTTGCATAGTCCAGTTCAAACCGGCGCTGGGGCACTCCAGCCCCAGCTCTGGCGCGAAACTGGACAAAGGGAAGTGGGTGTAACCACCCCCTCCCAGGTCCCACCCATAAGGCGTGACCTAGCAGGTATCCCAGCCCCCCAGATTAGTATAAGAGTGGGAGTTGGGCCTCAAGACTTTAGATTATCCTGAACCTGCAAAACTGAACAGAAACTCTGGACCTTCGACATTCGACGAAAGAAGAAGACTGAAGAATCTCCCTTGTAGCCAAGGAGTGGCTACCCTGTGCAAACAGGCACCATCAAGAGACTACCCTTTGCTTTGCGACCGTTCTACGAGGAACCGACTGCAGAGCCCGACCAGAGCCTTGACTTCCAGACTTCTCCGACCCTCATCCACATCTGCAGCAGAGCTGAGATCCGTGGAGGCGACGAGCGACGTGGGACCGGCTACCTGGGAAAAGTGGCTAGTAACTTACAGCGCAGCTTCTGAGGTACCCTCGAAGTTGTGCACCGGGGATTGAGAAGCCCCAACCCCAAGCACCATCTGCACCGAAGACCAGCCCCCCACACTCCACGAGTCCTGCGTGGGGCCCTTCAGCATTTTCCTGCTTGCCGCGTCTGTCCGGTTGCTTGCCCGCTGGCTAGTGGCCTTTGTGACGACGCACCCTGAAATCTTCTGCGCTGGTTTGGCTCCTCCAGACTGGCTCCCGCTTCTCCGCAAAAAAGAAGCACCCCAGACCTTCCTGGTCTGCACCAGAAGCAAGTCCTTCGTTCTTCGTGGGTTCCGCTTGCCAAGGCTTGGTGAGTCCTAGTCCAACTTCGACGCCGCCGACAGCAAGAGCCTTCGTGGGACAGCTCGCCTCCTGGTCCTGGTCGTCCTCGACGCTTCCTGGTCCTCCTGGCTGCAGCGACAAGCTTCACCTTCACCTGCAAATCTTCACGACATCGCCTGGTTCCTTCCTGGTTCCACGTGGTCACTGGCTAGTGACCTTGACTCTGTCCCTTCTGCTTGCAGGTTTCCTTTCTTCTTGATCCCAGCCTTGGGATCCACCGGACACTCTTCACTGACTGCCTGTCAGCATCTTTCTTCAGGCATCCATAGGAGTCGACGACGAAAACGACGCATCTTCACCCCTATGCACCCGCAGCCTGTGGGCTAGGTAACTTGGGTACTCCGGTGCTCATCAGGATAGTGACTATCCTAGTGTCTAGTTTTCAAGTCTCAACTTCCTAGCTACTCCGGAAGTGTCCTAAATCTACCGTTTTCTAAACTGTACTATTGCTATTGACTTTTACGCATTACGCGTGAGTGTTTCCACTCTGCACACGAATCCCGTGGGCCTCCCACTTCCTAACTAACGCTAGTGTAGTGTAGCCCCAGCGATTCCCTAGGCCTAGGCCTATTCTATTTCCGTGACAGTGGTTCTTATATCACTTACTTAGTATATGGTTTGCGTGGCCCCTAGGGCCTAACTGTATTACTTACCTGTGTGACTTAATGTATACATAAATAAGACTGTGTTGTACTTACCTCTAATCTCATAAAGAGTGCTGAGGGTTTGCTTAGAATAAATACACTTTATTTTATATATATATCTGTTGTGGTGTCCTTTCATTTGGTATTCAAGGGATTATATATGGTATCACAGCTGGCTTCACATGCCATTCAGAGTTTAGCCTAAGACTGCTCTTGTCCATGCTACCACTAGGATAGCTGGTCTATAAGGTTGACTTTACAACCAATCACCATAAGGGTATTTGGACTGATATAAGGTGTACACTAGAACTAGTGACATCATACATCAGGCCAACTTCTCACATTGGTGAGCAGCGGTTGGGATCTGAGCTTGCTGTTGTAATACCATTGTAATCTTGAGATACTGAATTGAAAGATCACACAGATATTGTCTATGTACATATAACATAGATTATTATACTTAAGTCCTACTGGACTTTGTAGTTGTAGGTTGAAGGGAGTAACACACCCTGACTACAACTACTAGAGAGGTTTAGTAGATACAACTAGTGTAGGTAGGTGCACACACCACACCCTCACTAGATCATGTCTCTGAGAGGAGATCAAGTAGATGCTCTCTCAGGAGGATCAGGTCTGCAAAATATCCCCTCTAGATATGATACCTTAACATTCCAGGAGATGAGACACTTGTGTACCTCCAGAGGAATAAAACAGGGTGCAAACCCTACCCTCCTTCAGTTAAGACAACTCCTAGAGGAGTATGATGCTCATAGGGCATCTCAGGCAGGTGCCCTAGGCACAGAGGAGGGCCTACCCACCACAGAGGAGTCAGATGGGGCTTCAGATGGAGAGGTAGACAGCCAGGGCCAAGTAGGAAGACTTAGCCAGGCTAACCTAAGTTTACATGGGAGTTTGCATGGGGTCCCCCCATACAGACCCACAAGTAGGCTTACAGAGAGAAACAGGAGGGACAGATCCCCTTCAAGGGAATCCATCCACTCCCATGTCTCTAGCATCTCTAATGCTTCCTCTCACAGGGGAATGACTTCACCTGAGAGAAAGGAGCATGCAGCCAGAATGAGGGAGGCTAATCTGAGGATTCAGAGGGAAGAACTTGCCCTTGCCAAAGAGAAGCTTGCTCTGGCTAGAGAACAAAAGTTAAGTGGGTTAGAACCCACTGGTGGCAGCAACATTCCTAGAGATAGAGACAGGCACTATGACAATAGAAACCTGAGCAAGATTGTCCCTCCCTACAAGTGTGGGGATGACATCCACAAATGGAAAACTGCTTTGGAGAGAGCTTGCAAAGTACAGCAGGTACCCCAAAGTCGGTGGGCAGCTATCTTGTGGCTCTCCTTCTCTGAGAAAGGAAGAGACAAGCTCCTCACAGTTAGTGATGAGGATGCAGATAATTACACTGTCCTGAAGAGTGCTCTGATTGATGGGTTTGGCCTAACCACTGAACAATACAGGTTGTTGTTCAGGGATACCCAGAAGACACAGACTCAGGACTGGACTGACTTTGTAGATTGTGCCACTAAGGCTCTGGAAGGCTGGCTAATGGGAAGTAAGGTTAAGGACTATACAGGATTGTATAATTTGATCATGAGAGAGCAAATACTTAACAACTGTCAAAACCAGCTATTGCATCAACACCTGATTGATTCTGATCTGACTTCTCCCCAAGAATTGGGAAAGAAGGCAGATAGATGGGTCAGGACTAGAGTTAAGCAGAAAAACCAGAACCAGGGCGGTGATCAGAAAAAGGAAGACCAGAAGGGTAATGAGCAGAAACAAAAAGACCAGAAGTCTTCACCAGGCCCCCAAAAGGCTCAGGGGGAGGGTGGTTCCAAAAAGGATAAAAAGAAAGATGGCCAAAAGAAACCATGGTGCAACTATTGTAAGTCCAACTCACATTGGTTTAGTGAGTGCACCAAAAAGGATAAGCCCCCAGCCACCATTGCCCCTAAGGCAACTGTACCCCCTAGTTCAGCTGTAAGTGGTGGTTCCCAGCAAAAGGGTGTAATAGGGTTAACCCTGGGAACTGAGGAGGATTCTGGCCTAGTCAGAGTACCTACTCAGGCTGTTCTGATCTGTGATGGGGACTTAGCTTTGTCCTCTACTGTAGGCCCCAGTAACCTGGGCAAGTACAGACAGACACCTTTTATCAACCAAAGAATGGCTCAGGCCTACAGGGACACTGGAGCTAGTGTCACAATGGTGACACCTGCTTTTGTGGACCCTGGACAGATCATACTAGGTGAGAATTACCTAGTGACCAACGCTAGCAATGCCACTACCTCCCATAGTGTGGCTATTGTTAACTTCTCCTGGGGAGGGGTAACTGGCCTCAAGAAAGTTGTTGTTAGTTCAGACCTTCCTGTAGAGTGTTTACTGGGCAATGATCTTGAAACTTCAGTTTGGTCTGAAGTGGAGTATAGGACCCATGCAGAAATGCTGGGGATAGATGCACATGTCCTTGCTGTGACCAGGTCACAGGCCAAAAAGTGCAACACTGAACAAGTGCTGGATCCTGAAACTATGGACCAGTCACAACCCACGAGAAAGAGCAGTAGGGTTAAGGCTGTGCCTTCCCCCCTGCCTCAGGTGGTGGATCAGCCCTCACAGGAGGATGATTCTGAGAGCCCTGAAGGAACTGTCCTAGAAGAACTTGAACCTGATCAGGTTGAGTTTCTTGGGACAGGGGGACCTTCAAGGGCAGATCTGAGGCAGGCTCAATTAGACTGCCCCTCTCTTGAACCCCTCAGACAGCTGGCTGCTGCTGAGGCTGCAGGGAATGCTCGAGGTACCCATAGAGTGTATTGGGATGAAGGGCTACTGTATTCAGAGGCTAGAGACCCCAAGCCTGGTGCATCCAGGAGGTTGGTCATACCACTGAAGTTCAGAGGCTTCCTTCTAACCTTGGCCCATGATATTCCCCTTGCAGGACATTTAGGCCAGAACAAGACTTGGGACAGGCTTGTCCCTCACTTTCACTGGCCCCATATGTCAGAAGATACTAAGGAGTTTTGTCGCTCCTGTGTCACCTGCCAAGCCAGTGGCAAATCAGGTGGCACCACAAAGGCCCCCCTCATACCACTACCTGTGGTGGGGGTCCCCTTTGAAAGAGTGGGCATAGATATTGTAGGACCAATGGACCCACAAACAGCATCTGGGCACAGATTCATACTGGTGATAGTGGACCATGCCACCAGGTACCCAGAAGCAATTCCCCTGAGGACCACAACAGCTCCTGTTGTGGCAAGGGCCCTGCTTGGAGTATTCTCCAGAGTGGGCTTTCCAAAGGAGGTCATTTCTGACAGAGGTACCAACTTTATGTCAGGATACTTGACTGCAATGTGGAAGGAGTGTGGTGTTAACTATAAGTTCACCACACCCTATCACCCACAGTGCAATGGGCTTGTTGAGAGATTCAACAAGACCCTAAAGGGAATGATAAAAGGATTACCAGACAAGCTTAGGCGAAGATGGGACATCCTTTTACCCTGCCTTCTGTTTGCTTACAGAGAGGTCCCACAAAAGGGGGTTGGCTACAGCCCTTTTGAGCTTTTGTTTGGGCATCCTGTAAGAGGACCCCTGTGTTTGGTGAAGGAAGGATGGGAGAGACCTCTCAGACAACCCAAACTAGACATAGGGGATTATGTACTTGGTCTCCGCTCCAGGATGGCAGAGTATATGAAGAAGGCTTCTAAAAACCTTGAGGCAAGCCAAGAACTCCAAAAAGCTTGGCATGACCAAAAGGCTGTACTGACTGTTTACCAGCCAGGACAGAAAGTGTGGGTGTTGGAGCCAGTGGCCCCAGCAGCACTCCAAGACAAATGGTCTGGACCCCACACTATTGTTGAGAAAAAGGGAGAAGTCACCTACTTGGTGGACCTTGGGACTCCCAGAAGCCCCCACAGGGTGCTTCATGTCAACAGATTGAAGGCATATGTTGACAGGGCAGACATGGGGCTACTCATGGCTACAGATGAGGGGCAGGAGGAAGAGAGTGACCCTCTCCCAGACCTGTTGACTCAGAACCCTGATGATGGCTCAGTTGATGGTGTGGTCTTTTCTGACAGCCTCACTGTCCATCAGCAACAGGACTGCAGACAGGTTCTGCAATCCTACAGACAAATGTTCTCTCTGACCCCAAGTCAGACAAACTGGTGCACCCATGAGGTGGACACTGGTGACAGTCTGCCTGTGAAGAGTAAAATCTACAGGCAACCTGACCATGTCAGGGACTGCATAAAAGTTGAGGTACAAAAGATGTTGGAGCTGGGAGTCATTGAACCTTCAGAGAGCCCTTGGGCTAGTCCTGTAGTCCTTGTGCCAAAACCTCACACCCAAGATGGTAAGAGAGAGATGAGGTTTTGCGTGGATTACAGAGGTCTCAATGCTGTCACTAGGACAGATGCCCACCCAATACCTAGGGCAGATGAGCTCATTGACAGACTGGTAGCTGCTAAGTTTTTGAGCACATTTGACCTAACAGCAGGCTACTGGCAAATCAGACTAGCTGAGAGTGCAAAGGCCAAAACTGCTTTCTCGACCCCAGGAGGACATTATCAATTTGTGGTAATGCCCTTTGGTTTGAAGAATGCACCTGCCACTTTCCAAAGGCTGGTGAATCAAGTCCTTACTGGGTTGGATGATTATTGTGCAGCTTATCTTGATGATATTGCTGTCTTTAGCTCCACCTGGGAGGATCACCTGGTCCACCTGAGGAATGTTTTAGAGGCCCTGCAAAAGGCAGGCCTCACTATCAAGGCCACTAAGTGCCAGATAGGGCAGAGCAAGGTTGTATACCTGGGCCACCTAGTTGGTGGGGGTCAGGTTCAACCACTGGAGAGCAAGATCCAGACCATAAAGGACTGGGCTCCTCCAACTACCCAGACACAGGTCAGAGCTTTCTTGGGCCTGACTGGGTACTACAGAAAGTTTGTTAAGAACTATGGGTCCATAGTGACACCACTTAATGACTTGACCTCCAAGAAGATGCCAAAGAAAGTTCAGTGGACAGTAAGCTGTCAAAAAGCATTTGATGACCTGAAGCAGGCCATGTGCAGTGCACCTATTCTGAAAAGTCCAGACTACTCCAAAGAGTTCATTGTCCAGACAGATGCTTCTGAGTTAGGTGTGGGAGCTGTTCTTTCACAACTGAATGTAGATGGTCAAGACCAGCCCATTGCTTTTCTAAGTAGAAGGCTGACCCCTAGAGAGAAACGTTGGTCAGCTATTGAGAGGGAGGCCTTTGCTGTGGTTTGGGCCCTGAAGAAGCTGAGGCCATACTTGTTTGGCACTCACTTCAAGATTCAGACAGACCATAAGCCCCTCTTGTGGCTAAATCAGATGAAGGGTGAAAATCCCAAACTTCTTAGGTGGTCCATTTCCCTACAGGGGATGGACTTCACAGTGGAACATAGACCTGGGACTGACCATGCCAATGCAGATGGACTCTCCAGATATTTCCACTTAGAACATGAAGACTCAACTGGTCAAGGTTAGTTTAATGTCCCTAAGTTTGGGGGGGGTTGTGTAGGAGAGTAGGGTCTGCTTTCTATGTTCACCCCCACTTTTTGCTTTTGCTTTACTGGTTTTCGACTTAGATGTGGCTGTGGGCCTGCTAATCAGACCCACAGCCCTGCTGTTCTCTCTCTAAATTAATACTATGTACTTTAGGTGCATAACCCATTTGGATAGGATCACCTTATTGGCCCCTGTACAGTGTACCCAAGGTACCCAGGGCATAGGTGTACCCTAGGCCTACCAGGGGCTGCAGCATGTATTATGCCACCCCTGGCCTGGCCTTCCATTTTGACACAACTGGCTGATCACTCAGCTGGGGCAAGGTCGTGTAATCACCCCTTGCTTAGGTGTAGTATTCCTATACCTAACTTACATATAGACACATGTGTACCTATCAGTCACTCCTATGGCAGGCCTTGACAATCCTGGAGGCAGAGTGCTTGGTAACATGTGAGATGGTGCTCTAGCATGAGCTGAGCCTGTCTGCAGCTTTCGGAACCTTGTCCTTATAGCTGTTCTATGATATAGCCTACCATATACTCTTAAAGTGCCTTATAATCTTAGACGGTTATGGTAACTATGGTTTGGCTTTATCAAAACATGTCGTGTAAGGTGTCTAACACTAGGGAATAATACCCCCATGCCATTTCTGGACAGGAGAATATTATTCCCCCCTTCTGGAGGGAAAGACCTGTTAAAATCATACTTCAACTGTTAGCCTCTGACCAAAGCCTCAGCATCACAAAATGGATGCTGCTGCCACGACACAAGTCTGACCTCCTGCAGCTGGGAGTGATCCCAGCCAGGGAGGCCTGGACAATAGGTTTCCTGCTTGGGGAGGTGCTAGCACCTCCCCAGACAGCCTTTAGTGTATTGGGGCAGGGTGGGCTGAAAGGAATGAGACATGCCTGGGGCACACAAGGTGTTCCTTGCATAGTCCAGTTCAAACCGGCGCTGGGGCACTCCAGCCCCAGCTCTGGCGCGAAACTGGACAAAGGGAAGTGGGTGTAACCACCCCCTCCCAGGTCCCACCCATAAGGCGTGACCTAGCAGGTATCCCAGCCCCCCAGATTAGTATAAGAGTGGGAGTTGGGCCTCAAGACTTTAGATTATCCTGAACCTGCAAAACTGAACAGAAACTCTGGACCTTCGACATTCGACGAAAGAAGAAGACTGAAGAATCTCCCTTGTAGCCAAGGAGTGGCTACCCTGTGCAAACAGGCACCATCAAGAGACTACCCTTTGCTTTGCGACCGTTCTACGAGGAACCGACTGCAGAGCCCAACCAGAGCCTTGACTTCCAGACTTCTCCGACCCTCATCCACATCTGCAGCAGAGCTGAGATCCGTGGAGGCGACGAGCGACGTGGGACCGGCTACCTGGGAAAAGTGGCTAGTAACTTACAGCGCAGCTTCTGAGGTACCCTCGAAGTTGTGCACCGGGGATTGAGAAGCCCCAACCCCAACCACAACTGGCTGATCACTCAGCTGGGGCAAGGTCGTGTAATCACCCCTTGCTTAGGTGTAGTATTCCTATACCTAACTTACATATAGACACATGTGTACCTATCAGTCACTCCTATGGCAGGCCTTGACAATCCTGGAGGCAGAGTGCTTGGTAACATGTGAGATGGTGCTCTAGCATGAGCTGAGCCTGTCTGCAGCTTTCGGAACCTTGTCCTTATAGCTGTTCTATGATATAGCCTACCATATACTCTTAAAGTGCCTTATAATCTTAGACGGTTATGGTAACTATGGTTTGGCTTTATCAAAACATGTCGTGTAAGGTGTCTTAACACTAGGGAATAATACCCCCATGCCATTTCTGGACAGGAGAATATTATTCCCCCCTTCTGGAGGGAAAGACCTGTTAAAATCATACTTCAACTGTTAGCCTCTGACCAAAGCCTCAGCATCACAAAATGGATGCTGCTGCCACGACACAAGTCTGACCTCCTGCAGCTGGGAGTGATCTCAGCCAGGGAGGCCTGGACAATAGGTTTCCTGCTTGGGGAGGTGCTAGCACCTCCCCAGACAGCCTTTAGTGTATTGGGGCAGGGTGGGCTGAAAGGAATGAGACATGCCTGGGGCACACAAGGTGTTCCTTGCATAGTCCAGTTCAAACTGGCGCTGGGGCACTCCAGCCCCAGCTCTGGCGCGAAACTGGACAAAGGGAAGTGGGTGTAACCACCCCCTCCCAGGTCCCACCCATAAGGCGTGACCTAGCAGGTATCCCAGCCCCCCAGATTAGTATAAGAGTGGGAGTTGGGCCTCAAGACTTTAGATTATCCTGAACCTGCAAAACTGAACAGAAACTCTGGACCTTCGACATTCGACGAAAGAAGAAGACTGAAGAATCTCCCTTGTAGCCAAGGAGTGGCTACCCTGTGCAAACAGGCACCATCAAGAGACTACCCTTTGCTTTGCGACCGTTCTACGAGGAACCGACTGCAGAGCCCGACCAGAGCCTTGACTTCCAGACTTCTCCGACCCTCATCCACATCTGCAGCAGAGCTGAGATCCGTGGAGGCGACGAGCGACGTGGGACCGGCTACCTGGGAAAAGTGGCTAGTAACTTACAGCGCAGCTTCTGAGGTACCCTCGAAGTTGTGCACCGGGGATTGAGAAGCCCCAACCCCAAGCACCATCTGCACCGAAGACCAGCCCCCCACACTCCACGAGTCCTGCGTGGGGCCCTTCAGCATTTTCCTGCTTGCCGCGTCTGTCCGGTTGCTTGCCCGCTGGCTAGTGGCCTTTGTGACGACGCACCCTGAAATCTTCTGCGCTGGTTTGGCTCCTCCAGACTGGCTCCCGCTTCTCTGCAAAGAAGAAGCACCCCAGACCTTCCTGGTCTGCACCAGAAGCAAGTCCTTCGTTCTTCGTGGGTTCCGCTTGCCAAGGCTTGGTGAGTCCTAGTCCAACTTCGACGCCGCCGACAGCAAGAGCCTTCGTGGGACAGCTCGCCTCCTGGTCCTGGTCGTCCTCGACGCTTCCTGGTCCTCCTGGCTGCAGCGACAAGCTTCACCTTCACCTGCAAATCTTCACGACATCGCCTGGTTCCTTCCTGGTTCCACGTGGTCACTGGCTAGTGACCTTGACTCTGTCCCTTCTGCTTGCAGGTTTCCTTTCTTCTTGATCCCAGCCTTGGGATCCACCGGACACTCTTCACTGACTGCCTGTCAGCATCTTTCTTCAGGCATCCATAGGAGTCGACGACGAAAACGACGCATCTTCACCCCTATGCACCCTCAGCCTGTGGGCTAGGTAACTTGGGTACTCCGGTGCTCATCAGGATAGTGACTATCCTAGTGTCTAGTTTTCAAGTCTCAACTTCCTAGCTACTCCGGAAGTGTCCTAAATCTACCGTTTTCTAAACTGTACTATTGCTATTGACTTTTACGCATTACGCGTGAGTGTTTCCACTCTGCACACGAATCCCGTGGGCCTCCCACTTCCTAACTAACGCTAGTGTAGTGTAGCCCCAGCGATTCCCTAGGCCTAGGCCTATTCTATTTCCGTGACAGTGGTTCTTATACCACTTACTTAGTATATGGTTTGCGTGGCCCCTAGGGCCTAACTGTATTACTTACCTGTGTGACTTAATGTATACATAAATAAGACTGTGTTGTACTTACCTCTAATCTCATAAAGAGTGCTGAGGGTTTGCTTAGAATAAATACACTTTATTTTATATATATATCTGTTGTGGTGTCCTTTCATTTGGTATTCAAGGGATTATATATGGTATCACAGCTGGCTTCACATGCCATTCAGAGTTTAGCCTAAGACTGCTCTTGTCCATGCTACCACTAGGATAGCTGGTCTATAAGGTTGACTTTACAACCAATCACCATAAGGGTATTTGGACTGATATAAGGTGTACACTAGAACTAGTGACATCATACATCAGGCCAACTTCTCACACCAAGGCAGGTTTACCCCTTTTTAATCCTTGTTGAGGTAATGGGGTGGGTCGCCACTGGGATAGTGCCAGTGCGCAGGGCCCTCACTCCAGGTTATGTTCAACTAACTGCATTGGGGGCAAGTTGATGTGCATACATGGGAGTGGTGGTACTAGACGCCACCCCCCCCCCCCCCCCCCCCTGCGGGAGGGGTGGAGATGTTATGCAATGTTACAAAGTAATTCCAACAGCTTATGTATATTTGTAAATTGGTGTATAGTATTGAGTGGTGTGTGTGTTTAATAAATGTACTCTTACTTTTATAAAGCAAAGTACAGACCGGACAATCAATTATTGAGTGTTATTTTTGTGCACCTGCAAATGGCGATTACTAGCCCACACCACCTCCCTTGAGTAAGCCTCAGACTGCTCTGCAACGCTACCCTCAGAGTCAGGCGCTACAATTGGGTGTTTGGTTCCCAGTGAAGGACAAATGTAGTCATGTTATTTGTGCAGGCCTCACAGATGCTGCCTCGTTTTCCAACAATCACCTTTCATTTAATCCTCATTACTTGTTTTGATCATTACTATGGCTTCTGCCCAAGGTGTAATCCAGCCTGCCCCTTATCTACAAAAACCAGGTAAACCAGAACTAAAGTGGGCAGAATGGCTGAAAGACTTTGAGAATTACTTAACTGCCATTGATGCAGACGGCTATTCACCTACAAGGAAATTAGCCCTATTAATTAATCATTTAGGAGCTGCTGGTCGGAGGGTTTTTGACAATCTTCCGCACTTTCCTACACCAGTGTCCGAAGATGCTACATGGAACATTTTCACTGAAGCAAAGTTACGCATGAGGAAACGATACTCTGACTCAAGAAGTGTTGTCTTAGAGAGATTTAATTTTGCAATGTGCAAACAATCATCAGAGGAATCCGTAGAGGATTATATAGCAAGCTTAAGAGTTTTAGCAGAAAAATGTGATTTTGGTTCTAATGTTGACACTTATATAAGGGATGATATATAAAGTGGACAACCCAATGTACCCTTGAGGGCTTGGGCAAATAGTGTGAACTGGTAAAGTGTGCCTTCAAGGGATTTTTTTGAAACACTACGTTATATCATTTGACTATAGGATAAAAATATACCTATAGGTGAGGTTAATCTCAAAGTGCATATATCTTAAAGTTGTATTCTTTACATTGATCATATATATATACAAATCATTTCAACCAAATTAAAACAATTGAGTAATCAAAAAGGACAAAAGGTGTGTGAAAAAAGTTAATTTATATCAATAAATGGTAGTCAGGGTACTTAAAATTCAGACAATTATACAAAATTTGGAAGGAAATAATATATTCAATGATTCCTCCACTTAACAATAAATCAAACACTTTTTCTTAATGATGCTTAGAAGTTATATAGAAAACAGTGTGATAGTCGACGTTTCGGTCTTTACATCTCAGTTCTTAAGACCATCCTCAGGACTGATAATTTAAAAGTTGACCCCTGGAAGTTTAGTGGTTATCCAAGTTTTTCAAAATTTCTAATCTCCACGTTCAAAGACCAGTGCAGAATTGGCAGTCTTGATGCAGTAAATCTCGTTTTAATGGGTGAAAGAGACCCGTGTCATTTAGTTCGACTTCAACGAATCCTTTGTGATCCAATTCAACAAAGCAGCATATTAGCTCTTTCAAACTTCTTTAGAAAGAACATGTAACAAATGAATTGATGTCGTGACTCAAGTGCTCAAACGCGAACAAACCGGGGGGTAACCTCAAGGCGTGTGCGTATTCCCACAGAAAATTCTGGCAATAATTCGGCGGTCTCGTCTGCTGAGTGAAGTCGAAGAGCACTTCACTCAGCAGACGAGACCGCCGTCCTTTTTGATTACTCAATTGTTTTAATTTGGTTGAAATGATTTGTATATATATATGATCAATGTAAAGAATACAACTTTAAGATATATGCACTTTGAGATTAACCTCACCTATAGGTATATTTTTATCCTATAGTCAAATGATATAACGTAGTGTTTCAAAAAAATCCCTTGAAGGCACACTTTACCAGTTCACACTTATATAAGGGATCAGTTTGTGTTCTATTGTCACTCTAAAAAAATACAAGAACGTCTCCTTACCTCCTGCAACCCAACTTTGGCTGAAACAATCGATATCGCTAAAAGTATAGAGAGGTCGATTGTCACTTCCAAAGTCTTATCCAGTAATCAACCTCTTACTTTTTCCACTCAAAACAACACACCGACTGTTACCCCTGACATTCCTCAGACTATGAATTTTGTTTCTGAAGGAAATACTGTTTGCACTATTAATCCGAAACAAAATCCAGAGAGGAAATTCAACCCACAAGGACTCAATTAATTTGCTTCCGATGTGGTTCAAGAAACCATATAGGAAACAATCCTGCTTGTCCTGCATTAGGGAAAAAATGTTTTAGGTGTCAGAAATGTGGACATTTTCAAAGTGTATGCAACAAAAGAATGAACACTATGCCTATGCCCAACAGCAACTCTAGCAGAGTCAGAATTGCAAATATTTCTGTAGAGACACCTGAAGTTCAAGAGTGCGCTTCCCAATTTACTAACATTGTTGTTGCGATTGATGTCCCTGAGTGTTCTGACAAGCCTATCAAAGGGCCATTCATTAATATATCTATTGATAACAAGGTTATTCCTGCCATGGCAGATTCAGGTGCCCCAGTCACCATCCTGGCTGATACTACATTTTATGAGCTATGGCCCAACAGTGCACCATTAATTGCTCCCGACATTAATCCAAAAGCTTTTGGTGAGCAAGATATTGATTTGGTAGGATATTTTTGTGACATTCTTACATGCCTGGGCAGATCAAACAAAACAAAAATATATGTTGCAGTCAATGGAAGGAACATCGTAGGATGGAAGGATCTTGCCCTTTTAGGCATCATTTTGCGCCCTGGACAAGATCCTCCTATTATACTGGGTGAATTACCCTCCAGTATATTCGCTATTAGTAATCAAGATTCTGTTGTGGATAAATTTGCACTATCTTTTCCAGATGTGTTTAGAAATTCAGTTGGCACAGTCAAAGGTTTTGAACATACAATTATATTAAAGAAAAATGCTATTACCATAGTGCATAAAGTTAGGCCCATTCCCCTCAGTGTCAGAGATGATTTAAAAACTCTTTTAACCAACCTGCAATCTGAAGGTATCATTGCCCCTGTGGATGCCTCTGAATGGATTTCTCCGGTAGTTTTGCGGAAAAAAAAGACCGGCGATCTCAGGCTATGTGTTGATCTAAGATCCCTTAATCAAAACATCCTGGTTGATTGTCACCCCTTGCCTCATATACATGAAATGTTAGCCAATATTGGTAAATCAAAAATTTTCTCCACCATTGATTTACATTCAGCCTATCACCAGATCCAACTCTCACATAAATCACAACTTCTCACTGCTTTTGTGACGCCCTTTGGTGCCTTTAAATACTTGAGACTACCTTTTGGACTTGCATCAGCTGCGAGCGTTTTCCAAAAGCTCATGGACAATCTCTTCGGTGATTTGACTCAAGTACAGGCATTCCAAGATGACATTCTAATCCGAACAGAAACCGAAGAGGAGCACTTACTTATCCTCAACAAAGTATTCTCTACTTTAGAAAATAAGGGCATGACCATAAAAGCTAACAAATGCAAAATTACTTGTTCGTGAAGTTGAATATCTTGGACACCTAATATCCAGTGAAGGCATCAAACCCAAATTTTGCAACACCGAAGCTATACGCGATGCTCCCCCTCCGAATGACAAAGACGCTTTGCGTTCTTTTCTTGGCCTTTGTGAATACTACGCCAGGTTTGTTCCCGGATATGCCCAGTTAATACAACCATTAAGATGTCTACTTCAGAAAGGTTGCAAATTTGTTTGGTCTGACACACTTCAAGAGATTTTCGAGAAAGTGAAACTTCTAGTCATAAATGTGCCAGCATTACACCCTTTCGTTCCAAAAGCCAGTCCTTTCATGTCAGTGGATGCTAGCCAAAAAGGTCTGGGTGCAGTATTTGGTCAGTGGGTGGATGGCAAAGAAAGTACCATTGCCTTTGCTTCCCGTGCCTTAAAACCTACCAAATGCAATTATAGTACTATTGAACGTGAGGCTCTTGCCATTGTTTGGGCTGCTCAGAAGTTCAAAACTTATATTTGGGGAGTCCCCTGTGAAATTTTCACTGACCACAAACCACTAGTGTCTCTACTTTCAGGTAACGGGTTAGGCAAATCGTCTGCTAGACTAGTAAGATTACTCTCGAAACTACAAGAGTACAATCTTATGATTAAATACATTCAAGGAGGAAAAAACGTACGTGCAGACTGTCTTTCTCGCATTTCACTTCCGGATTGTAGTGAAGGCGAAGACAGTTTTCACAAGGACTGTGTTGTTGGTTTAATTGATGCTGTAGCTATGTGCTCTAACAACATCACTCAAGATGAATGGGCATCGGCTATGGCACTAGATGACACTCTTAAAAATGTAGAAATATACATCAAAACTAAATGGCCCAATACCAAAAGCCTTAGTAGTGAGTTAAAATCTTTTGCACAAATCAGCGAGGAACTGTCATTTGAAAATGGGGTTTGTGTTCCTCCAACTACGTTAAGAAATAAAATCATTTACATTGCTCACGAGGGCCACTTAGGAATTTCTGCAACTTGTAAGAAAATTAAAAGCATTTATTGGTGGCCAAGTTTAGACAAACAAGTTAGTCTTTTTATAGAGAATTGTCCCACCTGTGTTGTTTCTGATAAAACAAACAAAATACCCTTATTTCCTGTGCCATTTCCTGATCTCCCTTTGGATAAAATCGCTTTGGACTTTTCAGGTCCATTTATTTTACTACCAGCAGACAAAAGATATTGTATTGTTGCCATTGACTACCATTCTAAATGGATTTACTATTCCTTTGTACAAGCAGCAATTCTGCTACAGTCATATCTTTTCTACAAAATATTTTCAGAATTGAAGGTGCTCCAAATTGTGTTGTCACTGACAATGGCCAACCTTTTCTATCTAGTCAAGTTACAAATTTCTTACAAAGTTATGAAGTACAACACTACCAAGTTGCTTTGTACAGCCCTTCTTCAAATGGACTGGTTGAAAGAGCAAACCGGTTCATAAAAGAAGGTGTTCAAACTGCTCTCACATCTAATGTTGATGTAGCTGGGTTCTTACAAAGTAAAATTTGGGCATATCTCAATACACCCCATTCTATCACTAATGTTACACCGTTTAAGACCCTCAGAGGCAGAGTAGCTAAGTCTAAGCTCATGCCTAAATGGTTCAGCAATTTAGCTGCAGGGTCTGATTTGGAAAAGAAAAGAAATATGATAACAGACTTTCAAACCACCAAACATACTGTTAATAATAAACAGTTACTACAAAAGAAATTTTATGATGGGGGATCTAAATGTCACCATATTGATCTTAAAGTCAATGATTGGGTTCTCATCAAGAAACCTTATAAAGTGTGTAAAGGTCAATCAAGGTTTACGTTGCCTGTTCGTGTTATTAAAGTCACCAAACCATCTGTTCTTTTAGAAAACAGAGGGTGGTGGAGTAAGAATAATGTGGTCAAAGTTACCAAATCTCAAGTTCAAATTTTTAACAGACTATATGCCAACAGAGAAGATGGTAATGATTCTGATTTCACGTTTGGTCCTGGTTTTGATTTTGCAAATTTTGAATCTAACAATTTTGACACACCCATTCCTATTTCACCTCCATGTTCCCCAAGAGATGTTTTGCCTTCTCAGATTTCTTCTAATGAAGGAATTGCACGAACTCAACGTAATTGCAAATTACCTGTCAAATTTCAAGATTATGTGCTTTATTAAATTTGTATTGATGGGGGGGGGGGGGTATGTAGTATGTTCTTATTGTTGTTCTTCTTATTACTCCTGTCCCTTTAAATACATGCATTCCTCCTAAAGAATCTCCATTGCATTCCATACTCCTATGTGTTCTGTTCCCCCCACGACAGTTGCTGTTGGTGTCTCTCTCTGCTAGCACCTCTGCCGTGGGCTCCCTTGCTTTGTGATTTGGGAATAAATCCTCTACTGGAATATATCTACGAAGACTACAGTGTTTTCCTTCGTCACCCCACACTACACCCCAGGCGCGCAACACCCATTGGACTCACAGGGCTTCAGCCCCCCCCCCTTGTGTGTGGCAGCCCGGGATGAGACACCTTCCCGGGCAAAAAAGCAGCCGCGCCCGAGCACTTCACAGGTCTTTAAAAGACCATTTGCACGTTAATGAGGCCTCGCTGTTGTTTCACCCCTTCTAAGAGCCACTGCAGCTCCACTCTGCCTATTGCTTAAAGTTCAGCCCCCCCCCCCCGAAATTTTGGCTCAGCCCCCCCCCCCCCCCCCCCCCCCCGAAATTTGGCTCTAGTTGCGCCTCTGCTACACCCTGTTTGTGTTTTTTAAGCGGACCGCGGCACCGTGTGGAAGTCAGGCATATTTGAATGGATGGACGAAGGAGCACTGAAAACAATTTAGAGGAAGAAAAGTATATTTTAAAAGCATCAGCACTCAGAGGTCCAGCCCTTTGCTTTTAAAAAACAGAAGCAGAACCTGACGTTTTAGCCATGCTTCTCTCGCGAAATATGTGAAAGAAAATATTTTTAGGACGTCAGTGGGAGGTTTGTGGTATTTAATTCACAGCGCTTCATGTTGGCTTCCAAGCTCTCGACGGTGTTCAGATATCGTGAGTTTGGGAACAGCCTTCATTCCGATCGGACTACATCAACTTTATAACTCGACCATGACCTTCGACTTGTTTATCATCGGGCTATGTGCTCAGAAGTGGCAGATAACATAGTGCGCGCTCTACAAAGCACCCATAGTAAAGAGACATCAATATAAACTTGCCATTGGTTTATTACACCTCTTGCAGTTTTATCATGCTGATAGACGCTGGGAGCAAAACAGTTTTTAGTTTGATTGGATTGAAGCAGAGGAGAATGTGCTGCACACGTTGCGTCGTATCGACACCCACATCAATATTTGAATCAGCAGCTAGTCCTGAGAAGAATACGCAAGCACTCTTTTCTCGCATCCTACCGCAGTAATATTAATATATATCTTTGTAGGGACTGCCAGTTCTGGAGATTTTTTCCCACGTGAGAAGCAAGTTTCCTCATAGTCTCGTGCTGTTGCCGTTTTCCGCTACTCATCAGACGACTCGCAACGATCTACGTTTATTTTCTCCGGAAAGGTGCAGTCTCACGGTCACCAGAAGATGTCGCTGTGGTCACTGGCACGAAGGAGACGAGTGCAGGGAAATGAAACCCGCAAGATGTAAACCACCAGAGACCCTGTTGTTTGGGATGGTCACGAGCTGTGGTTGGAAATGAACATGCCGCAAGCAAGAGTATGTTAGAGAAGAGAACATACTGTTTATAATGCAAATACCGCTTTTAATAATGCAAACCGTTACTCGGTGAACCTCATGTAGGATTTCCTCCTTAGTACAAAATGTGTTTACCTTTTGATGTTAGGTAACACATAATAAGAACTGTTATGTGAAAAAAAATCGTGTAAAATTTTCAGAATTTTTATTCCTTAGTAATTAACCCTCTGTTTACCACTACAATCGTTCTGAAAAGATTTAGACAGCTCTCAAATACTTTTTTTACTGATTTTTCTGTATGTGTTTTCGGTTTCGTGTTATGTTTCAGAAGGGAAAACGCCGCATTTTTTCACTTGTTTCTCCCAACATTTTTACTGGAATAAAGGAAACAGGACAGGCCAGTACAAAGCAGGCTAGTAGGGAACACTGGACACAGGGCTTTAAGTGGGCCGGGTCTGTCCGGGTCTGAGCACCGGCAGTTTTTTTTTGGGGCCCTCGAAACGGGTCTCTATCGGGCTCTATTTTCGTGGCTACTAAAGGTAGTCCGTCCTTTTTTTTTTTTTTCGGACCCGTTTTGAGGGCCCAAAAAAAAACTGCCGGTGCTCAGACTCTGCCCACTGTTGCTGCACTCATGGGCGTAGGAAGTGTGGGGGACGCGGGGGATATATCCCCCCAGATTTTGGAGTGGGGGGGACACGGGGGACAAGGGTGGGGGGGACGAGGGGACAAAGGAATTTCCCCTCTCCCTTCTGTTATCGCAGGGCCATTAGCACGCGAAAGCGCTACCTAATGGCCCTGCACTTGACCTGCCTGGAGTCAGAGGCCACCCGCCCTCTGCCTTTTGTTCTGCTGCAGGAAGGCTCAGCCGTTCTGGGAAGGGCAGAGAACGGAGAAAAAATAAACGCTGTCTCTTTTCCTTCATGGCAAGGACCGTGTCCACTACTCCTGACCTGCCTCTTGCGGCTGCCCTCCTCTCTTTATTCCTCCATCTCTTTCTGTCTCTGTCTCGCTCCTGCTTACGTGCTGATTTCAAGAGGCAGCTCTTAAGGTACTCTCTCTTGCCTCTCCTTTTCTTTATTTGTTCCCCTGTGAAATTGATCCAAAAAAGGCTGAACACTTTGGCTGTAAATGTCCTCATTTTCTGACCGTTTTCGATTGAAAAAAAAAACCTCGGAATGGAGAGAAAAAATAGTTAAATACCTAAATAAAGCAATACAGAGTGGACAGCAGACAGGCCAGACTGTTATTTACACCCACACACATTAGCGCCACTTTACAGAGTTTGCCAGTTCTTTCTTTGAACAACATTGTTTTCCCAGGGTGGGTAAGTGCGCCATTCCTAAAGGGACTGCAATACCTGGTTGATGGGTAGAGTGGAAACGTTTAATATGATCGTTTCCAACTTTTTAATTATTTTAGCTTATAAAATGCGGTTCTGTGTTTGGAGATGTGGTCTTTTTTAAACCAAACTGCATACATTTTGAAAGGATATAAGCAATGGACATTGAAAGGGGTCCCTTCCTGGTCCAGTAGCCATGTCTTGAACTTTTCAGGCAAAATCACTTACTGATTTCTGAATAATGAGTTTAAAACCGAGTAAACCGGTCAAAGCTATGGGATCTGCTTCTTAAGTGTGGCATTGATGAAAACATTGTATTTTTCCTGGCTGATTTACATAGGGATCTCACCGCCACCGTTAGATATGACCGCCTGGGCAACTGTACTAGTAGGATTGGAATTTCGAATGGTGTTAGACAGGGCTGTATTTTAGCCCCCCTGCTTTTTACTTTATATATCAATGATCTAGGTGCTGTTTTGACCAAATCGTGCAAGGACATTCCTAGAGCTGGCAAATTTTCCATTCCGGCATTATTATATGCCGATGATGCCGCCTTGCTAGCACGTACTCCTGTGGGTCTGCAACGTTTGCTGGACTCATTTGCAAATTTTATGAAAGCACTTAATCTCAGCGTGAATTTTTCCAAATCTCATGTTATGATTATGAGGTGTAAAGTAAAAAAAGCTAAGAGCTTGTATTGCGAAGGGCATGTTTTATCCCGCGTTAGCAGATTTCCCTATTTGGGGGTTATCTTTGATGATAGTCTTAACTGGTCTCCGCAATTGGCGGCTAAGCGTAATATTTTTGTTAGGTCCACCTTAGCTGTATTGGACTTTGCCCGCAAATTGGGGGTGAAGCCCATGCAGGCCATTTTGAACATTTATGTTGCTAAATGTCTTTCTATAGCAACGTATGGGGCTGATCTATGGGGAATTAAAGATGTAAAAATTCTTCAAATAGTTGAGGACAAATTTTTAAAATCTATTTTATCTCTACCTCAGTCAACCCCTGCCTTTATTGTTCATCAGGAATGCGGGTTAGACCACCTCGTGGACCGTATTGCTCTAGCTCCCATGTTAAAATGGATTACAACCTGGCTAAACCCTGATTTGGAATTAAACCACGCGATTTTAAAGGATTGTTTATCTCTTGAGTATGGCACCTCCATCCCCTGGATAAACTATGTCAAGAATTTATCCAGAGAACTAGGTCGTCCAGATCTATTTGATGCACCTGGCAGTCTAACTAAGGGGGATTTAAAATGGGTGAAAGCTGAACATAAAAAACGGATAACTTTAGAAAGAGAAGATAAGGAGCTACTTAAACCTTCAGTCAGGGCTCATCAGTTATTAATCACCTCAAACAGTATTGAACCCTACCTGGTCATTGTTAACAACATGAATCATCGTTTTTTACTTACCAGGTTCAGACTGAACAAATTTCATCTTTTGCTCACCGATTCCCCAGGGTGGTCAAGGGAGAAGGACTTGGGAATCTGTTCTTGTGACGGTTTTTCCCTTAAAGATACAGTGCACTTTATCTTCTTTTGTAAACACTTGTCTCCCATTCGTAAAAAACATATTATCCCCCTTATTAAGGAGAAAGGTTTTAGGCAAGTTAAACCTGCCCTTTTATATTTACAATTGCTGGGATCAACGTGGGAGATCTTTAATATTGCCAAATTTTTAGCAATCTCAATGAGATTAAGGAAGAAAATTTCTTGGACATAATCATTATTTGGGTAATTCATGAATTGTAACCACTACCTTGTATGCCTTTTTAATTCATTTGTAGTGTTTAATGCTAAATGTTATTTATATTGTATATATTTATATGCTTTTATGGTTTTTGTTATGAAACCGAATAAAGTAATTTTGACTGACTGACTGAGTTTAAAACCGTTAATGTAACCATGTTTTTTTCTGATTACAGTTCGCATGCTTTGCTTATTCATGCATTCCCTATGAGTGTTTGCTTTTTCCAGGGTGTTATTCCTTTTTTTTCAGGCAGCATTTTACTGTTGCTTAGTGCATAATTTGAATTTAGTCGCAGCACAATTGAGTTGTGCTGAAGGCAGTGCGAGTTTCTCTCAGTGGGGCAGTATGGTGTTCAGTGTGGGAGAGAATGTGGCACTCTGGCCAGAGCTGCTGAATTTGGAACTGGAGAACCATGTTCAGACCTTCATGACCAGTTCACCATACCACACTCCTGACAGAGCTTATTCTGATGCTACACTTTAGAAGGCCCGATAGACCTTAGAAGCCCAGGTGTCTTAGCACCCGCAGGTGGACCTGTCCACCACAATCCATACTGCAGTTCAATTCCAGTCTTACGGGCAGGCATATGAAGAAGCACATCCTAGATCGACAGTGAATCTGTCACTGAGGTCACAAGACCCTTGAGGCCAGTCCACCTCACCCATTGGTACCTCCATTGGCCTTTTTCCAGCACTAGCAGTGCAACTTGCCAGGGGTTGGCAATGTAGGATTTGCATGCACACCAAACTTAGGGGGTGATTATAATGGCTGTGGGACCACCACGTCACCCCGTCGGTGGCGGTCCCACCGCCATTGGTGACTGCGTCACAGCCCGCCATATTACAATGGCGGGTGGTTACCTGGCGGTCGGACAGACCAACCACCACGCACCCGACGGGCTTCTTGAGCCCGCCGGTGTGGTGGAGGGGCTCGTGGTTCCTACAATGCTGGTGGTGCCTACCATGCACTGCAGCAGGGATTACGATGTCCCTTAGCCGCCAGCTTATCAATGGCGGTTCACCTGCCATGGAAATGCTGGCGAAAGGGACATTGGGGGCCCGTAGCAGGCCCCTTTACCCCTGGCCCTCAGACATGGGTCCTGGGGGGCATCTATGATGCCCCATAACATATCACTGAACCATGTGGCAGGCACCGATATATTTAACATGTTCCTTTTTTTTTTACTTTGCGGCGGATGATGCAGCCAGCAGCACCTGCTGCAATGTAAAAGATACTAAGCAATAACAATGTCCACAAGGAACTTATTTGAAACAGCGTATTTGCAATGAGGAGTACAAATTTTGTATACTCGTAACGAATTAATCAGAAAAAAGCACCATGATTTAACTCGAAATAGTAACCTGGACAGTAATTTACTTCAGCCGAAGTAAAATAAATTTATTTTACAATTCACAATTTATTTATAGAAAACAATTAAGGTCACAGATTTTTTCAAATACTAACAGCACATTTATAGAAGTGAAAGAGTGAACCCAGTGCAGTGAATATAGCCTTCAAAGTGAAAATTAAGTGAAAAGGAATTCAAGGAAGGTCTTAAAAACACTGAGAGGCATTCAACAATAGCATGAGTCTATCTTGCTCTCTCTTAGTTTGTGTCGACGGCGTTTCGACCCGCAATGTATAAGGGGTCTCTTCAGGACAGTATCTGGGGACTAGTGATAGTTTTCGATTTGTATGGTGTACCACTGGTTGAGGCAGGGTAGGAGGGGACTTGTATCAATTCAGTCCTGTATGTATAGGTATGCAGGTAATCTTCACTCGTCCTGAAATGTTGGCAGCAAGGGGAGTAGGTTAATATCCGATCCGTTACCGCGACGATTTAAGCGTCTCAATCCATCAGGGAGCTCCCTGATGGATTGAGACGCTTAAATCGTCGCGGTCGCGGTAACGGATCGGATATTAACCTTGCGGGTCGAAACGCCGTCGACACAAACTAAGAGAGAGCAAGATAGACTCATGCTATTGTTGAATGCCTCTCAGTGTTTTTAAGACCTTCCTTGAATTCCTTTTCACTTAATTTTCACTTTGAAGGCTATATTCACTGCACTGGGTTCACTCTTTCACTTCTATAAATGTGCTGTTAGTATTTGAAAAAATCTGTGACCTTAATTGTTTTCTATAAATAAATTGTGAATTGTAAAATAAATTTATTTTACTTCGGCTGAAGTAAATTACTGTCCAGGTTACTATTTCGAGTTAAATCATGGTGCTTTTTTCTGATTAATTCGTTACGAGTATACAAAATTTGTACTCCTCATTGCAAATACGCTGTTTCAAATAAGTTCCTTGTGGACATTGTTATTGCTTAGTGCAAAATACCCAGTTCACAGGGACATATGGGTTGCTCTTGTTTTTGGTCCTATTGCAATGTAAAAGATAGGCACTGCGAACACCGTAGTGGCAGTCGCATTGTAATGCCTATCGTGGGGCCTCCACCTTGAAGGCCAGCGGTCCCATTCCCCGATTCGATGGCGGTGGTACTGAAGTCCATTTGGACTGAGCTGAAAAAGGATAAGATTCATAAACTGTAATTTTACAAAAATTAATGTCACATCTAGCATGAATTGAATTTAACAAAAGAAAATTGTGTGTGTCCTCCTACTAAAATATTGACAGGAGTTAAAGTATATAATTATGGACTACAGCCATGTGACAGATAAAGGTCACAGTTAAGAAATCCTCAATTTATGTCATCTGGCCGTGTGTGAAAGAAAATGGAAAAATCTTCATGCCTATGGATAAAACTCAATGGTCCTCCATTTGAAACATTTGACCCAAAGCTGTATGTAAAGAGTTGGCTTGCAAAAGGTAGAAGGTCTGCTGAAGAAAATTGTTGTGAGAAATCCCAGCAAAACAAACACACTGAATATCTTCGAGGGTTTTGGGGAATCCTGCAATAGATTTCTAAGTAATATAAATATTCTTTACATGTTTTTTAAAGTGTTTGGTATTTTTATGGGTTATACTTAATAAATATACCTTTTTGCCTATTTTATTATCCTTTGCTGGATGCGACTTCATGATTTTCTTAAGCACACAGTGCTAGTTATTTTGATTTAGACCACGCCCCTACTCGGACAGGCCACGCCCCTTCAATACATTAACCACGCCCCTTTTAGAGCACCCCCAGTTTTTTTTCCCCACTTAAAGCACTGACTGGACACCTGCTCAAGCGGAGCAGTGTAAATCGTTCTCTGGCAATGTCAATAGAGACTTGTCCAGAAAATGAAACACTTAATAGAAAACGGACTGACTGGTGAAAATCAACCAATAGCAATTGCAGGGACAGATAGATGCAGTGCGCATGGATGCAGATTCACCAAGAACTGAAATGTTGCCGACAGTCATCACACACTCAGTGATCAACCAGTGACATCATATGGTTAACCCTTGACCCAGTCTTACCCTCACATCATCCATTTAGTTGCAGCATGCTGGAAGCTTAAGCTCCAGAACTTAAAAAAAACAGATAGCAAAATCAGCGTTGAGGTGTCATCTTGGAATCAACTGCGATCTTAATTCAATATTTTTTTTAATTGGCAATGGCCTCAATGGTCTAACAGCCCCCAGTGCTCCGGACCCTGAAGTAGCTCTCTCCCAGGCAGGCTTATGAGAATAAGTGTGAACAGTCTTTCCCATCAATTCAAATAAAACAAGCATTGGCATAGCCAATAGGTCTCGCTTTTGGGACCTTATAAGTATTTAGTTATGCAGCACAATATCCTAGGTGCAACAACATGGACTGTTGCATGGCTAAACACTTATAAGGTCCCAAAGGCAAAACCTATTGGCTATGTCAATGCTTGTTCTTAACTACTCACTAAATATGAGGCAACATTAAGGGGAGATCTTTTACCTGCTCCGGCTATAGTACTGTCATTGTTTAAAACCGAGGAAAGTCACTTAATTGGTTGCAGCACTGTTGTTTTTACCTTAAAGAAGTCATGCAATTGGCTCACTGCACAATCACCAATGTGTTTATCTATAGAATGACTCCAAGTATAAAATAAGATCACTATCCGGTCACCAAACCATGGACCTCCAAGCATGGGTTTCCACTGTTTCAACTAGGAAACATAAAGCGAGTTCTTTTTGATACCATGTCACAGTGGGAATTTGCAAATGACTGTACTTGCCTTACACCCAATGCAATCTAAGTGCATACTTGTATGTTACTTAGCCATGAAGAAGTCGCGGTTTACTGCAATGAGACACGACAAAACACGTGTTGGCTAAGGCTATGAAAAACCGTATACAAGAAGAAAATAAAACTGAAACATAAAACCAAGCAGTGGATTGTTGTCATCACTATACTGTCATCAATTTGTCTTTAAACTGCAGACGTGTGCAGGGGATTGTTGTGTTCTCTAACAAACAGCTGTGGGATAAAACCGAATTATCCCCTTTGAATGAAAAGAGGACCTTCATGCCGTTAACTCAGGAACTATACTAAGTTAGGCACATTAAAAACCTGACTTGGGGGCAGGAATGCAAAGCCCACGTTACATAGCTTCCCATATAACCAGTTCACCTACATCAATAGACAGCATTGTGCCCTAACAGGGAAAACAACTGCTTGCAAACAAGCCACATGTCAGAAACAATATAGCAGCAGAGAAAAAAATGCAGACTATCCAACATCCCTCCCATCACCTCCTACTCATTTCCTTCAACCTTACTTCTGTGCATCCTGTCACTATAACGGGAGACAGCCATGTCGAGCTCTACAGTGGAGTTTCAGGTGAACACCAGCCAGCTGCATGCAGACATAACTTGACATCTTGAACCCATCAAATTAGAAAGGGTTGTAAATGTGACTGGTAACATGATTCACAGCGATGCTTTGCTGCTTCTCAGTCGTCCTCCTAATAAGGCAGCAATAGTGAAGCTCGCTTTTTCTCCAGGACACCCAGGGAGCAGCACAAAGAGTATGGTCTGCAGAAGGGAGCTATAGATGAGACTTGAAAAGGAAAACTGGACTAGTTTACAAGTCCTACGCAGCTCAAGCAGGTTGCAATTGCAGATGTGTGTCTCAGTGTGTTGTGTAAGAGGTGGTCCCATGACAGTTGAAAGGTCACCTGAACATGTGCTGCTGCACCGCTGGCAGAGGCAGCATTCAAGAGAGTTACATTTTCCCAGAGACAGAGTACAGCACAGCAGAAACCCACCAATTTGGACACAAACTCCCATCTGCCTATCTACAACTGCACTCAGCACGTTGATGTTCTGAGAAGGGTTGCTGTCTAGTAAAGCTTCCTAAAAAAGCAACTTCTCTTCAGTTTCATCCATCCAGCCAGTCGATTCTCAAGTTAGCATAGATTGTCCGTGAGCTGCAGGTACACCAGTGAGATCAGGTCCATACACAATACCCCTAACTCCCCTATGGTCTGTCGAGTGAACCTACGCTCCAGTTCTTTTGAAGCGACATGAGCAGAATTGGCTTCATAAAAGCAAATCTGTGGCTGCAACGCACTAATTGCGAGGGTCCACTCCCAGAGGGCCATTGTAAAGGCAGCAGCAATCTTTGAGTGGATGGATGCTCGAAAGGCAAACATCAGAAATTGAGATGGAGTTAAAGAAAAAACTGTACGAAAAGCTCATAGTAAGCTCATCTTCCCAACATAACTATATTAGTTTGGCAAGATGAGGAGACAGTTTACTAAAGTGCAAAATCACCTTAGGGACTATTGGATAAACTAACGAAAAGCTCACATTTCACAGTAGTGAAAGTCCAAACCATTTCCCAGAAAATATTAAATGTAAAACAGGATTGTGCGAAAATACTCCTCATTTAATGTTAATCCTGAATTGTTTTAAACATTTTAAATAATGTATGTAACAAACTATTGTATTCAAGGTTTAAATTATAACATATGTAAAAAATAATGGTTACCCGGTAGATCGAGGGCATGCACTATGTGAATTGATTTGACTATTTCTTGTACGAGACGTGTATGTATTAAAAGAAAGGAAAACACTTACACGATATTCAAATAAGTTTGCCACGCATAAAAGGTGGATGCGAAGGATAAGAACCTTCAGCATGATGATCTAAAACGCAGAATAAATTGAAAGAAATTAATTGGCAAGCACACAGAGTTAAATCCTTTGTGGTTGGTTCCTAAAACAGTAGAAACAATGTATAGCTATTAAAGGGGGATTATTTCTATATTCATCATATAAACATCATAGAGTGACTGGTATCTATTGTCATGAGCACGCCATAAGGCCAGGTTTCTCGCCCCTATTTTTAATATGCAATTTTCCCCTTTATGTAGCAACGTGATTCTCACAGTAAAGTCTAATTTCTTTTCTTTTACAGCTCAACAATCCACTGTACAAAAGTGCCACCACCACAGTTGTGAACCCCAAATTTAGCATGGACTAAAGTCGCTGGACATAAAGCAAGACCAGGTTCTGAATTACTTGGTTAGGGCAAAGATCCGCAAGCCAAGAGATCCATTGATCAACTTTCAACATATACCAGTCGACGAGGACCTCCGAATTCATGCAGCTGTACTTATAGATTTCACACCAACGTAGAGCTTGGGTTTGAGGAAGAAAATCAAATCCCAACTTTTAATATCTATTTGGCCATCTAAGAACCTAGAGAAACGACATGTAAACGGATTCAATGTTGTCCAGGGGTCACACTAGCCAAGTAAATCAATCACTGGTGCAAGTTTACACATTTCAGGGAAAGGTTAATCACTCAAGCAACTACTGCATAATTTTTTAGAAATGGACTTTGAATTTTACAATAAACTTGAATATAACAACCTTTACATGCTCATCCTCAAAGTATGACATCAAACTTAAATTTTATTTAGCCCAATGCATGTTCTTCATTTAAAAGACGAGGTTAACTCGAAAACATACCTCTGATGATGAACACAAACTGATAATATATAGGGAGATTCTGCTTCTGATACTAAGGTGGCTTTAATGGTTTGGTAGTTTCCTGCTGAGGGGCGCTCTCCAACTCTAATACAGTTATATATTTTCTTGGTGAGTTGACGAAAACATGAGTCAGCATGTTCTTAAAGCATTATAGTACAACAGTCACCTCTGATTACATCTCCAGCTTCACTATTGCATTCAGCAACTGGATTCAGATACCTCAACTCAAGCTCACACAGTCAGGGCTCCCGACTTTCTTCATATACTGCACCCCTTAGAGGGATCCCAGGATGCTAAGGGGCAGATTTACAACAAAGTGACGCATCTGTAGAGATGCGTTACTTTCCCTGCGCCAACATGCCAAATCCTTGCGTCACCATGGATGCGCCGTATTTACAATACGGCGCACCATGGCGCAAGGATTGACAGATGCGTCAGAAATTCTGACGCATCTTTTGATGGAAAAGTCACGCATTGCTGGAGTCGTGTCGCAAGCACAACGCAACTCCAGCAATGCTCAGGGCCGCCCTATGCCTAACATGCTGCGTCAATTCTTACGCCTGCTTCAAGCAGGCACAGTGTTTTGACGCAGCATGGACGTAAAAGTGACTCCGTGAAATCTTGTAGATTTCACTGCGTCACTTTTACGGGGCTTCCTGCGACAGAACGCCCACCCTGCATACATTAAACCTGACGCAGGTTTAATGTGGCGCAGGGCTTCACAACGTGACGCATCTCCCTAGATGTGTCACGTTGTAAATGGGCCGCAACATTTACGCTGCCGCTGCGTCACAAAAGTGACGCAACGACGGTGCAAAAGTGACGCAAGGGGCTTGTAAATCTGCCCCTAAGTACTTTGGTCACTGCAACACCTCCACATTCACCATAGCAGTATGGTTCCTCATTAGGAAGGATTGACAGACGTTGTGTAACCACTAAATTCTCGCTTGTATTTGACAAAACTAATTCTTGATCGCATTCAAGAGTACATAGGCAAACGTTTTAATGTTCATCAATATTTTCAAGTGCAGCAGCAGTAGTTTGCTGATTAAGTAATGCTAGTACTTTCAGTGTTTGTGAAGGGAAGGATGTGCTTGAAGACATGACCAAAGCATTCATGGTTAAGGACTTTGAATCTACTGAAACAATAAGATTGTCAAGCGAGTTCTTTGTCACCTTGTCATCCACAATTACTGAAAATACTTTTTCCTGGGATTTAGGACTCAGGTTTAATATTAAGTTAGACAGTTCCTTGCATAACAATTAGTTTTTCGAAAGATAAAGATTTTGCTGTGAAGAAAAAAAAGAGTCATATCGTATTCAGTGAATAGCAACTTTTGTTCTTACAGCATCCCAATTGTTGATCCATTGTGAATCCTTCAGCATTTCCACAACCTCACCAGCTCTTTTCCAACCTACCTTCGAAGTGGTGATTTGCTCTCCTTTGGATTTTGTAATAGATTAATGAAGTAGACTGACCAGATTGTGAGGCCAAGCAAAGTGGTGCCAGCAGAGAATGCTTAACCTCAACATGACGATCATGACATTAGACCGCCAATGCTAGTTGTAGGCATTGTATGAACTGCAGCTGAGACAGAAAGAAGCACTCTTAAATGTCAGCAATAATATCTTGTCACATTCCCTAATCTAAGACAGTGACTAAGACATCTGAGGCAGGCACTATGTGTCTCCTGTTTATGAATATGGCTCTCTCCCAATGTTGGGTAAAAATGGGCTCATCCTCCATTCAACCTTGGGGGTTCTAGTCTCTCTCCAGAACAGGTTCTCCATCTGCTTACTGGGCTGGACTGCAAAAGGTTGTTACAGAATTAATGCTTTTCCCCAGAGGAGTCACAGTTGCAGCAGGGACATAGCTTTGGATGGTTGGGGTGGGACAACACACAATTATTTGGTAGCTGGGTCTGGGGCCCCGGAGTTGGGTCTGCTATGTCTGTGTCAGATTTTCTGCTATTAATAAAACACATTACAGTTATCGTTGAAGTTAAAAGGAGAGAGACACAGCTATACATTTGGTGGGTAAATTTCAAAATGTGAAACTGGATAACCTGGAATTAATACTCGCCTCCTTGCTTGTTCAAATAGTATGAACCTAGGCAAACATTTTATTTCACTGTCTTCTTTTTCTATATCATCACATATGATAACCCTTTTAAATACTTGAGATCATAATGTGTGATGTACAAGCAACCCTTATGTTTAAATTGATGGACTGTAATATTGCTTTAACTATAATAAGCATCTAGACCATGTTTAGGGCCTACATGATTACTGACTTACTTGACTGTTCACTAATGGTATTGTTTAGGGGGAGGGGTTTGAGCCGTTTATGCTTTTTAAGTTCATGTGTAAAACTATTACTATTAATCAACGTCTGCCTATGTAGTGATATAAACCACTGTACTTAAGTAAAACGCTTCAGCTTGTTAAAGAAATAAACTCTTTAAATTTTAAAGAGACTGATGGGTATTTTTTACACTATGTTTGTTGTACGATGGACAAGCCAAATGTTATTATTGCTTGTGTGGTGCATGGACTCTTATAGCCCAGCCAGACCACTGGTTCGGCTCTGGCTCGGCTCACCCAAATCAATTTGCAACTCAGGCTTACTACATGGGGTCGTCATTCACTTGATAAAATGACTTGTAAAAGGCGAGGATGACAACATTGACGCCTGCCTACATGCACCAATATGACATCCATCAAGGCTTCTCGTAGCAGAGATAAAGAAGAGTGTGTGCAATAAAAATACTGTTGAAAATGAGTGGTCCCAGGGCAGGGACTCCAGGCTGTTGTGTCGTACCGGTGGAACTACAGGCTTAGGTGGGGCAGTTAGGGGCAGAGCTTCAGGGGGCAGTGGTGTAACGAAAGCTGAGGGGCCCCCCCTGCACGGTTCACGGAGGGGCCCCCACTCTGTAATTATTCCGGAGTTTTAAGGCCTGAGTACTGGGCTGAGGGGGCCCCCCTGCATCTCGGGGGACCCCGGCATCGTGGGGGATGCAGGGGCCTGTGTTACGCCCCTGTCAGGGTGGTGTTTGGGGGCATTCTTGGCTTGGTAGTTGGGTCTGAAGGCCCTGATTTGGGTCTGCTATGTATCAGTCCATTTGTTTTTTGTCGTTCTCATTTCACTAAGAGCTTTTAAGTTGTATATGTTTTAGTAAATCTGCACCCACAGAAGTACTCCTTGAATGGGTGCAAATCTACTACTTTTTGAAAGTCCCAAACATTGGAAAGCTGCACCAGTCCCAGGTTTCTTGACATACTTCTGTCAATCAAACACCCAAAGGTGATTGGATGAATGCTTGTAAATAGCCTAACCAATGGCAATCGCTCGGGGTAGCATTCCAACCCATTGTTTTTCATCCAATGTGCCACTCTAGACAGAGGTCCACTTAATGCAATTCAGTACTGACCATGTTCCTCATGGACACAGCCCATCTTGAACCTTGGTCATCTCACCACTCCACCTACCAGTCCACAGTTTTTTTAGTTCATAAATTTTAAGTTCACACCCCTGAATCTCACTGACTAAGCTACGCTTCTGAGACGCAAGACCTCTGTTGGTGCTTAAGAGGGCATGAACTGGACTTCCTAAGTTTAGCCTGCTTCTCAACATATTAGCAGGTTTGATGTAGAGAAGGCATTATTAATCACTCAGTGGTTGCAGCTTGTTTTTGTACACAGTGTAATGAATGCTATTGGCTACAACAGGGAATGCACGCGCCCCTTTATGATCACTAGGTCGAGGCAGCCCTCAGGGGGTCAACACCGAACATCCCCGTTTTTGATAGCCGTAACATACCAATACTGGTATATGCGGATGATGCAGTTCTAATTGCCAGAACAGGGCTTCCATATCAGTATAAGGAAACTGGAGGTGATAGAATCTTTTCCGTATCTTGGGGCCATGTTTGACAAAATACAGTCATGTTCAAGCGTGATTGAAAACAGGGCCCTAGTGATGGAGAGGAGCCTGGGTGCAATCTTGGGCTTCGCTAGGAAGTTGGTATTAAAACCTCTCGAAACAATTAAAACTGTCTACCAAGCGAAGACAGTATCCACTGTCTCCTATGGGGCAGGTGTGTGGGGTATGGCGCCTGTAGATCAACTTCAGAAATTGGAAGACAGATTCTTTAAGGGAATAGTTTTGCTCCCCAGATCTTCCCCCAAATTGTACTTGTCACTTAGAGCTGGGTTTGCCCTATGTGACTGATTGTATTAAGCTAGCGCCCATCATGCTATGGCACTGTATATGGCGCAGGGACACGGTCAGCTTAACACAACCTATTATAAAAAAAATGTCTAAAGCTAGATAATTCTCATAAAATTGTCTGGCTTCAGTATGTAAAGACAATTTTGGCTGAAATTGGGCATAGGGAACTGTTTGATGACCCCAGTGCATGTCGGAAGATCTCAAAGCGTGAAATCAAGTTCTCCTATCTAAATAAGGCCTCCTTTGATCGACAGGAAGCAAACTGAACACAGAAACTAGTTATTCTGTATCAACAAACACCTCCAATCCCAGCAGGAGAGCACTCTTATTTAGGAATCACCAATATACTTCAGCACAGATATATCCTAATGAGATTCCGAATGAACTTAATCCCTCTGATGTTGGGTTTTCCCGCAAACAAGTATAACCACTCTGACTTCTCACCCTGCCCGTGTTATAGGTATCAAAGCAGTCTGTTCCCCACATAGTTTTATTTTGAGGTTTTTTATAAAGAAGAACTTGTAAGATTCATTTATTTTTCACTTTTTAAGAAGTTGTAATTTTAAGCAATGTCATGTAGTACTTTATTTTTTAAAGAGACTCCCTGATCCTTTTATAAGCTGTTCAATAGCTTCTTTTTTATGGGCCTGCATTAGAAGTAGGAAAACCTTGCATTTTAGCACTTTATAAAAAGGTATGATTAACACTAAGTAGAGTAATTCAATGACATGTAAATCGTGAACCCTATGGCTCGTATTATGTACAGAAGATTCTCTCCTTTTGCATTTTAGAACTCTGTATATATGCTTGACTGGATTTTCTATGAAATGAACACATTTTTAATAGGAGTAGATCCACAAAACTGAAACATAAGGAAATTGTGATTTCATTGTAGAGTGAATACTGTTGTCCTACTTCCTCCCTCACCTTCCGCTCCCCTAAACCGAAGCGTGAGCAGAAGCAGTTCCAGAAAGAGCACTGACACAGAAGCTGCTTTCTGAAGGAGATTAAGTGCGACTTTGAGATCACTAAAACAACATATAGTGGCACTAGAACATAGAAGGATGCTAAAAGTTCGGCCACCGATGAAGCCTAGCTTCCACTAGACACCGAAAATCAAGGACGAACACCGACTAGATGGAGAAAAGGGTGGAGATGGATTTGTAAATGGTCCCATGCTGGTTTTGACTTTGCCTTGCTCACAAACACCTACTCAGCATACATTGCCCATTCCATCATCAAGGACTATGAGGGCGTTCTAGAAGCCTGAAGGGCTCAGACTATTTAGTGTTCATCAACATAACGGAGAAATAGGTACACTTTGTGTAAGATAAGACATCTGATGCATTAAAGATGACGCTCATCGCTCTTGTGCCTGCCATGTCTGCTAGGATGTGGCACAAGAAAAGAAGGGGTAATGTTTAAAAATATCCATGCTCTGAATTTTTTGTTTTTGTGGCAGAAGTTGTTTGACGCTCTCATCAAGAAATCAGTTGAGGATGCCAAACTCATGTTGTATTTCTTCCCTAGTTCTCTTTTAAATAAGTGGTTATGGTATGCCGCTGGGTGTGTCCTCTCTGTTTCTATTCCTACAGGCCTCAGTCATAGGTCAGGTCGATTATACTGGACATAATAACACTGGGTAATCCAAAAGTTGTAGAGACCACTACCAGCCAACAAATGCTCATAAGTATTCTTTGCACACTCTCTATCATCGGTGGTGGGCTGTTGCTTAGTTGCAGCTCTTACAGCCTGGTAAAAAGAGTACGAGAATTTAGAATGTCCTTGACAAGAAAGTGGTTGCCTCGTCTCTATTGGGTCGTTGGGGGTCATGGGGACTGAAATCCACTCCAGGGTCAAGAAACCTACCGGAGATTTTACAACTAATAGACATCTCAGAAGGGTGGACTGGAATGTGAAATCCATCCCATTCCAGAGGGATACCATGCAACCCATGGTCTTAACAAATTTACTTTCAAGCATCAATTCATGGGATGTTTATTTCAAAGTGTTTGTTACACCTGCACATGATTTGCTTTCCCATTAGGCCATTTTCAATTCAGGGTCCTGCCCTTTTGATTAAAGTTGGCCTAAAGGTTTTTTTCCAAATCCCTAGCTCCACACTTGAGTACACTCCAATACAACAGCATCAAGATGCATCCCACACATCAACAACTGACTGGGACATGCCAGTTCCTTTGAGCAGGTCGAGGAAAAAATGAATGAAGGATATCATGTAAGAGATGCACCCTGCCCCGGAAGAGGTCTCTTGAGGGAGAGAGAGGGAGGCACCTTTATTGTCTGTAGGACACTTCAGCTCAGCACGTGGTTTCTTAACCTTCAGAAATCCTATTTTGCACTGAGTCCGTTGAGGGAGTCTGCAGGACCAAAGTTCAACAGAGTGTGTGGCATGCCAATACCTATTCTCCAGAGAGGAAATAAAGAGCCCTTCTGCCAAAGAATATAGCTCATGGCACAAAAGGATAAGTTACTTACCTGTAATCCTAGTTCTCTTCCAGGGGTATCCTCATCAAAGTCATAAGCACTGAATATTCCCGCCCATGTGCGGGGACCCCAGAAATAAAAATTATATATGAAAAACATATATATATATATACAGCTCTATATATATAAAAACATATATTATTTTTTCTCATATTCATGCAGCTTTCATATAGGAGGCTAAAACAATGCAATAAAAACACACATAAACTGCTTTTGCAAGTATACATAATATATGTATAAAAAACATATGAGGGCAAGATGCACTTGAACTCTGTTTTTAATGAGTAAAAACTCATGAGTAAACTGCAAAAGAAAAGCAGGCATTGTTAGCCTACAGGCTGCATTGTAAAACAACATAGAAAATTAAAGCAATCTTTCATAAAAACTGACACCGTGCCTTTAAGGCAGACATGACCCCTAGCTTCCCATCATGCCCCAGGGGTGACAGTTAAGTCAGTTGTTCTTTGCGCAACCCTAAAGATCAGGGCACCAATATAATATTTAACAGTCACATAATCTCATTTGCCTGGGGAGGCGGGTGGGTTGTTTATGACTTTGATGAGAATACCCCTGGAAGAGAACTAGGATTACAGGTAAGTAACTTATCCTTCTCTTCCACAGGATCCTCATCAATAGTCATAAGCACTGAATAGAATAGCAAGCCCCACAACCACCTGCAGGCAAATGAGAAAACAAAGTGATGCACTTAACAACAACCGGAAAAAAAATCAGCTGTTGAACAGCTTGGCCTACTTGAGTGTCTGCTCTAGTATCCGAGTCAAGACAGTAATGTCTTGTAAATGTATGCACTGATCTCCAAGTGGCTTCTTTGCAGATCTCAGATAGCGGAACATTATTGAGAAAAGCAGTCGTAGCCACTTTCCCTCTCGTGGAATGCGCTTTTGGAGCAGACAAAAGAGGCTTCTGTGCCAAGTGGTAAGCCAATTTTATGCATGAGACTATCCATCTGGCGATGGACCGTTTTGATGCTGGGAAACCTGTTCTGTCTGCACCATAATTAACAAATAGTCGATCAGACTTTCTCAATGGCTTCGACCTGTCAAGATAAAACTTCAACACCCTTTTAAGGTCTAACGAATGTGGAGCCCTCTCAGCTGGAGTGGAGGGATTGGGAAAAAAGGTCGGAAGAGAAATGGTCTGATTTATATGAAAATCGGACACCACCATCGGAAGAAAAGAAGAATGTGTTCTGAGGACTACCCTATTGAGATGGAAGACCAAATAGGGCTCTTTTGAACAGAGAGCCTGAATCTCGCTCACCCTACGAGCTGAGGTGATGGCTACCAGGAAAGCCACCTTCCACGTAAGGTGTTGTAAGGTTGCTTTGTGGATAGGCTCAAAGGGTGGACCAATC
Organism: Triturus cristatus; assembly: GCF_964204655.1. NCBI lineage: Eukaryota > Metazoa > Chordata > Amphibia > Caudata > Salamandridae > Triturus > Triturus cristatus. The sequence continues at coordinate 1,237,583,927 of NC_140585.1, read as the reverse complement.
AATTTTGAGAGTACCAAATTCAGCTCCCAAGGAGGTGAAGGAGGCCGGACCGGAGGGTAGACCTTCTTAAGACCCTGCAGGAAATCCTTCACCACCTGTAGCTGAAAAAACAAGGGTTGAGAAGGAGAACGCCTGTACGCTGTAATGGCCGCCAGGTGTACCTTGATGGATGAAAATTTCAAACCTGCTCGGGCCAGGTGAAGCAAGTAGGGCAAAACTACCTCTTCCTGACCCTTGGTGGGACTACAATTATTTTGCACACACCAGATGTAAAACGCTTCCATTTGCAAGCATAAGAGTCTCTTGTAGATGGTCTCCTTGCCTCATTTAATATGAACATGCAGTCCTGTGGAAGGCCTAAATGCCCATACTGGAGGACCTCAGGAGCCATGCCACCAAGTTCAATGAGGGAAGGTTGAGGTGATGAATCCTCCCGTTCATCTTGGACAGCAGGTCCGGTCTACATGGCAGTCTCTTGTGTGGGCAGATTGACAGATGCAGAAGGTCCAGGTACCACCACTGCCTCGGCCTGTCTGGAGCAATCAGAATCATTGTGGTGTCCGAGTGTGATAGCTTGGTCACCACCTTCGGGATGGGAGGCAGGGGTGGAAAGGCGTACACAAATGCCCCTGACCAGTCGATCAAAAGGGCATTCCCCTTCTACCCTGGTCGGTAGTACCTTGAGGCAATTTGTGTTTTCGTCGTCTGCAAACAGATCTATGCTTGGACGGCACCAAGCCTGGAAGATACCTTCGACCACCTCGTTGTTGAGGACCCAGTCCTGCTGTTCCTCGAAATGGCAGCTGAGGGCATCCGCTTGATCATTCTGCTCTCCCGGCAGATGAACTGCTGTGATGGATAGATTCCTCGCCAGAAGCCAGTGTCAGAGGGTCTGCACCTCCAGAGACAGAGTCCTCAAGCGAGTTCCTCACTGCTTGTTCAGGTAGTACATGGTGGTGGTATTGTCTGTCTGTACTAGGATGGAACTCGTCTGAATCGAAGGGAGGAAAGCCTTGAGAGCCAGATGAACCGCTCTCAGCTCCAGCATGTTTATGTGGTACAACTGCTCTTTTGAGGACCATGAGCCTTGCGCCTGGAGAGACCCCATGTGAGCTCCCCATCCTCGCAGGGATGCATCTGTGATCAGAGTCTGAGAAGGAGGAGATTGATGAAACGGTATTCCTAATTTCAGGTTGCCCATTTTCATCCACCACGGAATAGAAGCTCTGGCTGCATGAGATAGACAGATCTTGTCTTCCCAGCGAGAAGACCGCTGATCCCATTTGTCTTCCAGATCCGCATTTTCAATTTGGCATTGGGCACCAGAAAAATGCAGGATGTCATCGACCCCAGCAGAGAGGCGATCTGACGCACCGACGACAGTTTGCTGCTGAAAATCTGTCTGCCTTTGTGAATGATGGACAATTGTCTCTCCTCCGAAGGAAACACTTTTCCTCTTTAGGAGTCTATCAGTGCCCCCAGGTAGTGGATCGTTTGAGTGGGCTGCTGCGTCGACTTCTCGAAGTTCACGTGAAGGCCCAGTTTCTGACAAAGAATTAAGCACTGCTAGAAATGGCTCATTACACTTTGGGGAGAAGGGCCTTTCAGCAACCAATCGTCCAGGTAGGGGTAGACGAAGATGCCTCTGCGTCACAGAGCAGCTGCCACTACTGCCATGCACTTTGTGAACACCCGAGGAGCCGACTTCAGCCCGAAGGGCAGAACTTTGAATTGATAACGGGACATTCCGACTATGAAGCGTAGGTATTCCCGGTGATGCTGGTTTATGGGCACATGAAAATAGGCATCTTGCAGATCCAGCGAACACATCCAATCCCCTTTGCGGAGGTGAGGATATATTTGGTGGAGAGCCAGCATGCGAAATGTTCTCGTTTGATGGACTTATTGAGTGCTCGCAGATCCAGAATGTGTCTGTATTCTGACTTTTGCCCTTTGTTCTTTACCAGGAAGTATCTGAAATAAACTCCTCGACCTCTTTGATATCGTGGGACCTTCTCTATGGCTGATTTTTGGAGAGGGATGCCCAATTCCCTCTGCAGCATGTTGATCTGGTAGCATGATGACGTCACCGGAGGGATCGAGGGAGGACGACGTCGGAAACGTAGAGAGTACCCATTCTGCAGCGTAGCCAACACCCATTGGCCTTTTGTGATGGCTCGCCACTCGCAGATGATTTTGAACACTTCCTCCTACTGGAGTGGTGAACGGTAAAGGAGGAAGCGGGCACTCATTGCTTGGCTGGAGCTTTTGTTGAGGTAGAGGACTGACGGTTCCCTCCTCTTCTCCTGTTGGATTGTCGGTTTTGATATTGCGATTTCTGCTGACCCTGTTGGTTTTGGTTCTCTTGCCAATGAGGGGTTTGAACCCTCTGTTGGAAGGAACGACAATCCGTATTGCGGTAACTGCGACAAAACTCTTTTTCTTTTCTAGCCACACTGTGTAGGAGAGTAGGGTCTGCTTTCTATGTTCACCCCAACTTTTTGCTTTTTCTCCACTGGTTTTCGACTTAGATGTGGCTGTGGGCCTGCTAATCAGACCCACAGCCCAGCTGTTCTCTCTCTAAACTAATGCTATGTACTTTAGGTGCATAACCCAATTGGATAGGATCACCTTATTGGCCCCTGTACAGTGTACCTTAGGTACCCAGGGCATAGGTGTACCCTAGGCCTACCAAGGGCTGCAGCATGTATTATGCCACCCCTGGCCTGGCCTTCCATTATGACACAACTGGCTGATCACTCAGCTGGGGCAAGGTCGTGTAATCACCCCTTGCTTAGGTGTAGTATTCCTATACCTACCTTATATATAGACACGTGTACCTATCAGCCACTCCTATGGCAGGCCTTAACAATCCTGGAGGCAGAGTGCTTGGTAACATGTGAGATGGTGCTCTAGCATGAGCTGAGCCTGTCTGCAGCTTTCGGAACCATGTCCTTATAGCTGTTCTATGATATAGCCTTCCATATACTCTTAAAGTGCCTTATAATCTTAAACGGTTATGGTAACTATGGTTTGGCTTTATCGAAACATGTCGTGTAAGGTGTCTAACACTTTGGAATAATACCCCCATACCATTTCTGGCAATGAGGATATTATTCCCCCCTTCTAGAGGGAGAATACATGTTGAAACCTACTTACCCGGTTAAAGTTAACCAGAGCCCCAGCATCACAAAATGGATGCTGCTGCCACAGACAAAAGTCTGACCTCCTGCTGCTGGGAGTCCTTCCAGCGAGAGAGGCTTGGACAATAGGTTTCCTGCCTCGGGAGGTGCGAGCACCACCCTAGACAGGATTTAGTGTATTGGGGCAGGGAGGGTTGAATGAAACGAGACACTGCCTGGGGCACACAAGGTGGCCCAGGGTTAGTCCAGTTCAAACCGGTGCTGGGGCACTCCAGCCCCAGCTCTGGCGCGAAACTGGACAAAGGAAAGGGGGGATAGCCACTCCCCTTCCTGGTCCCACCCATAGGAGGGACCTTGCAGGTAGCCCAGCCCACTAGCCCAGTATATTAGTAGCTAGTTGGGCCCTGCTAAATTAGATTAACCTGAATCTGCAACTTGAACAGAAACTCTGGACCTTCAACATTCGACCTCAGGAAGAAGACTGAAGAAATCTCCCTTGTGGCCAAGGAGTGACCACCCTGGGCAACCAGGCACCATCTAGCGACCGCTGCTTGATTTGCGACTGAATCCTACGAGGGACGACTGGAGAGACTGACCAGCGCCGAGACTTCCAGACACCTCTGAACCAGATCCACATCTCCTGCAAAGCTGAGACCCGTGGAGGCGACGAGGGACGTGGGACCGGCGACTTGGGAAAAGTGGCTAGTAACTGACTAGCGCGACTTCCGAGGCTCCCTTGAGGCTGTGCTTGGGGAATTGAGAAGCCCCACTCCCGAGCACCATCTGCAAAGAAGACCAGCTCCCCACACTTCACGTGTTCTGCGTGGGGCCCTTCTGCACCTGTGTTGCTCGACGTGTTGTCCGGTTGCTGGCCCGTTGGCTAGTAGCCTCTACGACGACGAACCTTTTGTTTCATCTTGCTGGTCCGGCTCCTCCAGACTGGCACCCACTCCTCTGTAAAAGAGAAGCACCCCAGACCTTCCTGGTCTGCACCAGAAGCAAGTCCTCCATCCTGCGTGGGTTCCGCTTGCCAAGGCTTGTTGGGTCCTGACTCGACATCGACGCCGCCGACAGCAAGAGCCTTCGTGGGACAGCTCACCTCCTGGTCCTGGTCGGCCTCGACGTCTCCTGGTACCCGTGGCTGCTGCGACAAGCTTCATCTCTTCACCTGCATCTTCACGACATCGCCTGGTTCCTTCCTGGTTCCTTCCCGGCTCCTGGCTGGTGACCTAGACTCTGTCCCTTCTGCTTGCAGGTTCCTTCCTTCTTGATCCCCACCTTGGGATCCACCGGACACTCTTTACTGACTGCCTGTCAGCAACTTTCCTTCAGGCATCCATAGAAGTCCACGACGAAACCAGATGCAAGTTCACACCTATGCACCCGCAGCCCGTGGGCTAGGTAACTTGAGTACTTTGGTGCTCACAAGGGTATTGACTATCCTAGGGTCTAGTTTCCGAGTCTCCACTTTCTAGCTATACCAGAAGTGTCCTAAAACTGTTAATTTCTAACTGCTAGTAATTCTATCGACTTTTACGCATTACGCGTGAGTGTTTCTACTCTGCACCTGAATCCCGTGGGCCTCCCACTTCCTAACTGTTGGTAGTATAGTGTAGCCCCAGCGATTCCCTAGGCCTAGGCCTGTCCTGTGTTCGTGACAGTGGTCCTTATACCATTTACTTAGTATATGGTTTGCGTGGCCCCTAGGGCCTAACTGTATTACTTACCTGTGTGACTAAATGTATGCTTAAATAAGACTGTGTTGTACTTACCTCGAATCTCATAAAGAGTGCTGAGGGTTTGCCTAGAATAAATACATTCTATTTTTATATATATCTGTTGTGGTGTCCTTTCATTTGGTATTCAAAGGATTACATATGGTATAACAGCTGGCTTCACATGCCATTCAGAGTTTAGCCTAAGACTGCTCTTGTCCATGCTACCACTAGGATAGCTGGTCTATAAGGTTGACTTTAGAACCAATCACCATAGGGTTGTTTGGACTGATACAAGGTGTACACTAGAATTAGTGACATCATATATCAGGCCAACTTCTCACACACTGCCTTGAGGGTATCTAGCTCAGTCTTCATCCATGCCATTTCTTCATCTCTGTGTGTGCCGAACAACGATGAACCGGAAAATGGCAGGTTGAAAATCCGGGACTGCGCCTCTGGCTTCAGCGCTGTAAGGCAAAGCCATGAAGATCTTCTGGCACATATTCCTTGTGCGTTGGAGTGTGCTGAAAGAGTAGCTCCGTCCGCCGCAGCACTAATTACTTGGTTCGCCACCAAGTTGCCCTCCTGTAAAACTTCCTCGAAGTCCTTACGGTCTTCCTTGGGCAGTTTCTCCGTAAACCTCCGCATAGAATCCTATAAAGCTCTATCGTATCGTCCCAAGAGAGCTGAAGCACTGGAGACTTTAATCATGGAAGCCGAAGTGCCTCATACTTTTCTCCCCCATGAGTCTTGTGTCTTGCTCTCCTGTCTGGTGATACTGTAGACGAGGAGGCTACTGAATGGGTTTTTCTGCCAGCAGCCACAATCACCGAGTCCGGTGGTGGGTCTGACTTTAAGAAAGAGGGATCCCCCTCTGGTGGAATATACTTTTTTAGAATTCTTGCCGGGGCAGTCTTGAGAGTGGCCAGCGTGAGGAAAATGTTCATAATAGGTTTAAGAAGACCCGGTACTAATGGAAGTAACGGGTGAGAAGATGTTCTCTGGTTCAAAGTCTCGAAAATAACTGAAGACGTACTCTGCTGAACCGCATATGAATGTTCAGTTTGGCCGTCCCTCTAGAAAGCACGTCCTCGAATGTGCTTACATCGTCCACAGGAGAGCTCCTCGATGGTGGACTGTCAGTAAGGGTGGGCGAGTAGTCTCTTTTATGAAGAATATGTAGAAGAGGAGGAAGGCGTTGGAGACCTGCGTCTTCTCCTACTGGTGCGTGATCTCGATCTCCTCCTGGAGGGTGGAGCAGGAGAGCGTGTACGAGCTCTTCCTCTTTGTGGAGAAAGATCTGCATCCTGAACTAGGCGAGCTAGAGGAGACTTGAGATCCGGACTCGGAGCTCGTCGAACACCAATCGCCTGTGTCTTGTCAGCCCAGACGTGTAATGGTTGCACCCATCTGGGAGAGAGATGAATGGAAGGAGACCTCTCCTCCCTAACCGGAGAACGACATGGGGATTTCCATCCTTCCCGATGAGTTTTTTCTACAGAATGTTGATGTCCAGAGGGAGAGTCCTGGTCACTTGCGGATGAGATAACCACCTCTGGAGAACCGGACCTGGCAATGGAACGGTGGGAGCCTGCTCTCGACGTCCATGAAGGAGATGGAGAGAGACTTACAGGGACTGACACGGACGGAGACCTCTGACTCGACGTGGTCCTTGACGGAGATCTTTGTCTCAACGTCGATCTTCTTGATCTCGGCGAAGGCATGCGCCTCGATGCCGACTGCCTCGATGGAGACCAACGTCTCGACGTCGACCTTCTTTTCTTTGACGGAGGACTCTGCCTCGACATCGACCTTCTTTTCGACGACGGAGACTTCTGCCTCGACGTCGACCTTCTTCACCTCAACGGAGACCTCTGCCTCAACATCGAATGCTTTCCCTGCGATGGAGGATCTTGTCTGGACGTCGGTTGTGACAACGACGGAGACGGCGGTCTCGACGTCGAGTGCCTGGTTGACGTCGATGGAAGCTTCTGCCTCGACGCCAACAAATGGATGTCCGTTGACGCTGATCTCTGCTGAGTCATCGACGGGGACTTCGGTCTCGACGTTGAAGATGTAGATTTACGTCTTGGCGTTGATGATCTGTGTCTTGACGTCGATCGTCGTCGAAGAGTCGACGGCGGAGGATCTTGTCTCGACGCCAGACGCATCTCTAATGCCGAAGGAGACTTGTCATTTGAAGGTGACGAACGGCGCTCCTGCGCCAAGGTCCTCAACGACGGCTCTGTCGCCGTAACCTTCGACGTCGAGCTCGACGACGAAGGGGAACGTATCAGGACCTTGCTCAACGTTGAACGCGTCCTCTTCTTAATTTTAACAGGAGACCTACCTCTTTCTGAGAGGCCACAGACAGACGTATTCTATCCCTTTCTTTTAAGGTTCTCTTGGATAACTTCCTGCAGTGTTGACATGAGGCAGGAGAGTGAGACTCAGGGAGGCAGAGAATGCACACCTCATGAGTGTCTGACTTGGCCTTCTTTTAGCCACAGGAAGGGCAAGGATCAAACAAAGAAGGCATATTTGACAGAAAAAAGTCCTTTCTGCCACAAAAAAATGGTTTAAACCTCACTCTAATAACAAAAGACGTCAAGTGAAGCCAAGAAAAACAACAGAAAAATAAGGTATTTTTGACAGAAAAGCCAAAAAAGTAGAGAGCAGTGAATCCAGGGTCCTGACAGAAGGACCTAACTGTCACCCCTGGGGCATGATGGGAAGCTAGGGGTCATGGCTGCCTTAAAGGCACGGTGTCAGTTTTTATGAAAGATTGCTTTCATTTTCTATGTTGTTTTACAATGCAGCCTGTAGGCTAACAATGCCTGCTTTTCTTTTGCAGTTTACTCATGAGTTTTTACTCATTAAAAACAGAGTTCAAGTACATCTTGCCCTCATGTGCTTTTTATACCTATATTATGTATACTTGCAAAAGCAGTTTATGTGTGTTTTTATTGCATTGTTATAGCTTCCTATATGAAAGCTGCATTGATATGAGAAAAATAATATATGTTTTTATATAGTGGGTCACCACCTCCTTCACGGAGTCGGTAAAATATGAATATTTTGCGACTGCATTCCGGTCGCAAAACATCCATACATGCCCCTGTGACTCGCTAATAGGAAGGAACGCCCTTGAAACGCCCATTCCTAGTACATGTTAAAAGGCTATTTAGCGGTCACAAACGGCCTGAATTTTCCTTTGCAACCGCTAAAAGCCATCGCACATCTGGCCCATGGATATGAAGGGTCATAAACAACCCTCATGCTTTTAATCTTGCTAAAGGGAGACACCAATAAAGAGAGAACTAGTCTACTTACAGCAGCTTTAACTTAGCAAAACAACTTTTCCTGTCTAAGGTACCTCTGAGACATCATGCTAAGAATCCTCGAAAAAAGGGAGTCCACCTTAGACACCATTCAGGTTTGGGTAAGAAGCGGCAAATAGATTTTGAAGCATGCCACAATAGTGTGTGAGGGGTTTGCATGCTTTTAGTAGAAATTTCAGAGCCAGTCAACCAAGCCACACGAGCCCTGGAACCTCTTCACACACTCACTAGATTCTGTCTCATAGGTTTGTTCAGCAACATATCCCTGGAACTCTTGGGTCTTATTGACCTGATATGGGAAGAGGGAAGGGGCTGGGGAGAGGTCAATTGTTACCCTCCCATGTCCTCAAAATGGAAGGCAGTATCAAGGCACGGAGGTAGCAAACTGGACTCCCTCTCAGTGAGTGTGAGTATGAGAGTCTACCACATCCTCCAAATGGAAGGAACTGGCTGCAGACCACCCGAGGGACCAAGCTGTTTCTTGCAAGAACTAACAACCATATAATCTCTTCCTGAGGTTTGTAATTTATCCCAGTTGGGCGCTTTCCTGACCAATCTTAATGTTTCCACTTGCCATATCACTCGATTTGTACAGGTCGGAGATTTCACTATCCACTTATGCGGGGATCCAAGAATGCGGGGTACAGGGGGCTTATCCTGTCCCCATTTCACAGGGATGCACCTAGCGCACAGTGGCCAGGCTCATAACCTAAATGCCATAATGAGCAAATTCGATCTTTTATGAGCAATGGGCAAATAGGATCCAGCCCAAACTGACATTACCCCCACCTTCAAAGGGAATGGGAGCAATACCTTTATTGATTTCATCTTTGTTTCCACCCCCCTCTTCTACCTAATATTGGATTTTTCTATCAAAGTGAGCATCCTTGGCGATCATGACTCCCTGTGTCTTAAAGCCAGCTGGCCCTTACTGTGTCTGAACAAGGGGTAAGTAAGGGGTGTTTATTGAAGTTACAGATGGGGGCAGAAGACTTAAATGGGCTCAGATTATTCCTGATTCTTTCCATGAGACCATTTCAGACAAATGTCAAAATAAGAGACAGATATGTTTCACCGCACAGTCAGAGCCAGACGAGATCACGGTCAATGCATTTGTAGGCATTCCTGCTCTATAGTTGACCTACTGAAGGCATCCGCCCAAAAAGGCATCTAGACAGGGCCCCAAGATGGTTTGATTCCATCTGTTCGCACGCAGCTAGGAAGCTCAAGGAAGCATTACGCACCACTCCAAGAGATAGCTTCCTAGTAAGAACCTGTAGAAAACAGTATAAAGATGCCCTTGTCAGGCATAAGGAGGCATTGAAGGAGGCGGCCTGGAGTAAGCTTATGGAAGCCAATACAAGCAAGAGTAGCACCATCTTTTGGAGCATGTTCAACAGTCTTTTCCTAGCAGTGGGTACAGCAAATACCCCTGACGTCCACATTACAGAGAATGAATGGGTTAGCTACTTTGAGGATATATTTCGGGGCCCTTTGGCTCAGAATTTTCCCTGTGGAGAGGGAACGGATAAAGCAGCCCTGACAGTCTCCGAGGGAGAAGTTAGGTTGGGTATAGTGGGGTTGACCTGTAACAATGCTCCAGGACCAGATGGAATCCCACCCGACCTTTACATCTCCAACCTGGAGTTTTGGGCCCAAGTTCTCCCTTTAGGTATCAATGTGGCCATTAGATCTGGTACCCCGGCCTCATGGGCCATTTCCATCATTGTCCCAGTTTTTAAAAAAGGGAACAGATAGCACGCATTGCTACAGGCCCATCTCCATGCTGGACTCTGTGGTGAAAGTCGTTGGACGCATTTTATTGGGCAGGCTATCTAATTGAGCCCATGAGAATAACATTATCTCAGAAGTCCAATATGGCTTCCGCCCCGGTCGTTCAACAGTAGATCAATGTCTGAATCTATTTATGATTCTGAACAAGTACACAGTTGCCCATCCCGGTACCATCTATCTGGCCTTTATAGACCTGTCCTCTGCGTTTGATCGTGTGAACAGATGCAAGCTGTGGCAGACCTTTCTATCTCTAGGGGTGAACAGGGACATACAGGCACATGCATCAAGCAAAATACCGGTCGCAAACGGGCAGATTCTCAGAAGCTTAGGGCATTGTCTTAATTGCTATGGTTTACTGAGGAATGTTTTATTTATGCTCAATGTATGCTTTTATAGTTTTATCATATGAAACCGAATAAAGAATATTTGATTGATTGATTGAACAACCATGTGGTTTGCGCCTATGACAATCTATGGAGGGGCCTTGTTATGGGGTATTGGATAGCAATGCATGTAAATTATGTTGGTGAGCGGAACTCTGTCGAGGATGACCACTAGGTTAATTCAATCTGATGGTGCTGAATACCACAGCAGACAAATTGATCAGTTTCCACCCTCAACTGGCTACATGTTTCTACTCAGCTACAGAATCTCAGGCTGCTGGGACTGGGGAACAGTTCTGTTGCCCAAAGCTTTGTTTTCCCTTCAGTGTAATTCTGGGGGTTTTAAACAAGATCAGGAGAGGTAGGTGGCAAGAATAATCCTGGCAGTCCCCTGAAGGCCAAATAGACTGTGCTTATCCCCTTATGAAGGTTGGCAACAGCTCAGGGATGTCTCTTTTACATTTGCCAATCCCCTCTTCCCAGGCTGGTTCTAGCCCTTCAGGAGCTACAGTGCTTTGGAATAAAGGACTAGTCATGGAGTTTATGTCAAATTTAAGTGTAGCTTGTGCGATACTGCAGTATGAATTAATGCAATTTTGTAGAACACGATGGTTACCCTAAAGGGTTTCCTGTTGCTGAGGACCAGACCAGCACTAATTAGTTGTGTTTTCAATGAGGATGCAAATATTAAGTTTTTCACATCTTGCAAAAGACCAGATGGTTTTCTTGAAAGAGAGAGTTTGCCAGCATTTTTAGCTTCACCTAGAAGGCTAGCAGATGAAATTAGAAGGGGAAACAGGAGTAGAAGCATGAAAATATTTTGTATAAAAGTGGCCCTCTTAATAGCAGGAAAGACAACACATAAAAAGTATTGGCAAAAACAATAGGTCCCGCCAATGGGAGAACTACTGGCTTTGTAAATTTCTTTAGCCATATTGGACAGCACCATAGCTGCTGAGCAGCCTGCCTGAAAGTTAGAAAAGGAAAAGCTCAAGGACGAGGCTAGTGCTACCCACGAGGGGTAGTGATCCTTTTTCTTTGAATGGGATTATTCTCTGCAGTCACAAAAAAAGTTTAACTATCTTACATCTAAGCTGAAGTTCACTGTGTTGGCCACGTATGAATGCGGCACCAAAAAGGCCATGCATAACAGAGATCACATCACAGTCTGCTTTTATTTTTGGCAAATGGGAAGGAACAAGTAAAAGAGGGAGGGGGTGGGAGGTGGGCAGGGCAAGAAACAATGGGGCGTAGGCGGGGGTGAGCCAGACAAGCAACAATGTGAGAGAGGGGAAGAAGGAAGGGAGTGCAAGTAAAAGAAAAAAGTACCCTTGAGAGTAGCAAGTAGTGGAAGAACATTGAGCAAAGGAAGCAGTACATGGGCCATGCTCCAGGTTATGGACAAACACACAAAAAGGAAGTGAAGCTGGCACTCGCTGACCAAAGAGAAGCAAGAAAATGAGTGTGACGATGTAGCCAACCAATGGAAAGTAATGGGTGGGCTCTAGGTCCCCTGTAGTAAACAAACATACAGAAGGGTATAAAACAAACGACAGTGGCCCAAAACATTTAGGGACACTAAGGTGAAGGCATGAGAGTGTTTAAGAAAGGGGCGGGATGTGTTCTGCCTAAGTGTTTGTTCCTTTACCACGCAATACTTTACCATGCAGATAAGTATGTTTTGTAAATAACATACTTTTATGTTATTCAAAAAACTGATTTGATAGTTTAGAGGCAAAGGGAGGGGAGGGTGACTTGAGGGTTTGGAAGTAGGTGGAAGAAAAAGAGAGGTGAGGGTGAATTGAGGGTTCAGGGGTGGGTATAAGTAAGGGGAGGTGAGGGTGACTTGAAGGCTCAGTGGTGGGTAGAGGTAAAGAAAGGGGAGGGTGATTTGAGGATTCAGGGGTGGGTAGAGGTAAAGGGAGGTGAGGGTGACTTGAGGGTTCAGGAGTGGGTAGAGGTAAAGGGAGGTGAGGGTGACTTGAGGGTTCAGGAGTGGGTATTGGTAAAGGGATGTGATTGTGAGTTGAGTCTTCATGGTCGGGTATAGGTAAAGGGAGTTGAGGGCGACTTGAGGGTTCAGGAGTGGGTAGAGGTAAAGGGATATGAGTGTGACTTGAGTGTTTAGGGGTGGGTAGAGTTAAAGGGAGGTGAGTGTGACTTGGGGGTTCAGCACTGGGTAGAGGTAAACGGAGGTGAGGGTGACTTGAGGCTTTGGGATGGGTAGAATTATAGGGAAGTTAGGGTGACATGACAGCTCAAAGGTGAGTAGAGGTAAAGGGAGCTGAAGGTGACTTGAGGGTTCGGGTTGGGCAGAAGTATATGGAGATAAGGGTGATTTTCAGGTTTGGTGGGTACAAGTAAAGGGAGGTAAGGGTGATTTTCAGATTAGGGGGTGGGTAGAGATAAAGGTAGGTAAGGTTGAATTTAGGGTTCGGGAATGGGTGGAGGTAAAGGAAGGTAAGGGTGATTTTAGGATTCATGGGTGGGTAGGGTCGAACACAGATGGCGGAGCTAGAGAGTGGTGGAAGAGGGACACTTTATTCAGCAGCTCAGGGGTGATTCTAGCAGATTTTACAGTAGCAATGACCAGACTTTGTGCATGAAGTTCTTTGGATTATTTCTACAGGATTCTGGAGCATCGTTTTTGGAAAGCTGTCTTTTGGTAGGGAGCAGCTCAAGCACTCCATTCGGCATCTGTTGATAAGACGCAGATCAGTACTGCATATGTCTGAAGAGCAACGAGAACTAATATTTTTTTCAAAGATAACATTTCCTACATCTAATACAGTGACAAAGATGCACTACTTAAATGAGTCTGCCAGATCTGCTATAGATTGAATTTCTCACAAAACTGAAACTTTAACCACACCCAACATGGCAGACCCCCTATCTCCCACCACAAGTCTGATATGCAAACCAGGGATGAGTAAATGAGTTACTTCCACACCACTGTCACATATGTGAGTATGTTCCAAGCCGTAACTGCTTAGAAAATTCTTTCACCTACCTCCTCTCCCTGCTGTTCTTCTTTGACATTGGCTGCATTTAGGAACTATGGCCCACATGCATCAAGTTAATTTGCGACCGGAAGATCTGCCAATCGGTAAAAAATGCTGTTTCCGATTGCAGAATAGCTAGTTCCGATGCATTTAAGCAAAATCGCACAAAATAGTACTTTTCGGAATGTTTGCGCTTCATAAAATACAGAATCGGTAATACCGATTCTGTATTTTAGGAAGCGCAATTAAGAAATCGCAAAATGGGATGTATCAAGTTCTCGCAAATACAGAACTAGCCAAAAATCGCTATTTGCATTCCTTAAACTAGAAGAAATCAAATCAGGTGGTAAAAATTACACATAAGCAAAAACAGGTGGAAATCATCAGTAAACAACTTAAACTGTCCCAGAATGTATCATAATGACCCACCATGGCAGCGCTCTACATCGTGGCGAGGAGGATGAGGCTGAGAGCAGCAGCACAGAGGAGAAGGAGGATCCAGGAGAGAATCTTTTGAGTGCGCATCACATTGCTAGGGCAGACGGAAGAGGAGATCTATGATAAATATAGGCTGAATGCTGCAGCTATCTTAGATCTAATTGCTGAGTTGGAACCTATACTGCAGCGGCAGACCCGCAGGACACATGCCATACCCACCCATGTGCAGGTCCTGTGTTCCCTGCATCTCCTAGCTTCAGGGACCTTCCAGGGAATAATTGCAGCAGCTGGAGGGGTCTCCCAAAGTCCCATTTCGCGCTTTTTTAACAGTTTCCTAAATGCCATGTTGCAGAGGATACACCACCACTAAAGGTTCCCCACGACACCACAGGATTTGATGCAAACAAAATTAGATTTTTATCAGGTCGCACAGTTCCCACATGTGATTGGTTGTATCGATGGGATGCATGTACCCATATGTCCCCCTGCAGTGAATGAGTATATCTACTGCAACCGGAAATCTTACCAGTCACTCAACATACAGGTAACATGCAACTCTAAAACACTAATCACTGACATAGTGGCAAGCTACCCTGGCAGTGCACATGATGCCTACATCTTCCGGCACAGTGGAATACACAGACGTCTAATTCCGGGGGATTTTGGAGAAGGATATCTTCTGGGTAAATCTATGTAATACTGTTTTTCAGAACTGTTCACCATGGTGACACATAGCAGTGACTAATGTATGTTGATCTCTCACATCCTGTAGGTGATAGGGCATACCCTGTAAGGTCTTACATACTCACCCCATACCTGAATCCTGCCACACAAAGGGAGTGACGTTACAATTGTGCGCACATTGCGACGTGCAATGTGATAGAAAGTTCATTTAGGGTACTAAAATCACGATTCCCCATCCTACACAAGATCGGTGGGGCATTACAGTATAGTCCTGAGAAATGCTGTAAGATTGTGGCAACGTGTGCTATGTTGCACAACATAGCCACTAATAGAGGCATACCCTTGGTGGACTCTGACAGCGAGCCGGAACAGGACATACAGCCGACACAACCACCCCATGCAGCAGGTGGACCAAATGCAGCAGAGGGCAGACAAAGATGAGCAGAAATCACGCAACATTACTTCTAAGGTGAGTAAGCACATGACAACACAGTAATTGCTTTAAAGGTTTAATGTGACAGTTGTGTGGTTGTGTTAATGCACACATACCATGTACAGACAATTACTTTCCATTGCCTTGGGACTGCAACTACAGTGTGAATAAGTAACGCATATCTGGTTACCTCACCAGATTGTTTGAATGTCCAAATGTCTAACACTTCCTGTGACACCCTCCTGTGGCCCTTGAAGTAGGCCCAGCTGCATCTGACATGGTGCCTTCTGTGCCTGCCTGACTCCTGCTACTGCGCCTCCTGCTATGTGCCACAGGCTCCAGTAGGCTGCTAAGGCTGGAGGCCTCCTCACTGTCCCCCCCTCCATGCATGAGGTTCCCACTGGCTGCTGCTGTCTGTAGCCCTTCCACAGAAGTGGTGACCTGGATTAGACCCCTGGCCACATCCCCACAGCAGTGGGTCATCTCAACCTGCATGGCCACTGCACGCCTGTATAGCTCAGCCTGTTGATGGCCCTGGCGTATCCCCGCATGAGCCCCATGGAATGTTGTTGCCTCCTGGCATTAGAGACATGCTCAGCCTGGATGACCCTACACATCTGTTCAATGGCTGTTGCTACACGGTCCAGTTTATCACCGTGTGCCCTGAGCCCCTCAACGACTGCAGTTGTCTGCTCCTTCATGCAGGCACGTATCCCACCCATGTGTGTGACCATTGTTCCCAGTTGCTCCTGAATTATACGCATGTTTTTTTGTTGCAGGCGCTGGACCCTCAGCATCTTGGATTCCAGCACACTGCAGTCAGCTTCACCATCGTCCCCAGCAGACCTCAGAAATGCACTTGGCCTTCGCCTGCGGAACGGACTGTGACGTTGCGGGATTGTTTCCTCTGGTGGTAGGGGTGGTGGTGTATGAGCAGTGCCCTGTGGGTTCGCTCCTGTTTGGGTGTCCTCCTCACTATCCAAATTGGGCAGTGGTAGGACTCTTCTTCTGCGATGAGTGGGAACAGGTAGGGGTGAGGATGCCAGCATCTCTTGTTCCTCATCTGGTTGTTCTGTATGTCCCTCAGGATTGTGGAAGTCTGCCACGTCACACTCCTGTGATGCATCTGTGCGGGAAACAGTGCAAGATCATTCTGTTAGTAAAATTAAATGTTTCTTTATTTGCACGTTTGTGACATTGCGCTTACAGAGGTATAAAAAATTGACTTCTGTGATGAAGGAAGTCTACTGTTGTTACGGCCTTGCTGTACTCTGATGCATTTGAGTTGTGCTACTCCCTCCATGCTTTGCCATTACATTTGTATGCATACAACTCCCACAATGCATTAGGGGGTTGCAAGTAAGAGGTGGACTGGACTCATGTCTGCTACACTACGCAGGCTATGCATTTGTGGCAGTTTGGGTTACAATTATATTGCAATATGTTTGGTTGTGCTCTTACCTTGGGAGGTCCCCGCATGTCCTGAGGTGTCAATCTGCGTGACCCCGACAACTGCCTCTGGCTGCAGAGTGGATTCCACCAAGTCGTCCAGTGGGGTGTTTGCAGGCTGAGTGGATGTTCCCCCTTCTGTTTTTCTTACAGAGGCCAGCCTTTGAGCCATTCTCTTTTGCCCAGCTGCGAAGGTCATACCATCTCTTCTGTAGATTGTTGATGTCACAGTGTGTGACCCCCAAAGAATTGACCCTGGCTTGTATCCCAAGCCAGATCTTCCTCTTCACTGACTCTGCAACACGCAGGGATTGTTTGCCAAACAGCTGGTCATGTTTTTGAACAACTTCCTCAATGAGTATTTGCAGTTCCCTCTCACTGAATTTCATCTTCCTCTTCCTGCCTTCTCCATTTTGCTGTTCTTTTCCTGTGTCCATGGTGTTTGTTTGTCTCAACTTCTGCAGGAAAAAGTGTTTCCCAGGCTGTGCACCAACTGTCTTCCTCATCCTAAGTCTCTCTCTCTGCACAGGTGTGTGGAATCTGAGAATCACTTCCTGCTGTGATGTCATCTCCATGAGACGATTGACGCTTTCGCAATTACCGAATTGGTAATTGCGAATTCGCAAATACAGATTCGGTAAATAAGTAATCGGTAAATGTTTTTGCGATTTTTAAGGAATCGCAAATATTTACCGATTTGTTTGGTGCATTCGGTTTAACCAATCTGTAATAGCGATTCCTTATTTCTTGCTATTTTAGAATCGCTAATTTTTTCATTGATGCATGTGGGCCTATACCCATTATTAACTGTGGTGCACATGCTCTCTAACACTTACCAGCAAATAATTTTGGAGCGCCTTCTCTATACCAATAAAGAAGAATTGAGGAGACAGTGGTCTACCTATCTGTTACCTCTTTGCTTACATTAGTTGGAATCAGTGAGCCCAATGCCTCCTTCATGACAGTCTTGTGACCTCCATTATAACTTCACTGTGACTCCTGTGAGGCATTACAACACTTCTTTTGTGTGTTAGGTGGCTAAGCTTGTTTCCAGTCCAAAGATCTGAACGATTCTCTAAATCGCCATTATTGCCAGTTCAACTTTACACAAAATAGGCGAAGAAAGAGCAAAAGTCAGTTCTTAAGCATACCAAGGCTGTACCACCCATTCCAGAATCACCCATTAAAAATAAAAACAGCACTATGATGGAAACGATCCTTAAGGGACTTGAAAATCAATTATATGAATATCAATACATATTATTCATGAATATCATTCATTTGTGACATTGAAACCCCTTGCACTGAACCTGCGGATATCTATAGCTGAAATCTGACAGAGCATCCAAACATTACTGGCAATGGGGTCACAGGGCTCAACATTATGAAGAGGAACACAAGTCTCATTTTAGGAAGCTGTTGACACTTCATCCCAGACCTAACAGCTTGCTATCCAATTACTGCCAAGGCAGAGAACAGAACTCAGAGTGCCTGCGAACACCAAACAAACTCAACAGCCTTAACTAATTCTGTTATTTTGAGCCAGCCTCTCTCCACTGTGCGCCCCCTCCCCCCACAGGTTATGCAGCAGCTATGTGAAAATAGACCCGGATGCTGGAACACGGTTCCTATTTAAACACAAGCTTTAAATAATGCAAAAAGAAAGGAGGTAATTTCAGACAAAAAATATTACTGTAATTATGATAATTACTCTGGCCATAATAACTTCTTGGTTTGCCCCACTATTTACTTACACAGAAGGTCGGGCCGGTGTGGAGATGTATTTGGAAGATCGTATAACAGATTCCATCTTTGACGTGCTTCTAAAGCTCTTGGCTTCTACCAACACCTAATTGAGAAATCCCTTGCAAGTTTTCACAATTTCTCAACCAGAACACCGACTAGCAAAATAAACACTGGAATTAATTCCAAGGCAGAAAGTGTACAATAAGTGTGGACCCTTTGTCACCATTCACATAGAAGCACAATCCTTAATGTCTGGAAAGTATTGCATCTCAGTGAAAAGTTTGAAGAAAACAAGCTGGAGCCTGGTGAGTGATTGCAAGGGAGGGGAAGGAGAACAGAAGCTGGGAAAAGACAATGAAAGCAAAACCAGCGTGGCGCTCGTGAAACAGGCGCCGCGCTCATAATGTATGTGCATAATTATTAAACAACCAGGGTGAGGGCGTGAGGGAAGTGCAAGGCGGTACTAAGGAGAGATTAACAAGCCTATTAACGAATTAGAAGACAGCATTTACGAAGGACAATGACACAAGCCAATAACAAATATGGGCGGAGAGTGGGCGTGGCTTCAAGTACATACTCCAATACAACATGGCTCACAGAGCAACGCATGCGCTGCCCAGGCTTGACCTAAAAAGTACCACAAACTGAGAAGAAGCAGCACAGAAGAACCCTAGTCAAGAAATCTATCAGTAACTGGGCCAAGCGCCAGGGGAAAAAACAAACACATGGAGACAAAGTGAAGCAGACAGTTGCTAAACAAGCTCTAACCAATGAAAAGGAGGGAAATAAGATTGACAATGAAGCCAACCACCGGTAGGTAAAAGGTTGGCTAAATCCCCTTTTCAGAGGTTTTATTTTTCTTTTAGAAAAAATAGATCGGTGCAAGACCTAAAAATTGTTGTACTGCCACAGTGTATATAATTACTTATTAATATTCCTATACCTCTCACAGAGTATCTTTTTGCTTCTCTCAGATCAAAGGAGATTCGGCTGGTATGGGATGTGAAAACAGCTGAGAACACAATGGTACATACTTACATTACCCTATCATAAGGGAGCATCTGCTGTGTTGAACTGAAAATGATATTTTTATGCAGTGCAAACCCACTTTATGGTCTTATGGCTATGCTCTAGCCCTAGTATACCACATGTGATGGCAGAACGGGATACCACAGATTGCGCAATACTACAGACAGCATTAGCAATCAAGACGCCTTTGAGGAGTGGATGTATAGACTCACTGGGAACCACTCACTGGGTGTGATATTAACTGATGCATCCCGAAGGTAAGAGTAGGCTCAACTCCTGCCACTCAATCTCCAGGCAAGAAGGCGCAGTGTTGACAGGTTCGGGTGGAGGTCCCTCCCCTGATGTTGCGACAGAAGATCCTCCCGAAGGGGCAGCCTGATCGGAGGATCGATGCTCAGTTGGAGAAGCTCGGGATAATAGACTCTCCATGCCCAGTCTGCAGCCAAAAGAATGTATTGGGATCAGTCACTCCTGATCTTCTTGAGCACTCTGGTCAGGAGTGGTATTGGCGGAAAGGGGTACAAGAAGCCTGAGCTCCACTTGAAACGAAAAGCGCTGCCAAGCGAGTTACGCCTTGGAAACTCCAGATCGCAAAACTGCTGACATTACACGTTCTCAGAGGAGGTGAGCAGATCTTACCAAGGCTCTTCCCACTGCTGAAAGAGACATTGCGCCACCTCCGGATGAAGATACCATTTGTGATCCGCTGGGCATCGAGGGCTGAGTTCGTCCACCCTGGCGTTCAGAGAACCTACCAGGTGTTGAACCACCAGGAAAAGGCAGTGCTGTTCCAACCACATCTAGAGACGCAGGGCCTCTTGACAAAGGGTCCATGACTCCACCCTGCTCCGTTAGTAGCAGTACCGCATGGCAGTGGTGTTGTCCGTGAACACTTGAACCAGCTTTCCCTTGAATGAGGGAAGAAAGGCTTTCAATGCCAAGCGAATAGCTCGGAGCTCCAGCAAGTTGATGTGGAGTCCGGATTCCGCCGGAGGCCAGAGTCCTTTGATCTCCACCTCTACCAGATGGCCGCCCAATCCCAGGAGTGACGCATCTGTCACTACTGTGTGGTCTGGTTGGGGAAGGGATAGGGGTGCCTTTGACCCAATCACGATCTGTTAGCCACCACTGCAGGTCCTGTGCAGTTCTCTACAAGATCTGACCCATGTCAAAAAGATTTCCCTGATGCTGAGCCCACTGGAACTGCAGTCCCACTGTTGAGCCCACATATGCCATCGGGAAGGTGTCACTAGCAGGGTGCAGGAGACCATGAGGCCCAGCAGCCTCAGAACCATTCTTACTGAAATCCAGGATAGAGGCTGAAACATCTGTATCATAGCCTGAATATCCTGGACTTGTCATTCAGGAGGATAGGCCCGAAACTGGACTGTGTCCAGAACAGCTCCGATAAAAAGGAGCATCTGCGAGGGAGTAAGGTGTGACTTTGGCTTGTTGATAGAGACCCCCAATGAATGCAGAAGGTTTGCCATAGTCTGGAGATGTGGCCAGACAGCCTACGGCGAACTCACCTTCAACAGCCAGTTGTCGAGCTAGGGAAAGACTGGCACCCCTTATCTACGCAGATGAGCTGTGACCACCACCATCCCCTTGGTGAACACTCGAGGAGCGCTGTTGAGGCCAAAGGGGAGCAAGGTGAACTGAAAGTGCTTGTGGCCTACTGTAAACTGCAGGTGAATGTGAAAATAGACATCCTGCAAATCCAGCACTACCATCAAGTCTCCCGGGTCTAGGGCAGATACGACTTGAGCTAGAGTGAGCATCTTAACCTTTTTCTTTTTGTGGAAGTAGTTGAGCGCATATCTAGAATAGAGTGCAGGTCCTTTTCTTTTTTAAGCACCAGAAAGTAGCTGTAATAGCAACTGCAGCCTACTTCTACCGCTGGAACCCTGTTTATGGCTCCCTTGGCTAAGAGAGTCATGACTTCCTTGAGAAGCAAAGTCAGGTGATCATTCATCAGCCAGTCATAATTTCGAGGCATGGAGCGAAGGGTAGTCTTGAAGGGAAGGGAGTAACCCCTTTGGACTATCTGAAGAACACACCTGTCTGAGGTGATGATGTGCCAATGGTGGAGGTGATGACTGATCCTGCCACCAACTGGCTGCCCATGATCTTGACGGGCCGGACTAGGAAGGTTTGGATGCTAAGGGTGCAGGGGGATGGTGAACTGACCCGACCTATGTCTGCCCGACCCAAGGGCCGGAACGAGCCGCGCCCACGGCTGTGCAGAGGTTGTTGGACTTGTGCGGTCTTGTTGCTGGGATATGGCTGACACGGCTAAAAGCCCCTTCCATGGCCACGATAGGCCCAAGGACTTGGCCGTAGCCCGGGCGTCCTTAAAGCACTCCAGCACCATGTCTGTCTTGTCTCCGAAGAGACAGGTGCCATCAACGAGCATGTCCATGAAAGAGGCCTGGACATCCACCAAAAAGCCAAAAGTGCTCAACCAGGCATGGTGTCTCACAGCCACTGTTGTTGAAATTGCTCTGTCCAGTGAGTTGGTCGTGTCGAGCCCACAACAGATGATGACGAACTTTGCTGCATCTCTACCATCTGACACTGCTTGGAAGAGGAGGGCTGGGCCTCCTCCAGAACCTGAGGCAGCACTAGTGCAACTGTTTCCCACATAGCGTAGGTCAAATGGCCCAATAGGCATGCAGTGCAAATGCTGGAGAAAGAAAACATTTTCTTACCCCAACTATCCAGCCTCTTGGATTCCCTATCTGGGGGAGCAGGATGGAACACCTCTGGGAGGGAGAGGCTTGGACCACCAATCTCTTGGGGGGAGGGTGGTTTGTGAGGAAAGATGGGTGACCCAGTGCAGGGCGATGGTGGTGGGCAATTGTTCTATTCACAGGAGCACCTGTGCTGGGTTTGGACCAGGTGCCCAGTAGGACATCAGTTAAGGCCTTGTTGAAAGGCAGAAAGGGTTCCAATGAAGAGACACCAGGCTGCAGGACCTCCATCAAGATGTTTGTCTTGACTGCCACAAAAGGGAGCTCAAGTCCCAGGACCTAAGCTCCCATTCGCATCACCATAGAGTAGGATGCTCCCTCTTCCGTAGCCATGGTAGGGGGAGAAAGCAGGCCAAAATCTGGAGATATCCAGCCTGCTGGTCTCACCCAGTTCCTCACACCAGTCCATGTCATGGTAAGGCTGATCACGTAAAGGGTCCAGCGACCCCTTCCAATCTTCCTCCATTCCTAGCCCTTCAGAAAAATGCTGGGGAAACAATCTAGAACCCAAGAGTTCTATCAGTGCCGGCAGTCACAGATCCAGCTCCACACTGTTGGGGATAGAATAGGAGCTTGTGCAGTGCTGGAAGTTTCGGTGTCAGGGCTGGCACCAGGGAAGGTCGCAAGGGTACGACTGACTTCAGTCCGGATCCATGAGAGGGCATCGGCACCAGAGCCGCCAGCGCAGAAACAGGTGGAGGCCCCTCTGAGCCCATGGGGCCTTGAAGGTGCGCCGGTAGGGTTAGGTCACCCAAATATGAGGCACCTGGAGTCATAAAACTCCTTGATCTAGGCGGGGGTCGCTCCGGCTCCCGGAAAAGCTGCGAAGCGTGGAGCCGACCCAGGCGCAGGTTCCGAGGAACGAGGCCTAGAACGCCAAGGCTCCTCTGTCGCGTCAACTTTTTTTAATGCTTTTTACCTGACCAACTTGAAGACTTCGAGTAGGAGGACAAAGACTTGGGGCTCCCAGAGCGGTGCCCAGACCTTCCTCTCAACTGGGACCTTGAACGAAACCTCCGGGGTAAACAATGCGGTGCTGAGAGCCGGGCCACAAGCAGCTTTATGGACTGGTTCCTCAAAGCTTTCAGAACCATGTCTCGGCAGTAGGAGCACGATTTTGAGTCGTGGTCGCGCTCCAGGCACCTAAGACACACCAAGTGTGTATCCGTCACTGACATGGCACGGTGGCAAGTGCCGCACAGCTTGAATCCAGAAGTCTTCTTGGTCTTGGTGAAAGAACCTACACATCATAAAACGTTCGACAAAATGTTGAAAAAACCCTGCCAAAAGTGACAGAGGGTAGCTCTCTTCACGGATCTCCGCTGGCTGGCGCAGAAAAAAAAATTGACATCAGCGCGCCAGGGTGGCACCTATGTAGGTGGTGTGGATGTCACAAGGGCAGAGACAACGCTGACGACGTCACACGGAGCCGACCAATGCCACCCAATGATATGCAAGGGTACTTAACGAAGAAAAATCTTCTCCTTCCATACTGACACCTGCAAAATTCAAAGGTAAGGAAACTGTGGCTAGATGTTATATCTAACTGAATATGCTTCACCTGTAGAACCAGACTAGAGTGAAGATTTTTAAATAAATGCTCCTGCGTGCTGTCAGGTGGCACCACATGACGCAATGGGGACCTTGCACCACCACTTCAGTAATGTAGTGGAGCAGCATGTAGGGGCCACCCTTCGTGCAGATGTTAGTTTATGCATTGCGCTTTTTCTGTGCCCTCAGACACGAATCAGCTTAGACAAACTGCAGGTGACTTTGCAAAATTTTAACTTTGGGCCTTTTTAAAATGTTCAGGTATCCACAGCAAGGTCAGAGAGTGCATGTTTTGCGTTAAAAAAAAGTATACACCAAGGAAAGTTTTACCAAAGGTAATTAACTTGTTCTTCTGATGGATACTTCCAACTGCAGATTTCTCTAGGATATATACCCAAGCAGTACCTCTCAAAAGTTGGCAGGTCTGAGGAGTGGATTACAACCAAAAAGTCCTACAAGACTGAGTGGGCAAAATGGCACTCTTGGCAGACCTGGCTGTCAATATGTTAGTGCCTGGTGAATGATTGCCCGGAAGCCCATTTTGCAGCCTGGCAGATGTTTAACACAGAACCACCCTCCATAATGCCTTTGGGTTGGCCTTTGTTCTGGTGGAGTAAGTCAGCTGGCCTTCAAGGGGTTCCTTCTTGGTCAGAGCATAACACATTTTTATACCCTGGCCAATCCATCTTGACAAACTCTTCTTCTGTAGTGCTTTTCCCTTTTTAGCACCAGCAAACTCCACAAAGAATTGATCATGCACACAATGCTCCCACTTACATTCAACATAAAAGCTTAAGGCTCTCTCTGGGTCAAGCCAATTAAGTATCTGTTCCTTTTTTCGAGGGATGAAATGGAGAGAAAAAACTGAGAGAAAAAGAGTGATTGATTATCCTTTGTAAAAGGGCAATACCACTTTAGATAAAAAGGTGTCCTAGGTCCTCTGCACAAATTTGTCTGGAAAGAATGTGGCGTAAGAAGGCTGAACTGACAGAGGCTGCAGCTCACTAATGTAACTCATAGAGATGACCATAATGAGGATCACCATCTTAACAGTGAAAAGCTGTAAGGAACAATTGTGCATAGGCTCAAATAGGGTGCAGGTGAGCAACATCTCAGCTAGCGCCAAGATGCTCCTTGGAGTGAACGTCGTGCTTTATAAATAAACTCATTCATTCATTCAACGTCAGAACTGAATTAAGGTCCCATTGGGGCATTATGAAAAGTGTCAGGATAAACGTGTTAAGCCACTACTTCCCAAACATTTTAGAACCACAACTCAATTTTTAGAAGAACACACTTTTGCGACTCACCTGGATTTAATGGATAAGAGGAGCGAGATTGTTTTAAAGTAACTAAAGAATTGTGTGGTAACACATTGCTATTCAAATACATCCACCCCTCCTTCACTAGTTTCTTGAGTCCTGATGAAGACCCCCCAATAAGGATGAAGCTACCTTTATGAATATAGGGGTCGAAACATTGACATATTGTAATTTATATCGAACATAGGTGACAGAGACTTGTTTATCTGTGCCTACAATGTTATGATTTTGTTCATATTCATTTGCCAAGTAAAAGGCTGGATTGGTTCTATAATGCTTGGATGTATTTGAACAACATTACCTTTCCGTTCCATTACACCATCACGCAACCTTCCCTGAGCACTCACCCCTTCCCTCTTTTCTGAGCACCAAAGTGTACCATTGTTGATTTATCTCATGTCCTTTTGTTTTGATGAATTCAACTCTCTGTGATGCAAATTAAATCACAAGAAATCATCCATTTTTTGCAGTGACGTTTGAATTATTTCATGTATTTGAATTTGGTTCCACATATGTGTTTTAGAAATCAACTTGCCACTGTGACCTTTCATATCGTACCATTGTTTACCCGGGTCCAGTGGTCTTACAGGTTACCCCATTTATAAAACTCTAAGGCTCATACGTAAGCCTTAGCAAGACACTGCAATGGGAACGCCACTGCAAGTTCCTGCAGGGCATGGACTGTTAAGTCCATGCCCTGCAGGAACTGTGGGTGCTTGCAGACAGGGGGGCACACCATGTGCCCCCCTGGATGCATCCTCTGGCACAGAGTCTCTAGCGGGTGATTTGTTTCCTCACCACCATGAAAACTGTGGTGGTGAGGAAACTCCTAATATGCTTGGCGGTGCCGCAGTGGCACCGCCAGCATATATGGGGCCTCAGATCACTGGAAGACTGCCAAGGATTGCAGATCCCTAGTGCCAGCAGCGGTCCCATGGCTGTCTGACCGCCAAACTTGTTATAGGGCGTTGGACTACCGGTGCAGCGGTAGCCGCACCATCACCATGGGTTTGGCGGCCCAGTGGACCGCCAAACTCAAAATTAGGCCCTTAATCTACTTATGCATAAGAACACAATTTTGACCTTTTGTAACCAGCGCTCATGTATAGCGCTCCAATACTAGTTTAGTTCACTCTACATAAAATTGCACCCCTCCCCCCAAAAAAAGAGCCAAGAGGTATGAGGGCAGAAAGAGAGTGCCATGAAACAAATGGTGAGACTGGTAGATAAGCAGAGAGTAGGAGAGGGCCCTATGCATTTTCAAGGGACTAGCAGGCAGGCGACAGAGAAAATTAACACCTCTGCCAGCAGGTAGCCTCTTGTTCATCTTCCTTTTATTGTGCAGCACTGAGCCAATAAAAGGAGGACCAACATACATTTTTTGAAATGGTAATTTTTGTGGGCAGTTTTGTAAAAATCGCGTCATTTTTACAAATGTGCATATTTTGCAATTTGTTTGCTAATCGCAAAAACCGTGATATCCCCGGGAGTCTGCTTAAAGCACTTTGGGAAAAGTTCAGTGTTCACTAGTCTTGGCACTGCATGTACTCAGTGGTGGCGAAAAATCCAGCCCCGGGAACATCACACTGGTTAAAGATGTTCTGAGCCACCTAGGGATGGAGGCAACATTCGAGGTCCACAAGCGGACATCTGCTCAAATGGCCTGCTCTGGCATTTAGAGACCCTGCCAGGTGATAGATCATTAGGAAGATTCCCTGCTGACTTAGCCACCTCCAAAGGCACAGAGCCTCTTGGGCAAGAAACCAAAACTCTGCCCTGCTTGTTGCAGTACCATATGGCGAGTGTGTTGTCTGTGAGAACCTGTACAGCTTCCCTTTGCTGGTTGGTAGAAATGCCTTTAAAGCGAGTGGGATGGCCCAAAGCTCCTACGGGTTGATGTAACGTTGGTGCTCAGCTGGAGATCACAGAACTCTGAATTTTACCTATCCCAGATGGCCTGATGATGAAAGCTCGTAATCATTTTTTAAATTTTTATCTGTTTATTGAGTTTCAACATATATAACACATAATACATCTGTATGGGAAATTTGCAATACCAATAAACATTTACAGAGATCATAATGTTTCAAGCAGTGTACCAAAATGCAAACAGTTGATGGCTGTTCTGTGTATATTCATGTAACATGGTGGCTTATGTCCAATACAGCAAAAATACATCACATCAAACAAGATATGCTGCCATTTCCATAAAGGGTCAAATTACCGGTGCCTTTGTCGCATACAAATTTGTTCCACATGCATCTTGCCCAATACCTCCTGTCAGCCCTGCCGTAACGTCAGGGTTGATGATCAAACTGCTTTAGATAGAACCATAGAACTTTTGTCAACAAATCAGAAGGAAAAGGATGGGAGATCAGGGGGCCCAAGATAAGGGGAGGCACGCCATGCCTGCCATAATAATGCCAGTTTGACAGTTAGTTATGTCCGTGTAAGTATCACACTGCTGCAGATAAAAGCTCATAATCATAACATGAATGTCCAAGACTAGATACAATGGTGGGAAGGACTTGAGAACCAGTGTTTCCAAGATGGTGGTACAAAGAGAACCCTATATGTGGGCATAAGGTGGGATTTCGGCTTGGAGATGGGAAAATGCAGAGATGTCAAGAAAGCAACCTTCAATCTGAGTCATCCTTGAATGAATGCAGCAAGAGACCATTTTTGGAACACCAGGGGAGTTGAGGTGAGGCTAAAAGGTAGAACAGTAAACTGAAGAGCTATGATCCCCTGTGAACTGTAGTTAGCATTTGTGGGATTTTAGGACAGTTATATTAAAATGCGTGTCCTGCAAGTCTAAGGGCACCATCTAACCTCCTGGGTCCATAGCTGAAAGACCTGAACCAGAGTGAGCATCTTGAATTTGTACTTTTGCAAGAAAGCTTATAGTGGTTGACATCTATAATTGGTGTGAGACCATAATTTTCCTTTGGTAACAGGAAGTAGTGAGAATGCCACCCCTCGCTTCCCTTTGCTTCTGACGACCTCCCAGTGGCACTCTTGGCCAAAAGACTGACCACCTGTATCAAAATTGTGGTATTGTATGATCAGACTTGATCTAGTGTATGGAGAATACGAGGGGGGATGAGAAGAACAACAGGGCGCTACCGCTCTAAATAATTTGCAACACGCACTGAGCCAATGTGACAGACTCCCGGCTGGGCAGGAACAATTGGATGATTCCTCCAACCAGCTGACTGTGGCTTTGGAAGGGCAAATCCGAACAGTTTGGCAGCTAGTAGGGAGGAGAAGAGAAAAGACTGCTGCTTCTGCCGATATGATCTGTTTTATCTGCAACCGCCTCCTATGGGCAAGAAGTCTAGGTGAGTTGCTGTAGTGGCTAGGAAGGTTGTTACTGCCTGTATGTCAGACCTCATGAGTAGCTCTACATTTTCTATACTGTTGGTGAAATTAATAGGCTGTCAAATCAACTGTGGGGAATGGACCATGTCATGGCTCTCCTTCAATCTCAGAGGCAGCATTCTTCCCAAAAAGTCTAGGCCCATCAAAGGGCATGCCCATCAAAGACACTGGATATGAGACCTGACCACTACACTGTTGTCCATGGGATGACCCACAGTCAGTGGTATAAACAAAAGCAAGCACCACATCTTTCTTCAGGTTCTGTCCATCTTGAATGTGTGGGCAAAGTTCACCTTGAGGTCCTCTGGGACGGCCATCAAGATTTTGCTTAGTATATCTCACAAAGCATAGGTGTTCCTGCACAGAAAGAAAACAAGTTACTTACCTGTAACTTTGGTTCTCCAGTATTGGACACTTTCATAGATTCCCATGCTTGTAACATTCCCCGTCGTCGGAATGGGAGTCCCCGGTATACATAAAATAGCAATAGAAACCATTACCAAAACAGAAACTAGGCCTAGGCCCATTCTAGTTTTGTAACATATCCACCTCTTTTTGTAAAAGAGACCAAATAAAGTAAACAACCAATCAGATCAGCCTCACCCCTTAGAACCCTCCTGAGAGAAGCTCAGAGCCTCAGAGTTTCGTAGCCGTTGTGTAACCATACTACTGAAGGTGCTAGAGGCTGAGCTTTCCCAGGGGAGGAGGGTGGGTCGCATGGGAATCTATGAAAGTTTCCAATACTGGAGAAGAACAAGTTACTTACCTTCGGTAACGATGTATCTGTAAGAAACATTAGTTAGTTAGATTCCTCACCTTAGAATATCCCCAGGCGTCAGACTGGATCCGGAAGATTTTTCGTCAGCAATACCCCTTGCGCGTCGCTAGGCGTCGTCTGCGGCTCCGCGTCCGTCGTCGGCGTCGTGCGCCGGGATGACGTCGTCGGAGTACTTAGACGCCGCCCTCGCGCGCTGACGTCAGTTCTTGTACATAGCCTTCCGCGCCAGGAACGCAGAGCCATGCAAAGACCGACACTGGTGCCAAAAATAAAATCTAGGGGCCTGAAAAGGATAACCTTAACCCTAGATGTCAGTTCGCAGAACGGGGAGGATGGGAGGGTCGGTGAGGAATCTAACTAACTAATGTTTCTTACAGATACATCGTTACCGAAGGTAAGTAACTTGTTCATCTGAAAGAAACACGTTAGTTAGATTCCTCACCTTAGAATAGATACCCAAGCAATACCATCCCCGGTGGTGGGTCTGCGAACCAAGATCACACCAGAAAGTCCTGGAGGACAGAACGGCCAAAGAAGCCATCCCTCCGGACTTGGCTGTCAAGGCAATAATGCCTGGCAAACGTGTGTAGCGAAGCCCACGTCGCCGCCTGACAGATGTCCTGCAAAGGGACTCCCCGTCCCAAGGCAGTAGTAGCCGCCGTGGCCCGAGTAGAATGGGCGCGCAGCCCAACAGGAGGGTCCTTTTTAGCCAAGGAATAGCAGATTTTGATACACAAAACGACCCACCGAGAGATGGTTCGTTTGTACACAGCTTTCCCCTTCTTAGCGCCCACGTACCCAACAAAAAGCTGGTCGTCCACCCGGAACTGTTTTGTGCGGTCCAGATAAAAGGAGAGCGCACGTTTTGGGTCCAGACGGTGGAGCCTCTCTTCCTCTTTAGAAGGATGCGGAGGCGGAAAGAAGGTGGGCAAGGTGACAGACTGCCCAAGGTGAAATGGAGTCACCACTTTAGGAAGAAAGGAGGGACGAGGCCGAAGGACAACCTTGTCCGGATGAACAGACAGAAAAGGAGGCTTTGAAGATAAAGCCTGGAGCTCACTCACCCGTCTAGCCGAGGTGATGGCCACCAGAAAAGCAGTCTTTAGAGTTAGAAGACGAAGAGGGCAATTGTGAAGAGGCTCGAAGGGAGCGCACATCAGGAATGTCAAAACCAGATTCAAGTCCCACTGAGGCATCACAAAAGGGACAGGAGGGAACGTGTGTGTAATGCCTTTGAGAAAGCGCGTAACCACAGGGGACTTGAAAAGAGAAGGCTGATCAGGAAGCCGCAAGAAGGCGGAGATGGCAGCAAGATAACCTTTCAGGGTGCCCAGGGCAGAGCCCTGCCGGGCCAGAGAAAGAAGGAAGAGGAGAACCTCAGAAAGAGGGGCGGAAAGGGGATCCACAGCCTTTGCTGTGCACCATGCCACAAATTTGTTCCACCGGCAGGCGTATACCGACTTTGTGGAGGGACGCCTGGCTGCCAGAATGATATCACAGACTTCAGGAGGCAAGTCAAATGGCATCAACTGCCGCCGCTCAATCTCCACGCATGGAGGTGGAGGCTGGACAGGTTCGGGTGGAGGACCGTCCCCTGCTGCTGCGACAGAAGATCCTCCCGAAGGGGCAGACGTATCGGGGGATCGGTCAACAGACTGAGTAGCTCGGGATACCAGTACCTTCGTGCCCAATCCGGAGCCACCAAGATGACTTGGTCCCGGTCGTGCCTGATCTTCTTCAGCACTCTGGGCAGAAGTGGTATAGGCGGAAAGGCGTACAACAGACCGCAACTCCACTCGTGACGAAAAGCGTCGCCGAGCGAGTGCCGCCTTGGAAATTCCAACGCGCAGAACTGCTGACATTGCGCGTTCTCTTCGGTGGCGAATAGATCTAACCAAGGCTCTCCCCACTGCTGAAAGAGGCCTTGCGCCACTTCGGAGTTCAGACGCCATTCGTGATCCATCATGCACCGGCGGCTGAGTTCGTCTGCTCTGGCGTTCAGAGAGCCCGCCAGATGTTGAACCACCAGGGTGACGCCCTGGTGTTCCAGCCATGTCCAGAGGCGCAGAGCCTCCTGACAAAGGGTCCACGACCCCACCCCGCCCTGTTTGTTGCAATACCACATGGCGGTGGTGTTGTCCGTGAACACCTGCACGACACTTCCCCTGACAGAGGGAAGGAAGGCTTTCAGTGCAAGCCGGATCGCTCTCAACTCCAACAGGTTGATGTGGAGACGAGACTCCGCCGGAGACCAGAGGCCTCTGATCTCCGCCTCTCCCATATGGCCACCCCATCCCAGGAGGGACGCATCCGTCACTACGACCATGCTCTGGTTGGGGAAGGGAGAGGCTCTTGCCCATGACCCACTCGCGGTCCGTGAGCCACCACTGCAACTGTTGTGCAGTGCCCTCCGAGATCAAGACATGGTCGGACAGGTTGCCGTGATGCTGGGCCCACTGAAACTTCAGGTCCCACTGCAGAGCCCGCATGCGCCGCCTGGCGTGATGCACTAGTAGGATGCAGGAAGTCATCAGCCCCAGAAGCCGCAACACTAGCCTGACCGAAACCCGGGATAGAGGCCGAAAGATGGGAATCAGGGCCCGTATATCCCGGACCCGCTGTTCCGGTGGATGGACCCGGAACCGCGCCGAATCGAGAACCGCTCCGATGAAGAGGAGCTTCTGAGAGGGACTCAGGTGTGACTTCGGCACGTTGATGGAAAACCCCAGCAAATGCAGGAGATCCGCCGTAGTCTGGAGGTGGGAGACGACTGCCTGGGGCGAGCCCGCCTTCAACAACCAGTCGTCGAGATAGGGGAAGACTGGAACCCCTGATCTGCGCAGATGAGCTGCGACCACCGCCATCACTTTCGTGAACACCCGAGGGGCACTGGTGAGGCCGAAGGGGAGCACGGTAAACTGAAAGTGCTCTTGGCCCACCGTGAACCGCAGGTAACGCCGGTGGGCCGGCAGGACGGGGATGTGGAAATAAGCGTCCTGCAAGTCCTACGCTACCATCCAGTCTCCAGGGTCTAGGGCAGCTAAAACCTGAGCCAACGTTAGCATCTTGAACCTTTCCTTGCGGAGGAAGGCATTGACGTTCCGGAGGTCCAAGATAGGGCGGAGGCCCCCCTTGCCTTTCTTGGGAACCAGAAAGTAGTGGGAATAACAACCACGACCTACTTCTGGACTCGGAACGCGCTCGACGGCCCCCTTGGCCAAGAGAGCCGAAACTTCCTCGCGGAGAAGATCCAAATGATCCCCCGAGATACGGTGGTGCTGCGGTGGCATGGCTGGAGGGGTCGTCTCGAAGGGGAGGGAGTAGCCCCTTCGGACGATTTGCAGCACCCACCTGTCCGATGTTATGGACCGCCAGTGGAGCAGGTGATGGCGAACTCTGCCGCCCACTGGCGTGGAATGGGCCTGAAAGCTCGGACTAGGAAGGCTTTGAGGCGGATGCTGCCGGGGTGGATGTGGGCTGACCACGTCGGCCTCCATTTCCGCCACGGCGGAAGCCACGTCCGCGACCGCGCGCAGGTTGGTTCTGCGGCTGGTGGCTTTGCGGACGTGAGGAGGCGCCCCTTCCTTGGCCACGAAAGGGGCGAAAAGCGGAGGTGTGCGCCCGCGGAGCCGCGAGGCCCAAGGACTTGGCCGTAGCCCGGGAGTCCTTAAAGCGGTTCAGCGCACTGTCCGCCTTCTCACCAAACAGGCGAGTGCCATCAAAGGGCATGTCCATGAGGGTTGTCTGGACATCCCCGGAAAATGACGTGGACCGCATCCAGGCGTGGCGGCGGAGCGCCACCGTGGTGGAAATCGCCCGACCCAGCGAGTCCGTGGTGTCAAGCCCACATCGTATGGCGTGCCGTGCTGCATCCCTCCCATCGGCCAAAGCCTGGGTAAGACGCGTCCGGACCTCCTCCGGACACAGGGGCAGCACGTCCTCCACCGTATCCCTCAGGGAATGGGAATAACGGTCCAAGAGACAGGCGGTATTTAAGGACCGCAGGCCCAAACTAAGGGACGAAAACAGTTTCTTGCCGAACTGCTCGAGTCTCTTGGAATCCCGATCCGGCGGAGCGGTCGGGAAGGAGGATTGGGAAGTAGAGGCCTGGATAACCAGACTCTCGGGGGTGGGATGTTGGGACAGGAAACTGGGGTCGCCCGGAGCAGGGCGGTGGCGCCTGGCAACGTTCCTATCCACAGGAGGAACTGTGGAGGGCTTGGACCAGGTGCCCTGCAGAACGTCAGTGAGGGCCTCGTTGAACGGCAGCAGAGGCTCAGTGGAGCTTGCTGAGGTTTGAAGCACCTCAGTGAGGATGTTAGTCCTCACAGCCACGGCAGGCAACTCGAGCCCAAGGGCCTCGGCCGCCTTGCGCAGCACCACAGAAAATGCTGCACCCTCCTCCGAAGCCACGGTCGGAGGAGAAGTGAATCCAGTGTCTGGCGAGGTGTCCAGCCCACTGGCCTCCCCCAGTTCATCTGCCCAGTCCTGAGAAAGCTGTGACTGAACAGCCAGAGGGTCCTCGAACCCCTCCCAGTCGCCCCCTTCTTCCGATTCCTGATAAACAGGAGGAATGATCGGAACCGGACTGTAGAGATGGTAGGACTCAAGCGGCGCCGGATGCGGCGTCGGCGGACGCCGTGCCGGCGTCGGGTCCGGATGAGGGCTAAACCGGGGTGTCGGCGTCACAGGCGTCGGCGGCGCCGGTGACGGCGTCGGTGGTTCAGGCGTCGGCGCCGGTGGAGGAGTGACTAGGTCAACCGGCGTCGACTGGGGCCCAGGCAAGGGCCCCGCGGGGACCTGCGGCGTCGAGACCGGAGTCGTCGACGGCGCCGGGGCCGGAGCCGCCGGCACGCGAGGTCGCCCAGTCGAGTCCGCGGGGCCCGAAGGCGCGCCAGCGGGCGTCGACGGCGGGGCCAGGCTCCTCATGGCCGAGAGGAAGGCACTGATCTCCGCCGGCGCCGCGTCAGCCCCAGGGACCGGAAGGTATGGGGGCGGACGCGGCACCTGCGGCTCCGCCGGAGCCGCGGGGGTGGAACCACCCTGACCCTCGGCCGAGTCGCGCGACCGGCGAGGGGAGTCCGAAGAGCGATGTCGCCTCTTGGACTTCTTTGAGCGTTTGGACTTACCCGACGACTTGGAGCCGGACGAGCGATGGCGTCGGCTAGGGCTCCGCGAGCGATCCTTGGACCTCCTCCTGGACCGGGATCGCGCACGACGCGGAGCCGAGTGGCGAAGCTCGAGAAGCTTGCGGGACCGCTCCCGCCTAGCCTTCGAAGTCAGGGCCTGACAGTCATTGCACGACTCCGCGTCGTGGTCGGGGCCTAAGCAGTAGAGGCACCGGCGGTGGTGATCGGTCACCGACATCAGACGATGACAATCCTCACAAGCCTTGAACCCAGGCATCCTACCGGCACCAGATGTCGACAGACAAGGATCAAAAATGATCAAAAAAGATTTAGTCAAAAAAGACTAAAAGGGGTAGCTCTCCCGGATCTGCGCTTACTGGCGCGGAAAAAAGAAGAACTGACGTCAGCGCGCGAGGGCGGCGTCTAAGTACTCCGACGACGTCATCCCGGCGCACGACGCCGACGACGGACGCGGAGCCGCAGACGACGCCTAGCGACGCGCAAGGGGTATTGCTGACGAAAAATCTTCCGGATCCAGTCTGACGCCTGGGGATATTCTAAGGTGAGGAATCTAACTAACGTGTTTCTTTCAGATCCAAAGTTACAGGTAAGTAACTTGTTTTCTTACTCCAGGATTGGAACTTTCATAGATTCCCATGCTTGTATCAGAGTAGCTAGCAGTTATAAGCATATTTTTAGAACCATGATAATTATAAAACCAAGAACAAAGCAATAGCCCATTCACCATAATGACAACTTCAATGGTCAATAAACATTCTTAGAAACATTAGAAATTATAAACACATGAGGTTCAAAAATGTGCAAGAGCTGAAAAACAGTAAATTGGAAGGAGGGATGAAAGGGAAAGCTCACCACTACTGAAAGAGGTTCCTAAGGACTGCCTGTCCCACTGCTGTGTCTGCGTTGAAGAATCCAGGCAGTAATGTCTTGTAAATGTATGAGTTCTGCTCCAGGTTGCTGCTCTGCAGATCTCCCGGATAGGAACTCCAACAAAGAGGGTTGTCGAAGAAGAAACTGCCCTCGTGGAGTGAGCACGGACCCGACCTTCCAGGGGCTTACCTGCTGCTCTGTGATAATACTGGATAGCGCTGGTAATTCAATAAGCAATCCCGTGCTTGGAAACTGTTTACGAGGGGTGCTAAACGATACCAACAGTTGAGGAGACTTCCTGAAATCTTTAGTACGTTGAAGATAGAATTTTAAGCACCTCTGAATGTCCAGTGAGTGGAGTGCCTTTTCTGACGGAGTAGTAGGTTGAGGGAAAAAAGGTTTTAAGTATGACCGGCTCATTCAAATGAAAGTCTTTAGGCACTTTTGGTATGAACTTTGGGTTAGTACGGAGTATCACTGTACCCTTTTTAAACTGGAGAAAAGGTTCCTGAATGGTGAGAGCCTGCAATTCACCCACTCTTCTAGCCGAAGTCAAGGCTAGCAGAAGAGCAGGAGAGGAATTTCAAATCCGCCCGGTGAATAGGTTTGAAGGGATGCTTCATGAGCTGGGTGAGAACCAAGTTAAGGTGCCAAAGAGGAGGTGGAGGCTTGACTGGAGGAAAGACTCTGAAAAGGCCCTTGAGAAACTGTTTAATTATCCTTGCCGACCACAGGGAAGGACCAGAAGACGTGCGTCTGAAGCGAGAGATGGCGGCAAGGGGAAACATCCTTTACCACGCAACCATTACAACGCGGTATGGTTACATCGTGGTTTTTACAACGAAAGTCGTTACACCGACTTGCACTGGAGGGCGCTCTAGACTAAGGAATAGTGTGAATTACTATTCCAACACCTTCCCTACTGTACGTAGACTGGAGTTGGAATAGTAATTCACACTATTCCTAAATCCAGCGCCCTCCAACGCAAGTCGATGTAACGACTTGCGTTGTCAAAACCGCGATGTAACATACCGCGTTGTGATGGTACGCGTTGTACCATCATACATCCGGCGGCAAGATGAACTTTGATGGATGAGTGAGCCAGCCCCGATTTTGCTAATGAAAGAATGTAAGGAAGAACTTCATGTGGTTCGGAAGAAAGAGGATGGATGCCCTCTCATTGGCACCAAATTCAGAAACGCTTCAACTTCAACTTGTATGTCTTGTTGGTACTTGGGGCACGTGCCTGAGAAAGTATATCTCTACATTCTGTTGACAGGGTCAAACCAAGAAATTCTCGGTGCTCAGGAGCCATGCCGACAAATGCAGGGATTGAGGATCCGGGTGCCAGACTTGGCCCTGGGACATCGTCAGCAGCGAAGAAATCGGCTGCAATGGAAGCGGAAGGTCCAGGGAGAGGAGATGCAGCTCTGTGAACCAAAACTGTCGGGACCACGCAGGAGCTATCAAAATCATCTTGCAAGTTTCTGCTTTGAGCTTCCTGAGAAGCCTGGGGATCAGAGGAATGGGGGGAAAAGCATAAACAAATGCGCCTGACCAGGCTATCGAAAGCACATTCCCCAATGATCCCGGATGGTGAAGCCTGCTTGCGTAAAATCAGCATTTCTTCTTCTCCGGTGTGGCAAAGAGGTCTATAGAAGGCCTGCCCCATAGGCGAAAAACCTTTTCCAGAGTGGACTGGTCAAGTTCCCATTCGTGGCTGACCAATTTCAGTCTGCTCAGGGTGTCCGCTGTCTTGTTGAGAACGCCTGGAAGGTGCTCCGTTTTCAGCGATATCCCCTGATGGATCGCCCATTCTGAAATTGTCTGGGCTTCTTGTGACAAAAGACGAGATCTGGTGCCGCCTCCCTTGTTTATATAATGCATGTCCATCGTATTGTCTGTACGTCAGTCAAATTCACTTTATTCGGTTAGTTAAAACCATAAAAGCATACTATAAATATACAATAAAATATCCAAGAAATATCATAAAATACAATCCAATTCATCAATATACACGTTAAAAGAAATCTCATCAAGTAACTATCAGTGTACACAAATTATGATCATACCCTACTTTCTTTATTCTGACTGCAGCAATTAAAAAGCTAGCAATACTAAAAATTTCCCACGCATTATTTAACATTTGGAGATAAATGAGGGCCGGTCTTGCCTGGATAAAACGCTTTACCTTTCAAAATCGGAATTATAAATCGTTTCCGAATATGTAAAAAGTGCTCACAAAATAGAACAAAGTGCATGGAGTCCTGAGTGGAAAAGTTGTCGCAAGTGCATACATTTAAATCCTCCAACTTTTTCCATCCCTTGGGTTCAGCAAAAAGCAGGTGCAATTGATTCAATCTGAATCGAATCAGGAGAAAACGATGCTGCTGATTTGACACTATAGTCAAATACGGCTCAATCGTTAATGTCGTGCATATCAACTGGTGTGCTCTCACAAGAGGCTTATTTAGTTCTTTTCGCTCTCGATCAGATTGGGATATTTGGGCATACATATTTTTAGCCCACAATATGTCTGCCTTAACCGTTTTTTCCGGAGAGCTAAATAATTCAGGTCTCCCTAAATATGTAGTAACACTTTTTACATAATTTAAGCATGTAATACGACCAACCAAATCGAGAGATAAACAATCACGAATAATATCACGATTCATCACGAGCTCAGGGTTAGTCCAAATACTGATCCATTTCAGCAGGGGAGCCACTTCTATAATATCTGAAATGAAACCAATGCCCAGCTCTTGATGAATGATATAAGTTGCAGTCGAGGATGGAACAGACAGCAAATTTCGTAAAAATTTGTATTCCACGATTTGGATAGCCTTGGTACTCCTATAACCCCAAAGGTCAGATCCATAACTCGCAATAGCAAGACATTTGGCCTTATAAATGCTTAACATAGCTTGGATGGGTCTAGAGCCCAATCTACGTCAAAATCTAAAACAGCAATAGATGATCTAGCCATAATGTTTCTTTTGGCCTGCATTTGTGGGATCCAAGACCCCCTTTTGTCAAATAGGACACCAAGATATGGGAATGACGTTACGCGAGTAAGTTCATTCCCCTCACAATAGTGAGTCTTATATTTCTTAGGCTTGGGTCCCATAATCATGATGTGGGATTTAAAAAAAATTACATTCAAATCCAGGGACTTCATGAAGGTAGCAAAAGTGGTCAAGAGATGCTGTAAACCATTTGCAGTTCTAGCTAAAAGGGCAGCATCATCTGCATGTAGGAGGGCTGGAATTAATTTCTGTCCTATACGAGGAATATCCATGCTAGCACCAGCTAAAATTCCATCAAGATTATTAATGTACAAGGTAAATAAAAGTGGAGGTAAAATGCAGCCCTGTCTCACACCTTTAATTATACGGATGTTGCGTGTTAAATCACCTTTTTGATTGAATCTTACTGTAGCTTCAAGATCTTGATGAAGATCCACTAAAAAATTTACAATGTTCTCATCTACTCCAAGCTTCAACAGTAAGTGCCATAGCTTAAATCTA
This sequence comes from Triturus cristatus, assembly GCF_964204655.1. NCBI lineage: Eukaryota > Metazoa > Chordata > Amphibia > Caudata > Salamandridae > Triturus > Triturus cristatus. The sequence goes on along the minus strand of NC_140585.1, from coordinate 1,237,545,435 downwards.
TTTACTCGGTCGAAGGCCGAGGAGAGGTCCATAAATGCTAGATGTAAAGTGCCCTTCTTTGCGAGGGTATATTTCGCAATCAACAGAAGCAAATTTAGCCATTGATCAGTGGTACCTCTCCCCTTCCTAAAACCATACTGCAGGTTGGAGAGAATATTAGCGTGATCCAGCCACTCCGTAAGCTTTGCCAGTACTGCTCTGCCTAAGACCTTTACAGCTGAATCAATCAAAGAAATAGACCGGTAACAGCGCGGATTGCTTCTTAGTCCCTTTTTAAAAACTGGTACTATTACTGATAACGACCAGGACTGTGGCAAACCCACTTTACAGGCACTGTTAAAAACATTAGCCAACAATTTAGACCATAGATATATTTGTTTTAAAAAGGTCAACTGGAACCCCATCTGGCCCCGGGGCTTTATTGTTAGACATTTGGTCTATGGCATTTGCTATTTCACTGTCTGTGAAAATAAGAGAATATTTTTTGCCCACATATATAGGATCCTTGGATTCAGTTTCTTCCTGGTACCCATATATAAATTTAAAATGGCTAACCCAATGCTTTTCACTTATATTACATTCCAATGTAGTTCCTTTATCCTCTGAGAAAAAAGGTCTGTTAACAGATGATTTCCCATGCTGGATCGCCCATTCCCAAATTGTCTGGGCTTCTTGTAACAAAAGACGAGATCTGGTGCCGCCTCCCTTGTTTATATAATGCATGGCCATCGTATTGTCTGTACGTATTAGAACTGCAGACTGCTGTATTGGTGGAAGAAAACCCTGCAATGCCAGGCGAAGTGCTCTGAGCTCCAGCAGATTGATAAGTAGAAGACGATGTTGGGGCAGCCAACGGCTGCTTACATGAAGGTCTTGCAAGACTGCTCCCCAGCCCTCCAGCGAGGCGTCTGTAGTTATTATCTGAGGAACAGGGGTGATCCAGAAGGCGAGACCTTGAGAAATGTTTTCCTCGTTCGTCCACCATGATGCGCCGTCCCTCATGGACACAGTAACGAAGATCTTGTCTTCGAAGGATCCGTCGACTTGGCACCACTGCAAGTCCAACTCCTCCTGGAGAGGACGCATCCGCAACCTGCAGTGAGGAATTAGAGGCATTCAGGAGGAAATTAACCCTAGGAGGGACTTGTAGAGGCGAACTGAAAGTGACTGTCTTTTTAACAGCAGACAGGCCATGGCCATCAGCTTTTCTTGCCTCTCCCAGGTGGGAAAAGCTTTGTTGATGGACGTGTCCAGAATGGCTCCCAGAAATCTGGCTGTTCTGGATGGACAGAGAGTCGACTTTTCTGTGTTGAGAGTCAGACTGAGATTGTAGAAAAGGCCTGTGTTGAGAGTCAGACTGAGATTGTAGAAAAGGCCTGTGTACGCTACAACTGATTCTTCTGCTGCATGCTTAGTAGAAGCCTTCAGCAACCAGTCGTCCAGGTAAGGGAAGACCTGATGCTGTTGTTTTCGTAGAAAAGCTGCCACCGGAGCTAATACCTTTGTAAAGATCCGCGAAGCAGATCGGAGTCCAAAAGGTAGGACCTTGAACTGAAAGTGGCTCTTGGCTACTGTGAAACGAAGGAACCTCCTGTGGGCTGGATGGATGGGTACGTGAAAGTAAGCGTCCTCTAGATCCAATGTGGCCATGTAGTCCCCTAAGTTGAGAAGACGAAGGTTGTCCTGCAGAGAAACCATTAGAAATGATTGTTTGATGAGATAGGTGTTGAGCTCCCTCAATCTAGAATAGGGCGCCACTTTTCTAAAGTCTTTCGGACCAGGAAGAACCGGAAGTAGAAACTCTCTCCCCGCTGAGAGAGAGGGACCTGTTCTATTGCTCTATTGAGGAACATTTGATGGACTTCCAACCGTAGAAGACGGAGATATTTTGACGCAGTGGCGCGAAGGGGCTTGGAAGGTGGTGCCTGGACAAATTCCAGAGTATGGCCACATTGAATGATCTTCAGCACCCAACGGTCCGATGTTATTTGCTGCCAGTCGGGAGGTAATTTGAAATTCTGCCTCCCACTGATGTTACAGGAGGAGAAGGGACAGTAGTAAGAGCCAGCAAGCCGCTATTGATGCTTAGAGGAGTCGCTCCCCTGGCGTCCTTGTCTTTCTCTGTTGTTCGATCCAGAGAAAGAGGAGGATTGATTTTGCCGCTGGTTATAATTCGGCCGGTAAGATTGCGAGTTTGATTCATATGACGAATACTGTTGTTGATGGTATCCTCCTCTGTACATGGCATTAACTCTACCTCTGGCTCCACAGAAGGGGACCTTGCAGTACTGCAGAGTCCCTAAGGATTTTGCGGTTTCCGTGTCTTTCTTAATGTCCTGGCGCGCATCATCAATATGTTTCCCAAAGAGCGCCTCTCCATCAAAGGGAAGATCCAAGATCTTGTTTTGGACCTCAGGACGAAACCATGTAGCCCGCAGCCAGCCTTGACGAGGAAGGACAGCAGCGCCTGCAGGGGAGTGGAACGCAGTTGTTGCAATGTCCATTGCACAGTCAATGACTTCAGCAGATGTTACCTCTCCCTGATGAAGAATCTTCTTCGCTTCTTTTTTGGCATCTTCCGGCAATTGGTCCAGACAGGGGGAAAGGTCGCACCACATCTGGCGATCGTAGCGACCAAGTATCGCTGGACATGGAGGAAAACCTCTTGCCCGCTTATTGAGGTGTCTGCCCTCTTTATCTGGAGGTGTTGTGAGGGGAGCAGAAGGATTCCTAGACTTTCTTTGGGCAGCCTGAGAGATGTCAGAGTCTGGTTTAGGCTGGCTGACCAAGCAGGCCGAGCTATCGTCCGGAGCCTTATATTTTTTCTCAAGGCGAGGCAGTACCAGAATTACCGTGGCTGGACTCCGCATCACTTTCAACCCCTCATCCCAGACGTGACCAACAATAGGAATGGACCAAACGGATTTCTTGTAAGGCTCCTTGAAGTCATAAAGGAAGCATTCAGTCTGCACCGTGGGCATGGGCAGTTCAAATCTCTTAGCAGCCCTTTCCATCAAATTATGGAAACCCCCTATGTTTGCAGGGGGGGAATCAACAGGTGCTGGTGAAGGAGAAGCTGGATCAGGAATGACATAGTCATCCCACTCTGTGATCTGGTATTGTGACGTTGCCCTGGTCCTCATCAGAGGTGTCATCCTGAACGAGAGGCACGATACGTGGTGCATCCTGGGCCACAGGTATTGGCTTAGGTGGTGGCAATTGAGGGGTAGCAGGCCGAGCAGGCGGAACAGCAGTAACTGGCACCACAACTGGAGCTGGAGGTTGTGTTGCGATTCTCCTCCTATAGTCCAAAAGAATATACTGTAAGTCCGCTAGTAGGGAGGAAGGCATAGAGACCATCTCCTGTTGGTAGTCGTCCTGATAATATGAGAAAGGATCATATTGCTGTTCCTCTACGTATTCCCCATCAGTCTGTATCCTGACACTTGATGTGTAATTGAGAAGGACTATCCGCATAGCCAAACGGTCCATCATCCTCTTCAGATCCCTCTTCTTCGAGGAGGAGTGCAGGAGGTAGAGGAGTCACCCTCCTGGGGGAAATCATCTCAGGTGTAATCTGGTGCTTTCTGACAGAAATAGTAATTTTTTACATCATCGACGAGGTCGTCGAAGGGACAGTCGATGACGAAGAGAGTCGTCGACGAAGAAATGAACGTCGTCGAATCAGCCGTCGTTGAGACCGTCGTCGTCATAGACGTAGTAGCCGTCGTCACCATCGTCGTCGACATCCTCGTCAACGTCAACGCCATCGACGACTACACAGCCACCACCGGCGCGGAACCCTGAAGCGTCAGCACCAGAGACGAGGAAATCACAGTCAACGAGCCCATCGACGGAGCCAGAGTTGAAGGAGAAGACTTAGACTGTACCTTTGATGATTTCGTCGACGGAGTCGTTGACAACGTCATTGACGAGTGAACTTTCTTCACAGATTTTACCTCAGAAGAGAGTGAGGAGGGCTTTTCGAAAGTCTTCCCTCTCCTTTACACCTCGGTGAGGAGATTCGCCAGGACTACGCCCTTCAGACCTATGAGAGGTCTTTTTTAAGGCCTTACCAGGACGTTCTTCAGAAGGCGAAGGAGAAGCTCTACCCCTTTTTACAGAACTTCTGGAAGATGTAGCAGAGGATGCCTCATCACTGTCACTAGAGACTGGTTGCTTCCTTGACTTGAGCTTCTGGAGCCAGGTCAAAAGACGACTCTCACGGTCTCGCAGAGTCTTCGTTGAAAAAGTGTGGCATATTTTACAGTCTGCTGCCTTATGGTCTGGGTACAGACAGTAAATGCAGTCCTTGTGCTTGTCCTCCACATATAACCTCTTTTTAGCACAAGTTGCACATGCTTTTAAGAGGGCTTTCTTCTCCTTAACAGACATCTTGACACGAAGTCCAAGCAGGCTTTGAAGAAAAAACAGGTGAAAAACTGTAGAAGTAAGATTAACAGGAAAAAACTGAGCAGAGCTTAGTAGAGACTCCCTTGCACAACATGCGGTAGAAAATCTGAGGCTCTGAGCTTCTCTCAGGAGGGTTCTAAGGGGTGAGGCTGATCTGATTGGTTGTTCACTTTATTTGGTCTCTTTTACAAAAAGAAGTGGATATGTTGCAAAACTAGAATTGGCCTAGGCCTAGTTTCTATTTTGTTAATGGTTTTTATTGCTATTTTATGTATACCGGGGACTCCCATTCCGACGACGGGGAATGATACAAGCATGGGAATCTATGAAAGTTTCCAATACTGGAGAACCAAAGTTACAGGTAAGTAACCTTTTTTCTTTCTGTGCAGGAACACCTATGCTTTGTGAGATATACTAAGCAAAATCTTGCTGGCCGTCCCAGAGGACCTCAAGGTGAACTTTGCCCACACATTCAAGATGGACAGAACCTGAAGAAAGATGTGGTGCTTGCTTTTGTTTATACCGCTGACTGTGGGTCATCCCATGGACAACAGCTTAGTGGTCAGGTCTCATATCCAGTGTCTTTGATGGGCATGCCCTTTGATGGGCCTAGACTTTTTGGGAAGAATGCTGCCTCTGAGATTGAAGGAGAGCCATGACATGGCCCATTCCCCACAGTTGATATGACAGCCTATCAATTTCACCAACAGTATAGAAAATGTAGAGCTACTCATGAGGTCTGACATACAGGCAGTAACAACCTTCCTAGCCACTACTGCAACTAACCAAGACTTCCTGCCCATAGGAGGCGGTTGCAGATAAAACAGATCATATCGGCAGAAGCAGCAGTCTTTTATCTTCTCCTCCCTACTAGCTGCAAAACTGTTCGGATTTGCCCTTCCAAAGCCACAGTCAGCTGGTTGGAGGAATCATCCAATTGTTCCTGCCCAGCCGGGAGTCTGTCACATTGGCTCAGTGCGTTTTGCAAATTATTTAGAGAGGTAGCGCCCTGTTGTTCTTCTCATCCCCCCTCGTATTCTCCATACACTAGATCAAGTCTGATCATACGATACCACAATTTTGATACAGGTGGTCAGTCTTTTGGCCAAGAGTGCCACTGGGAGGTCGTCAGAAGCAAAGGGAAGCGAGGGGTGGCATTCTCACTACTTCCTGTTACCAAAGAAAAATGATGGTCTCACACCAATTATAGATGTCAACCACTATAAGCTTTCTTGCAAAAGTACAAATTCAAGATGGGGGGCGTGGCCAGGCGCCGTGTGAAATGGCCGCCTGATCCCGGAGCTCCGCCGGGGCCGTTGGTGTCCCCTGTAAATCCGCCACATATCCGCGCTGGGAGATCGCCTGTGAGGTCCCCCCCAGCTCCCCCTGGCCCAGTGCCAAACTGGTGGCTCAGCTGACTCCTGCGGACGCCGCACGGCTCTGGGAAACGGCCGCGACGGGCGGCGGCAACCCGGCGCTTCTCCTCTGGAGCTCCGTTGACACTCCTGGCACCACCCGAGGCCCCGGCTTGGGCCTAGACAGCGACGCGCTCGGAGGGGCGCTGGCGAGGGGGGGAGTGGCGGACCGCTGCTGGACCCTGGCGCCCGTCTGCACTGGTGGCATGATTCCGACGCCCTGAGGGCGGGTGCGCTCTCGCAGCGGGGGCCGCAGCTGAAAAGGACGTCCATGGTCGGGAGAGAGGCGGCCGCATCGTGCCTGACCGCCGGCGGAACGAAGTGAGGGCCCCGGCTGGGGCCGCTGCTGTGAGGTGCCCTGCGCAGCTCGCCAGGTGAGGGCCCGCAATTGTGGCTGGGGACTAACTGGCCATTCGGTGTGTGACGGCGCGACTCGCGCCCGGCGACTGGGCTGCTCGGTTGCGGCGAGGGCCTCCTTCCCCGTGCTGGTCCCTGGAGGGGGCCTGGAAGCCACGGACACGCCGCACGAGCCGGGTTGGAGCTGGCGCGAACCAGACGGCGTTCAGGGGCTGCGGCAGGCGGGGGCACAGTCGGCCCACGAGATACCCGATACGCCATGCGGCCTAAAGGCGGCACCACGACCCAGACCAACAAGCTGGACCAGTACACCGTAGCCAAGGCGCCGCCGCAGCTGGAAGGGGCCGCAAAGGAGGCCGCAGGACCGGCAGAACCCTCCTTGACGTCCATTATTGCCGCAATCCAATCCCTGGGGACAAACTTGGAGACCAAAATGGACAAAATCACGATAGAGGTAAACCTGCTCCGAGCCGACCTGGGGAAAACCGCGGACCGGTCCAAGGCAAACGAGGTGGACATAAAGGCCCTGCAGGATTCGGAAAAGCGGCTCGAGGGCAGGGTGAATGACCTTGTGCATCAACACCGGCTGATGGCCCAGCGGCTCGACGACCAGGAAGGTAGGGCCCGGAGAAGCAACATCCGCGTCGTAGGTGTGGCGGAAGGCCTTGAAGGGGACTGCATGGAGCTCTTTCTAGAGGAACTGATCCTCGGGCACCTGAAACCCAAGCGCCTCTCGAAGCTCTTCACAATCGAGCGGGCGCACAGGGCCCCGATCCCGCGGCCCAGACCTGGGGCCCCAACACGGACGATTATAGCCAAAATACTGAATTACCGAGACCGGGATGCAATCCTCCAGGCGGCGAGACAGCACGGTGATCTACAGTATGAGGGTGCCACGGTCCGCTTCTTTCCTGATTTCACGCTACAGGTCCAGCGGGAAAGGCGTTCCTTTCAGGGGGTCAAGGCGGCGTTACGAGATCGTGGGATCCGGTACATGATGTTCTTTCCCGCCAAAGATTATGCCTGGTGGCAGATCCCTCTTCTTCACCTCGCCGGCTGCGGTGCAGGAGTGGCTGGATGCGGACGCGACGGCAGAGGCTTCCCGGCGGGACGACGATCGACGGCGGAGCACCGGGCACCCCTCCCCGGGGTCAGCTGCAGAACGTACGGAGGGTGGTGAGCTGAGTCAGCGGTCCTTGCGTTCCAGGTCGAACAGTCCCCGTTGGGACTCACCCAGGGACGGTGCAGGGAGATGAGACCACGAGAGCTGAGAGAAGACGCCGGACTGTAAAGTATACCATGGGGTTCCTTTGAAGGTGGTAGTTGCTGGGCCACGAGACATTATGCCTGCCTGCCCACTTTTCGGGGCTGGCTCCAGTTTAGGAGGGGCGCTGTGGCCTGAGGGGCGGCACAAACTGGGACACCACGGACAGGCGGCTAGGAGGGGGCTGGCCCACGAACTTCCCTAGTCGAGTTCCCCGGTGGTCCACCGGGGCAGGGTTGGGCGACAGGCGCTCTGCTAATTGGGGTGGTGGGTAGTTCAAAGCCCACGGAGCAGGGGGCAGGGAGGAGGGGTTTGTTTATGCAAGGGGGGGTAGGGATGTTGGGGTTGGATTCGAAGGGGAGGGAGTGGATTGCACTGTTCGCCAGGGCTGTTCTATTTGATATTCTGTGCAATTGTGGGGTGGGAACCAGGGAGGGGTGGGAGTTGGGGATCCTCTACGGTCACACAAACTATGTCAGCAAGTACGCAGCCGGGGTGGTGGGACGGAGCACCCTGATAAGGCACGGCTATGGCTAGGAGATGGGAAAAAAGTTTGAAGGTCCTTAGTTGGAACGTTAATGGTTTGGGGGACAGACTCAAACGCACTATAGTCCTGCAATTTCTCAAACGGCACCAACCGGATGTGGTGTTCATGCAAGAAACTCACTTGATGGGGAACGTCTGTCATGCCCTGAATAGATGTGGTTATATTCTAGCAGCACACTCAGGTTTCACCTCCGGATCGCGGGGGGTGGGGATACTACTGCGTCGCTCGTTGCCCCTCCACATAGATCTCACCAAGACTGACCCGCAGGGCCGCTTCACGGCTATATCTGGGCGGTGGGAAGGCCGTACGCTTAACCTACTCTCAGTATATGTCCAGCCAGGCCTCCAGGCCCGGGCCTTCGCAGTCCTGAGCACACTTCTCCTTTCACTTCCAGAGGGTCAGCTAGTACTGGGAGGGGACTTCAATGCAGTGGCATCAGGATCCCGAGATAGGCAGCCCCCCAGAGACCTGCCCCAGGGGCAAGGGTGGCTGGCGGACTTTCTTGAGGCCTTCGGGCTCACGGATGTCTGGCGCCTGCTCCATCCCACCGACAGCCAATTTACGTTTTTCTCAGGGGCGCATCACTCGTTCTCACGACTGGACTACATCCTCACCCTGCTGCAACAGGATATGGTGGTGCTGGAGGCAGAGCTCCTCCCAAGAGGCATTTCTGATCACTCACCGGTCCGTACACATATCACATTTGGGAGCGGTCGGGAGGGCTGCATAGCCCCAATAAACGCCTGGCATCTGAAACATGAGGTCACCAGGAAGCACATCTCCACCTCCATCTCACGCTACTTCGAGGAAAACGCTGGGTCGGTCGACTCCCCGGTCACCCTTTGGGAGGCATTTAAACCTGTGGTGAGGGGTGAGGCGCTCTAGGCCATAGCGGCCAGACGGCGGGAGCGGTGCCAGCAGGTCACGACACTGGAGGCAGATTTGGAGGTCCTGGAGAGGGAGGCGCCGGCAAGCGGCGACCGGGAGGTCAGACACACAATGCAATTAAAGGCGGCTGAATACAAAGCATTAGTGACCCAAGAAGCTCAGACTGTGACTAGGCACCGGCTGGGTAGAATATACGACCAGGGCGACAAAGCCGGGAAACTTATTGCCTGGCTCGAAAGGAAACAACGGGCCGGCAGGGTGGTGCCTGAGCTATGCACCGAGTCCGGGAGAGCGATTACAGAGCCCCGGGAAATAGTCAAACAGTTTGCCACTCATTACCAGCGGGTCTACCAGCGTGAGTCGGATCGGCCGGAGGAGGACTCCGTGGACCTCCTTACCGACATACTCATGCCCACCCTATCGGATGCAGACCGTGAGGCCCTGGATGGCCCGATCACCGAGACCGAGCTGCAGCGAGCGATAGGGGACCTCCGCCCGGGTAAGGCGCTCGGCCCCAATGGCATCCCAATAGAGATTTACAAGCTCCAGCCGGACGTCACTAGTAAGCACTTGAAACTCATGTTCGATCACAGCAGGGCAGTGGGAAAGCTGCCCCGGGATCAGCGTATAGCAACTATAGTGGCAATACCGAAAGAAGGTAAACCCAGAGACTCCTGTGCGTCCTACAGGCCGATTTCGCTTCTCAACGCGGAGCCCAAGATACTGGCGAAGACGCTGGCCAATAGGCTTAAGTCGGTGCTCCCTTCACTGGTCCATCCCGACCAATCGGGGTTCATGCCCCACCGCAACACGGCCCTCAATATCAGGCGACTGAATGGGGTATTGGGGCAGCGCCACAGACTGCAGGAGGACGCGGTGGTGGTCTCTTTGGACGCCACCATGGCATTCGACACCCTGGAGTGGCCGTATATGTTCGCAGTCCTGCGCAAACTAGGCTTTGGGCCTCAATTCATAGCGTGGGTGCGGCTACTATACACTGAACCCCTGGCGCAGGTGCTGGTGAACAACAAGCTGTCCGAAGTTTTCACGCTGGAACGGGGGACACGGCAGGGCTGTCCCCTCTCTCCTCTTCTTTTCGCCCTCTCCCTGGAACCACTCGCGGCCTGGATCAGGCAGGATGCCGCATTAAAGGGCATAGCATGGGCGGAGGGGTGGGAGGATAGAATATCCCTATACACTGATGACATACTCCTTTATCTCTCCAGGCTGCGAGGGTCGATAATAGTGGCACTTGACATACTGGCTAGTTTCGGTCGCAATTCTGGATTCCGGGTCAATTGGGCCAAATCACATCTATACGTCCTTCGTGGGAACCCTCCGAGGCTCCCGGACACTTGTCCTATTACGGTGGCAGAGGACGGGTTTAAGTACCTGGGTGTCTACATCACCGCTGATAAGGCCCAGCTATACGAGCACAATCTCAAGCCGCCACTGCAGCGGCTCCAAAGAGAGGCTAAATCCTTGCAGCACCTGCCACTGTCCTTGCTGGGCCGGGCAGCCCTGTTTAAGATGCTAGCGCTTCCTCGGTTCCTCTATGCGCTGCAAAACTACCCGGACCTGGTCCCGAACAGCTACTTCGCGGCCATCGAGGCCGCTCTCCGCGACCTCCTCTGGGCCGGGGCGCCCCGAATCTCGCTGGCTAAGCTCACCCTGGGGTGGTACGATGGCGGTATAGCCCTTCCCGACATCCGTAAATATTATTGGGCGGCCCATTTATCCGCAATAAACCAAGGGACGTATGGGGACGGGAACGATCTAGCCTACGGCATGGATAGATGGCTGCTTCCCGGGGGGAACTACGAAATAGCACTTTACTCGAGACGAGGTCTACGTAGACTCACCGGACCCACGCTCCATTCGGTACAGATTTGGCGCACCGCGCAGATGAAGCTCGGCTGGTCGGGAATCCTCACGATGGCCACACCACTTTGGGCCTCCAAAATATTGGGCAATCTGGGACGCACCAAGGGGTTCCGAAACTGGGACCTAATTGGCATCTCTCAAATTAAGGACATCTGGGGCCCTACAGGGATCCGCACGTTTGCGCAAATGCGAGAAACATATGAACTGGCGCAAACCGAATACTTTAGGTATTTGCAGGTGCGTCACTCCCTACAGTCGAACATCCCCCCTGAGACCAAACTGCCGCCAGCTTCCCCGCTTGAGGACAGGCTGCTAGACGGACACCTACCGGAACACGCCATATCCCTCACCTACAAAAAACTTATTAATAATCCCCCCGATATGCTTATCCCCCTCAGAGACAAATGGGTGGCCGAAGGACTAGAGATAGATGATGAGGAGTGGCTTTATGCCTTGGCCTCCCCGCGTGAGGTCGCGATATCATCCCGACTGCGGCTTATCCAATTGAAGATTTTACATAGAGTATACATCTCCTGCACGAGACTTCACGCGATGGGGAGGGCAGACACAGCGCTCTGTAGGAGGGGATGTGGTGGCACAGGTACCTTCTTTCATTTGTTGTGGGGCTGCCCGAAGGTTCAGAGGTACTGGCGAAGGGTGGTGCGGTGTATGGAGGAGGTGTGGGAGGTGGAAATTCACCTGGAGGCTAAGAGGTGCCTCCTCAATATATGGGAGCCAACGGACCTGCCACCAAAGGGGAGGCTCTGGGTGACGCTCGGGCAAATGGTGGCGAAGAGGAACATAGCTAGACTCTGGGGAAGTTCTATTCCGCCCAAATTGTCAGACTGGAACAGAGATATGGACTGGTGCATGCTGCAGGAAAAGACCGTCTATGTGGCGAGAGGGTGCCCCCGTAAGTGGGTCGAGGTGTGGTCCAAGTGGAATAATTTCAGGGGGGGCATTTGTGTGCCTCCATCAGTCGAGCAGGCAAACCCCGGGGATGTGTAATATACCACTGCTCTTGACGCTCCGAGGGCTAAGATAGTGATGCGTAGGTCGCACCACCGGGAAGTGAAAGGTATACGGTGCGTACAGTGTGGACCGTTAGTTAAAAGGGTGGGGGGGAGTTTTGACTGTTAGGTACATTTACGCCTGTTGGGGCACCTGCTTGTGTTGAAAAGTGGTTCTAAGAGAAACTAAGACCTATGTCCTTCTTCCCTACAATTTGATACACTTGTTTATTAACGCCACAGGGCTGTGTTATTTGGTTACACATACAAGATTACTTCCGCTGCCGGCCCATTGGGGTTGTAGGCTGTCAGCTGTGTACTGTGTATCTCTCAATAAAGGTCTTTATCAAAAAAAAAAAAGGTACAAATTCAAGATGCTCACTCTGGTTCAGGTCTTTCAGCTATGGACCCAGGAGGTTAGCGGGTGCCCTTAGACTTGCAGGACACGTATTTTAATTTAACTGTCCTAAAATCCCACAAATGCTAACTACAGTTCACAGGGGATCATAGCTCTTCAGTTTACTGTTCTACCTTTTAGCCTCACCTCAACTCCCCTGGTGTTCACAAATGGTCTCTTGCTGCATTCATTCAAGGATGACTCAGATTGAAGGTTGCTTTCTTGACATCTCTGCATTTTCCCATCTCCGAGCCGAAAACCCACCTTATGCCCACATATAGGGTTCTCTTTTTACCACCATCTTGGAAACACTGGTTCTCAAGTCCTTTCCACCATTGTATCTAGTCTTGGACATTCATGTTATGATTATGAGCTTTCATCTGCAGCAGTGTGATACTTACACGGACATAACTAACTGTCAAACTGGCATTATTATGGCAGGCACGGCTTGCCTCCCCTTATCTTGGGCCCCCTGATCTCCCATCCCATCCCAAAGTTCCAATACTGGAGTAAGCAGAGTTAATTTAGTGAGCATAAGGCTAAACTTGCTGAAGACATCTTTTTCTCGAAGGTGCTCAATGTCCTTAGATTCTCTGACACGAGGGTTGATAGGAAAGGCACTGGGGTTCATTTTTCTGGTCGATGCATATACCACTAGACATTTCAGCGTCGGGTGTTGCTTGAGGAATTTAGAGTCACTACCTGCCAGTCTGTGTCGTCTGGCGACAGGCCAACTGACTGGTGAGGCCAAGCATGGTTTTGTCTAAGTGGCCATAAGAATGTCTGTGAAAACCTAATTAAAGGACAATAGGGGATTTCCATCAGTAAGTTCAATTTAGTTTCAAGAGTAGGCAGCTCTAGGTTGAGGACTTCCACTGCTCTACGCACCACAACCAGGTGGTGAGACAAGCTTATAGTTCAACCCACTTCCATTCTGCAGGTCCAAATAAAGCTCATCAGTGTAGTGAAGGAGAGCGGTGTGTCCACCTCCTCATCATTGTCATCATTGTGAGTAAGACTTGGACTGCATCCGAATCAGAGACAATCAGGGCTTCCTGCTTCTGGTAATATTGGCGGCGTGTAAGAGGCTAGGAGTCATATTCAATCATGGTTGGCTGTGCCTTAGTGATTTTTAGAGCCACATAGGTTTGGCACAGGCCAATGTTGTTTTAAGGTCAGAGACTGGCACCATATCCAATATAGAAGGAATTGACCTGTACTCTGGGGGCAGCGTGGACACCAGAGTTTGTGGCAAGATTGGACCAGTGACGTGTTCCATAAGGATAGCAGCTGCCAGAGAAGGGCCCCCAGCAGAGGGGAAACTTGTGGCCCCTGCGGACCAACGAACTCCAAAGGGAACCAGAACCATCTTAAAAATCTGCAGCACAGCCCCCATGAAGGCTTCTATCTGCAGGGTTAATGACGGCCCAGTAAATTTGAGGCATGCCAGGACCAACGGCGGAACGGGCTCAGAGTTCGTAGACGCAGGAGATGAAAGGCCGTGTAGTGCTGGCTGCACGACCTCTTACCTGAATTTGAGTTGTGCGAAGGGGTTGAATCCTGTTTGGCCTTTTTGCGCTTCTAAGGTGCTTTGGATTTTGACTTACCTGAGGACATCAAGTGGGAAGGGCACAAAAAGGAAATTACATCAGCATGCAGAAGGTGGCACCTAGATGAGGCTCAACTGCGATGCTTCTAGGGTAGTATGAGGTAATCGCAGAGTTATATGGAATCCCTAGGCTGCGCATGGAAAATTTCCAAAGCCAATTTGGCGATTGGGAATATTTTAACGGTGAGGAATATACTTAAAAGTATCCATCTGAATATGTATTTTAGCTCTGGTGTATGATGCAAACAAGTAGATCTTATTACCCTGCAGAACCTCTTAAATGTGTACCCCCTCACCTAGATGATGAAGACCTTAATAAAGGTCACTAAGCGGACAAACTATAATAGGACATATAGCAATATGAGAGTAGATGAGGAATTGCATGCCAGAAGACAGTGGGAAAGGGAGAAGGGTGATTTCTGACTCATTCTAAGCTTTTGTTTGCTTTTCGCTGACAAAGCAGCTATCCCTTAACTACAAATTGGTAATCTTTAAGTTTCTTCATCGCATGTATCATATTCCGTTGTCCCTACAGCGCTTGAACCTCACACGATCCCCTGAATGACTTAGTGCAGGCCAATGTTTGCTGAAAATATCCACTTGGTATTAAACCACCGATACAGGTGAACTGGTAGGAGACACTAGCTGTAATTTCGAGAGATGAACCGAGTAAAAGATTCCAACATCACAGTTAACAGCATTGCTATATTATGTTAGTGACATTCAGGTAGTTATTAGATGGTGTGTTGCAATGATGCTGTTGCTGGAAAAATGCAGAGTAGTAGGGAAGAGTTTAGACTGAGTTATTAGCAACATCATAGTAGTACAACGAGGTTTGGATAAGTAAGATTAAAGGTAGAGGATATAATGCAAGAAGTATCTGATAAGAGAGTAGTGAATTGGAGAGGGTTGAAGGGTTTATTTTATTTATTTCATCGCTTTTCAGTTATTTATTTATTTTTAAAGCAGGAGTAGAGTAACAAATATATAGATCTGTAACTACATAGGAAGGTATACATGTATATAGAAAATAATAGAGATATATGAGATATAAAGTTGTATTATATAAAGTCCTATATGTACATACATGTATGGATAAATAGTCTGAAACTCCAACTTTCAAGTGTTGCTGCACATGAAGCTAATTTCTTATATATAACTGTTTTTGGGGGATTCTTTTTTTCTCAATTTTTTCATTTGTTTATGAATTTATATTTATGTATTTATTTTAATTTTATATTTTCTCAAAAATTCAATAGTGAAGCACTTACAAATGGTATGATCATATTTACACACCGTGATAGATAAAATAAAAGAGATCCATACCCATATAACCAAGTAACTTATATGTAAACTATGCAGTGACCTATATACATGTTAAGCATAAATAAACCATAAGTAGTATATATATATATTGTATACCATTATATATATATATATATATATATATATATATATATATATATATATATATATATATATATATATATATATATATATATATATATATATATATATATATATATATATATATATATATATATATATTATCTACTGGCGGTCGCCAGTAGATAGTTATAGTTAGGACCGTCTTTCCATAGGAAATCTGAAAATTCTATTTTGAATAACTTTGGCGCCGGTTGACGAATCCTCGCGAATTTGTCAAAATAGGTGGGGCGCTCCGCTCCGCTCCTACCCTGAAAGTCTCAGGGTGATTAGTCAAGCGGGGGCCGAGAAAAAAGGGGGTCCCAAAACGCGTTTTCCCCATGCATTTTTCCATATGGACCTTTAGTCCAAGGTACAGCCCGAACGGCTGAACAGAATTACTTGAAATTTGGCAGAGAGGTAGTCCTCAGGTCAGGGATGTGCCTTTTGAATATCTGGAGTCAATCTGTTCAGTAGTTCCTGAGAAAATTTCAGTTAAAAGTACATATATATCTATAAGCGCGCACCGTGCGCGCACGGTGACGTGCGCGAGCGCAATTCTGATTGGTTGTTAGATGTCAGTAAACATTCGAATCGGTCGAAATCAGGAAGTGTCGTCCGCCATTTTGTCTTTCGCAGTCTGAGGCTGTGAAAAACAAAGGGGGAGAACGTGAAAAGGGGGCAGGGTGGACAGTTCCTGACCCCCTAGCCTTTGTCAGGGGGTCATTGAAGGACCCCCAAGGGTGAAAAAAACATTTATTTTTTTTACGAAAAAGTGTGGGGTGCGATGCGCACCGAGTGCCCACAGCGCGCGCACGGTGCGCGCACGGTGCGCGCACGGTGAAACACCTGGAAAAAAAAAATATTAATAAATACATAACTTAGCATTTAAAAAACCGTACAAATTCACTTAAAAAACCATATGTTTCACACACGTTATAGTTAGGAATTAGCATTTAAAAAACGTTGCAAATTCACTTAAAAAACCATAGGTTTCACACATGTTATAGTTAGCTGGACATTTCCCTCGTAAAAAACCAATGAAATTCCCCCGTTATAGTTAGTGCAGGCAACTATAACTCACGCGACCGCAATCCTCTGCTGATGACGTCAGATATTACATCACTGTATTTAGACACGTATTTACCCATGTCTTCTTCCATTAATCTTTAGCTATACATATATTACAAATATTTATTTTTCAGAAAGACACATATGTAATCAGTGATGTAATATCTGACGTCATCAGCAGAGGATTGCGGTCGCGTGAGTTATAGTTGCCTGCACTAACTATAACGGGGGAATTTCATTGGTTTTTTACGAGGGAAATGTCCAGCTAACTATAACATGTGTGAAACCTATGGTTTTTAAAGTGAATATATATATATATAGATATGGATATAGATATATATATATATATATATATACATATATATATATATCAGGTCCAATGCTCTCTCCCAAATTGGAAGAAAGCGCGACACAGCTCTGGGGATAAAAATGGCTTTATTGCTCTCAATACGCAAGGAAAATGAAGTGTATGAAACGCTTAAGCAGATGGGTTTCAGCCTTCTAATTGGCTTCATCAGTGCCGGTTCCATGGGCTTCTAGTTCTTCCAGGGGGTTGAGCGGTGTAATGCTGGTAACGAGACCACTCCCAGTCAGGTGGTCTCTCGCTCCTCCTCCACTTAACGATGTGCAAATTGCCTTGCGCTCTCCCATCTGGCAGGTGCATGCTGGTATTGGAAGTCCGTTAAGCAGGCCTATTCAGTGATAGGCATTCCTGACACCATGTGATGCCCCAATATACATTGGCTACGGGTCCAAAAACAGCCACAGTTGCCTGGAAATATTCGGCCATTTCTTATATCCTCTTATCAGGCAATCAGTATTGCCTCCTCTCTCCCCATCAATCCGTAGTACATCAGAACGATGGGGGGCGACGCGTTAGCAGTTTCATGCACAGACTAAGTTTTTGCAGGTAAAACGCGTTGCTCCAGATCGAGAGGGCGCGTCGCTTGCCACGCCTGCTTGCTGGCTGCACATCAGGTCCAATGCTCTCTCCCAAATTGGAAGAAAGCGCGACACAGCTCCGGGGATACAAATGGCTTTATTGCTCTCAATGCGCAAGAAAAATGAAGTCTATGTAACGCTTGGGCAGACGCGTTTCAGCCTTCCAATTGGCTTAATCAGTGCCGGTTCCATGGGCTTCTAGTTCTTCCAGGGGGTCGAGCGGTGTAATGCTGGTAACGAGACCACTCCCAGTCAGGTGGTCTCTCGCTCCTCCTCCACTTAACAATGTGCAAATTGCCCTTGCGCTCTCACATCTGGCACGTGCATGCTGGTATTGGAAGTCCGTTAAGGAGGCATATTCAGTGATAGGCATTCCTGACACCATGTGATTCCCCAATATACATTGACTACAGGTCCCAAAACAGCCACAGTTGCCTGGAAATATGCGGCCATTTCTTATATCCCCTTATCAGGCAATCAGTATTGCCTCCTCTCTCCCTATCAATCCGTAGTACATCAGAACCGATGGGGGGGGGCAACGCGTTTGCAGTTTCATTCACAGACCAAGTTTTTGCAGGTAAAACGCGTTCTCCAGATCGAGAGGGCGCGTCGCTTGCCAGCGCCTGCTTGCAGGCTACACATCAGGTCCAATGCTCTCTCCCAAATTGGAAAAAAGCGCAACACAGCTCCGGGGATAAAAATGGCTTTATTGCTCTCAATGTGCAAGGAAAATGAAGTCTATATAACGCTTGGATTGACGCGTTTCAGCCTTCCAGTTGGCTTCATCAGTGCCGGTTCCATGGGCTTCTAGTTCTTCCAGGGGGTCGTACGGTGTAATGCTGGTGACGAGACCACTCCCAGTCACGTGGTCTCTCGCTCCTCCTCCACTTAACGATGTGCAAATTGCCTTGCGCTCTCCCATCTGGCAGGTGCATGCTGGTATTGGAAGTCCGTTAAGGAGGCCTATTCAGTGATAGGCATTCCTGACACCATGTGATGCCCCAATATACATTGGCTACAGGTCCCAAAACAGCCACAGTTGGCTGGAAATATTCGGCCATTTCTTATATCCCCTTATCAGGCAATCAGTATTGCCTCCTCTCTCCCCATCAATCCGTAGTACATCAGAACGATGGGGGGCGACGCGTCTGCAGTTTCATGCACAGACCAAGTTTTTGCAGGTAAAACGCGTTGCTCCAGATCGAGAGGGCGAGGGCGCGTCGCTTGCCAGCGCCTGCTTGCTGGCTACACATCAGGTCCAATGCTCTCTCCCAAATTGGAAAAAAGCGCGACACAGCTCCGGGGATAAAATATATCCAGCACACGCCAGCAAATTGGCTGCTTGCCGTCTTGCGATGTGGGTGCCAACGACGGCTTGCTGTCTACCTTAATATTCCATTCACCTTTACACCCACATAAAGAGAACTGCGTCACACAGTAGTCTTGATGTTCGGATTTTATTGTCAAGAACAATGCGTTGCAGCTAACTCTGAAAAAGGCTATTGAGGTAGCTGAAACGCATCGTTCTTGACAGGTGAACGGAATATATATATATATATTTGTACAAAGAAATGCACATATCAAAATACATACATATAATCAAATTATACATGTTTTCATACACAGGCATATGCTGTACATTTGTGTTTAGAGTATCATGATCGTATTGGGAAGTGCCAACTCTTGAGTAGTCTTTTGAAGATAAGATAGCTATCTGTGGATCTTATGTTTGAGGGTAGTGAATTCCATAGTTTGGCTGCTTGAACAGACAAAGATGTACCACCCATGTTTTATTTCTTCTATGCTAGGGTTTTGAGGCAAGGGGCTAATCTGGAGCAGAGGTGTCTTTGTTATATGTATTTGATGATAATTTTATTCCTGATGAAAAGTGGGCCTGTTCCATATTGTGCTTTGATAGTGATACAAAGCAGCTTGAAGGCGAACTTATAACAACTGGTAACCATTGTAGGCCCCTCAAGGCAGGGTAGATGTAGGTTTGCGGCTTTACACGTAAGAGTTGTGTGGGACCAAGCTCTGAGTCATTTATAGTCTTTTCATAGTTGATAAGGATGATCCTTGGTAGAAGCCATTGGTATAATCAAGTTTAGCCAGTAAAAGAGAGATAGTAGCTTGGACCTTGTGAGGCAATCCCATGCGTTTTTTTACTTCCTTGTATACTTTAGGAGGTGGTGCCAGTCGTAAGGCCAGGTGTCGAGTGGGCCATAATTTTTTCAATCATCACACGTGAGTATTTGACAGACCTATCTATCTTAACATTCTAAATTAGAATAAAAAGTTGAAAACACATGGAGACCTTACAGTTACCCTGTCATTCAGTGCTATTGCAATATATAGACGACCTATTGGCGGAGTTTATAATGAAAGAGAGTTGCAAACTAGACACAGTTGCCGGTTAAATCACCTAGCACAAAATGGGCACAAGGCATCTCCAAGTAAACTCCAGTACTGTCAGAAGAAGTCATATAGTCAGGACACCACATTGAAAAGGGAGTGACAAAGGTGTTGAAAGCATGCATCTTGGCGGTTCTGAGAATGGACCAACCCACTAAACAAACAAAAGTCAGAATGTTCTTGGGAACAGTTGGCTACTGTTGTCAATGGATTCCAAATTTTCCCTAGTGGCAAAGCCTCTACAGAGGCTTACTCACAATGATGTGAGTGATGTGGTACCCAGGAAAGAAGAATGTATGAGCGCTTTCCTAAAGCTCAGAAAATCTGCAACACACCAGCCCTAGGAATTCCTGACGATAACAAGGACTTCTTCCTCTTCTGTCACGAACGTGACGGGTGCACACTGTCTTTGTTGGCACAGAAAATGTAAAAGCTGAGATTTCTCTTGGAAAGTAACTCACAACAGTTCACACGTCTCTCCATTCAATCGTGTAGGGAAACATTCAAATATACTTAAACAATTATTAATTCGGAACCCATAAATCAATTATAAATTCAACAGAAAACTAAAGTAGATCTCATAAGCGTTCATTTATTAAAAACACCATTAAAATCAATAAAAAGAATTCAAGAAAATGTATATATGTGTATCAACAAATTCATACATATGATAAAAAAGAGAACATTCTTTCCATGTGTATGAGAGACAACAACAATTGAAAAAATAAAAATCATCATAGCTATGTTAATTCGATTGAATCAATTTTATGAGAGTCTATCCATCCTTGTATGATTAGGCTCGAATGTTCCTCGAATTTAACCGTGCAAAAAGTAGCGTTGATGCGTTTCGGTGGGCTAAAATAATATAAACCACCTTCTTCAGGACTTTTATTTCTAATGTCTCTCTTAAGGTAGGCACAATATCATAAATGCCTTTTGGTGCTACCTACCCTTTCATCAAGGTCGATACATTTTCTATATTTTTCCGTTATAAAAATGTATCTTCTATATTTTTCGAGATAGCGATTTCTCAAGCTTTGATGATTGGTATGTGGTCAATGACAGAAGTTCTAGACGATAACAGATTGTTTTCCATGGGCCATAACCACATGGGACATGGCAATCCTCCAAAAGTGGTAAACTTCACACAAGAGTTTAATCGATCCTCTGTTTTATTAAAATAGGACGATAGCTTCCTTAAAATGTAGATCGCAGACTTCCTCAGGTGTCAGGGTTATGTCCCACTGATGTTACACGTTTCTCTCAAAATTGAGTTTCTCCACGTAATCAGCCCTTCGGTTCCGCTCCGCAATAGGACAGACCCATGGAGAAGTGAAACTTTAATTTTCGACCACATTTGATCCTGTGGCCATAGCACTTTCCGGGTGTTAAAAATCTGTTGCTGCTGTTAAAGTGGAGTGAGGGGATTATAATGGGTTATACGCTTTTTATGCTGGTCCCTCACTCTGTTGAAATTTTGCTGACTCATATTCAGTACTTGACAAACAGCAAACTAACCGGATATGAGCAAATAATCCTAGTGGATGATAATATTAACATCCACAGGTGCAAAAGCCTGAAGCCTGTAATACTCAAGTGAATTTTGGATTTAGATTATGAGGATGCTTATTTAAATCATTACTTTGTAGACATCACAGAATTGTGTACCAAGACAAGACAAGCCATACTGGATGTGCCATTTGAGACAACTGAAAAGACTGTGTGTGGCTGGCTCTTGTCTGAGAGACCCTTATTGAACTTTGCGAGCATCCCATGCAACTGCACCATGTTTGGTATTGTGGAAGCATCCTATTTGAGCAAAGTAACCTTAGCACTAGTAGCTAAATTAATTGCGCTAACAAGAGCATGTGCTGTGGTCGATAAACTGAGTTTTAGCATTCACACTGGCAGCAAGTATGTGTTTGAAGTGATTTTGGACAGTTGTGGTCACAAAGTGGTTTTATAACATCCAATGGTTCTCCTGTGAAAAATGAAATTCACATTTTTAATCTCCATGAAGCACTGCAGTTACTTAAAGAAGTTGTTGTTATGAAATGTGCATTAATTACACAAAAATGGGGTGACCCTGTATCCCTCAGAACCTGGGCATAACGTAATATTCAAAAGTGGTTCTGTCGGGTTTCAAAATATTTCAAGTTGCGCATTAACATGTCACAAAAGTATCTCAGAATGCCTAGATAAAGATAATAACTTTTCAAACAATAAGGCACCAAACTCAAATTGCTGTATGATGTGTACGTTTATCCAAATATTAGCATTCACATTCTTTACACATACATTGAAGGCTGTCAATAAAATAAACAATTAAGAAATAGGTGGTAGTAGCATTAGTGCTCAGTGTACAGTGATGTGCAATATATACAGGGTGGTGAAAGTTTTTACATGTGGGTAATGGGCCGGATAATACAAGGGAAAAACATAAGGACTGTCGGATGATGATTCTTTCCTTGGACAGCGCCTTTGGATGATCCGGGACTAGTGTGCTTGTTGACGTTTCGACCCTGTTAAGCTCCCTTAGGTAGTCAAGAGCGGGTCTTCATCAGGACTGGAATGGGCGGGGGGGATTGAAGGACAGCCTAAAGTTAAGGAGGAGTTGGATATCATTTATCAGGCAGAGATACGAATGAGTCGCGACAATCGACTGATAACTGGCGGTAAAAACTCCCCGCAAAAGGACCAGGGTGAATCCTGGAGCGACAACTGGTGGCACGATAAGTGGAACCCCAGGTGGTGGTGATCTACAAAGTAGAAGATGTACCTGTCAATTTAAGTATAACATCTAAGTGAGCCCCCCTTAGACCGGGAGCACTGCGCTGCCTTGATTTGCATGCGAATAAAATAGGCTAAGATGCCTATGAGTAGCTGAGAGCTGCAGCTACAGGTCTAATTCGGGAAGAGTCCACTAAGGATAGGCGCAAGATGGGGGGTAGGGAAAAGGGGGGAGGGGGGAAAGGGGGGGTGTTTGGGGGTTGGAAAGGTGGCGCGCTTAATGCATGAATGCTCGTATGTGGGAGCGCACAGCTCAGGACAGTTGAGGTCTGGGCGTCCGTTCTGGGAAACTGGTAAACAGTATTAACACGGCTGCTTAACCAGAGAACCTCCAGTTGCTATGGAAATGTGACTCTTCAGGGGACTTCCGTAACGCATGAGGGGCCCGCCTGGAACGAGGTTAACACTCGCCACGGTGCTGTGTAGTTGGTGCTGCGTTAGTATAACAGCCGCGCATTAAGCACTTAGAAAACAAGAGGTCAGCTTGATGCGAGGATAAAAAACGCGCTAAGGAGCTGCGTTCAGGGATATGATACAATCACGTAACTACCGCTGACGGATTAAAAGAACTGCGGAAGTAACAGTGCGCCGCATTTCTTACCTTGAGAAGCGGCTTTTAGTTCTTAGGAAGCTCGACGGGTGAGTATAGGCATTAGTCCTCTCTCATCGCTGCGAAGTCAGGGAGTGACATCGCTCGCGGATCGTGTATATATGAGCTAAGCGGACGTCACAAGCATGCACCAATGCTCGCCTACGTGGTAGCAGTCTGCCTAATCAGTCTGCCTAATCGATAATACTAAGATGCATCGGAGATTCTGGAGTCATAGTGTTTGGTCTGGGTAGTAACATGTGTAGTGGTATGTCAACATATGAAAAACAATTGCTCGTGTCATATAATATACCTGATGCTACGAATTATTCAGTGTGATACATACATTTAACATAAATACATTCAAAAGGGCATGCTCGTGTATGAACAGTTAAGATAACATGTATGAGATTAAAGTGTAGATAACCTTTGAACACATTTCGATGACGCTTCAAGCACATATATTTACACACAGTATGGTTGGCCTGCTTGTGTATATTTGGTGAAATAAAATACAATAGAGCAAATTCACTACGTTGCAAACTCATGCGGGTCAGAGTTTTACAAAGAACACCGTCTCGCAGGTGCCAGCCTTTAAGTCAATAATGCAGTAATTAGCATATTGGGACACATAAAGTGTCAACTCCAAGTAAAGCATAGCATGCAGTGCATGGATTGTGAGGTGTCAGCTCTACGCAAAGCATAGCATGTAGTATATTGATTGTGAGGTGGCTATGTCAGAGGCACCTAACATAGGACATGCGGTATTTATAACAACGTCTGGGGATGTCAGAGTTGGCCCATCTGCTTTGCTGTCTCCTCATGTTCATTGAGGCCATTGGCTACTGAGTTGAGAGAATTAATCGACCTGCATTCCTTATAGTTCAGGGATTTGGTGACGGAACCACCCCTTGGGTGGGGGAAAACTTTTTCAACTACTCTCCATCTGATGCTTTCTGGGGAATGATTGTGGGTGGTGAAGTGTTCCACTAGCGGCGCTCCCTGAGTCTTACATCTAACTCTGCTCATATGTTAAAGGATCCTGACCTTCACCTTCTGTGTGGCCTGCCCTATATAAACAGAGTTACATGGGCAACAGATGATGTAGACCACATTCATACTATTGCAGTTGGAGAATGATTTGAGTTTGTGCGTCTGATTTCTGTGTGTGAAGCTAGCCCCTTCCATGGTCAGAGGGCACGCTTTGCACTGCCCACACTTGTAATGCCCAATTATGGGAGGGAGACCCAGTTGGCTTCTAAGATCCTGTTGTCTCGGTGGTTCCAGGTATGCTTTAACCACATTGTCCTTGATATTCCTTCCTCTCTTGAAGGCAAATAACGGACTTTCAGTGCTGTTTAGTTCGCTGGACACCAGTATCCAATACTTCTTGATGATTTTCTTTATACCATTGCTTTTTGAGTTGAATGTGGTTAGACACACAATATTCTCACTCTGGGTCTTATTTTCTTTGGTTTGTAGTAATAGATCCCGTGGACAATACCAAGCCCGCTTCCTGGCCCGTTTCTATAGTCCAATCGGATAGCCTCGTTCTCTTAAGCGTTTGGTTAAGATGTCACTTTCCTTGAAGAAATCCACTCTCCGTGTACAATTCCTTCTCAACCTGAGGTATTGTCCATATGGTAGGTTGTCCCTCAGGTTGCGCGGATGGTGTGAATCGTATTACAGAAGTGTGTTCCTTTCTGTTGGTTTTTGGTAAAGGTCGCAGTAAATAAGACCCTCATCAACTCTGAATGTGAGATCTAAGATGTCGATGGCTTCGTTGCTGTAGGACATCGTAAATTGGATGTCTTCCGATCTGTTATTGATCCAAGCTGCAAACTGGTTGAGTTCGTCTTCAGTGCCTGACCAAATCATGATGACATCGTCAATGTATCTTTTCCAAGCAGTAATGGACTCCATAAATGGATTGTCTATGCTGTACAGATGTTCCTCCTCATAGTTGTCCATGAAGATGTTCGCCAGGCTTGGAGCATAAGTAGCTCCCATCGTAGGTATCCAATGAGGTCTTGAGCATTTTTTAAGAGTACTTCTGACCACCTCCAAAGCCTTGGTCTGCGGTATTGATGTATAAAGGGACGAGACGTCAAGGGTCACAAGGAATTGTGACTGAGTGTTGAATGCCTGGCCCTCAAGAAGCTGGATGGCATGCATGGTGTCTCTCATGTATGACTTAGTCTCAAGTACCCAGGGTTGCAGAAAATGATCAATGAATTGGTTCAGAGGTTCAAGAATAGACCCACATCCCGAAACTATGGGTCTCCCTGGTGGCTTCTCCATGCGTTTGTGTACTTTAGGGAGGGTGTATGTAATTGGGATTTTATTCAGGAACTCCATCTCCAGTTGGCTTAGAAAGCCTTTCCTCAAGCCTTCCTCAGTGAGTTCTCTAATCAGGGACCTGATCTCTGCGGTGGGATCTTTGGGTGTAGGAAGATAGCTGTCTAATGCTCCCAGTTGATGTTCAATCTCTTCTATGTAGTCCGTGGTGTTTTGCACGACCACTGCTCCACCTTTGTCCGCCGCCTTGATAATGATAGTATCCTTTCCGCGTAGAGTAGTCAGTGCCAATTTTTCTTCTTTGCTGATGTTGTGGCTTATGTACTGTCTTCCTTCTAGGAGTTCCATAGTTTCCTGTAAGACGACCTGTTCAAAGGCCAATATTCTCTGGCTCAACATATACGCCCCAGGTGTGAAGGTTGACGGTGGTCTGAATGGGGTAGCAGCGGCTAATGGATTGTACACATTTCTGTTGAAGTAATATTTTAGTCTTATTTTTCTGAATAATTTTTGCATCTTGAGTTTGATGGTGAAGGCATCAGGCACAGTCGTCGGTACGAAGGACAGCCCTTTGCACAATACCCTCTTTTCAGCAGGTGACATGTTGTAGTTTGAGAGATTAATTATCGGGTCCATGTGTACAGTGGTATTAGCCACCGTGCGTGTCTCGCATTCAGTATTCACTACTGTTAGCTGCTCACATTCAGTATTCACCACTGTGAGCTCCTCAATTCTCTGGGCATTGTTGTTCATGGTTGTATTTTGGGCATTCGGGGGGCCCCCCCAATTGCTTGTATGTCGACAAGGTCACTTACGCCTGACTGGCTTATGTGACTCAAGCTAGTATCTGGGTCAAGTGTATGCACCGCAAGGGATGTCAAAGAGGGAAACCCCATTGGAACATCTATGTACAAGGGGTCAATTGAGGGGGGATTACATGGCACTACCATCTGTAAGTTTGCCTGCGTGTGGAGATCTCCCCATGGGTTTCTGAAGGAAAGAATCTCACCCTTGGATTGCCCCGCTGTGGGTTCCTGCCCTTGTTCCATTCCGTTGGGTTAGCCCCAGTTTTGTTCTGTCCCACCGCCCCCGTTGGACTGGTGGTAGCCTTCTCCTAAAAAATGCAGGCCCTGGTTTCCCTGACGGCTTGTGGATGGTCTATCTGTGTCTGAGTCAGAACCACTGCCGACGGAGGAGTCAGAGAAGGCATTGTGAGATACTCTTGTGACATGTTAATGCGCAACTTGTTATGAAATGTGCAGCACACAAGAGGAGTGATGATGGACAAGTTACCTTCGGTAATGGTCTTTCTGGTAGAGACTTTCAGACTGGATCGGAAAACATTTGACCTGTACCTCTGAACACCCGTTGTTGGCATTGCTATAGAAATGGCGTGCAAGACCTATTTAGAAACCACTCCCATGCACCAATGTCAGCTGCTTTTGAGGCTGTCCATGCCCCCAGATGCAGAGTCCCAGTAGCAAATTGGCTTTGACCAGTGTGTAGATCACTAGACTTGGGTTCTTAATAATTGATAGAGCCCAATTCACGGAACGGGGAATATGGAAGGTCGGTGAGGAATCTGCGGTTGGAGGCTCTATTAGAATGAGCATTACCAAAGGTAAATAGCTTGTTCTTCTGATAGAGATTTCTAACCGCAGATTCCTCACCTTTTGAATGGATACCAGAGGAGTACCTATAAGGAGGTGGATCTGTGAACTAGCCCTGTAGGGCCAAGCAGGCAAAATACCCTTCTAGGCAAACCTTGCTGACCAGCTAGTAGTGCAACACCCACATAGCAGCCTGGCAGATGTCCAAGACAGGGGCTCCACAAGCCAATGCTGTGGTAGCTGCTTAGGCCCCAGTAGAATGGGCTTGCTGACCTTCTGGAGACTGCTTTTTGACCAATGCATAGTAGATATTGATGCACAGTACGATCTAACAGGAGTTGGTCCTCCTCTGCATGTCCATGTTATTTTTCTCCTCAATGAACCCTACAAAGAGCTGATCGTCCAGCCGGTGTTCTTTGTTACAACCGATGTAAAAGCTCTGCACTCATTTGGGGTCCAAGCAATCTCCTTGAGTGCCGTGAGGCAGAGAATACAACATTGGCAGGGTGATGGTTGGACCGACGTGAAACAGCATCACAACGTTCAGTAAGAAAAAAACTGTTTTTCCGGGAAGGTGGTGTACGGCAGAGTAACACATAGGGCCTTGAGCTCGATCACTCACTGGGTTGAGGTGATGATGAGGAACATAGTTTTGAGAGTGAGGAGTCACAAGGACAGCTGTGTATCGGTTCAAAGGGAGTGTACATCAAATATTTGAGGAGTAAGTTGAGTGTGACGAAAAGAAAGGGAGGTAACCCCTTCGCTGCTAGGCCTTTTCCCCCCTGTGCTAAGCCTTTTTTTGGCTATTTGGGGTAGTTCGCGCTTATGCCCCTGTAACTTTCTGACCACATAAGGTATCCACACCAAATTTGCATCCTTTTTTTCCTAACATCATGGGGATTCTTAAGGTACCTAGGGTTTGTGGATTCCCCTGGAGGGGACCCAGAAATTAGCCAAAATACAGCTAAATTTTGTATTTTTTTTAAAAAATGGGAAAAAGGGCTTTAGATGAAAGCGTCTGTTTTTTCCCCTGCAAATGGTATCAAAAAAGGGGTTGTGGTGCTGAAATCACCATCTTCCCAGCTTTCAGGGACAAGCAGACTTTTGTCAGAAAACCAAGGGGCATATTATCAAGAAACGGCGTTAAAATTATCGCCGCTTTAGCAGCAGAAAACTGCCGATAAAGCGGCGATAATGGGCTTGATAATATGCCCTTGACAATTCCTATAGAAGACCATGTTCTGGTGTCAACATGGGCTTCTATTGGAATTCTCTGTGGCATATTATCAAGCCCATTATCGCCGCTTTAGCAGCAGTTGTCTGCCGCTAAAGCAGCGATAATTTAAACACCGTGCTTGATAATATGCCCCCAAATTTTTTACACAGTTTTTGCATTTTTCTGGGACATAGCTTATTTTTGCTATTTTTTGTGCTTTCAACCTCCTTCCAGTTAATGGTAGAAATGGGTATAAAAGCAATAATGTGTCCTGGAAAGCTATACATTTTAGAAAAGTAGACAAAATTCTAAATTCAGCAAGGGTCATAGGAAAAATTGAACATTAGTTGGAAAAAACTGCCATTTGTGCCAACGTTTTCACCTGTAACTTCTTCTAATTGTGACAGTCGTTTGAAAGCAATATACCGTTACATCCACTAGACCTTTCTGGTTGTGGGGATATATAGGACTTGTAGGTTCACCAAGAACCCGACGAACACAGAGCCAATAACTGAGCAGCGTCTTGCAATGTTTTTTCATTATGTTCCGGGTATTTAGCAATTAATTTGGGAAAATATATACATGGAAAAATCGGTATGAAAGACACCTATGTATTTCTGAAATTGGAACAAAATATAGAGTTTAGAAACAGTAGATATTTGCACATTTCCGAAATTACCCATACTAGCATGAGACTTATAGGGCTTTTTTCAAAATGACTTCTTTTTTATACATTGTCTTTCATTTGGAAGGCAGAAATGCATCGAAAGTCCATAGGTAATAACAGTTGCTCTACAATTCTTTGTTACCCTAAGTCTCCCGATAAAAATGGTACCTCACTTGTGTGGGTAGGCCTAGTGCCTGTGACAGGTAACGGTCCAAAACGAAACGTGGACACACTTTATTTTCACAGTGAAACCTGACCCTTTTTTTGCAACGTGCCTAGCTGTAGATTTTTAACCCTAGCTCTGCCGGCACCTAAGGAAACCTAGCAAACCTATACATTTTTTAAAACTAGACACCCAGGGGAATCCAGGATGGGGGGACTTGTGTGGCTCTCACCAGGTTCTGTTACCCAGAATCCCTGGCACACCTCAAAATTTGTAAAAAAAAAACACACTTTCCTCACATTTCTGTGGTGGAAAGTTCTGGAATCTGCACGGATCCACAAAATTCCACCCACCCCGCTTTCCCCAAAGTCTTCCAAGAAAAACTGTACCTCACTTGTGTGGGTATGCCTAGTGCCCGCGACAGGAAACGGCCCAAAACGCAACGTGGACACACCACATTTTCACAGTGAAAACTGACCCTTTTTTTGCTAAGTGCCTTGCTGTAGATTTTTAACCCTAGGTCTGCTGGCACCTAGGGAAACCTAGCAAACCTATACATTTTTGAAAATTAGACACCCAGGGAAATCCAGGATGAGGTGACTTACTGACTCTCCCCAGGTTCTGTTAACCAGAATCCCTTGCAAACCTCAAAATTTGTTAAAAAACAACCACATTTCTGTTGAGGAAAGTTCTGGAATCTGCGTGGATCCACAAAATTTCACTCACCCCGCATTCCCCAAAGTCTTCAGAGAAAAATGGTACCTCACTTGTGTGGGTAGGCCTAGTGCCCGCGAAGAGAAACGGCCCAAAACGCAACGTGGACACACCACATTTTCACAGTGAAAACTGACCCTTTTTTTGCAAAGTGCCTAGCTGTAGATTTTGAACCCTAGTTCTGTCGGCACCTAGGGAAACCTAGCAAACCTATACATTTTTTAAAGCTAGACACCTGGGGAATTCCAGGGAGGTATGGCTTGCATGGATCCCCCAACGTTTTCTTACCCAAAATCCCCTGCAAACCTCAAATGTAGCTGAAAAAAATCACTTTTCCCACACATTTTTGTTTGGAAAAGTTGTGGCATCACCGAGCTCACACAAATTTCCTACCACCTGGCATTCCCCCAGGTCTCCCGATAAAAATGGTTCCCTCACTCGTGTGGGAGGCCCAAGTACCCGCGACAGTCAAGGGCCCAAAACGTATTGAGGCGACATCAAAATTGCCTATCACAAAACGTCCTAGTTTTGCAAGGGGGGTTCACCTGGGTTTTTGGCCCCGTGCTCGGCAGCCAGCTAGGGAAACCTACCAAACCCACACATTTCTGAAAACTAGACACCCGGGGGATTATAGGGCGGTATGGCTTACGTGGATCCCCCAACTTTTTCTTACCCAGAATCCTCTGCAAACCTCAAATTTAGCTGAAAAAATCACTTTTTCCACACATTTTTGTGTGGGCAAGTTGTGGAAACACTTAGGTTGACACAAATGTCCTACCACACAGCGTTCCCCCAGGTCTCCCGATAAAAATGGTGCCTCACTCGTGTGGGAGGCCCAAGTACCCACGACAGGCAAGGGCCCAAAACATATTGAGGCAACATCAAAATTGCCTATCACAAAACGACCTGGTTTTGCAAGGGGGGTCACATGGGTTTTTGGCCCCGTGCTCGGCGGCCAGCTAGGGAAACCTACCAAAGCCACACATTTCTGAAAACTAGGCATCCTGGGGATTATAGGGAGGTATGGCTTGCGTGGAACCCCCAACTTTTACTTACCCAGAATCCCCTGCAAACCTCAAATTTAGCTGAAAAAAATCACTTTTTCCACACATTTTTGTGTGGGAAAGTTGTGGCATCACCGGGTTACACAAATTTCCTACCACCCAGCGTTTCCCCAGGTCTCCCAATAAAAATGGTGCCTCACTTGTGTGGGAGGCCCAAGTATCCATGACAGGCAAGGGCCCAAAACGTAATGAGGGGGGCAGAAAGGCTGTAATTGTGGCAGGGGGTGGGAGCATTGGCGTGCCCGTTTTGGGCAGCCCCCACCCTAATTACACATGCCAATAAAAAAAATCCTGGCGTCAAGTGGGCTTTCTGCCCCCACGGGGGCAGATTGGGGGCTACTGCCCCCATCTGCCCCCCAGGGCTGTAATGGGGGCTGGGGGGTGGGGGAATTGGCGTGCCCGTTTCGGGCAGCCTCCACCCTAAATACAAACGCACACAAAAAATCCCTGGCGTCAAGTGGGCTTTCTGCCCCCCGGGGGGGCAGATTGGGGGCTACTGCCACCATCTGCCCCCCAGGGGGGGCAGAAGGGCTGTAATGGTGGCGGGGGTGGGGGCATTGGCATGCCCATTTCAGGCAGCCTCCCCAACCGAGAAGGGATGTATCTGTCACTACTGACAACTCTGGATGGGATAGGGTTCTAGCACTGACCCAATAACTTCCAGTAATTACCACTGCAGATTTTTGGAGATCTGGGTGGGGAGAGGTTCCCTTGATGTTAGGCCCACTGAGACTTCAGATCTCACAACAGACCTTGCATATGCCACCTGGCATACTTGACCAGCAGGATGCAGCAGGCCATCAGTCCCACTAGCCTCAGAGTCCACCTCTTTGAAATCCAGGACAGAGGCTGAGAGATCGGGATCATAGCCTGGATGTCCTGGGCTCTCCTTTCCAGGGGATAGGCACAAAAATGTAGCTGAAGAATGTTTCCAATGAAGGGAGTGGAGTGTTCTGAAGTTGGTATTGTTAGATACCACTTTTATGCCTGGCATGATATTTTGGATGGGAATGATACCTGGGGCACCTAACTAATGGGGTAAAGGTTCCTGAGGCTAATTCTATCAATTTTCGGATTTTTAAGACTATGTTTAGTGAGCTGAAGACTTCTTCAGCTACACTAAACGTTGGCTCTGACGTCTGGTGTTTGTGTGCGTGTGGGGAGAGTAATATGGTAATTCTAAAGTCCACCCGCATCTAACACTGAATTCCATTTTTAGGCAGTCCCTGTATCTTAAAAAAAAAACCTCAGAGACAGAAGTCTGGAAAAACAAAGCTGAGCAATCAGCAACCCGTGAGTACGCACAAAAGGTTTTAGCATTCTGTTTCCTTCCTCTGAAGTACATCCCAAATGCTATATGTAAAGCCAGTAGACCTGTCAAAAGGGCTTTGACACTGTAATGTCAAAAGGGCTTTGACACTGTAATGTCAAACAGGCCCGCTTTGATTGGGCCTGTCTGACTGAGGGGACAAAAGAGGGGCCCTGCCCAAGTGTCAGCTAATATTTGCCTGTGACAGGGGAGGCCTCTTTGAAATGACCCCAAGTGTCATATGAAAAACCCCAGCAGACTTGTCACGCATGTCTTTACACTCCAGCAAGAGCTAACACTATGACAGGAACAAGAGGCCCACAGTGATGGAGGGCTGTCTAGCTGCATGGACAAAAGAAGGGTGCATGCCTGGAAGTTAGCTTTATCTACTTGTGACAGGTTGGGCCTCTGAAGTTAATAAAATCCTTGGGCACAGTGCACAGGCCATTCAGTCAAGTGCATAACAACACCTCCCCACACCCAAAGCCTTTTGTCCCTGTTTTCAGAACATGTTTACACCTCATGCATACCAACTAAAATTCTATGTCAGGACAGGAAGGGAGGATTATGCTGAACGCTCTTTGCTTTATTAATAAAGCAGCCTTTTTAAGACATCAGCTCTAAACCTTCTTTAGAAACGAAAGCCAAGAAACCTTTCTTTTTGAAAGAAGTACACACAAACGTAAAGTCCCAAGAGTCTCTGGGCATACACTACCACAATAACCAATCAGGATACAATGGAAGTCCACAGTGGTGGCCAATGCAGTTGCTCCATTGTCAGTAATAGTCCTTCCTCTCCTATGCTCCTCCATCTTATTTCACCGCTAGCAGCCTACAGTTAAGTAGCTTTTTTTCCTTGTGCCACTAATGTGAGGTTTACAGTTTGTATTGTTAGTGTTGATCGGGGCCACGGGAGAGCTCCCGCTCCATTGCGGCAGTCATTAAAGGTGCTATGCCGCTGTGCAGTCCTCCGGCGGCTGCCTCAGACGTGCAATTCCTGACAGTTACGACTCTGACAGGATCGTAGTCTCTTCGGGTACCCAGCCTGCCGGAGCCTTTGCCTTGAGAGAGACGCCCTACGTGTGGGGTCTGTATTGAATAAATTTGTGCTCTCGTTTAGAAGAGCTGACGCCCTGTATCCAAACAATACTAACAGGGTCGGCATCTTCACTTTGTGATGCCTGCTGGGGTTTGTCCTACGTAGGTGACCCCAGGTCAGTGTCAGGGAACACACTCCCAGGGCTTGGAACCACTATATGTAGATTTACTGGTACCAGGGAGATCCTAGCACCCGACGCCTTTGCGTCCTCTGCCATGTCCAGTTTTTAAACTTTAGATTTTCTGTGATTTTCAATAGTTTTAAAAAAAAATATTTCACTTAAAATTAAGGATTAACATGTGACAGGTTAGGCCTTTGAAGTTAATCAAATTCTTGGGCACAGCCCACAGGCCATTCAGTCAAGGGCACAACACCTGCCGAGACTCAAGTCCTTTTGTACCAGTCGCGGAGCAAGTTCTCACCTTATTCATGCCCATGGAGACCGAAATTGTAGAGGCATTGATATATAAACAGGCATTCAAGTATAAGTGAAGTATGGTGTGTGTGTGAGAGCAGGACAGTTTTTGCTATTTATTGTAATTGCACCTCAATGTGAGCTCTACTTTATATAAGCATTCCAAGTAGCCCAGAGTGGGGCTGACATGCGCATTATTGTTTACTTCATTTATATTTTATAGGCCGACTGGGGCAATAGCAGCAATTTGTGACATCTCTCACAGCATGTGCCATCAACACCTTTGTGTCTGCTTTGGAAGACTTTTCTCGCAGCTTGAACGTGTGTTAACTACACGCACCTTGTATTTGAGTATTTTTCAAATGTGCTGCCAATCATTGATTTGTTAGGAATTCATTAACATTCATGCGCTTAAAACACATTGTGATTTATGAAAGGACTAAAGGGTGTCCCAGTTTTTGAATTTCTTTTAATGCACTAACTCCAGAAGATGTCTGTCTTCTATGTTCATTATGGTGTCAATCACATGTGATTACTTAAAGTCTGCGCAAAATGGCGCTGAGTATGACCTCCCATATAACACCACTCATGACATGTTCAATGTCATCGTTTGATATCACAGATGGCATCTGAAATGACATCATTGATTCAAGTCTTTCTTTTACTACTTCAGGCCACATAATGCACTCATGATCAACCACTAGATTTCTCTGCACTTCTCAGCTTAACAGCACTAAGCCCCAACTCTGGGAATACTTAAAATAGGTTGAAAAGTCTTCCCAGTTCATGCATCCTAAGACCTGGGAGACACACAGTTAATAGTGTTTAAATGATCCTTGAAGGGGTTGCTTCACCTCCTGCAGCCCTCACAATACCTTGTAGAGATGTAGATGGTGCCCATGCCCCTCTTTGGGGCCCTCACAATGACAGAAACCTCTGAAAATAAGCCCTTGCAGGGCATTATTGGGTGCTCCCTTGACCAGGAGCAGTGAATATCTAAGCAGCGGACCTCTTGCTCCTTTGTTTTTTGTTGCGCAGCCTAGCACCACATGCTGTTCTACTTTTATATAAATAATGTTACTTACACTGTAGGCATCTGTTTGTCATGTGTAGTGCTGTAGATTCATATGCATAGGGTACTTCTGTAATCTAGTATTGGGCTCTGAAGTTTAAAAGTTGTTTTTCATCTAAGAAAGGTTTCGAGTCACAAAATGCAGTCTCAATGTACAATGCACATGAGCACCAACTCCATGTTAGATTGTTTTCTGCACAAGGGAAAAAGGCAATATGGTGTGTGAACTAAATATGGTACATTATTGCACTGTATAGTGTAAGAAATTGAATTTTAGAGTTCTGAATCATTGTACACATATTCAGGAGGAGGGAGGGTGCATGCGAATCTACGGTAGTCCAAGCTACGAACAAATGCCTACAGGGTAAGTAGCATTTTCTATCTATGTGGATCGACCACCACTGCGATTATTTCGCCTATATCACCCCCACCGTAACTGTAACAAGGCCACTGAAGAACATTTCACCGCCTCTCTCAGAACAACCACATCGGCGACATCCACAAATGCCAATACCTCTGCACGCAACCTTCACCGAGGGATCTCCAACTGTTCCGACACTCTGGCGTCCCTCAAAAAAGTAGCTGGCAAGCAACACTTCAAGAAAGCCAGTTGGTTCACTCCTGCCCTCCATGAGTCCAGACACACCTGTAGACGGCTCAAGAAGAAATGGAGGAACTACAAAACCCCAGAAGCCCACGCAGCCTTCAAAGCCGCCATCACCGCACACCACCTCCTCCTCAAAACTACAAAGAAAATGGCCCTCAAAGATAGAATCAATGCCAAGGCACACAAGAACTTTTTGCCATTGCCAAGGAATTCATTAAACCCAACAGCAAGTCCACAGAAGCCCCACCCTTCCAAGACCTCTGCAACAAACTCGGCACCTACTTCCACCACAAGATCAATCAGATCTGTGACAGCTTCGACACCCAAGACCCGCCTATCACTCCCCCACTATCACACGTGACAAACCCACGGAGATTGGCTGTGGAGTCACCCAGGGCACTTCCCTGAACCCCACCCTCTTCAAAGTCTACATGGCCCGCTCGCAAAGACAGGAACCATGGACTCATCGTCGTCTCCTAAGCCAAAGACCCCCAACTGATCCTCTCCCTCACCAACGAGCACACAATCGCCAGAAACAACTTCCACAACAGGATGAAGGCCATCACCACCAGGTTGAGAGACAGCTGCCTCAAGCTCAACCTTGCCAAGACCGAAGTCCTCATCCTGGGGTCCAACACCTCCGCTTGGGAAGACTCCTGGTCGACTGCCGTGCTAGGATCCCCCCCCACATCAAGGGACCATGCATGACTCCTCAGCATCATACTGGACTCCTTGCTCACTATGAACTGCCAGATCAACACAGTTTCCTCATCATGCTTCCACACTTCGCCTGCTTCGAAAGACCTTCAGATGGATCCCCACAAATGCCAGAAATAAGGTCGCCCATGCACTCACCAGCAGCAGACTCGACTACAGCAACACACTCTACGCAGGCATCACCCAGAAACCCCTCAGGAAACTACAGAACGTTCAACACGCTGCTGCCAGACTGGTCTTCAATCATTCCCCGCCGCTGCCACATCTTCGAACACTTGCGAGAACTCCAATGGCTCCCAGTCAACAAGAATCAACTTCAAGCTCCTCACACATATCTACAAAGCCTTCCACAATGCCGTACCAGCATAGCTGAACCACAACCTCTCATTCCAAGTACCCATCAGACACCTCGGCTCTGCCCAACAGGCCCTTGCCACCGTCCCTCGGATTCGCAAGACCAGGACCGGAGGAAGATCCTTTTCCTACCTTGCCACCAAAACCTGGACACAAACCAGGAAGGATCTAAAATACCTGGCTCTTCAACTGAACCTCAGCGCACAGCTGGATCTGTATCCCCCCCCACCCCCACCCCCCAGTTTTAAACCCTTACGGGTGAGTAGTAGCGTTTAACAAACACTGATTGATTGATGTGTGGCTGCAGACCCTTATGCTTAGCATAGACTTAATAGCAGTATTATCCCAGTTGTAGTGGCTATTGGGTAGATGATGAAGATGTATGAAATAATGTTCTTAAAAAAAGCAGAGTGTGCTCTAGGAGGAGCATGGAGTACTCGTTCAGTCTTTAGATAAATAGCCTATATACATTTGACAATCCATCTGCCAATTTCAGCTTTTGAGATGGCTTACCCTTTGTGAGGTTTAGTAAATTAAATGACTAGTTGGTCGGATCTGTAGAACGGTTTGGTCCTATCTATGTAATACATCAAGTACCTTTTCTAAAAGCATACAATACCTTTCAGCCACAGAGTCTGGCTATGGGAAAAAACTGGAGGCTTAATTGTTTGATTGTGATGGAAGGGTGAAACTACTTTAGACAGAAACCTAAGATTAGTATTGAAGACTACTCTATTTTTGTGGACCGTTATAAAGGGCTCTTGTACGGTAAAGACTTGCAGCTCACGAAGGCGCCTAAGGGAGGGAACGGTGTCCAAGAGTATGGAGATTCAAATGGTGGTCTTATAAGTCTAGTACATAATATATTGAGGCTACAGACTGTGGCTAGAGGGGCACATGGAGTATTACTCTTTTTAGTCTCTTCATGTATGCCTTAATGACTGGAATACTGAAGAGAGCCATAAGTAGCCTGTTCTGCATAAGCTGCGACTGTGGTGAAGGCGAATGGATATGTAAGCCAATCCTGCTTTCTGTAGACGGAGAAGGTAAGTTACACTCTGGCCGGGGAACATTCCGTATGATGTTTGTGAGCTACGATACTCACAGCACTGATGGTATCTCGATAAAGAATAGCAAGGATATGGGAATCACCAAATTTAATGGAACTCTTCCTGAGATTAATGATAAGAAAACTGATTTTGAGATTACCTTAAAAAACCAACGTGTTTCTGAAGAGACAGTCACAATAGAGGTTTGAAAGTGACCTCCAGTGTTCGAATAAAACCTAACAAACTAAAACATCAAATTAAACTTTTGGGATCAAAAGCACTTGTGTGTAAAGCTCTGAAGAAGTCTTTGTGATGAAACGCGTTGGCTACATTTACATTAAAGAAAAATCCTTTTTAAAGAAGATAGAAACAGATAAATAAAGAATGTTTTACGTAACCGACCCATGGAGTCTGCATTGTGTCTACTAATGAATTGAATTGTTTTGAACTGCCGAGTTTGTATTTTGAAATGTTGTGCAGGACCATAGTAAATGTATAATTTACCATTTCTTGTACCATAGGCTTTATGGAATCAGTTTTGTTAGCAATACAGTAGCATACAAACCTCTTCCATATTGCTGCATAGCAAGCTCTAGTGGTTAGGAGCCTAACTTGTTTCAGGATGAAGATGCATTCTTTTGGTAGGGTTAGGTACCCCAAATTTAGGGTCTGAGGTGCTAGATCGCAAAGTTGAGCTGTGCTAAGACAGCATACCTGATCTGTCTAAGTCTGTGTGAGCAGATCTGGTTTGAAAGGAAGCCTCTTGTGAGGGCTGATATAGAGTTCCAGCAGGTTGAGAACAGGGCTGCCTGGCCCATGTGGGAGCCAACAGAAAAAGAGTGAGAGATGTTTGTCTAACCTTCCTGGTGACAAACAGAAGCAGCAGAAGAGGTGAAAAAGCATAAGCAAATATCCCCAACCAGTTCATTCACTGTGCATTCCCCATGGACTATGGGTATGTGGTGGCAAAGTTTGGGTATTTTGAGTTTTGGGCTGTTGCAAATAGGCCAATTTGCGGAGTGCCCCTTCTTTGGAAGTATGTGTGAAGGACTTGGGGGTCGAGTTCCCACTTGTGGACATATTGGTGTGTCCTGCTGAGTAGGTCTTCAAAGTTGTTGACTACTCCAAGGAGATGTTCTACCTATGGGTGAACTTGGTGCAAAATGGCCCTGTGCCAACTGGTTAGTGCTAGGTGGAAGAGTTGTTAGGAATGGATGCCCCCTGTTTTGGTATGTAATACATGGCCGTCATGTTGTCTGTTTTGATCAGTACTGCTTTTGTCCCAAATAATTTAGAAAAGAGATTTGAGAGCAAGATGTATAGCCAGAAATTCTAGAAAATTGATGTGGCAACCCTGATATTGAGAGGAACACTTCCCCTGTATTGCATGGCGATCTAATGAGAAACCCACCCTACGAGTGAGGCATCTATGGCAAAGGTCAAATGTGGAACTAGGTCTACAAATGGCCTGCCTTTCACTACGCTGGTGGGTGTCCACCATTGCAGAGAGTGGTGGTGCGTTTTGTCTCCTGTATCAACACTAGATCTTCCCACTGACCCTGAGCTGGTGACCACTGAACTACCACGCTCTAGCAAAGGCCTATGTGCAACCTTGCACAAGTGACTATTGCTAAGCAGGATGCAACCATCCCTAGATGGCGCATAATCGTGCAGACTGGGATGTCACAGTTTGGTTGAAAAAAAGGCAGAATATGTTGTAGGTTTGCAATCCTTTGCTGTTTTGGGTATGCTTTGTGGTGAGGCTCTAGGAGTCTAGAGTATGGAACTTGGAAAAGACTGCAATTACAAAGGAAGGAGAAGGGACTTTATGATATCTATGGTAAGCCCCTGCTGGCACAGCAGAGACTTGCCTTGGTATGTGTGAGGCACAGAATTTTGCTGGTACTCTAGATTAACCAACTATCATGGCGTAGATGGTCTGGGACTACTGAAAGACATTTTGTAAGCACCCTTGGAGCGGCGGTGACCCCATCAGGAAATACTTTGAATTGGTAATAATGACTAGTTACCACAAAGCATGGGAACTTTCTGTGTGCAGGGTGGATTGAAATGTGGAAATAGAAGTGTTTGATATAGAGCACCGCCATGAAGTCGCCTTACTGGAGAAGAGGGATAACCTTTTGTAGTGTGGTCATTTTGAAATTTTCCGATATGATGCTTTGGTGAGGGGCCTACATTGAGATAGACCTGAGAGACCCGTTCACCTTGGGTATGAGGAAACAGAGTGAGTATAGCTCTGTACCTTTGTGGGTTGGGTGTAGGAACACTTTGGCCCCCTTTTGTAGAAGTACATTCTCCTCTTCTTGGAGTAGGTGTAGATGCAAAGGACAGAGTTTGTGAGTGCCGGGAAAGTTGGGAGGGGTGGCAAGCAATTCGAAGCAGCAGCTGTGACTCATAATTCGTAACACACATTTGTCTGATGTGATCCTTTGGCAATGATGGAAGCAATGGCTTTGTTTCCCCCAACAGGCGACGTGTAATGGGGGGATTTGTGAGCCGTCACTGCTTGGCAGGTGTAGGCCTAATGTCAGCAGCTCCACAAAACCTGCCTCTGTTGTTCCCTCTTGTAGTATTTGGGCTCTTGGTGAAGCAGTAATTACATGAGAGGGCTGTTCTTGTGGTTGATTGTTGGTTACTTAATTTAAATCGTTATTAACACAAACGTTTGCACAGTTCTGTTTTGTTTCTTCTATGTTGGTATACTCAAACCCAAATGTCTTAACTCGTGTCTTTTTTATTTCTTGCCAGGGCAAGATTTTTCCCACTGGAGGCAACCGGAAAAGAGAAGGGGTCAAAAGGTAAATATTGGTTTTGTCACCCTGTCGCAACTCTTCCTGTCTCCAACTATTCTCTTCCTTTATGTTTATTTGTTGTCTTTTCCCTCTAATCTTTGAAGTTACAGAAATGTCACACACAAAAATAGTCAAAATCAGCCTGTCTTCTTTTTTTCCTAGACTATTAGTCAATATTCCAAAACTAGAGTGCATGTTTGTTTCATTTAGTCTGGTTTTAATGAAACTGCTTTCCACTATCTAAACAGTATTGTTTACAACTTTTCAGCTATTGGTTGGGCCGCACGGCCACTCATGTATTCGATGATCCATTTGCATGATCCACGCCCCTTCTGGAGAGTGGCAGGAGAAGGGTGCCTCTCCAATCCTGTGTTGCTGGGAGGCGCTGTGGCTGTCGGCATAGCCTCCAGCTTGTCCCAGTCTCCTGGAGTTCAAGCTGCCTTGCTCTATTCATGTATCTGCTTTAGCATTGCTAGTGTTGCTCTCCCGTGTGCAGCTTGCATGGCATCCTCTCTGTCTACAAGGACCTCCTCTTCTGCCTTTTCTTTTTCCGGGGTCCAATCCTGGCGAAGAATAAAAATCTATTTTTTTTCCCTCTCTCTTTCTCTCTCACTTGTCCTTTGCTTTAAGCCTTTCCTTTTCTCTTTCAAGTCACATACAGAAGGACGTGGGAGACGGACTCAAGGGAGTAGCAGGTAAGTCTTCAGAGGAGTACTCTGTTTCCTCACACCCCTGTAACCCATCTGATGTAACCTCTACATTATTGATACGGGTGTTGTTGCATTTGGTAGGAGTGGCCTTGGTCTGAGGACATAGTGTCTCAACCAAAAAGTCATCCTCCTCTTGGACCACCTGCATGTCTACTTTATGTAAGTGGGTGCACACTGGATGACCTTGTGGAGGTGTCACCTGGAGTAGAGAGCCAGTCAGAGTACTGCACTAGATCAGTATCCCTTTCTGCATTGATATGATAGTCATCCCATCGGTCATCTGTTGATTGTTTATCTATGAGTTGACCGTACGGGTCAAAAGGCCTGTAGTGACCACTTTGGGGAGGTGTGGTTTGGTGACCCTGGGAGAGAATTTGACAAGGACACTGGTGTAAGGTAGATGGCAGGAGAGGTGTGAGGGGTGGTGGTGGTAGACTGTGTGTGGGAGAAGAATATGGCTAGTTGCACTGTCCCTATACTTTTTAGGTGGTGGCTCATGGGTAGAGGGCTTAGAAACTTTTTCTTCTTGGATGACAAGCTTAGTTTAACGGGTCTAGCGGTGGAGGGATCCTTGTAGTGGTTTTCCCCTTGAGCGGGTCAATAAACATGCACTATTGCAAGTCTCGAGTTCTTATTGATGCAGTTGATAGACTGCACCATTGGCTTCTTCTTCTGAGGGAGTCACTAGAGGTTTCTGTGTCTCAGTGTCCTTTTCCTCGTACCCTCAATGTGGTTAAGGTATCTCAGCTGAAACTAGCCTGGGTATAGACTGTGGTTCCGATGTTGAGGGAAGCTTAGGAGTCAACTGCTGTTTCGGGGCCTATGTGGCTTTCACAGCCTATGTGGCTGTTCATGAAGTCTTTGGAGCCGATGTGGCTTTCAATGACAAATGGGCAACTGGAACCCCGGATGATTTAGGTGCTGATGAAGGCATTGGTGTCGAAGCCTACGGCTGAGTGTGGCCAGCCTTAATGGGCGGATTGGCAACATCTGTTTGATTTGCTCAGTGCCCACCGGACCATCAGAGGCCCATGTCTAGCTTTGTCCTTGCCAATATGCTTAAGAGTAGAGGCCCTACTCCGAGAGTGATCCTCTCTCATCAAGGGAAGTGGGCTTATGCTTATCATAAGCTGTACTCACGGTTCTTGAAGTAGTCCTCATCCAGATCTTCTTTGGATCAAGTGGGTGGCAAAGTGGCTAGTCTCTGTCTAAAGTGGCACCCTGCTGGTCCAGACTCTACCTCTTCATGGGCACCAAAGGTAATGTCTTCCTCACCCCTGAAGATGTTCTTGACTGCATACCGCTGTTCCCTTCGGCATCAAAGAATTTTCTTCGACCTGTATGCTTGGCATCCTGGGCAGCTTGTGCTGTCACGGTTGGTCGACGGGCAGAGGTTGCAGACTTGGTGGTGATCAGTCCCACAGGTACTTAGCGTAGCACTAGGAGCAGTATTCAAACAGTGACCGTTTCATCACTCATGCTCAATGTTGGATGAGAAGCGACACAGAGAAATCCTTTAGGCCTCCAAAGGGGCTATGACTCAAACCCACCGAAGAGCGATTGTGAGTGAGTCACTGTAGACAAAGATGTAGAGCTGAAATAAAGACAAATGGACACCGAAGGATCCGACAAAACCGTGCGTACTAAACCGAAACTCAGAGACTACTCTGCACGCCTGAACCAGATGGTGGAAAAAACTATG
Organism: Triturus cristatus; assembly: GCF_964204655.1. Lineage (NCBI taxonomy): Eukaryota > Metazoa > Chordata > Amphibia > Caudata > Salamandridae > Triturus > Triturus cristatus. Next base: position 1,237,502,843 of record NC_140585.1, on the reverse strand, counting down.
AGTGAGTCAGAGCCCATGCATGATGTATGTTGACAAGAGGAGTCACAACGCATCTTGTGGTTCGAGAACTGTTTTTGAAAAAAAATCTTGTAAAAATCAAGCCGAACACTAGATGGCAGAAGAGAGTGACAGAGTGTGCGTGTACACACACACACACATTTATATATCTTCAATAAAAAAAACCTTAAGGTTAGTGATAAGTTATAGTTAGGAAACCTTTATTTATACTTTCTATACAAACCCAACTTAAACTAGACAAAAATTAGGCATTCTAAAGCTATAGTTATAACTCAAATATATAATTTACGCACTGCCTTTGAAATTACTATAGTTCACGCATCTCTGTATCTAGTGTTGTCACCTCACTACATTAACTATAAATCGGACCCTCTCCATGAGCTTCTTAAGGCCCCAGGGACCGCATCCCCCAGGACAGGCTAACAGACTGTGTTCCAGGCAGCTCACCCCGTGGACACATTAGTTTCCCTGCCCACATCAGCGCAGGCAGGTACACAGTTTTGCTTCAACCTGTTTGGAGCATTTTTAAATCTCCTGACGGGTGCAGGAGCGCAGGCAGGGAATGCATGTCTGCTCTCACTCAGCGAGAGATTTAAAAATGCTGCCGCCAGGTGGGAGCAGACTATTGTTTCCCTGCCCATGCTCTTGTGGGCATGGAAAGGCATATTGCTCCCGCAGTATGCGGGGACCATTGGGTTCCTCCCACAGCCCCAACCTTGCTGCTTGATAGATGCCCTGGTTGGGCGCTCACCTACAAATAAGTGTGGTCCCGGGGGATGGGGACTCCGAAAGCACAATATGCTTGGGGGTCCACCTTACCATTTATAATGGCAATCTTCCCTGGGGAATTGGGTACCAGGGGTCTGCAAGGTGTATTAAGGCTTTGAAGGAGGGGGGATATTGTGCACCTCCTCCCCTAAATCAAAGTAATGGCTCTGGGGATGGAGCACTATTGGCTTGGGGAGGGGACCTACCCCCCCTTTTTAAAGGCTCCAGTGGTTGGGGTTCCTGGGACCCCTTGCGATTTGGGAAGGGGAGTCATAAAATATATTTCAGTCCAGGAGGTGGGGACACTGGGGCCCGAAGCGGCTTCGTGCACACTCCCTTTAAAAAAAAAAAAAAAAAGGCCGTGTTGATGGGGTTCCCGGGGCCCGAAGTGGCTGTGCTAATGGGTTGGATGCAGGTCTGACCAAAGGCCAGGCCTTGCGGCCAACACTACGCTGCATGGGGTTGGCTGCCTGTGGGGTGTTGGTTACAGGGCTTGGCCACAGGCCAGGTCTTGCAGCCAACCCCCGCTGCACACAGCCAAAGCCGTGCGTGGTGGAGAATTGGCTTTACTTTTTGCAACAAAAAGTGACTTTACGTAAAAAATAAAAACTAGAAATTCACTGAAAAAAACAAAAGTTCAAGTAACGTTATAGTTAGGTGTGAATTTCAGTCACAGCGTTAACGTTTTAAATGGACAACACCACTGAAATTCACCATTTATTGCTATCTTAAGTAACTATAACTCGTGCTTCGCCCTGCACTGCTAATTACTCCACAAACTACATCACTCATGACATCTTCTATGACATCATTGATAACATCACTTCAACATTTGCAATGAAATTATTGATGAGAGAACTGCATGACGGGGGCGTGAGTTATAGTTAACGGAGTTCACAAGTTATAGCAGCTTGAGATAACTATAACTGGTGACTTTCAGTGATTTTGTAGTTTTGAAATGTTACGCTGCCACTGAAATTCTCACCTAAATGTAACATTTGTTTTTAAGTGATATACAGCACTTAAACCACAGTTAGGGGCTCATTACTATGGCGGAAAAATAGCCACCGTGAGCCGGCGTTGGCGATTGTTCCGCCATCATCATGAGATTTACCCCCGCCACATTATGATGGCAGTGGGTACCGCGGCGGAGGGAAAGTCCGGCCGCCGATAGCAATCGTCACAATTGCCGGGCAGAGCGGTCAGCATGCTCACAATGGCAGTGGAGCCTAGCAGGCTCTGCCGGCACAATTATGATGCCGGGAGAAGCCAGCCTTTCCATGGTGGTTGAACCGCCATTGAAAGGCTTTCGGAGAATGTCTACAGGGGCCCGTTGCGGGCCCCCCTTGTATTGGGGGGAGGTGTGGTTGCACTGGGCCCATACATTTCACTGCACAAAGTGGCAGATACAGTGTAGAGCCTCCCACGTAGTGCGGTGAAATGCACAACATGCTCCTTTCAGCATCGCGGCGGTGCTACTGTCAGCAGTCACCGCCGCAATGTTAAAGGTGTGAAATCCGCCAGCAGCGGTCCCATCATAATTGAATAGGTGGGACCGCCACACGCATGGCGGTCGGACCCAATCACCGCTACAGTGGCGGGCGGACCATATGCGCCCGCCACCGTAATTAGCCCCTTAATGTTAAGATCATAACTTAAACTGAAAAACAGCGGACATTTGTACTTCTGTTAAGTTTCGCATTTTGTTATTCACAAACACCCATGCAAACTGTAACTCACACACTAAATGCAATGCAAATGAGTTCACCCTTGTTGTGACAGGTGTAATTACAAACAATATAAACAATGTTACAGGAAATGTTACTTATCAAATTAGCATTGACTCTATCTCAGGGACAACAATGAATAACCTGTCAGCATGTGTTCATAGAGTGCAGTGCTAAAGATTCACATACTCTGAATTTTCCTGCCATCCAGTGTTGGGCTCCAACATTTCCAAGTTGTTTTTCTTCAAAGAACCGCTCGAGTCACAAGATCTGCTGTGACTCCTCCCTTGGTCCACAATGGGCAAGAGCATCGACTTCATGTTTGACTGTTTTTCGCACAGCAGGCTAGGGAGTGTATAAGGAGGGTCATGGTGTAACATGCGTATTGTGCAGTGTCTACAGAGTAATAAGAGGAGAGATCTGCAATCATCACAAGTTTCTGGACAGGACAGTGGGCACATGCCACTCTACAGAACTACACACTATGAACCGATGTCTACAGGGCAAGTAACATTTCACATTAGTAGCATGTGTGGCTGTAAAGCAATCCCCTACCTAAGCAGTGGCTAGTGAGTTTATGATGCAGATACCAAGATTCAAGTGCTTAACACTGTCTGGCCAACCATAGTGTGCAGGCAGACTAAAATGTCTACACCTTAAGGCTGGTCAAAGTGTGCGGTGGCGACTAGGTGGCCGTCTCCCTAAGAAAGCCATGTTTGGCCTTCTTATCTGGGTGGTGTGTGCCCTGGGGGGTACAGGTAAGATTCCCTTAGCTTAGTAGTAGCAATTTTGGGTGCACTCAACTATCCAGCTTGCTGCACCTGCCTTAGAATGGGAGGCTCTTTGTAGAGGTTAGTAAAGGCAACAAAAAACTGGTAATAGAGACAGAATATCGACGTCGAAATATCAAATTGCATGAAAATCGAGTCAAGAATATTGATGGGGAAAAATATTGAGGTAAGTTTTTTCGTTGTTTAAAATATCGATTTTTGTGTAATGTAGAAATAGCGAATTTGTAAATATCGATTGCAAATATATTGTTGTAAATAATATTGACTGTATTTTTTTGTTCAATGTTTGTTTTTTCAATAATTTGGTAGCAGTTATTTTATGTTTTTTAATTCTTTTTTGTGTGAAAAATGTTTGTTTCTTATTGTATTTTAATTTAGTTTTAGGAGTGGGATGTTGGGTTTATAAGGGATAATGGTGGGGAGTAATTTAAGAATGTTTGTTAAAAATAAATTTTAATAAAAAATTATTTAAATATATAAACAATGTAAGAAATATACATTTAATGTAAAATATTTTAAAATGTAGAATTTTTGGGAGGGATAAGATTTTGTTGTAAATTGTGTAAAATACTTTATAAATATTTTTTAAATAAAAAAAATTATTGTTTATTATTTTTATATTCTTTACATATTATTTTATTGTTTTTTAGTTTTAATACAATTTGTATTATTGTAAAATTTGAATTGCGATTTATAATTTAATATTTAATTTTGTGAGAAGGGGTGTTTCTATTTTTTATGATATTATATTCAATAACTGTATTGTTTATTAATTTTTAAAATACGTTACAAAAATTTAAACAAATGTAAGAAAAATGTGTTACATTTATATTAAAAAATATTTTTTTATAGTTTTCGAATATTTTATATTTTTACATAGTTGTCATTTTTACAATATGTAGTATTTTCTTTTACTTTTTTTGTTTTGGAGTTAGGAATAGTAATTTCTTTTGGTTTATTATCAAGCATTTTGTTTTTAGTTTAGTTTGTTTTGGAGTGGGAATAGTAATTTATTATGGTTTATTATCCAGCACTTTCTTTGAGTATAGTTTGTTTTGGATTTGGAATAGTAATTTATTATGTTTTATCATCCAGCACTTTCCCTGAGTTTAGTTAGTTTTGGAGTTGGAATAGTAATTTATTATGCCTTATTATTCAGCACTTTTCCTGAGTTTATTTTGTTTTGGAGTTGGATATAGTAATTTATTATGGTTTATTATCCAGCACTTTCCCTAAGTTTATTTTGTTTTGGAGTTGGTAATTTATTATGGTTTAGTGTTCAGCACGTTCCCTGAGTTTAGTTGGTTTGGGATTTGGAATAGTAAATTATTATGGTTTATTATCCAGCACTTTCCCCGAGTTTAGTTGGTTTTGGAGTTGGAATAGTAATTTATTATGGTTTATTAACCAGCACTTTCCCTGAGTTTATTTCGTTTTAGAGTTGAACTAGTAATTTATTATGGTTTATTATCCAGCACTTTCTTTGAGTTTAGTTTGTTTTGGAGTTGGAAAGGTAATTTATTATGATTTATTATCCAGCACTTTCCCTGAGTTTAGTTAGTTTTGGAGTTGGAATAGTAATTTATTATGGTTTATTATCCAGCACTTTCTTTGAGTTTAGTTTGTTTTAGAGTTCGAATAGTAATGTATTATGGTTTATTATCCAATACTTTTCCTGAGTTTAGTTGGTTTTGTAGTTGGAATAGTAATTTATATTCCAGCACTCTACCCAAGTTTATTTTGCTTTGCAGTTGGAATTGTTATTTATTACTGTTTATTATCCAGCGCTTTCCCTGAGTTTGGTTGGTTTTGGGGTTGGAATGGTAATTTATTATGGTTTATTATCCAGCATTTTCCTTGAGTTTAGTTGGTTTTGGAGTTGGAATAGTATTTTTTGGGGTTTAATATCCAGCACTTTCCCTGAGATTAGTTGGTTTTGGAGTTGGAATAGTACTTTTTTATGGATTATTATCCAGCTCTTTCCCCTAGTTTAGTTGGCTTTGAGGTTGGATTAGTAATTTATTATGTTTTATTATCCAGCATTTTCTCTGAGTTTAGTTGGTTTTGGAGTTAGGAATATTACTTTTGTTATTGTTTATTATGTAGTTTTTTTTAGAGAGTTTATATGTACATTCAAATAAAAAAGGAGATGCATGTTAGTTTTTATTTGCAAACGCACATGTTACTTACCTTCAGTAACGATATATCTGTAAAAAACATTAGTAGTGATAGATTCCTTACCTTAGAATTACCCCCAGGTGTCAGACTGGATCCGGAAAGTTTTCGTCAGAAGTAACCCTGCGCATTGGTAGGCGTCGTCGTGCAGCTCCGCGTGCGTCGTTGGCGCCGCAATGACGTCGCTGGAGCTACTTAGACGCGCCCACGCGTGCTGACCTCAGTTCTGTACACGACTTTCCGTGCCAGGAACGCAAAGCCATGCAAGAAACTGACCACTAATGCCATGAAACTAGGGCCCTGAAAGGGATGACCTTAACCCTAGAAATCAGTTCGCAGAACGGGGAGGATGGGTGGGGCGGTAAGGAATCTATCACTACTAATGTTTCTTACAGATATATCGTTACCGAAGGTAAGTAACTTGTGCATCTGAAAACACATAGTGATAGATTCCTTACCTTAGATGAGATACCCCATCAATACCAACCCCGGTGGTGTGTCTGCGAACCAAGATCACACCAGAAAGTCCTGGAGAACAGAACGGCCAAAGAAGCTGTCTCTCCGGACTTGGCCGTCCAGGCAGTAGTGCTTGGTAAACGTGTGCAGCGAGGCCCATGTAGCTGCCTGACAGATGTAATGCAAGGGAACTCCCCGTCCCAAAGCAGTAGTGGCTGCCGTCGCTCTGGTAGAATGGGCACGCAGCCCCACCGGAGGCTCTTTTTTAGCCAAAGAATAACAAGCCTTTATGCACAGAATGACCCACCGAGAGATGGTCCGCTTGTGCACGGCTCGACCGTTCTTGGGGCCCACGTAGCCAAAAAAAGAGCTGGTCATCCACTCGGAACTGTTTTGTGCGGGTTAGGTAGAATGAGAGCGCACGTTTTGGGTCCAGACGGTGGAGCCTCTCTTCCTCTTTCGAGGGATGTGGAGGCGGAAAGAAGGTGGGCAAAGTGATGGTCTGCCCGATGTGAAAGGCAGTGACAACCTTCGGCAGAAACGATGGATGAGTCCTTAGAACCACTTTGTCCGGATGGACAGAGAGAAAAGGATGTGTAAAACAAAGAGCCTGGAGCTCACTCACTCTTCTGGCAGAGGTGATGGCCACCAGCAAAGCTGTCTTTTAAGTGAGAAGACAAAGAGGACAGTTGTGAAGTGGCTCAAAGGGAGCACACATCAGATATGTCAGAACCGGGTTCAAGTCCCACTGAGGCATTATAAAAGGAACAGGAGGGAAAAGATGAGTAATTTCTTTTAAGAATCTATTTACAACAGGGGACTTGAAAAGGGAAGGCTTATCTGGAAGCCGTAAAAAGGCTGAAATGGCCGAGAGATAGCCCTTGATAGTGCCCAGAGCAGAGCCCTGCTGGGCCAAAGAAAGAAGGAATAGAAGGACCTCTGAAAGAGGGGCAGAAAGGGGATCCACAGCCTTTGCTGTGCACCATGCCACAAACTTATTTCACCTACAGGCGTATACCGTCTTAGTGGAGGGACGCCTGGCTGCCAAGATTACATCACAAACTTCGGGAGACAGGTCAAAAGAGGTCAACTGCCACCGCTCAATCTCCACGCAAGGAGGTGGAGGCTGGACAGGTTCGGGTGGAAGACCGTCCCCTGTTGCTGCGACAGAAGATCCTCCCAAAGAGGCAGTCGGATCGGGGGATTGATAGCCATGCTGAGTAGCTCAGGATACCATACTCTTCGAGCCCAGTCTGGAGCCACAAGAATGACTTGGGCTCGGTCGCGCTTGATCTTCTTCAGCACTCTGGGTAGAAGTGGTATAGGCGGAAAGGCGTATAGTAGACAGCAACTCCACTCGCGACGAAAAGCGTTGCCTAGCGAGTGCCGCCTTGGAAATTCCAACGCGCAGAACTGATGCGCGTTCTCTTCGGTGGCGAATAGATCTAACCAAGGCTCTCCCCACTGCTGGAAGAGACCTTGCGCCTCATCTGAGTGCAGACGCCATTCGTGATCCATCATGCACCGGCGGATGAGTTTGTCCGCCCTGGCGGTCAGAGAACCTGCCAGGTGTTGTACCACCAGGAAAATGCCCCGATGTTCCAGCCATGTCCAGAGACGCCTGACATAGGGTCCACGACCCCAACCCGCCCTGTTTGTCGCAGTACCACATGGCGGTGGTGTTGTCCATGAACACCTGCACTGCTCTCCCCTTGACAGAAGGAAGGAATGCTTTCAGTGCAAGTCGGATCAACCGAAGCTCCAGAAGGTTGATATGGAGCCGGGACTCTGCCGGAGACCAGAGTCCTCTGATCTCCGCCTCTCCCATGTGGCCGCCCCATCCCAGAAGGGACGCGTCCGTCACCACTGTGTGTTCCGGTTGGGGAAGGGAGAGGGAACTGCCATTGACCCAATCGCGATTTGTGAGCCACCACTGCACTTGTTGTGCAGTGCCCTCCGAGATCTGGACATGATCGGACAGGTTGCCCTGATGCTGTGCCCACTGGAACTTCAGGTCCCACTGCAGAGCCCGCATATGCCATCTGGCATGATCAACCAACAGGATGCAGGAGGCCATCAGGCCCAGTAGCCGAAGGGTCATCTTGAACGAAACCCGGGATAAAGGCTGAAAGATCGGAATCATAGCCTAAATATCCCGGACTCACCGCTCGGGAGGATAAACCCAAAACTGCACCGAATCCAGAACCGCTCCGATGAAGAGGAGCTTTTGAGAGGGAATCAGGTGTGACTTTGGCACGTTGATGGAGAACCCCAGCAAATGCAGGAGGTCGGCCATAGTCTGGAAGTGGGAGACGACTGCCTGGGGCGAGCCCGCCTTCAACAACCAGTCATCGAGATAGGGGAAGACTGGGACCCCTGATCTGCGCAGATGAGCTGCGATCACCGCCATCACTTTCATGAACACCCGAGGGGTGCTGGTAAGGCCAAAAGGGAGCACGGTGAACTGAAAGTGCTCGTGGCCTACCGTGAACCGCAGGTAACGCCGGTGGGCTGGCAGGATGGGAATATGAAAGTAAGCGTCCTGCAAGTCCAACGCTACCATCCATTGTTGCGGGTCTAGGGCAGACAAGACCTGAGCAAGTGTGAGTATCTTGAACTTCTACTTCCGGAGGAAGCGATTGACGTTCCGAAGGTCCAAGATAGGACGCAGACCCTTGTCCTTCTTGGGGACCCAAAAGTAGTGGGAATAACAACCACGACCTACTTCTGGTCCAGGAAGGCGCTCGATGGCCCGCTTGGTCCAGAGGGCCCTGTCTTCCTGCTGAAGAAGCGCAAGATGGTCCCCCGGCATGGGGTGGTATTGCGATGGCATGACTGGAGGGGAAGTCTCGAAGGGGAGGGAGTAGCCCCTTCTGACAATTTGCAGCACCCACTTGTCCGAAGTGATGTTGCGCCAGTGGGGGTGATGATGGCGAATTCTGCCGCCCACTGGCGTATGATGGGCCTGAAAGGTCGGACTAGGAAGGCTTCGCAGTGGATGTTGTGGGGGTGGAGGTGGACTGACCCGCCTCGACGGTTCCCACGTCTGCGCTGAGAATGTTACTGAGCAGGCCTGTGGCTCTGGAATGAACGTGTTGGGGCACCCCTTACGTGGCCACGAAAGGAGCGAAAACCGGAGGAGGGCGAGTGGCAGGGACTTGGCCGTAGCCCGTGAGTTCTTAAACCGCTCCAACGCACTATCCGCCTTATTGCCAAAAAGGTGAATGCCATCAAAGGGCATGTCCATCAAGGTGTTCTGGACATCCCCTGAGAAGCCAGCTGTTCTCAGCCAGGTGTGGCGCCGAAGCGCCACCGTCGTGGAACTCGCCCTGCCCAGCGAGTCGGCGGTATCATGCCCACAATGAATGGTGAACTTTGCTGCGTCTCTGCCAGCTGCTGAGAGAGTACTGTCCGTGCCTCCTCCGGACAGTTGGGCAGCACCTGCGCAACCGTATCCCACAGAGAGTGGGAATAACGGCCCAAGAGGCATGCGGTGTTCACCGACCGCAGCCCTAAGCTGGCAGATGAAAACAGCTTCTTGCCAAGCTGTTCCAGCTTCTTGGATTCCCTATCCGGAGGTGCGGACGGGAACCCACTCTAGGAAGCAGAGGCTTGGACAACCAAGCTCTCGGGAGTGGGGTGTTGGGAGAGAAAGAGGGGTCGCCCGGAGCCGGGCGATGGCTGCAGGCCACGTTCCTGTCCACAGGAGCCCCTGTATTGGGCCTGGACCAAGTGCCCAAAAGTGCATCATTAAAAGGCAGCAAGGGCTCCGAAGAGGTTGCCGCCGGCTGAAGCACTTATGTCAGGAGGCTAGTCCTGATGGCCACCTTAGGGAGTTCGAGGTGGAGGGCCTCGGCTGCCCTATGTACTACCACTGTGTAACTGGCTCCCTCCTCCGTAGCCACGGTAGGAGACAGCATGCCAAGGTCAGGTGAGGTGTCAAGACCACTGGACTCCCCCAAATCCTCTGCCCAGTCCGGATCATAATCACACATCCTCAGACCCCTCCCAGTCCTCCCCTTTCTCCGAAGTCTGTGAAACAGGCTGAAAATAAGGAGAACGGAAATAGGGGGAAAATGGCCCCATCGGTGTTGGAATCAGCGCCGCACGGCATAGATCGGCACCGTGTCCAGGTCAAGGCTGAAACTGGGGACGACTTTGTCCCGAGGAGCGGGTGACGTCGGAGGTGGTGCCAGTGGGGTCGACGGCGGTGGAGGTGTTACCAGGTCAACCGGCGTCGACCGGGGTCCGATCCCGGGAGGTCCTGCAGCAGCGGGGCCGGAGCCGCCAGCGAGGACAGGACCTCCAGTCAGGCCCGCGGGGCCTGTAGGCGCACCGGCGGGGCCAGATGGCCCAAAGAGTCGGGCCATGGCAGCAAGAAACTTTTGCACCTGAGCAGGAGTCGCTGACAGACCCGGAAAGGGTGGGTAGGCCGGCGTCGTCGTTGCAGGCTCTGCCGGAGCCGCAGGAGTGGCACCACCCGCACCCTCAGCCGCGTCGTGTGACGGGCGAGGGGAAGTCGAGGAGCGACGACGCTTCTTCGACTTCTTTTTGGAAAGCTTCGACTTACCTGACCCTGAGTGCAAAGACCTAGATCCAGAATAACGATGGCGACGGCTCCGTGACTGGTCCATCGACATCCCACGGGACTGGGACCTTGAGCGGCGCGGAGCCGACTGCTGGACTTCCAGCAGCTTTTGCGACCGCTCCCGCAAAGTTTTCAGCGCCAAGGCCCGGCAGTCGGGGCACGACTTGGAGTCGTGGTCGCGCCCCAGGAAGTAGAGACACACGCGGTGTGGATCCGTCACCGACATCATGTGGTGACAGTCCCCACAGTTCTTGAAGCCGGGCATCCCTACGACACCAGGAGTCGATCGACTCAAAGAAATTGAGACAAAAGGCCTCGAAAAAACTCAGTCAAAAAATTACTGGGGGTACTTGCTGTTCCCGGAGCTGCACTTGCTGGCGCAGAAAAAGAAAGAACTGACGTCAGCGCGCGTGGGCATGTCTAAGTAGCTCCAGCGACGTCATCCCAATACAATTTTTTTAACAAATGTATTTTTGTTTAAATCTCTTTTATTAAGTTTGTAGACAAAGAGAAAATATTAACAAACACCAGGCAATAGACAAAAGTGGTCAGGCAAGAATGCAGTGTATACATCGTACGTCCACTTCATTGGAGGTATAAAAGATACAGCACACCACTTAGCAATCAAATACGGAAACAACAGGAGAACTCGACATGGCTAAATAGATAGGAGAAGCCCCCTCCCGATTCAGAAATGCCAATACTAACCAAGCATAAGGGAGTCCCTCAATTGGTCGAGTCTAGTATACCTGAGAGATTGCAATCATGTCTGCTATAAACCCGTAGAGAGCGTGGTGCACTGATAGCGAAATCTGAAGAGACAGTAGTGTATCACCAAGCAATAAGTACAGCAAAGGGATAAGAACAGGGATAGCAATACCAATTATAACAAAAAAGGGTTAACCTGACTATGGATTACCACTGCAAGCCATAATGGTGGATAACATGTCATCAAAATCATCAGAGGCTTGACGTGTTCTGGTAGTAACCAGTTTACCAGGGACCAACAGCCGCTAGAGGCACAAAATGTGGCCTGCAACAAGGTATCGGAGGGAACCCCCATGTCTACTAGCCTGTGAAGAAAGAAAGGAACAAAAAAGGACCAAAGCAAGAAGCTAAAGAAGGAAAGAGAAGAGAAAAGAAGAAAGCAGAAGGGAGGACAGGGCGCAGCGTTCCAATGGCGAGGACGAGCTATAGTGGAGGAGGAGTAAGTCCCCAGATCAGAGCATCGAATCTAACCACCCCCTGGGAGGGTTGTCTAGCCCCACCCCACCCCGCCTACCCCAGCTCCTCTTCATAGCGTTCTCCCCTAGGGAACAAAGGGTTATCGAACAGTTGGAGGGCCCGTAAGCGGGGAGGGACATCAGGAGCATGTTCCAGTTTGGAGAGATGGGAAACTAGGGGTTGCAAAGTGCGCTTGAATTTAGCGTCAGTGTGGGCTAGACTATGGGAGAGGAGCTCCATCGCCATTACCTGCCATAGATGGGTGAGCCACGCCTAGGGGGAGGCCAAGGCCTTTTTCCAATAGAGCTCTATAACCTGCTTCGCCGCATTAAGCATGTGGAAAATCAAGCGCCATTTCGAGTGAGTCATTGGTTTAAGAGACCTCGGCCGGAGTCCTAGAACCACTACCCCTGGGGCACTCGGAATGGGAAAACCCACCACCTCCCTGATGTGGCTCAAGACCTCTTTCCAAAAAATCGTTATAAGCGGGCAAGACCACCATATGTGCATGAATGAACCCGGGGCGGTCAGGCAACGCCAGCAGGTAGGCGTGGAATTGGGGAACATCTTTTGTAATCTGAGGGGGTGTAATACCAACGGGTCATGATTTTCTAATCTGTTTCCTGTTGTGCAATGCTTTTAAAAGTGCCAGGAATGTCCCTCCACAATTGTTCCAAGCAGTCAGGGGGAATGTCTTCCTCAAGGTCCGTGTGCCAGCATTGTTGATAGGTATGAGATGGTAGTGCATGCAAGTGTTGAAGGACCTTGTAAGTCCTAGAGATCAGACCTCGGGAGCCATCAAAAGAGCGGATTAAGGATTCAAAGGGGATAAACTGGCGCGTGGTGCCCTCTGTGTATGAAGGAGTATATAGCCAATGGCGAATTTAAAGGTATTCCAAATGCGCTTTGTAGGGGAGGTGAAATTTCTGCCTGCATTGCTCAAAAGATTTTAAAATCCCCCCTTCGAATAGATGTGCGATTGTACGATATTCTCCAGATGCCCATGCAGGAAAGGAAGTGGGCTGGAGGGCTGGTGGAAACTTCGGGTAGCGCGCCAAGGGTGTGTGAGGTGAGGGAAAGGAGGTAAGTCCTCGGGCCACTACAATTCTGCCCCATATCTCCAAAATCGTTCGCATTGGGGTAGCAATATAGGCACTACGATGGCAAGCACTCCTTGGCAACCAAGCTAGAGCCCATAGCGGGCGGCAGGCCACACCTCTGTCCATGTGGAAACAATGTTTCTCGCTTTTGCAAGCCACCCACTCTGAGACATAGCGCAGATGCGACGCCCAATAATAAACAAGAAAATCTGGGCATGCCAGCCCTCCCCGGTCCCGCGGCAACGTTAATACTTGGGTAGAGAATCGTGGCCTCCCCTGCCCCAAATAAATGCATTAACCTCCCGTTGAAGGCTCAGAATGTCACTCTGGGGGATAGGGGTTGGAATTTCATGAGAAGATCCGGGCTGCAAGGTAGCTTCAGTTGTGGACCAGTCGATCCCAGTGGAAGTACCTTGAGGCGAATCCCGGGTATTTTTTTGTTTTCTGGGGTGGCAAATAAATTGATGTGCAGAGCGCACCACATTCTGAAAATGTTTTGCATGTCATCTGTGTGAAAGACCCATTCGTGGTTTTCCTAAAGGAATCTGCGTAAGGTGTCTGCATAAGCATTTTTAACACCTGGGAGATGAGTTTCAGTGATCCGCAGCTCTCTGGCTATCAGCAAATTTCAAATTGTCTGGGTTTGGTGAGACAAAGGCCTGGACCTCGATCCCCCCTGCTTGTTGAGGTAGTACATGGTTGTCATGTTGTCTAGATTGCGTCTTGAAGGACGGGAGAAAAACCTTCAATGCTAGTTGAACTGCTCGTAGTTCGAGTAGATTGATGTGATAAGTCATCTCTCTAGGAGACCATGTTCCCTAGATTTGAAGATGTCCATATGCGCTCCCCATCCTGACAGCGAGGCATCTTTCACTATTGTATGAGAAAGGACACTATGATTAAATGGCATTGCTCGGAGCAGATTTGTCAGAGAGCACCACCATCTCGAAGACTGCTTTGCACTGGGAGAGAGTGTAAACTTGTCATCCCAATTACCAGAAAATTGCTCCCATTTATTTTCGAGACATTCCTGTAGAGGTCGTTAGATTTGGGGGTCTCTAGTTGGCACCAGTATGCACTTGTGACAAATAGGGACCCTCGCCTCTAGTCAGGGTAAAGGGGTACACTCCCAAAAACAACCCCTGCTCATCCCCTTGGTAGCTTGGCACGAGCAGGCAGTGTGTAAAGCATTTGTGAACACATACAGTCATCAAGTGACAACACTACAGATGGACACCACACAAGTTTTATATAAAAAATAAGTATTCTTTATATACATTTACCACAAGACCATAAACGACAAAAATCCACAATACTGTTACTTTAAAATGGTAGAATTTAGCTTAGTTCTCTTTAGTTCTTAAAAGCGACACTTTTAGTGCAATGTACCTTTAGATGCGACATGCAGGGCAAAGGATGTGTTGCAACGATGGTGATGCGATGAATGTTTGGTGCAAAGAGATGAAAACGTGAAGATCTTCCTGATGCGGCACGCTTCTCCGATGTTGCGCGAGATCTCGGCTCGATGCGTCAGCTGCAGCGGCGACACCCTTGTCCAGTGATGCGACGACAGCGACTTTGGCGACGACACTTCTCCAGCGATGCAAGACGCTTCCGCTCGATGCGCTAACTGCAGCAGTTCCGACGGCGCCATGCTTCTCCATGGATGCCAGGTGCTTTTCTTGATGCGGTGCAATGCGACAGCTACAGAAGCGTCATTCAAGATGCGACGGCAGCGGCTGCGACACGCTTCTTCCTCAAGGCGAGAATCTTCTCTTGATGCGGTGCAATGCGTCAGCTACGAGGGTTGCAACGGCGACACCCTTCTACGGTGCTGCGGGGCGCTTCTCGTGATGCGGTGCAATGCGACAGCTACAGCGGCGACACCCTTGTTCAGTGATGCAACGGCAGCGGCTGTGACGGCGACACGCTTCTCCGTGAGTCGTGCTTCAAGCTCCTTGCGACACGCAGTCCCTCAGAAGGCCCAAAAGCCCTTGGAGATCCTTCATAAGTTGAGCAAAAGTACACACAAAGTTCCTTTCTCCTCTCTTTGGAAGTAGGCAACCCCTGCAGGCCAATCCCCCAGTTTCAGGGATAGTCCCTCCTCAGTTTCTTCTTGGTTCCTCTCCTCAGTAAAGGTTTCTTCTTGTTTCCCAAAGTGATCTAAAGTTCTGGGGTTGGGGTCCCAATATTTATACTAAGTTTTCCTTTGTTCTCTGAAGGCAGAGAGTCATTTGCCTAGTCCAAACCAGTTCTGGTCAGCCCTGGAGCACTTTGTTTACCTGACTCCTTCTTTCCTTTCAGAGTGCAAGGCAGAGATATCAGACGCAACACAGGAGGTGGAGCCAGCATTGTGGAGAGAAGGCACAGCCCTATTCAGGTCCCAGGTGCAACTCCTCCCTCCCTCCCATCTAGATGCAGATCTCTATATTCACCACTGGGCTGCCTCACCCTGTCTCCTGGAATTCCCCAGCCCTGTCACTCAAACTCCAGACAAGGAATACACAGCTTAGCAGAGGCAGGTTTGAATGGTTAGACAAGAAAATACCTACTTTCTAAAAGTGGTATTTTTAAACACAGAATGTTAAAACCAACTTCACTAGAAGAGGCATTTTATCATTCTGAGTTCAGGCATACTAAATACGAATTTCTACCATGTTCACTGAGTCAGTTAGGATTATAAGATGTAATAATCAAACTGCCCATTCTGGACTATGGAGATCAGGTAGCCTTGCAATAATGAAAAACGAAAATGGCTGTAATTCACTATTAGAACATGCCACACACACCAGGGCATGTTCTACCTTGTACTTACAATGCACCCAGCCCTTGGGCCTCCCATACGGGTGTCTGATATGAAGAAAAGGGAAGGTTTAGGGACTGGCAAGTGGGTGCACTAGCCCAGTCAGCATGGCAGTACCAGACTGCACACAGGCTCTGCAATGGCAGGCCTTAGACACATTTTTATAGGCTGCTTCTGGGGGTGGCACAACCAGTGCTGCAAGCCCACCATCAGCACTTGGATTTACAAGCCCTGGGCACTCCTGGTGCACTGTACTAGGGTCTGACAGGTAAATCAAACCAACCAATAATGGAATCACAAATTCATACATCAATTTACAATAGGGAGCACTTGCACTGTGGCACTGGACAGCAATGGCACAGTGCCCTGAGCATCTAACACCAGCAAAAAATACATGAGGCAACAGCAAAAAGTGGAAGGGTGACCCACGCCAAGGTGCCAGGTCTAACAGGTCCCATTTGGAGACGGGAGTTTGGAGACAGAAAAATAGACGAAGCCATTGAGCTGAGACGAGATTACACTGTTCTCACTGCGGGATGAAAGACTTTCAACAGAGACTGACACTTTAGATGGATTGATAACAGTGTCTCGGCCAAAGGATACACTCTTGTTTGGATGGTGTCGATGGTGGTCTCCAAGTAATGTATTGTTCATGACTGGGTAGAGGTTGAATTGCTGTGATAGATATGCAGCCCTAATCGGTGGAGAAGACTGCTTGTCAACTGGTAATGCAGTTGGGTGTCTAGATACGAGAAGACGAACATTCAGAGAATTCTGAGGCGTGCAGCTACTAGGCCTGGGCGGTAAATTCCGTTCCGCTCGTGGAATTTGAGTAATTTTCGTTCCGGGGAGAACGCGGAATTGCCCAAAATTCTGCGTTCCGTGGCTTCGTGGAATTTTTTGCTTGTTCGCGTTCTCAAAATGCGTGTTCGCAAGATATTCCCCCCAAGCACGCAAATAGCATTTGCGAACAGGAAAAAAGCATCGCGAATAAGCAATTCCGCGTGTTCGTGGAATTTCTGCGTGCTCGCGGAGATTTTTTACCATTTTGCGGAGCTTTGCATAGCGCGATTACGCAAATTCCGACCAACCCTAGCAGCTACCATTGCCATAGACTTTGAGCAAGTTCTGGGGGCTCGTTTGAGGCCAAACGAAAGCACTCTAAACTGGTAATGACTGTGCCCTATGACAAACCTCCAGAATTAGCAGTGTTTGTTGGCTATTAGTAAATAAAAGTAGGCATCTTGAGGGCCTAGCTAACAGAACCAGTCTCCCTGGTCTATCTGGGAATAGATCTGCTATATGTAAGCATTCAAAACATTTCTCTTCAAATCCATTTGTTGGCTAGTTTCAGATCCAGAATGGGTCTGAATTTGTTTCTGGGACCTTCCTTTTTACCAGAAAATAACGGGAATAAATCCCCTTGCCTCGTTGTTTGGGAGAAACGGTCTCCGCGACATGCTTCTGCAGAAAAATGTTTACTTCCGAGCGCATCAGCTGCAGATGTTGACTGGATGGTTTTAGTGGGACTTTTGGCAGAGAACTGGTAAACATGAGACAATATCCATTCTGTAGAATATTTAAAACTCAGGCGTCTTTTGTGATGTAGAGCCACTCTATCAGGAAATGAGAGAGAATTCCCCCCACCGGAGTGGGTAACAGAGGAAGGGGAAGCAGAGATTCATTGTTTAGAGCCTGCTGTAGGTCCCCCCCCTGCCAGAAGAGTTGGTTGGTTTTGTTGGTGACCTTGGTACCATTAAGGCGTTTGAACCCTCTGTGGGTAAAAACATAATTGGTAAGGCTTGTAGGTGTGTGTTCGCTGGTCTTTTTGCTTTTCCAGACCTACTGCCTTGGTCAGTTCGTCATCTGTATGGCTGCTAAATAAGGTGGATCCAGAGAATGGAAGATTAAGAGGTTGTTGTTGAGATTCTTGTTTATGGGCTGTAAGGTGAAGCTAAGAGTGCCTTCTCAAGGCCACGCCATGACAGTATTCGTGGGCTACTAATAAAGACGAATCAGCAGCAGCACTAATTATTTGGTTGGAGACCATCATGCCCTTGTTGAACACTTCGAGGAAGGTCCTCTTATTTATCTCTAGGGAGGTCTTGTGCAAATGTATGTAAAGACACCCACAAGGCTCTGTCATAATTGCCCAGGAGAGCCGATGATCTTGCAGCCTTCATGGTGTTGGCACATGTACCACAAACGTGTGCCCCACTTAGTCTAACTTTTTACTCTCCTTGTCTGGTGGTACTGTAGATAAAGGAGTGGTGGAATGTTGTTTCCTTGCTGCAACGATGACCACAAAATCAGGGGGAGGGTTTGAGCGGTGAAACAGTGGATCCTGTTCTGGAGGTCTATACTCCTTTTGTAGCCTTGAAGGAGCAGATATAGCTGAGGTTGGTGTGAGCAACAGTTTCATGGCTGGTTCTAATAGGCCAGGAACCAATGGCAGGAGAGGTCTGAACGCTGATTGGTGGTGAAGCGTCTCGAAAATTACAGATGTACATGGCGTGTAGGTTGGCATTTGGGATGTTCAATTTTGCTGAGCCTCTCACCAGGACCTCCTGAAAGGTGTTTATGAGTTCCACTGGAGAGACCCTTGGTTGGGGAGAATCAGACAGTGTTGGCGTATATTTGCCTGCGCTGGGAGAAGAAGTTGAAGAATAATAGGCCGAACAATGTCTTAACCATGTTCTTGACCTAGACCTGGACTCATGCCGGTGATGTGTGCGTCTGGAGGATGGTTGTGATTAAAATTGCTGAGGTCTGTGCCGAAGACTATAATGGTGCGAACGATAGTGAGATCTGGAACAAGATCTTCACAGAGAAGGTAGAGGCCTCGGTGGAGGGGTTTTGACAGCTTCTGGAAAAGGTGCTGGATTTGTAAGAGGCGGCGGAGACCGAGGAGAGTCTGGCAGCAATATAAAAGCCAAAGGAGAATATACTCTGGAGTGCTCAGAGTCCGGATATGATGGTAGATGTCTTGGCCTTGATTTTTTCACGTTTTACGCATGTCTGGATGGTTGGCACATCACCAGACTCCTCAACGTCTACTTTCTTCTATGTCTAGGTGGAAGAGACTTGTTAGAGGACTGACCCTCTCCTTGCTCTCTGGATGTCCCACCTTCTCATGGAGACCATCGACCCAGCCTGCTGCCTGCGTCGCTCCTCAATACCATGGAAGCGAATCTTCTCCGTTTCCCTCAGTGTGCGCCTAGAAAATTGTGGGATCCTGGTTGTCATAGCAATGTCTAGCTTATGTCATCTGGATTCTCTAGCTTGTCGTTATGATGTAGGGATGCTCAGACTGTTACCTTGGTTTTAGAATGTGTTGATTTAAAGGTGGGTTCTGGGACCAGGGACGGTTGGGAGAAAGCAACTGAATTGCTGTTGAGTTGGATGTGAGATTGGATGGGTCCTCTTACTTGGATTAAACCTGCAATTGTTTCATGGAACTTCTGTGTCTAAGCATCTTATTACGTCTAAGGGAGGTTCCTACATTGGCGTAGTCGGCAGCAGTACCAAGAAAGGACCCAACATCTGCAACGCTCTGCTTGTAATTTAAGTAAGGTCCTCTGTTCATTAATCATTGGGCTGGGAGCTGTCGCCGTGAAGGACTTACTTGTAGCTAATTAATCGTCACGGGCTCGCCCTTTGTTTTGCAAAATTCTGTTCATATGCTGTTTTTAAAAGGGTCCTCTGTTCATATATTGAGGGGCTGGGAGCTCTCGCCGTGAAGGTTTAATTTGGTGCCAATTACTCGTCACGGGCTCGCCCTTTTGATTTAAATTCCTTTGGTGTTTTGCTGACAAAGGAAGAGAAATAACAGGAAAAAAAGGTGTTGCGAGAGCCCTTACACTGTATTTCGCTGCGTGGCTTACCTCGTGTTTGCTGCGGTGCTTCGTGGTGTTTTGGGGGAGTTTTTGTCTTCTACTAGTCTCTGCGAGTGGAGTTGCGATCTAACGGCTTTTTCAGTATCTGCCTCCGGAGAAGCTCTTCACTCGGTGGCTGTCTCTTGCTTATGGTGACGTAATGGAATCCTGCAAGGGGATTCGGTGATTCATCAACGTCATCATTAGCTTCTCCTTCAGAACCTTCGCAACGGAATCTCAAGAAGTATCTGTGAGTTGCTAGAAGCAGTTTCGTCGCGCGTGTGAGCAAGCGAAGGCATGGACACGTTATCGACCCGGGGAAACATGGAAAGTAAGTGACTGGTGGTGATCGATTCAAGCAGCAAGTTTGTCACAGGAGCTCTGATTTAATTTTCCTTTACTGACGTGATGACTTTATGAGCTGAACATCGCTCCATTGTTTTTTATCGTTTGGGTCGGGGACCTTGGCACTGTCTGTCTACAGCAACGGAGAACAAAGCTTCTGTTTGGGAAAGCACAGAGGGTGGTTTTACTCTGTTCTTAATTTATTTCCATCGTTTTGAAGGACATTTCGAAATGCTTTTAGTTAGGCCTTGTTCATGAACAGTTTAGTATTTCTTTAGGTAATACTGCCATCTACTGTCCTTTTGCTGTATTGTTTTTTTCATATATTTTACACCTGATTATTGGCTTTGGATAGAAAAGAGTAATTTTTTTCAATAGAGTGGGTAGTACTGTTATTTAAGTGATTGGTGTTAAGTTTTGCTTGTGCTGTTTTTCTTTAGCAAGCTGAAAACATGCAGAATGTTACTGCTCCTCCCTTCTTTTTATCAGATCCTGGTGAACCTATGATCAGGTGGAAGAAGTGGAAGAAGGTATTCGAACGGTATGCCAAAGTCTGTGGTAATAACCTTGGTGCGGAGAGAAAAACTGCTCTTCTCTTACATTGTCTGGGTTCGGAGGGGCAAGATGTTTTTGATCATCTAGCCGAACTCTCGGCAGCTGAAAGCAGGGGGTTAAATGAATTTGAAGTATGTATTAAAAAATTAGATAATCATTACCTCCCTAAAGTCAGTACAATTTTAGAGCGTTTTCAGTTTACCAAGAGACTGCAAAATGAAGGGGAGTCTGTAGAGGTATATGTAACTCAATTAAGGAAGCTTGCTTCTTCCTGTAGGTTTGAACAGCTCTTGGAGGAAAGAATAAGGGATCAGTTTATGCTAGGGTGCAACCTAGAGAAGGTTCGTGACGAGCTATGGTTAAGAGATGAACCCTCTTTAGATGAGGTATTACAGGTTGCGAAAAGAATCGAACATTCTTTAAAGTGTGTAGACACCTTGAAGAATGATATGAAAGTCTCTGTTCAGGTTGTAAAAGAAGGCAATGGTACTAAGGACATTTCTAAAGATGCAGAAGCTGTTAAGAGTAAAACAAAACCTTTTGTCCCTAGATGTTTTAGATGTGATAAACTTGGTCATTTTGCAAATGATAAAAAATGTCCGGCATTGAAGGCAACTTGTTCGAAATGCAAGCGCAAGGGTCATCTTGCTGTTGTTTGCAAAACAAAGAGTCCTTCTAACAGTGTCAGAACTGTTGAGTCTGGATTACAGGAGGAAGACTTTGTGTGTGGTCAAATTGTAGTACAAGTTCAAGCTGATGTACAAGAAAATAACTCTGGAGCATGTAAATCTTCTCCTTTGGATATCATTCAGGTTGAGGGGGAGAAGACAAAAGTGTTGTTTGATTCTGGGGCGAAAATTACTATTGTCTCAAAAACATTTTATCAGGAGAAACTTGCTGGGAAGGTAAAGTTACTTAAACCAGATATACGTCCGTTAGCTTATGGAGGTGAACCAATACCACTTTGTGGGTATTTTGTTGGTTTGATTGAGTATGGTGGTAGATATCTGTCTGGGAAGGTGTATGTCTCCAAGAAGGGCGATAGCATTATCAGCTGGTTTCATCAGGCTGAATTAGGGGTTATGTTGGATCCAGGGAGCACGAATCCTATCATTCTTAAAAAGAACATCCAAAATGTTCATGTTGTTTCTGAAGGTGGTGTTCTCTGTGCCATTAAAAATAAATTTCCCAAGGTGTTTAGGGAAGAGTTGGGTTGTCTAAAAGACTTTAAATTGAATATACCTTTACGTCCTAACTCTCAACCTTCTACGTGTAAAGTTAGGAGTGTCCCTTTAGCGGTGAGAGATGAGATGAAGAAGGAGTTGGAAAAACTTAAAATTGGGGGTATAATTGAAGAAGTCTCTAGCACAGAGTGGCTTGCTCCGGTTGTCGCTGCTCGCAAGGCCAATGGGTCTCTTCGTTTATGTGTGGACTTGAGACAACTAAACAAATGTGTGGTTGTTGATAAATATCCACTACCTAATATCTCTGAGTTACTCATGTTGTTAGGGGGTGCTAAAGTTTTTAGCACCATTGACTTGGCATCGGCATATCATCAGATTGAGTTAGACAGGCCTTCCAGGGATCTGACTTCATTTGTCACACCTTTTGGCACGTTCAGATTTGTTAGGATGCCTTTTGGCTTAATATCGGCGGCATCTGTCTTTCAGCGCGCAATGGAAAAAGTACTTGAAGGTTGTGATGGTGTGTGTGTTTATCAGGATGACATTCTGGTGTTTGCGAAGGATCATAAGGAGCATAGGAAGGTGCTTTTTGATGTTTTGAGTAGACTGGAGGATGCAAATTTAACTATAAAGCTTGAGAAATGTCATTTTGAGACCTCATCCATTCATTATTTGGGGCACACGATTTCTGGTGCGGGTATCTCTCCGAAGCCTGATTTAGTTGATACGATTTCACGCATGCCGCCTCCCGCTTCAAGAGAAGAATTGTTGAAGTTTTTTGGGATGGCAGAGTACTATAACAAGTTTGTAGAGGGGTTTGCTGAACATTGCTCAAACATGAGAGCACTGTTGAAGAGAGGTGTAGAATTCAATTGGTCTCGGGAGTGTGATGAGGAATTTCTTGGGATAAAGGAAAAACTGAATAATGCGCCTAATCTTAAAGGGTTTTGTTCATCCAGAGCATCTGTGGTAACTACTGATGCTAGTGTAAAAGGGTTGGGTGCGGTGTTGCAGCAGGAGGGTGAGAATGGTTTGGAAACAGTGACTTTTATTTCGAGAGGCCTTAAGGATGCGGAATCACGTTATTCTGTTATTGAGCGTGAAGCGCTTGCGGTTTTTTTGGGCTATCAGGAAATTGAAGAAGTTTTTATGGGGAACCAAATTTATTGTTAAATCGGATCATAAGCCACTGTGTGAGATTTTTGATAAGAAGGGTATTGACCAAGTTTCTGGGAGAATCAGTAAGTGGGTCATAGCTCTTCAGGAGTATGACTTTCAGATTAGATACATTCCTGGTGTTGATAACACAGTGGCAGATGCTCTTTCTAGGCTGGTTGGTGGTTGTAGTGATGAGGAAGAAACTGATGATTGGGCTGAGGGAGATTCACATGTCTGTCTGGTCAATGATGGTATTATAGATGAAGCTCAATGGCGGGAGAGTTTAACTCGGGATCCTGTTCTAGCTGAAGTGATGGATTTGATTCAGAGAGGGTGGTGTAAAAAAAAAACTGGGTCAGTTGAAGCTTTGAAGTTTTGGGGTGTGAAGGATGAATTGAGTGTGACTAATGGTATTTTGCTACGTGGCACACGGTTAGTACCTCCTTTGGAATTAAGGAAAATGTTGGTTGATATGGCACATGAGTTGCATTCAGGCATGTCTAGGATCAAGGAGCGTCTTCGCTCTTCTTATTGGTGGCCCGGTATGGATTTGCTCATTGAGAGAGTTGTTAGAGATTGTTCGGTGTGTGCTGCGGGTGGAAAGTCAAAAGTTGTTAGAGTTCAGCCCATGGTTATAAGGGAGCTACCTAGTGGTCCGTGGAAGGAGGTGGCTCTGGATATTGTGGGTCCCATTCATTACAATGGTCAACAGAATTATATTTTTGTGTTATTGGACTTATTTTCAAGGTGGCCTGAAATACAGTTCACGTCAGGAATAGAGACTGTCCATGTGATTCGGTTTCTTGAAAATCTCATGGGTAGAGAGGGATTCCCTGAGTCAATTCTAACTGATAATGGGGTTCAACTGGTTTCTAGAGAAATGGAGAAGTTTCTTAAGGAAAGAGGCATTGCACACAAGAAATGTTCATTGTATCACCCGGAAACCAATGGGATGGTTGAGAGGTTTAATAGGGTGATTAAGGAGACGATCTCTTTAGCTAAAAGCTCTGGGAAAAACTGGAAGGAACAGGTTTTAAAGAAGATTGAGGAGTATAGAATGACCCCACACAGTTCAACGGGTCAGTCTCCTTTTGTTCTTTTTAAGGGAAGGGATCCTTGCACCCAGGTTGAACCTTCTTGGGTTCGACGGTTGGGAGTTTCGGGGTGTGGTTCTTCTGTTGTAAAGAACAAGGAAGAGTGGAGAGTAAGAGAGGAGAACAAGTGTCGTTACAGGAAGGAAAACTTTGATTTGAGAAAATCCACCAAGCATACGAAGGTTAAGGTTGGGGATGTTGTTGTTGTTAGGCTTCCAGGTTCTAAAGTAAGTTTCTCCAAACCTTTGCATGTTGTTAAGGTTTTCAATAATGCTGTTCGAACTAATGACCATAGGATTTGGAACTTGGGTAGAGTTTGTGTGTGCTCTGATTTGTATGTGAATTCAGAGAAAACTTTAAGAAAGGACATTGATTTCTCTGAGTCCTCACGCAGATCTTCTAGGGTTCTAAAAAAACCTGATTACTTAAAAGACTACGTTTCCTAAGGTGTTGGGTTTCTTGTTGGGAAATGTTTTGAAGCTCTTGTAAATTTATGTTTTCTTTTGTTTTTTTTTGTTTTGTTTTATCGGAGGGAGGTGTGTGGGATCCTGGTTGTCATAGCAATGTCTAGCTTATGTCATCTGGATTCTCTAGCTTGTCGTTATGATGTAGGGATGCTCAGACTGTTACCTTGGTTTTAGAATGTGTTGATTTAAAGGTGGGTTCTGGGACCAGGGACGGTTGGGAGAAAGCAACTGAATTGCTGTTGAGTTGGATGTGAGATTGGATGGGTCCTCTTACTTGGATTAAACCTGCAATTGTTTCATGGAACTTCTGTGTCTAAGCATCTTATTACGTCTAAGGGAGGTTCCTACAAAAATATCCTGCAGTGTGGACATATGTCAGGAACATGGCTCTCAGAAAGGAAGATGAAGCAGAGATCATGAGGGTCTGACTTGGCCTTCATTCTTCCACAGGCAGGACACTTGTCAAATAAAGATGGCACAATGGAAAAAAAATTACTGCCATAAAGACAGGAAAACACTGGGACAGATGTAATCTGTTGAGTGAAACAGTTGCAAAAAAAAAAAAAAAGAACGAGCTCTGCTCCAAGATCCTGTCAGCAGGAGACAGAAAGAAAGAACTGCAGCAACTGCCACCTGCTGGGCATGATGGGACACTGGTGGTCTCTGGGCCCTTAAAGGCACAGACTCCGTTTTCACATTTACATAATGGCAGCCTATAGGGCTACACTGATCTCTTTTCCTTCATGCTTCTCCTTTGTAAAAGGCTTTGTGAAAAAACTTAAGTAATCAAATACCTTTCTACCAATTATTTGGCATTACATTTATATATACCTATATATTCATTAACCTTTTTTAAATGCAACCTGAAGAAATTGGCCATTATAGCCTTTCCTAAAGGCGGCACAATATTGATGTATTAAGTGTTTCTAAAGGCCTTCCTGGAGAAAGTGGAACATCTACACTTAAGAAGAAATATTATGAACAGTGCTCTGGGATACCCGCAAATGGACAAGACTATTCAGTGCTCATGACCATCAATGGAAATCCACTGAGAGGGAACGTATATACACTTACCTTGAAAATAAAGTGGTAGTCGATATCCTATACTCTATGTTGCTACAGGTTAATATTTATAGTAGAAAATCCTCCAGTACAAAAAACCTTTTCCACCTCACTGTCTAGAGTGTAGGCCACACGAAAAGGTAGATGTTAGAAGTTGTGTTACTGGTTGACTGGGGTATTAGCCCTGGTCAAGCAACAACCACAATCCTAGTCAGGGTAAGGCACAAGCTAACCCCGAATTCACCTGTGCTCAACCACCTGGTAGCTTGGCACAGAGCAGTCAGGCTTAACTTACTGGCAATTTGTCAAGTATTTGTGCACCGACACCACACAAAAAGGATTCAACACCAGGTAAGAAAAACTGAACTTAATTTAAAAAACAAAAAACAAGCAAAAAAATGACAAAAATCTTATAAGTAGAACCATAGATATTGAATTTTAAAGTTTTTAGAGTAAATAGTGGCAAAAAGCGTACAGCGCCAACTATGGATATCTGGTTGTGCCAGACAGGGACTAAGTCACAAGTTTAGGCCGACCACAATGGCACGCTTGCCGGCTACATGGACCCAGTTAGGCCCGCTGAAAAGAGTATGTTAAATACTGGTTTGTGGACCGATGTGTAGATCCGCATCGAAGTTGTGTTGCGCAGACAAAGCAATGCGTTGGTTCCAAGATGTGGCAAGGCTGTGGTGCGAGGTCATGCGTCAGCGTTGAGGATCCCGTTGACGAGGACTTGCATTACGAAGTCTGGAGTCGTGGCAAAGTCTGGCATCGCGCTGCCGGGGTGATGCACTGGTTCTGAGGAGCTGCGAGGCTGTGCTGTGGAGTTTGGCGTCATTGTCGAGGCTACCTTTGGCAAGGTAGCGTTGCGCAGTCAGAGCGAGGCAGCGGTTCCAGAGGGCTGCGATGCGGGTCTTTGCTACAATCCATGCAGTAGCAGAGATGCGTCGGTTCTGCTCAGGGTTGTGCTGCGCAGCAGAAGGCATGTGTCAATCCGCTGGATTCACAGAGACTGGCAAAGCCCTTAGGCCCACTTCCAAGGGTCCAGGACTGGAGTGGCACCACTTGGCAGAGATGACTCACAGTTGGGCTGCTCAGGTGCAGATGCAAGTTGCTTGGATGCCCGTTATGTCCCTGAGGCATCAGATCAGGATGTCAGCCAACTAGCCCTTGCAGTCACTCTGGATTCAAGAAATGAAGATCCAGTCCTTTTTACCCAGGTAAGAGGGCAGCATGCAGCAGGTCAGCACAGCAGAGCAGCAGTTCCTTCAGAGCAGCAGGTTAGCAGAGTGGCAGTCGTTGTAGTAGAACAGCAGTCGTCCTCCATAGCTTCAGAAGTGTAATGAAGTGGTCTTGTCTGAGGTCCTTCTTTTATACACAGTTCTAGAGGCATGCCTCTGAAGTGCAAAGATTCCATGCCTTCCCTGCCCTGGCTTCAGACTAACTACAGGGGTTTTACAGTCCTTTGTATGGAGACAGGACACAGCCTATTCAGGTGTAAGTGAGGCTGGGCCCATCTCCTCCCCATATCCTGTCAGTGATGGTCCATCCAGTCACACCTAAGCTCCCATTGTGTATGGCTGTCTAGGAGGAATACACAAAGACATTCAGCCAACTACAACCAGTCATGTGACCAGAGACAGGCTGCAGGCTCAAATGGCTAAGGCAAGAAAATGCCAACTTACTAAAAGGAGCATTTTCAAAATTGCAATTTAAAATCGGACTTCACCGTAAGTTAGGATTTTAAATTAGGATTTCAGAGACACCAAACATAAACCAATTATCCCTTCCCATTTGGAAATTACACTTATAAAAATGTATAAGACAACTCTAATGTTATCTTTAATGAGAGATATAGATCTTGCAGGAGTGAAAAACTAATTTAAGAATTTCTCACTACCAGGACATGTAAAACCTAAAAGTGCATGTCCAACTTTTTAAATGCACTGCAGCCTGCCCATAGTGCTGTCTAGGGCCTACCTTAGGGCGACTTATATGTATTAAAAAGGAAGGTTTTGGCTTGCTTTATTTTGCCAGGTCTACATGGCAGGTTAGAACTGCACGCACAGGCTCTGCAATGGAAGGCCTGAGACATGTTTAAAGGGCTACATAAGTGGGTGGCACTATCAGTGCTGTAGGCTCACTATTAGCATTTAATTTACAGGTCCTGGGCACATGTACTGCACTTTACAAGGGACCTTTAAGTAACTTAAATATTGCAATTGGGTTTAGCCAGTATTACCATGTTTTAGGGAAGGAGCACAAGCACTGGCTAGCAGTGGTAAAGTGCTCACAGTCCTAAGACCAGCTAAAAAGAAGTCAGGAAAAACAAGAGGTCTGAATGCAAAAAGTTAGGGAGAAACCCCACCAAGGATGCCATGTCTAACAATAAATAAGCTGCACATAGCTGAATGTTAAATGAGTGGTTGTTTACAAGGTAGGTTTAATATTTATTACAGACGTTTGCTGCCTGACAACAGGAAATATTTTAAGAACATGAATATATGTCAGCCTTTTCACTCCCCCAATATGTTGAGCAATCATGACCTACGCAGATATAACTCTCACTATCCCAACAAAGTACGGACAATCAGCGAAAGCAGGTCAAGTCACTTTTCCAGTCTTTTGGAGTAGAAGTGGAATGGACTTAAAAGTATAGAGAAAGCCAGGAAGCAGAGTCAGAGTCTCTGACAAGCCTGGATATAGCACTTTACCAGAAACCACATTTCAGTGACTTCCGCAATGAGTTTATACATGAGAAAAAGTGAAACATTGGCGTAGACAAGCGAAGATGAAACAGACTGTGGAACAAAACTAAACAAATGAGCATACTCATTTATTGTTATGAATGAAACTAATCAACAGCTTTCAATTTTGCACAAAGTTCTCCATACTAGTTGGAAACTGGAAGTTCTGCGGAGAAAGGAGAACAGTTTTTCTCAGAGATAATTAATAACTTAGTGAGCTGCAAGCATAACAAATAAAATGTTAAACAGCAGTTTAGGAAAAGACAAGTTTATTTAAATATTCCAAATATTTCAGAAAAGAAAGCACACTTGCTACTGAAATGGTCAGTACAAAACATGTTTACAGGATCTTAAACATAAACAACTACGGTGATAGGGCTCAATGAGACTTACCCTAAACTACCTACTCCTACCAAAATAAGGACAAATGAGAAGCTATTAAAAAAAGAATTAATGAAAAAGTTACAATGTCACTATAATTCCATTAAAACACATTCCCAAGGGCTTTCTTAAGTAGGTGTGACTCAGGAGAGTGAATAAGGAACTGACCCTGGCCTGCTCCCTACCTTGGAGGTATGGGATAACTCCATGGCCTAATTTAGCAACAGACGTGTTGCAATAGTATGAACGGAGGACCACAGATTCAATATTCTCCACCAGTCAGGAAATGTAGCAGAATACTTTAGAAGATACTTTAGACAATGTGATTGTTACAAATATAATCCTGCAAAGAATTTGAAAGTTCATGATTTAACACATTTAAACAAGAGTTGAATTTCAAATTTAAAAGGATTAACCAGAAAACCTGCTTTGTCTACAAAAAATATATATATATTGTAACAATGTGATAGACTTCCAGGTACATGTCACTTGGAAAATATTCAAATCAAAAATAAACAACTGGCTTCAAGAAGGGAATTGTTTGAACCTTGAGAGCATGATAAGAACAAATTAGAATTTGAATGAATTGCTAAAAGGATAGGTTTTACTTTTTCATGTCAAATGTTTGAATAATACATCCATTATGACGCCATGAGAGGGCTGACTAAGGTCAAGTCCCTTTGTGTAACAGAAAGTTCAGACACTGTCCTAGAATGGTCTTCTTTCCATCGTCACTCGCTTGTCTTCCATGAGACTCCAAGGACATCAGTCACTTTTTGGGACTACTTTTCCTTATAATGTGATATGATTTTAATTTTAAATGTACACAGGTTGACTGCACATTTTATGTTGCTTTTTGTTAAAGGGCTTAGATATCACTACTGCAGTTTTTTTGTGTTCCAGGTACTGTAAGCATCTTTTTGCTGTGGTGTTACAAGAAGCTATTCTCCCCAGAGAGTGGTGGTTGAGCTGCCAGGTTCAGGGCTGCCTTGCATTCTCGGCAGTCCCTAATAGTGGGCCATACTATGACCCCTACTCTTGGAAAATTGGCATAACTGGCATGTTCAGCAACAATATTGTTAACTACACTCCGATTAAACATAATTTTTTCAGACTAAATCGATGAACTGGACCCTGGAACTAGGATATAAAGTCGAAACATTGCAAACACTATAGCAAACAGACTAGGACTTCTTTCATTTACTGAGAGACTAAGACACCTAAATCACAATTGTATACCCACCTGTTTACCTTGCCAAGTCGTACTCTTGTTTTCACCAGTCAGTGTTGTTTCTCATTGTGTGATCACTAAGGACACTGAACACTTGAGTACACTTGAGTACCCTTATTTGTCTTGTCGCTTATGTAATTTGTAAGTTAATTGCTGTTTGTAGGAAAGTCTTTAATCTCTATTATTGACAGTGAATGTATCCAACAACTGAATTCCTAAGTGATAAAATGAGTCCTCAAAAACCCCAGTTCTTTATAAATGTGCATACCCGAGTTCCTACTGGGCATACTGGGTCCTCTTTGTTCTCATTACTTATATTTAAAATACACCAGCAGGCAGGATTGTTCTTCTGTGTTCAGAGCTCCCTAATTTGAATTGATCTTTAGATTTGTTATTTAACCATTTCTCTATCCATCTTCAATACATATAGAGGGTCATTTATTCTAATTATTTATAGGGAGTTAAATGCCACTTCTGTTACTGTGCTATCTGTAAATCACGATTCCTCCCAATCACATGACTCACTACATTTCTTGAACGCCAGTACATGGCTATGTCATGACAAAGTAACCTTGGCTCTTCAACAAATCTGTCCTTTGTAAGATTTTAACTAGCCAATGGGGTGTTGTTCCTCCTTCCTCACTAAAAATAAATTGAGATCTCACGTCCTAACAGACATTATTCAATGGCAGTTCAAACTCCCCTTTAGTTCCTCTAATTCCTAGCAGCACAGAAAAGTACAGACATCTTCTAGTGCTTGTGTTTGTAAAGACACAATGTGTATAAAGAAACTCAACATGCCCAACAGCATCTCCTTTAAAACTACAAATAGAAAGTTGTAACCCTTGCCACATTGAATTTAATCAATCATTTGTTCTAGTTGTCATGATTGGTTGAAGATGTTTTCAGGCAAAGGCTTAGAAGGGAGATTGTCTCTAAACACAGGTTACAGGGGCGTGGCCAAGATGGCGGGGTAAATGGACGTGCGGCCTTGAAGCTCCCGCCGGCGGCCGTTTGAAGCACCGGCCCCCGGGCCGTATATGCGATAGCTGAGCTCGGCCGGGGAGCCACAGAGAGTCGGACGCGAGCAGGAGGCCGGCCAGATTGGCGGTGGGGGCCGGGTGGCCTCGCCGCCCGAGCTTTGCTGCGGAGCGGCGCTGACGTGCGGTGCCGGAGTGGAGGCCCGGCGAGGCCTCCTCCACCGGGGCCTAGAGTGATGGTGGCAGCTCCGCCTGCGGAGCAGTGACGGCGGCCGCGGATGGAGGTAGCGCTTCCCTAGCGCCCTGAGGCGATCATGACGATCCGGGGATCTGGAGCGGAGCCACCGAGCTGCCGTAAGCAGGAAGTGGCGGCAGCGAGCAGCGGACAGACGCCGCGCGGGCCTCGTGGCAGTCAGGGCGAGGCCTGCGGAGAGGTGGATGTCCCACGGCTGAGGGACACGGCGTCGTGGCGTGCCTGAGGGGGCCCAGCGGTGGAGACCGGTGGGACAGAGAGCCGAGTGGTGGCACGTTGTGGGACGACGTTGGAGCCCTGCGGGCGGAGATCGCGCCCCACGGCCGACGGGAAGGAGGCCGGGCGACACCAGTGGTGCTGGACAGACCGAGTGTGGCTGATGGCAGCAGACCCTAGAGTCCCTGCCCATTGCTGGTGAGAGCGGCACTGCCGGTGGGCCTGGAGGCCGGTTCAGCGCTGTTTCCAAGTGAGGAACGGAGCCAAAGAGAAAGGGGGGCCGCTGGGCACCCAAACTGGCGGTGATTGACCGGTGCTGGGCCGGAGGAGACCAGTGGATGCGGCCGACAGGTTAGTGGGGGCACCACTTGAGACTCCCTAGACGGCTGGGCTGACATCTGGGCCCCGGCAGAGAGGGGCGACAGCGGAGGCGGCTGGTCCTCAAACCTGCAGCGAAGAAGGTCGCTCGTTCAGAAGCTGGCAGGAACGTTGCTGCTTGCCGGAGACTGGGCCTCACCGACTACTGGATGGGCTGGGAGGCCAACGGGGGATCGGAGGAAGGCTGCTTGGCCTTGCCAGGTGGGGCTACCTGAGGAGCCTAGGGGCCTCGGGACTGTTTCTGAGCCCGGATCCTCGCACGCAGGGAGCGCCGCCAATCGGGCCATCGGGTTGGCTGGCGCGGGATGAGGCTGGACGACGTTCTGGAGTGACCTTGTTGCGAAACGCTCACACCACCCCGGAGGACGGTGGCCCGGCGGGGCTTTGGATTTGGGTGGCCAGGGCACTGAGGGGTGGCCGAAGCTTGGAGCAGAGCCGACGAGGAGAACGGAGGTGCGGGGGCCGCACCAGGGCCGCACTCCAGAGGTAGCCGTGACACCGGTTGCAGAGGAGGACGGCGAGCTGAGGGCCCAGGGGGCAAGCACACAGCCGGACATCGAGGCCCTGCCCAGGGGACCACCAAGCCTCACGGGGTAGAGGCGGAAGGCGCGCGGCGGCGCGGAGGGGAGCCCCCCCTACTTTGGACCCTGGTGACATTTGAGCTAATAACGAGTTAGGGATTCTGAGGAGCCGGGGCCCAGGGATGGTGGAGCTGGCAGTGATCGGTGGGACGTCGGAGCTGGACAGCGGCACGGGTGGAGTGCTGTTCCTCGTCTGTGGCGCCAGCAGCGCAGGGAGGAGCAGAGATCCAGAAGACGGCATTTGCTGGGGTTCATGTTAGCCTGGCCAGAGGCAAGTTATGGTTCCCCCTAAGGGTCGTAAAAACAAGACCTTGAAGGATTTGTTCGCAAAAGTACAGGTCAGCTCCCCGCCTGACGACATGGCGACAAGTGCGACCCGTCCTCTGCCCGCGCAGGCAGAGGGAGCTGAGCAAATCACAATGTCCTTCCTGGAATCCATGTTCGCGGCCCTGAGAGCGGACATTCAAAACCTACAGAAGGAGTTCACGACGGAGCTTAAAGAAGTTTGCAAAGATGTGGACAGTATCGGGGAGAGGGTTGCTGAGTTAGAAGGCAAAAGCGATGGGCGCGACATGGAACTGGCGGCGCTGCAACAGGAGATTATCCGGATCCATGATCAACAGGTCGACCTCCAGACCCATTTGGAAGACCTGGAAAATCGGTCCCGGTGCCACAACATACGAATAACGGGAGGGAAGATGACTGATGATTCGAAAGATCTGTTCAACTTTACGAAGGAACTCTTTAATCACATATTAGATAGACCACCGGGGACGGAACTACGTATCGATCGGGCGCATAGTGGGACCTCCGAGACCCCCGTCTGCCTCCCCGTCTGACATTTTGGTGTGCACCAAGGAGGACATATTGTGCAGGGCCCGTCAAAAACATCCAGTGGTGTTCCGCCACCATGCGCCAGTCCTTTATCAGGACCTCTCTGCACTCACGCTCCATAAACGTAGACTCTTCAAGCCTATCACGGCGCATCTTCAGCAGCGCAACATTTCGTACAGCTGGGGCCACCCCTTCCGCCTGGTGTTCCGCATCGATAGCACGCTATACCAGTTACGCTCTTTGTCAGAGGTGGCTCAATTGTTAGGGGTGGAGCTACCGACGGAGGGCACTGGACCTCTCCGCGGCATTCGACACTGTCTGCCACCACACCCTAGTGCAGCCCCTCAGCAACGTCGGAATCCAAGAGAAGGCACTAGAATGGATCATCTCCTTCCTCGCCGGAAGGACACAGAGAGTCCGCCTCCCCCCGTTCAGATCAGAAGCCACCGAAGTCATCTGCGTCGTTCCTCAAGGCTCCTCACTCAGCCCCACCCTCTTCAACGTCTACATGAGCCCCCTCGCGGCCATCGCACGCCAACACAACCTCAACATCATCTCCTACGCCGACGACACCCAGCTGATCTTCTCCCTCACCAACGACCCCGCCACCGCCAGAGCCAACCTACACGAAGGGATGACAGACGTAGCCGAGTGGATGATGAACAGCCGCCTGAAACTGAACTCAGACAAGATGGAAGTCCTCATCCTGGGCTCTTCACCCTCCGCCTGGGACGACTCCTGGTGGCCCACCGCCTTGGGCAGCGCACCCAAACCCACAGACCACGCACGCAACCTGGGCTTCATCCTGGACTCTTCCCTCTCCATGACCAGACAAGTCAACGCCGTCTCCTCGTCGTGCTTCAACATCCTGCGCATGCTACGTAAGATCTTCCGGTGGATCCCCACCGAGACCAGGAAGACGGTCACCCAGGCCCTCGTCACCAGCCGACTGGACTACGGCAACTCCCTCTACGCCGGAACCACCGCCAAACTCCAGAGGAGACTCCAGCGGATCCAGAACGCCTCAGCAAGACTCATCCTCGATATCACCCGACAGAGCCACATCTCCGGTCACCTGAGGGACCTGCACTGGCTCCCGGTCAACAAAAGAATCACCTTCCGTCTGCTCACCCACGCACACAAAGCTCTCCACAACCAAGGCCCAAGATACATCAACAGCCGCCTCAACTTCTACACTCCGACATGCCAGCTCCGATCGACCAACCACGCCCTCGCCGCCGTCCCCCGCATCCGAAGAGCCACTACAGGAGGAAGGTCCTTCTCCTACCTGCCGCCAAGACCTGGAACTCCCTCCCAACCCACCTCCGTCTGACCCAAGACCACCTCGCCTCCAGGAAGCAGCTCAAGACCTGGCTGTTCGAGCAGTAGTGGACCCCCCCTCCCCAAGAGCCTTGAGACCCTCCGGGTGAGTAGTGCGCTATACAAAATGCTTGATTGATTGATTGATTGAGATGATGGCTCCCTGGGGAGGCAAAGGACAATAGGCCCGGGTGGCGCCAGCAGGGACGTCGGCGACGCGCCAAGAAACCACCGGCGGCGGAGATTCTCAGGGACCAACAAGCAGCTCTGGAGACTGTCTCCGTGGGTTTGAACAAATCCCCATCCGGCTGATCTTGGCTGAGCTTCCAGACTGTTCGGTTCTCTGGTCCTGATGCCGGCTGTCGGTCGGGAGGGTGGCCTTCTTATTGTGGTACTCGACCTCACGTCACTGACTCACCATTCACCGGAAGGTGAAGGACACTTGTTTCTGATTTTTCTTGCTCAGATGTTGGGGTTGTTGGGTAGGGTGGGGGGGATTTGGTTGGGGGGGGGTATAGGGTTCCACGTCCATCGTCGTAAGGAGTTGACGCGGCCTCATTAGCGCTGGGAACTCACACCGTTCGCTCGGGGTTCGTTGCCCCCTCCAGTGATGGGTTGCCTGACTAGCAATCCCTGGGTTTTCTGGATAACGTGAATGCCGCCGCATACGCTTAAAGTACTAACTCTCAATGTTCGGGGTCTCAATAACCCAGT
The DNA here is from genome assembly GCF_964204655.1 of Triturus cristatus. Taxonomy (NCBI): domain Eukaryota; kingdom Metazoa; phylum Chordata; class Amphibia; order Caudata; family Salamandridae; genus Triturus; species Triturus cristatus. The sequence goes on along the minus strand of NC_140585.1, from coordinate 1,237,467,818 downwards.
AAAACGCAGAGCTGTACTGTCGTGCTTAGAGAACTCGCAGGCTGACATCTGTCTCCTCCAGGAGACTCATCTCTTGGCTCAAGATTGTCACCGGCTCCGTTCTCGAAAGTTCCCGACACAGCTCTTCTCCTCTGGCCCCTCTAAGTCTGCGGGGGTGGCAATCCTAGTGGCACAGCGGTTCAGGGGGAAGTTCTGCAGAAGGAGGCGGAAATCAGAGGTCGGTTATTAGCCTATAGATTTGCGCTCGGTGCCTTGACCTTCACCATTGGCTCTATTTATGCCACTAACGAAGGTCAGGAGCGATTTTTGCAGTCTGCTCTCACGGAGGTTACAGCCACAAGGGATCGCAATATTCTCCTGGGTGGGGATCTGAATCTTGTGTTTGATAACGTACACAACAGATCTTGCCAACGCACAAACCAGACTGGCGTGCTTTCGGCGGCGGGACTTGCTCGTCTTCACGATTTGGGATTGTGTGATTTGTGGCGCAGCTTCCATCCGCATAGCCAGGAATTTTCTTATTATTCTCATGCGTACAAGACATATGCTCGGCTGGACTACCTCCTGGCCCTCCTCTTCGGTCAGGGCGATGGCCGCAGGGACTGAGATTGGGGTGGCTTCCCTGTCCGACCATGCGCCGGTGCTTACCACGTTGACCCTACCCCCAGTAGTGCGGCCTGACACGGTGTGGCGCCTCCGGGATGCTCTGCACCACCGGGACAATGTTGTAGCGCAGATACGACGGTCCATCATTGATTTTCTCTCACACAATGCCGCAGATACGACGGTCCATCATTGATTTTCTCTCACACAATGCCAACACTGACACAACATTAGCGACGCAATGGGCGGCGCTGAAGGCAGTCCTAAGGGGAGAGTTTATTGCTATCTCGGCTGCTGAAAACTTAGAACGTAAAAAGTAAGCGGGATGAACTCACCCAAAAAACTAGGGAACTAGAGCACATCCATCAGAGGACGGGAGCCGCCAGAGTGTGGCGCCAGCTCCGAGCAGTGCGGCAGCAACTAGCGGCTCTCGATCAAGACCGGTCGGAGTTTGCGGCCCTGCGATTGAGACATGCCTACTATACCGGGGGGGACAGGTGCGGGCGCCTTCTCGCTCATAAGTTGCGGGAGGCCCAAAAACGTCAGGGGATACGTGAGATTTGTAAAGAGGATGGCGAGCGGGTCACGGAGGACAGGGATATAGCTGAGGCATTCCGAGACTTTTATGCCAACCTGTACGCTGGCTCCCGGTTAACACCTGATAATGGAACCGCTTTTCTTGATTCGGCAATGCTCTCAACCTTGCCCAAGTCCAAGGCAGACCAGCTGGACCGCGTTATTCACCCGGAGGAGGTAGTTGCGGCCATCTCCCGGTTGAAACTGATGAAAGCCCCGGGGCCGGATGGTTTCACTGCTATTTTTTATAAGACGTTCTGCGGTTTGCTAGCACCCGTCCTCACCCAGCTCTTCAATTCCTTCTCGGCCGCGGGGGCGATTCCTTCGGACCTTTTGGGGGCTTTTGTAGCAGTTATCCCCAAGTCGGGGAAAGACCAGACCCGTTGTGGGGAGTACCGTCCCATCTCGCTGGTAAACATCGATCTTAAGCTGTATACGGGAATTCTGGCCAGTCGACTAGCACCCTGTATGCCTGGTCTTATTGAGCCGGACCAGGCGGGGTTTATCCCAGGGCGTCAAGCACCTGACAACACGAAACGAGTTCTACACCTGGCGGAAAAGGCATCACGCACGACGGGAGAATACTTGCTGCTCACGATCGACGCTGAAAAGGCGTTTGATCGCGTTCATTGGCCCTATCTGGAGCAGGTGTTGATACGGTTGGGATTGGGAGAGAAATTTCGCACTCATATCTTTAATTACTACAGGCTCCCGTCGGCTGCGGTTCGGGTGAACGGCCAACCGTCCTTCAGCTTTCCTATAGAGCGAGGCACGAGGCAGGGGTGTCCGCTATCGCCACTGCTTTTTGCCGCTTACATGGAACCCCTCGCCCAGAGGATCAGGCAAAATCCAGCGGTTTCTGGGATTAAGTTTGGGGGGTATGTGCACACCATCAGCCTATACGCGGATGATGTGTTGCTGTCCCTATCTAACCCGCGTGAGGCACTGCCGGCCTGCTTGGCGGACTTGGACACCTTCGCACAGGTCGCTGGGTTCAAGGTGAACGCGGAAAAGTCGTTAGCCCTTGATCTCTCCCTGTCATCACCCACTCGGGAGTACTTGCGGAGCTCGCTCCCCATTCAGTGGGCAGAGGAATCGGTTCCATACTTGGGGATTCAGTTGGCCTCTACGCTTCCAAGGGTGGTGGCTTTCAACTATGCGGCCTTGCGCCAGAAGAATCGTCGGGAACGTGGGCAGTGGAAGTATTACCCTCTCTCTTGGCTGGGCAAAATTACGGCGGTCAAGATGACCATACTGCCGCAGATCCTGTACCTCTTCCGCACCATTCCTCTGTACCCACCTACCGGATGGATACAGCAGACACAATCAGAGCTGGCCCAGTTTATTTGGAATGGGCGTAAGCCGCGCATGAAGCGGTTGTTGTCCTCTCTCCCACCTGACAGTGGCGGCCTCTGGATTCCTGACCTCCAGCTCTATTTCCGGGCCACCCAGTTACGTCACCTGGTGGAATGGAGCCGCTGGGAGTCAGAAAAGCACTGGCTGTTTCAGGACCAGGCGGTAGCAGCACGACCCCTGCAGGAAATTCCCTTTCTCCGCAAACAGCATAGACCTCCTAACCTCTACGCTTCCTACATCACCCGTGTAACTCTGGAGATATGGGACCGGGCTAACACACTCCACGAGCTCACTACCTTCCCTTCCCCGCTTACTCCCCTGTTCGATAATCCGGAGTTTGCCCCGGGGATGGATTCTGTAGCCTTCGGCAGATGGAAACCGGCCGGATGCCGTTTTCTATACCACATGTACGACGCAGACGGTGTACGCCCGTTTCAGCAATTTAAGCAGGAATATGGGCTACCTGAAGCGGAAGGGCTTCGCTACCTACAGGTCCGACACTGGGCGCTCGCCGAGCAGGTTCGCCCATCTGCAGACCGAAGGCTTTCCCGGTAAGAACGATGGCTTGTAAAGCGCACATCGGACAAACAGGGGCCATCTGAGACAAGGCGGCACTGGGACAGCTTCATACATAGTACATAAATATCACTCAAGGGCTGAGAAACTGACCTGCCTTGTTGCGACGAGGTGTGATATGCCTTGTAAGTTTGGGAAAGGGACATAAACATTTACTTTTTCTGAAACCCCGATCTAATCCTTCCCCGGCCTGGAAATGGATGTAAAGATACTCCAGTCAAGAGCTTCCCAGGATGGGAAGAGGAAAGGATCAAAGGGGCTCTAGTCTGCCCATGCATAATTGTACACTGTGTAGGATTCCGCACAGGTGGAAAAGGGTTTGCCAGTGAGATGTGGAGTGTAGTAGCAGAAGAAAGTTGTCTTTTTATTTATATTTAGTCACCAATTAGAAATATGCTGCAGGCAAGCTTATGTCACTTCAGCATGATGACATGATGGTAATACTGCTTCCTGTGAGCTACTAATGCAGCAGTTATATTTTAAAGGAATACCATCTCAAGAGGTTGTGTTAGCCTTCACCATGTTTTGCTAGTAGTGCCAGTAGCTGATGAAAGAATACCACTGTTGTGAAGGACGTTGGATTATAGCTTTAAACCTAACGCCTATTATCAACCCTGCTGACTTGGATAATCCAGAGGTCAATTTGCCTTTACGGTACCAAAAACAACAGCCGAACCTTAGTTCGAACTTGTGCAATGTTAAGAAAATAGCCAAGTATTTTCAAGGCAGGTAAAATTGCTGAAAAGCCAATATCTCCAAGTATAATGTTCCAGCATAGATTTTGGAATCCATTTGCCACTGCAAAAAGAAAACAACTGTTCCGATGAAAGACCACTTTTAAAGGTATGAACTTTGCATTCTGCCAAACTCCTCCATGTCTACATTATTGTACTAAACATCCCTCAATTCTCCCTGTGCATGAGAACTGTGTACACATCCACTGATTGCTATATCTAACCTTCGGAATACAAGTGTCGCTCCAAACTCAGTTCTTGGTTCAGGTCTAGTTTGAAAAGTATATGTGAGTAGTAGCACCATTTCTAGCAAGCAAATGACACACTCCATCTCCATACCTTTTCAATATTCCTATATCACTCTTTATCAGCCTAAAACTGGTTCTTTACCAGCAACAAGTGCCTGACCGCATTTCTTTTTATGCATTTTCTAAATACTTGAAGTGCAGCCTTAAGACATTTTGTTCACAGACAGTTGGGGTTTTAACACCAAACTATACTGTAAACAAAATGATGAAAAGCATTAAACCTTCAGACACTTCTCAGCCTAGATAGGCCCGTGTAAGACCGACCTTAGTCATTAAGCACCATTATATTTGAAGTACCTGACAGTAATATCCATTTTGCCTAAATATTACTTTCAATTAAATACAACCCACAGACAAAGTAAACCCAACAGACTCGGGTCATGTAATTCCAAACAGTGACCTGAAAGTTTTTGCATGAACATTTATGAAGCACCATTTTCTGGGGGGGATAGAAGCATGATGAAGACTTTTGCCATGCCACGTTATGTCAACACAACCAAGAATGTCAATAACGGGACAGGCTTCAGCACAAATCAGCAATAGGTCCAAGGCTGCATTAGGAGTAAAGCAGGGAACAGCCCTAACTACAATTGAGCATCAGGTACTGTGAGTGGTAATATGTACAGCACCCTCAGCAAAGCTAACCAAAGCACTGCTAGATGATAGCAATAAATCAGGTCAGCCAAACATCCACTATATTAGTCTGCAGTCAGGCATGGCTTCCACCACTGCCCCATCTAGCCTTGCTTTCACTCTGGAACACCCAATATTTTGACACACACTATGAAAATGTCAAGAACATTGATATGCAAAAGAAGTCTGCACTTGCTTATCTTCATTCTCAATTTAGAACAGTAATTGTCCATAGACTTACAAGAAACAAAAACGTTTCTGTAGCTTTGTTTTGTGGGTTTAAACAACTTTTAGAGTCAATATTTTGGAATGGGCTGGTTTTCAAGGCAACACTTTATGTAGGTGTATACAATAAAAGCCCCGGGTGGAGAGTGGAAAAATAATGAACAGGGTAAGTAACAATCTTTGCCTCTTGGATGCAGACAATATGTGAACAGTAAAAAAAGTTACATAAAAATATTACATTCAAGCAAAAGTAGGCCATGTTGAAGTTACTGAAAACTATAGCTCTGCATACTCCCTGAAATGTAATGAAAACAGGACATCAAAGAACTTAAGAAAAAAAGACTGCAATTTCATTGACTTAAAATGTCTTCAAAAACACCTTCCTTTGGCGAAAACTGCCCCAGTGTGTGCCTTCATGCATAGGTTTCAGTGGAATTATTACCAAGGTTAACTGAATGTTTACATGTTCCTGAATTTACCCAATTCACTTGCTACAATACATTAGTCTCCCTGGCTTTGCAGAAATACGTTGGAATGGAAAAATACTGTAGAATTATGCATTTACTATCCTGAAATTCTGTTTCCCTAGCAGTCGAGTACCCTAAAGAACTACAGCAAGAGCAGTTAGTGAGGTCAGAGTTCAGTCGATTAATCATTCGCAGCAAGTCTCTTGTGCCGGTGAAATCGATTTCATATCACCTTTCTCCACCGAATATCAAGGATATTTATTTGATCTTCTTGTTGCATGGAAATTCTTGTAGCCTTGTTCAACAAGGCTGTCTTTGAAAAACCTCAGGTTTCCCCAGCACACCAGAGGGGTTAGTAAGGAAGCAAGGGCGGACCTAGAGTTTTGGCCTAATATACCTGGTGCAGCTCCATCATAACAAAATGTTACTTGTTAACTGGTAAGTCCGCCTGCACCTTTGTTAGGCCAAAGGGCTGGCCCAACTGTCAGGGAAAAAAAGTCAATCTTGGAGTCGGTACCTCCCACAGGATGATTAGCACAAACTGATTGGGCACTGGGGAAGAGGTCCATTCCCTCAAATTCCAAGTCACAGTAAGTCCACAATGAAACCTAATATTGAAGGGAACAAAAGCGGACTGTCCTCTTGAACAGCTTTCAACGCCATGCCGTGCATCCAGGTCCAGAGTGTATTGAAGTGGGTGACGATACCCATTCCTTGGCAGCGTCTGCACGTTAAACCCCACTTATCTCTCTCCATCATATAATTTCACGAGAGGACATAAACGTAAACAAGAGAGTGAACAGGGTCCCCTGCAGCTCACTGCGTCATCAATGCCCATCTCTACAGCAGGAAAGGCCCGTCTGGGACCTTTGCTTGGCATCCTTGGCACATTCTTTTGTGTCTCAGCAACCTGTCCGTCCTGGAGAAAGACTGGAGATGCATGGAGAGAAAACAGAGAGTTGGGATGGACCATCAACAGAAAACAAAGGAAGAAAAAGAGACATAAAACAGAGCAAACCAAGAGGAAGACGGATGGGAAAACAAAAAGGGAAGAAAATAGAAGTGTAGTGTAGAGCAGGACAGAAACATTGAAATGAAGAAAGAATGTTTGATTGTAGACAAATGGGGACAGAAAACGAGCAGAAATATTTTTTTTTAAAAGAGGAATCGGTAAGATGAGGACAATAAATACAAGTGTAGGCAAGAAAACAACATGACGTGATGTGAGGTCAAAAAAAGCAAGAGGTGGTCAAGGGACAAAAAACAGGAATGGTTAATCAGTGATGGGAAAACAATGGTTGTTACAATTTAAAAGTTGGGGCAGAAATCAGGTTGATAAAGGGAAGGGAAACACAAGGGGGAAGGAAAACAGAAGTTAGAATGAATGAAAAACAGGACGGTTTGGTTGTACACGTGTGCAAAAAATTGATAAGAAGGGACAAGAAAATAAAGATGGGCAAGAAATCGAATAACAAAGATGTGAACGGTCAGGAATGTGAGATAAATCAAGGTAATATAGGAATTATTACAAATGGGGTGAGGAAAATAAGTCGGTGGGGTAGAGGAAAAGGAATAGAGAAGAAAAAATAAAAATAATTAATGAGAGTACAATAAATTGAAGGGAGACAAAGCATACTTTCCCATTAGCTCACACGGTGAAGAAATGATAATGAATATGCTACTTACCAGTATGCATCTGTTCTTGGCATGTAGGGCTGCTGACATTCATATCTGTGCATAGATCGCCGCCTAGTGTTGGGTCCGGATGTTTGCACGTTGTTGTCCTGGAAGAGTCTTCGAAGTATCCTTGGATAGGTGACTCCTCCCATGGACTACAGTGCGCATGGGCATCCTCTCCATCCTCAGATTGTTTTTCGCCATTGTGGCAGTGATGGAGTAGATACAGAAAGTGATGACCATGCTTGCAATAATTCTGAGAGCTGCAGCTGCGACAGGCGCCGGGGAGGAGGGAGGGCGATATGAATGTCAGCAGCCCTACATGCCAAGAACAGATGCATACTGGTAAGTAGCATATTCAGTTCGAGGCATGTGGGCTGCTGAATTCATATCTGTGCATAGAATACATAGCAGTGCCCTCTATTGGCGGCGGCTACCCGTGCCAGCTGCAGCGGTCTGAAAAAGTGTTTTGAGAACAGCCTGTCCTACAGCTGCCTGCTGTTTTGACTGCACATCTACGCAATAGTGTTTTGTAAATGTGTGTGTAGTGGACCATGTGGCTGCTCTGCATATATCATGCAGGGGAATATTTCCTAGGAAGGCCATGGAAGCCCCCAACTTGCGTGTTGAGTGGGCTCGTGGTGGAATAGTTAATGTGCGTTTTGCCTTTTGATAACAGATTTGAATACACTTAACTATCCATCTGGCTATCCCTGCTTTGGAGATGGCGTTACCTTTGTGGTGTGGGGCAAAGGCAACGAATAGTTGTTTTGTCTTCCTGAAGGGTTTAGTCCTGTCGATGTAGTACATGAGGGCCCTCCGTACATCTAGTGTATGTAATGCCCGCTCTGCAACAGTTTGTGGGTTTTGGAAGAAAACGGGCAGTTCAATAGTCTGGTTCATGTGGAACTGCGATATTACTTTGGGCATGAATTTGGGGTTGGTACGTAGTACGACCCTGTTGGCGTGAACCTGAATAAATGGCTCTTGAACGGTTAGTGCCTGGAGTTCACTAACTCTTCTTAGGGAAGTGATCGCTACCAGGAAGGCTACTTTCCAGGTAAGGAATTGAATCTCGCATGAGTGTAGAGGTTCAAAGGGTGGACCCATCAGGCGTGTGAGGACCAAGTTGAGGTTCCACATTGGAGCCGGTGGGTGACTAGGTGGAATGACTCGTTTGAGTCCTTCCAAGAATGCTTTGATGGCAGGCACTCTGAATAGAGAGAGGTGCTGCCTGGTTTGCAGATAGGCTGATATTGCGGTCAAATGGACACGTATAGAGGTGTACGCCAGATTGCATCGGTATAGGTGTAAGAGGTAACATATGATGTCGTGGATGGATGCGTCCAGCGGGTTAATGTCATTATTACCGCAATAAATGACGAACCTTTTCCATTTGGCTGCATAGCAAGCTCTTGTAGTGGGTCTCCTGGCCTCCTTGATGATGTCCATGCAGTCAGGTGGCAGATTGAGATAGCCAAACTCTAGGACTTCAGGAGCCAGATCGCCAGGTTCAGCTGTTGCGGATCTGGGTGCTGAACCTCTCCATGGTTCTGCGTCAAATGCGCGGGTTTGATCCGCAGCCTTTGATGCGGTACCACGGAAAGTTCGAGGAAGGTGGTGTACCACGGCTGGCGTGCCCACGTGGGAGCAACTAGGACGAGTGTCAGGGAGTGTTGTCGGAGTTTGCGAGCCACCAGCGGTATCAACGGTGCTGGGGGAAAAGCGTACGCAAATCTGCCGGACCAGTTCATCCATATCGCATTGCCCTGCGACTGCGGATGTGGGAATCTGGCGGCGAAGCTTTGGCATTTTGCGTTTTCGCTTGTCGCGAATAGGTCTATCTCTGGGTGACCCCACTGCTGGAAGTACGGTTGGAGTACTGATGGGTGTAACTCCCACTCGTGCATCTGGTGGCTGTGTCTGCTGAGCAGATCCGCCATCTGGTTGTCCTTGCCGGGGAGGTGTTCTGCCATGAGGAACATGTTCCTCTGAATGGCCCACTTCCACATGCTCTGAGCCAGATGAGACAACTGTGGAGAGTGTGTCCCTCCCTGTTTCTGTATGTAGTACATTGCGGTCATGTTGTCCGTCCGGATCAACACGACCTTGTTGCACAGATGTACTTTGAAAGCCTTCATGGCCAGGAAGATTGCCATCAGTTCCAGAAGGTTGATGTGCATCTTCTTCTGTTGTGTCGTCCATAGTCCCTGCACTGTGTAGTGTAGTACATGAGCTCCCCATCCCTGGAGAGACGCGTCCGCTGTCAGTACTATTTGTGGAACAGGCTCTTGGAACGGTCGCCCCTTGCAAAGGTTTTGTGGATTCCACCAATGCAGAGAGTTGTATGCCCGACCGCTCACCAACACTAGGTCTTTCAACTGTCCTTGAGCCTGATTCCACTGACGTGCTAGGCACTCCTGAAGTGGGCGCATATGTAATCTCGCGTGCGGGACTATGAAGATGCAGGAGGCCATCATGCCTATCAACTGCATAAACACTCGCGCTGGAAGCGAGTGATTGTGTTTGAACTTGGAGATCAGCAGTTGTATGCTGTTGATCCTCACTAAACTTGGCTGAGCTGAGGCCGCCAGAGTGTCTATAGTCGCGCCCAGGTACTGTTGTACGTGTGCGGGCTGGAGATGGGACTTTGGGTAATTTAGTGAGAATCCCAGACTGTGAAGAAGGTGAATGGTGCGGGACATATGGCTTGCACATTGCTGGGCCGACTTCGCTTGAACGAGCCAGTCGTCTAGGTAGGGGTAGACGTGTATATGCTGCCTCCGTAAGTGTGCTGCCACCGTAGCTAGGCACTTCGTGAAAACCCTGGGCGCTGTTGTCACGCCGAAGGGAAGGACTTTGAACTGATAGTGCTGCCCCTGAACAGTAAACCTGAGGTATTTTTTGTGTGAGGGGTGGATGGGTATGTGGAAGTACGCATCCTTGAGGTCCAGTGATGCTAGGAAGTCTCCCTGCTTGAGAAGCGGAAGGACTTGCTGTAGAGTGAGCATGTGAAAGTGCTCTGAAAGAATGTACTGGTTCAGGGGTCTCAGGTCTAATATAGGCCTGAGCGACCCGTCCTTTTTTGGAATTAAGAAGTAGAGGGAGTAAACCCCCGTGCCCTGCTCGTGGATGGGTACGAGCTCGATAGCGCCTTTTAGAAGCATACTTTCTACCTCTTGCTGTAAGAGCGTTAAGTGCTCTGAGGACATAGGACGGTTTCTTGGTGGTATTGTGAGTGGAGTGGAAGTTAACTCCAGACAGTAACCGTGTTTTATAATATCTTTGACCCACCTGTCCGTGGTGATGGAGTTCCACGTGGACAGGAACCGTTGTAGCCTTCCCCCGACAGGTGTTATGTGGTCGGGAGGAAGGGAGAGGGCGTCACTGCTTGTTCTTGGGGGAGGACCTGGTGTTGCCGTAGCCACGTCCTCTGCCCTTGGTACTGGAGCCACGATAGCCACCTCGGGTGTTCTTATCGTAGGTGGTCTGCGTATTACCCTTGTTATATGTTTGTTGTGACCCCTGTCCTCTACCTGCCCCCTTGTTTCCGGGGCGACGAAAGGAGCCGCTCCGAAAGGACTGAGTTTGTAGGGCGCCCATGGACTTTAGTGTCCGTGTCCTTTTTTATCTTCTCGAGGGTGGTGTCAACCTCAGGTCCGAACAAAAAGTCGGGGTTGACGGGCTGATTAAGTATATTGTTTTGTACCTCAGGCTTGAATCCTGAGATACGTAGCCAGGCGTGACGTCGTAGGATGACGCTAGTGTTGATGGCCCTGGCAGCCGTGTCTGCAGCGTCTAGTGCACATTTAATGGCAGCATTTGTGAGTAGCTGTCCCTCTCTGATAAGGATTTCTGCACCTTCTTTGTAGGGGTCAGGGAGGTGCTGAAGAAGTTGCTCCAGTGTGTCATAGTGCGCTCTATCGTAGCGAGCGAGGAGCGCTTGAGTGTTAGCTATGCGCCATATGTTTGCAGCTTGTGCGGCAACTCGCTTGCCGGAGGTCTCTAGCACCTTGGACTCTTTGTCCGGGGGAGGAGCGTCACCCGTTGTCTGCGAGTGTGCCCTCTTGCGGGCATTCGCCACAACGATGGAGTCGAGTGGTAATTGGCCTCTGATGTAAGTAGGATCCCCAGGTGCTGATCTGTATTTTTTATCGATCCTGGGGTTTATCACTCGTGCCCTGGTGGGTTCCTTGAAAATGTCAGTGGCTGGCTTGAGGACCCCCTTCAACATTGGCAGAGTCTTTACATGTCTTTCTGAGGATGCAAAGGTGTCCATTAGAAAGTCATCTTCGATGATATCAGAGTGAAGCTGTACATCATGGTTGTTTGCCGCACGTTCAATCAGAGCGTTGAACGCCGCAGTATCCTCTGTGGGTGATGTTTTTGGCCCATATAGTTGTGTGTCCTGTGCATCAAGAGGTGCACTGGGGTCTGCAGGGTCGCCCCAAGTTTGGTCAGGGTCCTGCTGGTCATCAGGGTCCGTGTCCACATGGTAGGGGACTTGTTCATCCAAGTAGTCCCCCAATGCATCCGTGTCGGAGCGTGTGGGGGAGGCCCGGTGTGGATCCTGGTAGGGTGAATAGAAGGGTTCATACAGGAGAGGTTCTGAGTCCACAGGCAGCTTCCTCTTTAGCGGGATCCTGAAAGGCTCCAATGGCGGTTCCGAAGTTATCCTTCGGCCGTGGAGAATCATCCTGCCAGTGTCGGCGTCGATGACGTGTGACGGAGACGGCTCGACAGGTGTAACCGCAGTTTTGGTGACCTGTGTCCTGAGTTGAAACGCCTTCGGGATTGTGGGTGGAGGCAAGCCGAAGGTAATGCTGGTCGGCACCGACGAAACCGCCGGAGCCGAACCGGAACCCGACGGGTCCTGGAGGGCGTCCTTGGATCTGCAGCCTGGCATCGCGCCAGGCCGTACTCGGGGCGCCTTAGAGGTCGTGGCCCCCGCCAGGGTCGTCGAGGCGGCTGCAGATATCTTCTGCGCCCGTGGCGCATCGAGTCGAGGTGCGGAGATCACCGTCGACGTCTTCGACACGTGAGGTTTTGGTGTCGTCGAGGGAGTGCTGCGAGGCGTAGCAGGCGGGACGGCCCTCGGTGTCGGTGGCGTCGACGCCGGTAACCGGGCAGGTTTGTCGGCGCCGATGACCTTCTTCCGTTTGTCGACTCCCATGTCGCCCGTCTCGAGTTCGGCACCGAAGTCTCTCTTGGTGCGGTCGGTGCCGACCCGGTGCGCTGGCGTCGAAGGTGTTGAAGGCCTCGATCCGACTAGCGCCACTTTCAGTTTCGGTTTCGTAGGAACCTGAGCAGCTTTCGGTTTCGGTTTCGTGGAAGGGAAACCAGCTGGCTTAAGCGGTAATGGCTGCCGCTGAACGTCCGAGGCCGGGCCCGAGGGCGGGGCCGAAGGACTGCGTGATAGGTCTCGGGTAAGGCCCGAAGGCGATCCCTCGACCGGAGCCATAGTCTGTGGCGCTGGTGAAATTTCGGTCTGAACAGGTAGGCCTTGTTCATCATCGGAGCTACTCTCTTCGGCTCCTAAGGCCTCCTCGTCGTCTCCTACCTCGGTGTCGTCTTCACCTCTGTGGAAGAGTGACTCGTCGGCCTCGTCCGATCCGGGTTCGTGTTCGTGTTCGGAAACGGGACTGGAGGGTAAGACTTCTACTTCTTCGACGTCGTCAGCCTCGTCGAAGATGTCAGCTGGGGCCGGTGCCGCGTGCTGCGCTTCGAGCCTCGCCGCTCGACGATTCCGCAGAGTCTTCTTTGAACGGAACCGGGCACAGGCCATACATGTCGATTCGTCGTGGTCCGGCGAAAGGCATTTGTTGCACACCGGATGGACGTCGATGTGTGGGTACTTCGCATTGCATACCGGACACCTTTTGAATGGCGTCCTGGATTCCATCGTCGAAGTAGAGTCGATGGACAGGCAAATGCGAACAAAGTCGGTGCTGAAAGTTAGTAAACTAACAAAAAGTATCGAAACCCGATCGATAAACAGTACCGACGCGAACTAAAGGCCTTGTGGCCTCGACAAAAGTTTTTCCTAACTTGAGCTAAGATAGCACATCCGAACCCAATGGCGGAAAAAAACAATCTGAGGATGGAGAGGATGCCCATGCGCACTGTAGTCCATGGGAGGAGTCACCTATCCAAGGATACTTCGAAGACTCTTCCAGGACAACAACGTGCAAACATCCGGACCCAACACTAGGCGGCGATCTATGCACAGATATGAATTCAGCAGCCCACATGCCTCGAACTTTCAGGATCAGCTTATACCATGGGCCATATTATGCCAGCGATTTGATTGTAGCAAAAGTCCAATTATGCCACCTTTCTGATTATACCAGACTGACTATGAACAGAATCTAGACAGGTCTTTTCTTTTGTTTGTGCTCTGTCTAGGCTACTACTTTGATGGTGGCTGTTGTCCAAAAATGCTAGCAATTTCATTAAACCAGCGTTCTACTTAAAGCAATTCTGAACATGCGAGGATACCAATTATCCCACAGATTTTATTCTTATCAATGTTTCAGAGATACAATCTTGTGAATTGCTCTGTCCAGGAGGGACCGATAATCAGCTGGTTTTTCATAATGTTTTAGTAAATTGTTCATATGTATCCTTCAGATTAAGGAGATTGATCACAGCCTCACATTTTCCATTACAACACACTGTGCAGTCTTGAGCAGACTCCTCTGGGTCCGTGACTCAGTTCCCTCGTTGCCAGAATTTTAAGTTTCAAACCGGAGCCACATTTGTAACCAACCATTTACATTTTACCTGTAAATGAACTCAGCAAGGTCTTCACTATATCATTTTTACAAGTAACCCATGATTTAAAGCTGAATCCCCAGTATGACAGCAAATACTGTCTTGCATCACATATATCTTGTTGATTGGTGCAACTTCAAATGCACAATGTGTTGGTAAAAAATGCCTGAAACTATGGACATTTTTTCAAGTTGCCAATATTTTTGGGATGCATTTCATTTTAAAGCAATCAGTGTTGATTTCCTTTGAGATACTCAAATGTGTAATCTCTATAAACTGACAGCAATACAAGCTTACTTTTACTGCATTCTTCGTCTGTAAAACAAAAACCTCTTATTATATAAAGCACTACTTGAAAGTACATGTATGAAAGCTACCTTAACTAAAAAGGTTCTTAAATGCTGTTTGGTCTACCACATTGCCAGCTATTGCATCGTCATCTAAGCAAAAGTGTGTATACACAATTTTCTGCATAAGGAACATTCCTTACCCGGGCTGCAGTAGGAATCTTGCTTCGTGTAGACTGAGCCCTAGGCTTACCAGGAAAGGGTTTGTTAGTTTAGCTACCTGATGACAACATGTAATGCATGTCATTATCCATTTAGCAATATACTGCTTGGATGAAGCCATCCTATTGCTCAGAGGGCGATAATTGACAAACAGCTGGTTTGTTTTGATAAATAAAATGTAAGGCTTTTTTTATGCCTAAGAATGAAGTGACATGTCAGCTGCGAAGAGGAATAACTGCAAAATACTGGAAATTATACTGTTTGGTTTACATGACAGTCTGGTACACTTTAGGTACAAAAGAGGGATGTATCCTCAAGGCTACCCTATTCTGGTGAAACACTATGTATGGTTCTACTGAAGATAGCGCCTGAAGTTCACTAGTAAGTAATCGCTACTTTAAATAAAAAGCTACCTTGAACGAAAGGTGCTGCTATGAGGCACCAATAATTTGGATAGAACCAAATTCAGCGTCCATGGAGGAGGTGGATGTCTAACCAGAAGTGTCTTTTAATTCTTCTAGAAAGTCTTAGCATAGGAACTATAATTTTTTTTTTTAAAGATCACTGGAATGCTCCTTTCCTGTACGGTGTAATGGCAGCAAGATGGGCTTTATTGGAAAACTATTGAAGTCTTGATTGAGTCAGGTAAATCATATAAGGAACAATTACATTTTCCTGATAGGAAACCAGATCATGGTGGTTATTTACTCACTGTAGTACTAGTCTCTTCCTTTGAGTGAATAATAACTGTCCTAGTAGAACGATGCTTACCCTCAGTAGGAAAGTAGCCCTTTTTGACATGGTCACCCCCACTTTTTGCCTGGTATTCAATATGATTTTGATTGGAAGTGCACAGGGTTCCTGCTAACCAGGTCCCCAGTGTTGGATCTCTTTCCCAAAACTGTGCAATTGTACCCCAATTGGCAATATCTTTAGCACTCTCTGTAAGTCCCTAGTAAATGGTACGCCTGGTACCTAGGGCAAGGAGGCCAGAGAGGCTCCTTAAGGCCTGCAGCACGAATTGTGCCACCCTAAATACCCCTCATCCAACACATACGGACGCACTGCAGGCTGCGTGTCTTGATGTAGACCAAAGTGAAAACACAACATGGCACACCTGTGTGCCATGCCCACAGACACTGCAGGGAGAGTAGGTAAGTCACCCCTACAGCAGGCCAAACAGCCTTAAGGTAGGGTTCACTATACTACCTGTGAGGGCAGATATGCCCCTGTGCTGGTCTGTCCCATTGCTGCCAGTACACGTGAACAGGGAAGCATTTTGAGTACATGTGCTGGACACTGGTGGAACGAGTTCCCCAGCTACATGATGGCTTCACTGAAAGTAGGGATGTTTGGTATCAAACATCTCATATTAATGAGCCAACAATGATGCAAGTGTCGGCTTTAATAATACAGGACACAAAGGGCGCCTTAGAGGTGACCCCTGAAAACCTTCCAGCCCCTGGTATGCTAACTGACTGGTTCATGCCAGCCTTCCAGACACGTTTCTGACTACAAGGGAGAGGGCCTCTGCTCACAGGAGGTCAGAAACAAAGCCTGCTCGGGTGGAGGGTGTTCACACCCTTTCTCACAGCATGACCTGCTGATTAGCACTCCAAAGCTGGAGAACTTCAAAGAAGCCACCACCCTTAATATGCGAGTCCAGCTTCCCTCACGGGAGAGGAAGCCAGCCCCCTTTGTCCAGAGTCCTTTGACACCTGGACAGGTGGATAAATTAGCTAGGCAGGGAGGCGTGCCCACCCCCAGGCTGGTCCCACCCCTAAGATCGGCTACCTGAACAGGACAGAGTTGGACATCTTGAAGATGGCAAACTTAGGAATTCTGGGACAGGGTTATGTCCACTTCTCCTAACACTTGTTTTTCCTCCCATAAGTTAACATTGCTGCTTCTTGAAAATACACTAAGTGTCGACTTTTTAAATGCAAAAGTATTTCTATTGAAAAACATACTTACCTGATTGTATTGATTCTGGTGCCTACACACACACACACACCCACACACACATATATATATATATATATATATATACATATACATATATATATATATTATCTACTGGCGGTCGCCAGTAGATAGTTATAGTTACAACCTAGTTTCCATAGGAAATCTCAAAATTCTATTTTGAATAACTTTGGTGCCGGTTAACGAATCCTCGCGATATTTTCAAAACTAATGGGGCGCTCCGCTCAGCTCCTACCCTGAAAGTCTCGGGGTGATTCGTCAAGCGAGGGCCGAGAAAAAGGGGGGGTCCCAAAACGCGTTTTCCCCATGCATTTTTCCATAGGACCTTTAGTCGCAGCTACAGCCCGAACGGCTGAACAGAATTACGTGAAATTTGGCAGGGAGGTAGCCATAAGGTCAAGGAAGTGCCTTTTGCAGGTCTGGTGTAAATCTGTTCAGTATTTCCTGAGAAAATAGCATTTAAAAGCATATCAATATCTATACGCGCGCACTGTGCGCGCACCCTGCCGTGCGCAAGCGCAATTCTGATTGGTTGTTAGATGTCGGTAAACATTCAAATCGGTCGAAACCAGGAAGTGTCGGCCGCCATTTTGTCTCTCGCAGTCTGAGGGGGTGAACAAAAAAGGTGGAGAACGTGAAAAGGGGGCAGAGTGGACAGTTCCTGACCCCCTAGCCTTGGTCAGGGGGTCACAGAAGGACCCCCAAGGGGGAAAAAACTATTTTTTTCTTTAAAAATCGCGAGGTGCGCGCACGGCACGCACTGCGAACCGTGGGTGCTGCACCGAGCGCGCGCGCGGTGCGCGCACCTCGCGATTTAGAAAAAATAATAATAATTCACGGTGCGCGCACGGTAAAAAACCTGAAAAAAAAACATTTATAAATACATAACTTAGTATTTAAAAAACCTTACAAATTCACTGAAAAAACCATAGGTTTCACACATGTTATAGTTAGCTGGACATTTCACTCGTAAAAAACCAATGAAATTCCCCCGTTATAGTTAGTGCAGGCAACTATAACTCATGCGACCGCAATCCTCTGCTGATGACGTTAGATATTACATCACTGATGACATATGTGTCTTTATAAAAAATAAATATTTGTAATATATGTATAGCTAAAGATTAATGGAATAAGACATGGGTAAATAAGTGTCTAAATACAGTGATGTAATATCTGACGTCATCAGCAGAGGATTGCGGTCGCGTGAGTTATAGTTGCCTGCACTAACTATAACGGGGGAATTTCATTGGTTTTTTACGAGTGAAATGTCCAGCTAACTATAACATGTGTGAAACCTATGGTTTTTGAAGTGAATATATATATATATAAAGAAACAGTTTATTTCTATAAATTGGTGTGGATCTCCTTATTGATATGTGTGCATCATTTACTGACTATTATGTGTATTTGCAGATGTCCAACACTACTCTCTGATAAGTACAAGGCTGCTCGACCACACTACGCCCTAGAAGAGCACCTTGGTATTGCTAGAACAAGCCCCTGTCCACTCATAAGGGAACCCCTGGAATTTTTACACGATGTATCTTATTTTGATAAAGCAAATAAGGAGCCAACTTTCTACAATAGTGTTAAGCATTTATTGCACACACACACAGTCAGTGAGACACACACTCAATAAAGAAATATGACACCAATTTTAAAAAATGCCATATTTTTTTATGAATTTGAACACCAAGATCATCATAATCAAGTAAGTAATTTTCGAGATAGTGTTTTTTCAAGAATTAGAAAATGCACTGTATTTGTAACTTTAAAGCAGTACTGTTATCCTATAGAGAAAAACAGAAACTGCATATGGTTATGTTATGTTAATAAATTTATTAGGCGCACAAATACCCAGAGGTGTCTTGGCGCTGGTGGTCTGGAGTAGGCAATCTCATGTAAGGCAAGGGTCTCTATCTGTTAAACAGCCAAGTTTTCAGGGCCTTCCTGAAAACAGACAAGGTCGGAAGTGTCCTAATGGAAAAGGGAAGATTATTCCAGAGTTTAGTCTCTGCCACCCTAAAGCTCCTGCCACCCCAGCTGGCTTTAACAAATCTTAGGGTTTCTATCAATTTAGCTCCATCTGAGCGAAGATGCCTTTTAGGGGCATACCAGTGTAGCAGGCATCTCAGGAATTGAGGGCCAATATCATGAGGTGCCCTATAGGTAATGCAAAGGACCTTAACCCCTTCGGTGCTCATGACGGAACGGTTCCGTCATGAGCCACGGTTGAGCTGTGCTCATGACGGAACCGTTCCGTCATGACCACGCCCGCGCAAGAAACCGTCAGCACAGCGGCGGAATTCGCGCAGCATGGAAGGGGTTAAAGATGATATAGCTCTTAACTGGGAGCCAATGCAGCTTTTGCAGGTGTTTTTTTCCGACTGAGTGAAACTAGGGGATTCCTAACAAGAGCCTAGAGGCCACATTCTGGTTCATTTGCTACTTATTAAGTTGCTTCTCAGGCATACCAAGATACAACCCATTGCAGTAGTCTAGTTTGGCAATAATCAGTGAAGAAATCACAATTTTCTTGCTGTCCGCAGGGATAAAAGGTAGTATTTTTTTTGATTACCTTGAGAAGAAAAAAGCTAGATGAGGAGATGGCGTTAACCTGTGCCTCAAAGTTCAATTTATTATCAATAATCACATCAAGGTTCTTTGCTTTGGCGACTGGAATGGGTGCTGTCCCTAGTTCATCTGGCCACCAACTCTGTGACCAGCCTAGCGAAAATCTGCCAAAAATGACTATTTCAGTTTTATCTGAATTCAATCTGAGACAATGAGAGCTCCTCCAGGAGCTAGCTGCCAGCATACAGTCCTTAAATGTTTGCATCGGTGGCAGAGTATTTTTAAAAACAGACAAAACAATTTGTGTATCGTCTACATATGATGTCAATGCCAATCCCAAAGATCTAATCAGTGTCACTAGTTCAGATACATAAATATTAAAAAGAGTGGATCTCAAGGACGAGCCCTGTGGGACCCCACAAGGAAGGACAAAGTAAGGAGAATCGTAGCTGCCCAAGGCTACTGATTGTATTCTTCTGGACAGAAACGAGGAAACCAGTGTGAGAGCTTTGTGGGAGATACCAATTCAGTCGCTTAAGCAGCAAATTGTGATTGACCGTGTCAAAGGTCACCGACAGGTTGAGCAAAATCAGAGCAGCAGCGCCAATTGCATCCAGAACTGCTCTGATTTTGTCTGTGGCTTTAATTAGGGCCGAATTCAGTAGTGTGTTTTGCCCTAAAACCAAACTGGGTTTCATCTAAACAGTTGTTGTTATGCAGATATTGAGTTAGCTGTTCATTCATACCTTTTTCCACCAGTTTGGTAAGAAGGGGAAGGCATGAGATAGGTCTGTAATTATTCGGTTCAGTGGGCTCGAGGTTAGATTTTTTCAGTAGTGGTAAAATAGATGCCCTTTTCCAAATTGAGGGAAACATACCCTGAACTAACATGGAATTAAAGATGGTGGTAAGACTGGGAGCCTAAGTCTCAGAGGCTTGTTGAACAAATTGGGGTGAAGGGGGTCGTGTGGAGAACCTGATTTGGCCTGCTGAATAAGAGTGGTAATCTTATTAGTAATTGGTTTACATTTAGAAAAAGTTGAAGTATTAGCAGAGCCAACATTGGCTAGGATGCATCCATCTAAGCGTGTCTTAGTGTCAAAAATAACATTTATTTGCTCCACTTTCTTCAAAAAGTATTGTGCTAAGGAGTTGCAAAAAATCTTGTGAATGCTCAGTTGTGTTTTTTTCTGGAGGTACAGACAGTTTGGAGACTACTTGAAAGAGTTCCCTGGTGGAGTTCTTTGCTTCCCCATTTGTTTAGCGAAATAAAAGCGCTTCAATGTCAATATCAGGTTTTTATATTCAGTAAGTAGGGATTTGTAGTTGGAGAGTTCGCTGGCATTATAGTTGCTTCCCCAGCGTCTCTCCTGTCGTCTACACTCTTGTTTCTTAGCTCCATGGGTTTCCGAAAACCATGGAGCAGTAGGTGATTTTCTCTTGTTTGAGCTTTTTTAGGTCTCGCGCCTACCGTTGCAGTGCGAGACATTTAGTAGGTGAAAAACAGGGTTTTGAAAGCTGACCACACACTCGTGCGTGTGATTTTGCTCTCGCTGGCTGCCATTGGGTTTCGCGTGTTGGGCAAAGGCGGGCGCATGTTCCGCCTTTGCTCCGCCCATTCCGACCGGTGTTTAGGACGCGCAGCAGCGCGCGTTCGCCTCGCTGCCGTGCTCCCTTGCCCCCACTCCTCTGTGGTGCGCGCGCGCACCACTGATTAGCCATGCAGCCGGCTTCTAAGAGTCCGTGCTGAAGAATGAATGCGCGCTGGTGATTTATGCTGGCGGTATGCAGTAGTGTCTGCACGCATTAGACAAGCATGACCCCTCGCGCTGAAAGGACGGTGCAGCTCGAGCTCCGGCCCGCCTCCCCACCACGCGCCCCTGCGTGCCTCCCCCCCTACATTCCCATCCAGCGAGTCCTCGGCAAACGTCAACTCTGACAGCATAGAGGACTGCCTGGCTACTCACTGACAGGAATGTCCCAATCCCCTATTACTTATCGGGCCGTCAAACGCAATGTCAGAATGCACGGCTTTCAGTCTCCCATAAATCGAGCGCCGGGCTGCGGTCTCCGATCCTCAGGTTTCCGGGCACAAGCAGCCTCGCAGCAAACACGATTTCCCATCAAGTCTCGCGAATGTAGGGCCGCGGCTATTTAACGCATCAACATTCATGAGTTGTGGTTTTAAGGAGCAGCGAATCCACTGTTTTTTTCCCTAAATTAAAAGGCATCACCCGCTGTTAGACTTCTTCAAACGTGCCCGTTTAGTAAATAATAATACACAGCAGAGCCGTGTGCCACGTTTTACAACAGCAGTAATGAAATTGTTGTCCTGAGCACAAAGATGAACTGTTATTGTGACAGTTATCATGCACTGTGAGCTAGTGTGCCAGTAATCGTGCCCCATCAGTTATTGTGCATGCCATCAGCTGCTTCAGAAAGTGTCTGTGGAGGAAATAATGCCCCATCATATGTTAACATGTCTGTAAACATGACACACCAATTATTGTGACAGTAATCCTACCCCATTAGTAATTTTACGTGAAACAATGTCACAACAGTAACAGTGCATGTTAAATAGTTACTTCTGATTCGTTAACAGGCTTGTTAGTCCCTCCTTAGCAACACTTTGTCTGCATTTGTAAGCTCCCATGTGATTCTTTCCGGGTTGATGTCGGCGAGTCACGAGTGCTCGTGATAGAGGCCTGTGTTACCGTGAAGAGTGTGTTTGTGTGGCTGGGCTTCAAGCAGGTGTGTGCCTTCTGTTCTGTGATAAATGAGAGGCGGGGCTTGAGGCACCAGGTGTCGTTTATCAACGTGACCTCTGTGAAGGTTGTTATGTTGACCCGTCTGTGCATTTCTTGGACATTGTGCGCCGGGCGAGGTGGTGTGAATGGAAGAAACACGTTGTTTGTGGAACAAAACTGTAAAATGAAGTTACTGTAATTGGAGTTCTTTACATAGTCCTAGAATTACGAACATTAGCCTGGGTTACGAACTCTTCCTCCACAAAATAGGCAATAATAAAAAACGCGTTCATAAAGTTACTCTGGCTTATTTCATTGGTCACAGACCAGATACATTTTGAGCTAGCCTAGAGGGATAAGACACCTGCCGCAGAGATCTATATGTTCACGCACTTATCACGGTATAATAACACCCGTAAATTAACACTTGTAGTAGAGTGATCTATGTGCATTCTCGGGTTCGAATCATCCTAGAATAGCTCAGAGGGTTAATTTACCTGCTGATTGTAGCATGTATGTGCAGGTCTGGACCTTATGTAGTATATCTCACTGGGTTAATACTTTTTTCAGAGCTTCATGTGCTGCTTGCAGATGGCAGGTTAAGATCCTGGTAAAAGCGCTCAGTTTGATATATGGCCACTTCAAAGAGCTCACAGTATCTATCGTTCAAGGCATAAGTGTCAATCCTTGCAGGGTTTAATCTGTCATTATTCTAAGGATGACATAATGGAGTTTGTTTGGTAGCAATGAACTCATAGTGCTATTAATTGTTTACAAATACGTTTACACAATGAACAAGCATTTGCTATGCAATAGGTCTCGCATTTGTAAAAGTTTGAGCTATTAGCGTTGCTGATAATGCAATGCCAATAACTGAAACATTTAGTAATGCAAGACCTATTGCATTGCAAATGCTTGTTTTAATGAGGAGCTACCTTGTCGGCAACGGATAAGGGCCAGTTATTGAATTGGAGTGAGGCTAATTGCACATCTTCTGGGAGTTTATTTTGGGTATTAGACAGTTGAGGACTCAAGCACATTGCCATCAACCTGGTTCCAATAACGATAGGTCCTAGTGAGTTGCTTTAGATTATTAACTTTGTCCATGGAAGGGTTGTTCAGCTCAAAGATGATTGCTGAGTGATCCGTCCAAGTTAGAGGTAAAATCTCATTGATCACAGTATGGTCGCTATTAGTGTGGGGCCTGTAACAATTTGATGTAGACCAGCCATAGTCATAAGATCGATTAGGGAAACAGTGTTTGAATCTGAACTGTCTTCGAGATGAAAATTAAAATCCCCCAAAAAATGGATTGAATTCTCAGTAGCACAGGTTTCAAGCAGCGTTTTAATGGAGTTAAGGAATCCAGTTTTCACCACTGGCGGGCGGTAGAGTAAGACCCCTTTAAATGCAAGATAGCACGGTCACTTGTCAACCCCTTATAGGACTGTTCTTCTAAACTTAAGGTAAGTATGGGGCAAGGTTCCAGGCAGCACCAACCGGTCACCTCGGTCTGCTTTGGGGCGTCTGGGTGCAGAGGTGTTTTTCAGCATCGGTTCCCCCGTTCAAGTCAATGGCAAACGGTCCTATTTAAAAGAAACTGCAAGCAGGGACTGGGGGGCAGTCCAGTTGAACCAACAGGGGGGCTCAGGTCTTGGGCCCAGAGGGACACAGTCGGTCCACTCGAACTCGAGCTGGAGGCGCTTGTGTGCGGTGGTGCTTTGTACGGCGGGGGTCACGCTGCTCGAGACTCATGCGGTTCTCGGTTCCTGCAAAAAGAGGCTGCAGGCGGCGATTCGGTGACCAGACTGGCCAATCCCATGGGCGGGTACAGCTCTTGAGGGTCTCAGGACCACTTTAGCACCGTCACTTGCCTCGTACTCGGGCTGTGGAGTGCTGGAGCAGGGGTGCTTTGAGGAGTTGAATCGCGGTTGGTCAGGGGCTCATTCTGTGTCTTGGTGACCTGGTGAAGAGGGGAAATAGGACAGCAGGGCCACATTTGCAGCTGGCCTGACGTCCCTCGACGGTAGGTCATGCGTTGTGCTGTTGGAGTCCAGACTGGACCATCAACAAGCCTTGGTTGCTGCAACTGCACCGGTACCCAGGTTATTGTTGCTGGGTGGTTCCTGGGGGTTCTGGCATCACCTCACTTGGCAAGGAGACAGATCTGACCTCCAGGAGCATGAAGACCTTTCTCCTGTCACACAGCTCCTGAGGCAGCTTTCTTTGTCCCACAGCAGGGGCATTTTACAGAAAGAGAGGGGGGGTTCAGAAACTCCTCTGTGGTCGCAGGCTGGTCAGGACCAGTCAGCCAGCACACCGCAGTAGTAGAGTTCAGGGGGTACCTCTAAGGTACCCTCTGGGTGCATGTATTAATAACTCCATCACTGGAATCAGTGTGGGTTTATTAATACGAGGTGTTTGATACCAAACACTATGTGTTTCAGTGAAGCCTTTATGTAGCAGGGGAACTCGCTTTGACCAGTGCCCAGTACATACCTTAAGATGGCCTCCCTGTTCACTTGTAATATCTAGTAATAGAATTAGACATCACAGGGGCATATCTGCTCGTGCAGATATGTCCTGACATAAAATATAATGCATCTTGCCTTAGGGCTCAAAGGCCTGCTGTAGGGGTGACTTATTTATATTAAATGCTGTGACTTTGGCAGGGCGCACAGGAGTCTGCCATGTCATGTTTTTACTCGTGGTTTGCACCATGTCACACAGTCTGGTCTGGAAGTCTGGGTGGAATTTGTGTGTGGGCTCCTTAAGGTGGTATAAGATATGAGGCAGCCCTTAGGGACCCTCTTTATTACCCATGCCCTGGTTACCAGGGGTACCATTTACTAGGGTCTTACAGGGGCGCTAAAGTCCTAGTCTAATTGCAAAAAATCAGATATACCTTGTTTTAAGGGAGGAGCACTGGCATTGAAGTCTGGTTAACAGGCCTCAGTGCACTGTCAGCATCTAGTAGCTAAAAGGGGGAGGGGCACAACTGCAACAAAACCTAGTTTACTACACAAGGTATAAGAATGTGAGGAGTGGTGTCTTGACGAAGTTGGTAAGAGTTTCCATCTTTTGCCCCACTGTGGAGTAACTTCTGCAGACTCCCCATCGGGAACTGGTGAACAAGGCTGTGGTGGTATTACTCTTCTGGGAGACACTGAATAGCTTGTTGGCACCATCAATGGACCTTATGGAAAACTGAACAAAGTGGAGCAGCTGGTCTTGATGATATGATTGGCCACGGTGGGAAGGCCAATGGTACAGAAAGTTGTTGAAGAGGGTGTTCTAGTGGTACTGGAAGAGGCAATATCATCAGCATTGAAGTTGATCTCGATGGTGGCGAATGGTGTCTTCTAAGTGTCGACAATTCTGCCACTGAGAGTCACAACGGAAAAGGTCAAGACATCAGTAAAGGCTTCTCTGTTGCAGGAGTTGACGTCCGTTGGTGTAGTGGGAAAGGTAAAGTGTTCGGTACCTATGGTCAGGTTGGTTCAGATCCCCATCTTGAATTGAACTGGTGCTCATGGGGGTAGCAGGAGTGCTTGGAATAATGCGGATGGTGTCTTCTGCGTTTTCTGTATCTAAATATTCATTGTTGGGGTCTTTTTCATGAAAGTGCACAGACTCAGTAAAGGGAGATCCCTTTCTGAAATGCTTTCCTCTGCTTTTTTCTTTCCCAATGGCCCAGACGGTCCTCTCGCTTCCCTTTGAGGCAAATACCCTTGCAGTCCTTCTGAACGGTCTTCATACTTTTTGACTGAATTTTCACGGTTTGGCAGTATGAATGAGAGGTAGACAGACCACGGATACTGAGTGAGGTCTGAGGCAGCTTTTTTCGTGACACAGGAGGGGCATTTTACAAAAAGAGAGGGCATTATGTGAGATGCACTTATTTCACAGATGAAAAAATGAGGAAGTGTTCCAAACGTTTAAAACATTTTTGAAACCCAAAGAGAAAGCTCCAGAAATAAATGGGTGAATAACTGTAGTAGGTGTTCTGAGATCCTCTTAGCAAGAACCAGAAAAAAGAAAGGCTGTGAGACAAACTACCAGAACAGTGCATGCTAGGAGATGGTAACTGATGACTTAATAAAGAACAGTGTTTGCTATTTGCAGCTTATGTACTTTTGACCTGACAGGCACCTTTTCCTTCATTTTTCTCTTTCACTGAATGAAGGTTAGAAGATATTTTGTATAATGTAGCACATTTCTTTCAGTAGGTGCTGCAATGTGTTTTTTTACTATTATAAAAGAGGAAGTTTCTTTACATATGAAAAATGCAGTAAAAGCTAGACTGTCTAATTATTCACTGAGGTATCACCACACTGTGGAGCATGAAGATGGCTATCTCCAACTACAGATTGACTGTTATATTCAGAAAAAAGTCCTGAGGTCCTTGCATGCAGTCAGGAATATTTTATGTTTAGGACTGTCGATGAGGATCCTACATTGCAGAACATGACCTCCTCTTGGCAACATCAAAACTATACATTTTTCACTAGACATTTATTTTTCTTTAACAGCAACAAGATAGTTCTGTAACATCTCGCTAATTTAACATGCAGTAAAAAGAAGGCCTCTGTTGTTATCTCTACCAAAGATGATACAAACAGCTCTGGAAGGCATGTTTTAATGTATTGACTGCCCTCATTTTCGGTTAGACAATGGACGACACAACTGGATTTTAAATCTGTGATTTGCGAGGCAGGAGCTCCTTGAAAGCCCTGCATGTATCTGAATATAATACTGGACCGATCTGGAAGCATTAGCAGTAGATTCAAATTGCTACATGTTGCAAACAGGTTTCACATTTTCACTTTGAATCACAGTTGAGATGGGGCTCCCTTTACTCTCCTACAACACTTGCCCCAATGTGGACATGTTTCCATTAATGAACCATTCATTATGTTTTGAGCAACTTGTAAAGTTGAATACTACTCCCTTACAATTCTTGCCGCAATGTGGATACTTTTCCATTAATGAACCATACATTAGGTTTTGAACAACTTGCAAAGTTGGATACTACGTGTCTTGCCTGTGTATCACAGGACTCCTCTTTGACTTCTCCACACAACTATATATACAGGGAATAAAACCGCCAAGGGGATTTGTCCTTTATCACAATGTATCTATAGAGCCGGGTGATAGAATTACCACTTCCAGGGTTGTTATCATACCTGATGGCAGCGCTCACACTCGTAGGGCTTCTCACCGCTGTGCACCCGCTTGTGCCTATCCAGGTGATACTTCTGAATAAAGCGCATGTTGCACACATCACACTCAAAAGGCTTTTCTCCTGTTGAGGTGCAGAAAAGCAAGTTTAGAGACTAAGCCTTAAACTCTTTTATACCCAGAAAACTAGTGTAACTGTTAAAGACAACCCCTATCAAAGCTGATGAGTCCTCTCATTTTAATTTCACAGACTAATACCAATATGCTGGAATACAATGATTTCACCATTTCAATCACTTAGTCATTCATACAACGACCAATAAGATGACCCAGACTAGATTACTTTATTACTTTCTTTGCCTTCAAGAACATATATCCTGTTTATATCACACTCTATTCATTCAAATGTTATACTCCATTTCATCCCAGAAATTAAAAATTATTTCATTAATTTCAGTTTCTCCGAGAGGACGCCTTGTACTACAGGTTTCTCTGAATTTACCAAAAAACATTCCAATTTAACTGTACCATGTCCACCTATCTCCATTTTTTATAATTCAGATCACTGTAAACATGAGCATTTAACTGTCATTTATACTTAGTTCTCCATATTAAAGATAATTTGGAGGTTTCACTTCAGAAACCATTACATTGTATTTACAGCACATCAGCAAAATGAATATGGCAAAAAAGGGTAGTTAGACCTTATACAGCTTGTAACGCCCCCCCACTCATTATGCCAGCTCAAATACAGACAGACAATTTTGGGGGGGAGGGGGAGGGGTGCGCGGAGGGGTGTTTGCTTTTTTAATTACTCCTATTAGAAGGTCACTCAATATACTCATAACACCTTTTTGCACTCAGGAACCTTCGGTCAGTCTTCGCCAACTAAAAAACCTATCCCCGTGACAGTTCTCATGATCCCTCATCATAGAACAAAACTAACATCCTGTCACCTGTATGCTTATTTATTTTTCACATTGCATAAAAATCCTTCGGCAGAACACTATATAATCAAATATATACATTTCAGCAAAACAGACATGAAATAATTTAATAAAACATCAAATAAAAAGTATAAAATAACCATTATTTTATCAATATTTACACATAAACTTTTCACTGCCAAAATTGTGGGGAGGGTTATTTTGGGGAAATTTGAGGAATAGGCTGGACATATGTCCTTTTTCACACCATTCCAATGCGGCTTAAGACCTAGTCTAGGAAAGATAGAACAGGCTTTTAATTTCCATCTTATCGGGGGCAGATATGTCAAGGCCAGGAGAGGTGCCTTTCATATGGCATTTATGGACCTCTCCTGTGCCTTTGACTTTGTTGACAGGAAGAAACTATGGGTTCTAATGCTTCAGGCAGGAGCTGAGCCAAGTTTGCTGGATTACATTGGGAAACAGCCCTTAAAGTGCATTATTCATACTCCGAGGATTGCACAAAACCTATTAAGGTGACCACAGGAGTGAGACAAGGCTGGATTTTGGCTCCATTTTTATTCTAATTTTACATTAATTCTTTCGCTAGATCTCTGGGGGCATGTACTAAAGATATTCCGCGAATCAGTTCTCGTGTAGTTCCGATTCTGTTATACACTGATGATGCTGTTCATCTAGGCTTAAAATCTAATGCCTCCCAAGTCTTTTAGACGTTTTAAATAATTTTATGAGTAGTCTTAGCCTTAAAGTAATTAATCAAAAATCATATAATATGACCTGCGGTCCTAAAAAAAAAAAAAATCTATTGATGGGATACCGTTTGCGAAGGTATCCTCCTTTAAGTATTTGGGCCTCTTAATCAGTGTGAATGGGTCGTGGGAGCGTTTAATCAACCAGAGAATACAAAAGATGGGGCTGAGGGGGAAATGATATTTCGATTTTCAAAGAAATTGGGCATAAACCATTTAAGGAAATGCTCCAGCTATATAAAAGTAAATGTTTATCCATGGGTGTTTATGGAGCAGTAGTATGGGGTTACATAACTTCTGGGAAATTGCAGACGATGGAAAACATGTTTTTAGCTAGACTTCTAGCTATACCAAAATCAACTTCAACTTTCATTACACATGCAGAGGGGGTGAGGGGGGTTGGTTTTGTGGTGGACTCAATCAATTTAGCTCCGCTGCTATTCTGGTTAAAACTCTGGAGTACCCCTAGGGCTGTTCTAGCAAGGGATGTTCTGATTGATTGCTTAAATCTCGATAATGTGAATGCTATCCCATGGCTGGCTTATGTAAAAAAAACTAAATAACTCTACACCTTGGGTCTGACTGATCGTTTTTATCTCCCTGAAAAAATAGCCCTGAAAAAAGGGAGTCCCTTACCCTAGAAATCAGTTCTCAGTACAGGGAGGATGGGTGGGGTGGTGAGGAATCCATAACTAACCTATGTCTCTTAAAGATATATCGTTACCGAAGGTAAGTAACTTGTTCATCTGAAAGAAACAGTTAGTTATGGATTCCTCACCTTGGAATAGATACACCAGCAATACCATACCAACCCAGTAGTGGGTCTGCGAACCAAGTTCCCACCAGAAAGTCCTGGAGAACTGAACAGCCCAAAAAGCCGCCCCTCCAGACTTGGCTGTCCTGGCAATAGTGTTGGGTAAACGTGAGCAGTGAAGCCTGGCAGATGTCAAGAAGGGGGACTCCACGTCCCAAAGCAGTAGTGGCTGCCATCGCCCTGGTGGAATGGGCACGCAACC
Source organism: Triturus cristatus (assembly GCF_964204655.1). Classification (NCBI taxonomy): domain Eukaryota; kingdom Metazoa; phylum Chordata; class Amphibia; order Caudata; family Salamandridae; genus Triturus; species Triturus cristatus. The sequence goes on along the minus strand of NC_140585.1, from coordinate 1,237,438,180 downwards.
CAACGGGAGTTTCTTTTTTCACTAAGGAATAGCAGATCTTGATGCAAAGAACGACCCATCGGGAGATTGTTCGTTTTTGCACAGCCCGACCTTTCTTGACACCCACATAACCAACAAAGAGTTGGTCATCCACCCGGAATTGTTATGTGCAATCCAGATATTACGAAAGCGCACGTTTTGGATCCAGGCGGTGGAGCCTCTCTTCCTCTTTAGAAGGATGCGGAAAGAAGGTGGGAAAAGTGATTGTCTGTCCTATATGGAAAGAGGTAACCACTTTGGGAAGGAAAGAAGGCCTAGTGAGGAGGACAACTTTGTCTGGATGAACAGCCAGGAAAGGAGGCTTAGAAGAAAGGGCTTGTAGCTCACTCACCCTTCGAGCAGAGGTGATGGCAACCAGAAAGGCAGTTTTAAGGGTGAAGACTCTGAGAGGACAGTTATGTAGCAGCTCGAAAGGAGCGCACATAAGGTAGGTCTGAACCAGGTTCAAGTCCCACTGGGGCATTACGAAAGGAATGGGAGGAAACAAGTCAGTAATACCCTTAAGGAAGCGATTTACAATAGGGGACTTGAAAAGAGAAGGCTGGTCAGGAAGCCGAAGAAAGGCCGAGATGGCCAAAAGATAGCCTATGAGAGTGCCCAGAGCAGAGCACTGCTGGGCCAAAGAAAGAATGAAGAAGAGAACCTCTGAAAGGGGTGCAGAAAGGGGATCCACAGCCTTTGCTGTGCACAATGCCACAAATTTGTTCCATCTACAGGCGTATACCGTTTTAGTGGAGGGACGTAGGGCTGCCAAGATAACATCACAGACTTCGGGAGGAAGGTCGAAATCTGTCAACTGTCGCTGCTCAATAGCCACGCAAGGAGGTGGAGGCTGGACAGGTTCGGGTGGGGGTCCATCCCCTGCTGCTGTAACAGAAGATTCTCCCGAAGAGGCAGTCTGATTGGAGGATCGATGGCCATGTGTAAAAGCTCGGGATAACAGACTCTTCTCGCCTAATCCGGGGCCACAAGAATGACTTGGGCCCAGTCGCGCTTGATCGTCTGCAGCACTGTGGGCAGAAGTGGTATAGGCGGAAAGGCGTATAGAAGACCGCAACTCCACTCGCGACAAAAAGCGTTGCCTGGCAAGTGCCGCCTTGGAAATTCAAACGCGCAGAGCTGCTGACATTGCACTTTCTCTTCGGTGGCGAATAGATCTAACCAAGGCCCTCCTCACTGCTGAAAGAGACCTTGCACCACCTCCGAGTGAAGACGTCATTCGTGAACCATCAAGCACCTGCAGCTGAGTTTGTCCGTCCTGGTGTTAAGAGAACCTACCAGGTGTTGAACCACCAGAGATATGCACTGATGTTCCAGCCATGTCAAAAGGCGGACAGCCTCTTGACATAGGGTCCACAACCCCACCCCACCCTGTTTGTTGCAGTACCACATGGCGGTGGTGTTGTCTGTGAACACCTGCACCACACTTCCCCGGAAAGAGGGAAGGAATGCTTTTAGTGCAAGAAGAATTGCCCGAAGCTCCAAAAGGTTGATATGGAGCACTGACTCCGCCGGAGACCAGAGGCCTCTGATCTCCGCCTCTCCCATGTGGCCGCCCCACCCCAGCAGTGATACATCTGTCACCACTGTGAACTCTGGTTGGGTAAAGGAGAGGGATCTGCCGTTGACCCAATCCTAGTTCGTTAGCCACCACTGCAACTGGTGTGCAGTGCCCTCCGAGATCTGGACGCAATCGGAAAGATTCCCCTGATGCTATGCCCACTGGAACTTCAGGTCCCACTGCAGAGCCCGCATATGCCAACTGGCATAGTCCACCAGCAGGATGCAGGAGGCCATGAGGCCCAGTTGCCTCAGGGTCATTCTGACCGAAACCCAGGATAGAGGTGGAAAGATCGGAATCATAGCCCGAATATCCCAGATTCGCTGCTCGGGAGGATAAGCCTGAAACTACGCTGTGTCCAGAGCCACTCCGTAGAAAAGGAGCTACTGAGAGGGGATCAGGTGTGACTTCCGCACATTGATGGTGAACCCAAGCGAATGCAGGTCGGCCATAGTCTGGAGGTGGGAGACGACAGTCTGGGGCAAACCCGCCTTCAACAGCCAGTCGTCGAGATAGGGGAAGACTGGAACCCATGATCTGCACAGATGAGCTGCGACCACCGCCATCACTTTCGTGAACACCCAAGGGGCGCTGTTAAGGCCAAAGGGGAGCATGGTAAACTGAAAGTGCTCGTGTCCTACCGTAAACCACAGGTAACGCCGACGGGCCAGCAGGACGGGGATGTGAAAATAAGCGTCCTGCAAGTCCAACGCTACCATCAAATCTCCAGGGTCGAGAGCAGACACGACCTGAGCCAGTGTCAACATCTTGAACTTCTCCTTCCAGAGGAAGCGGTTGAGGTTACCGAGATCCAAGATAGGACGCAGCCCCTTGTCCTTCTAGGGCACCAGAAAGTAGTGGGAATAATAACCACGAAAGACTTCCGGAGAAAGAACGCGCTTGATGGCTCCCTTGGCCAAGAGAGATGTAACTTCCTGTTGGAGAAGGGCCAGGTGATCCTCTGACATGAGATGGAATTGAGGTGGCATGGCTCTGGGCGGAATGTAGCGGGGCACCCCTTCCGTAGCCACCAAAGGGGCAAGAAGCAGACTGCGCTGGGCGGGAGGCCCAAGGATCTAGCCGTAGCCCTAGAGTCCTTAAAGCGCTTGAGCGCGTTGTCTGCCTTGTCGCCAAACAGGTGACGGCCATCAAAGGGCATGTTCAAAAGTGTTGCTTGGAAATCCCCCGAAAAGCCAGTGGACCTCAACCAGGCATAGCGTCGCAATGCTAATGACGTGGAAATCGTCCTGCCCAGTGAGTCGGCGGTGTCCGGCCCACACCGGATGGTGAACTTCACTGCGTCTCTCCCTTCGGGAACAGCACAGAAGAGCATGGCTCAGGCCTTCTCCGGGCACTGTGGCAGCACCTGCGCAACCGTGTCACACACCAAGTGGGAGTAACGGCACAATAGACATGCGGTGTTCACAGACTGCAGTCCCAAGCTGGAGGAAGAAAACATCTTCTTCCCAAGGTGGTCCAGCCTCTTGGCTTCCCTATCAGGTGGTGCGTTAGAGAATGCGCCCTTGGACGTTGAGGCTTGGACTACCAAGCTCTCAGGGGTAGGATGGGAAGAGGGTAAAAGGGGGTCGCCCGGGGCCAGGCAGTGGCGTCGGGCAATCATCCTGTCCACAGGAGCCGCTGTGTTGGGCTTGGATCAGGTGCCCGAAAGGATGTCTGTTAGGGCTTCATTGAACGGCAGCAAGGGCCCTGAGCAGGCTGCTGCCGGTTGAAGCACCTCTGTCAGGAGGTTATTCCTGACCACTACCGTAGGAAGCTCGAGGTTTAGGGCCTCGGCTGCCCTACGCAACATCACTGCGTAAGGTGCACCCTCCTCCGTAGCCATGGTAAGGGGCGATAGCATGCCAAGGTCTGGGGAGGTATCCAGACCACTGGACTCACCCAACTCCTCTCTCCAGTCCAGTTCCTCCAACTGGTCTGCAAGAGGATCCATAGACCCCTCCCAGTCCTCCTCACCCTCTCCTGTGAGCCGCTCAGGGTGGTAGGAAACATCAAGGGAGAACAGGGGTACAAAAGTACCGGTCGGCGCTGGTCCCGACATCGGACAAAGTCGGTCTGGCTCCGTGTCCTCATCGAGGGGGAGGCCGGGGTCGACGCTGGCTGGGGACACAACCGGCATTGGAGGCGGCGGGGGTGTCGTCACTGGATTCGGCGCCGGAGGTGTCACGAGGTCAACCAGCGCCGATCCGGATCCAGGCCTGGATCCTTGGGTGTCCTGCGGTGCCAGAGCCGAAGCTGCTGAAATCGAAGGCCTAGAGCCCCCAACCGAGTCCGTGGGGCCCGAGGGCGCTGCCCAAAGATGGAATGCAAGGCTTCATAAAAGCTTCGAAGCTGGGGAGGGGTCGCTCCAGCTACCGGAAAGGGAGGGTGGGCCGGAGTCGACCCAACAGTCGCATCGGCCAACAGACGGGGAGAACGCAAAGAGCGACAATGCTTCTTCGCCTTCTTCTTGTGCTTCAACTTACCCGAAGACGAAGACTTAGATGACGAGTGGTGGTGGTGGTGGCACCTCAACCGGTCCCGTGACCTCCCTCTAGACCCGGGCCTCAAACGGAGCGAAGCGGACTGCCAGGCCTTGAGAAGCTTTCGGGACCGCTCCCGCAAAGACTTCGGTTTCATGGCCCAGCACTCGGAGCACGACTTCGGGTCGTAGTCGCGCTCCAGGCACCAAAGGCACACGAGGTGCGGGTCCGTGACCAACATCAATTTGCGAAAGGGGTCGCAAACCTTGAAGCCAGTCCGACGTGACATCTCTCCATGCACTAGGAGTCGATCGACTCAAAAAAGTTGTCGCCAAAAGTCGGAAAAATGGGAGTTAAAAAGTGACTTGAGATACCGCTCTCTCCGGATGTACGCTGGCCGGCGCAGAAAAAGAAAGAAGTGACGTTAGCGCGTGATTTTCCGGATCCAGTCTGACGCCTGGAGGTATTTCTAAAGTGAGGAATCCATAACTAACTGTCTCTTTCAGATATGTACGTTATAATATGATTATGGTTTTTAATGTATGTGCTTTTATGACAATATTTGGACTTTTGATTGATTGATTGCAGGTGGTCCATCCTAAGAGCCTTGGCATGCCAAGCTGATTCTAAACATTTTGAAATAGTAAAACACAAATGTGGTCTGGTATCAAAGTTACAGATTTTCGGTGCTTCTGAAACACAACAGAATGGTGATACCCACCAAGCTCTGTGCCTTAAATAAGCTGGGTAGAAAAACATTAAGTGATCATCCCTTTCCTCAGTTAGTGGACATAGATGACACCACTCACTATCATGAGCTTGGGCCGACCATCTGCTAGTAAAAAAAGGCAACGGAACAGTTCTCCATTCCAGTTTTATATACAAATACCTCCTTGGTGGGAGGACTGATGTAATTTAGGAACTCTTCAAATCCAAGTTCACCTTTCAGTGCCAAAATGTGCTGGACCAACTATGCAAGGCTGGGGATGATTACAGATTCTCTCAATCATGCTATCAGAATCTTTCTTTCCCAATATTTTGGGTAATCTGGGAAACAGAACATGTGTTATACCATTGCTCATTCAAACCAAGAACCATCAAGGATGCCTTAATGTACCTCAGCCAAGGTTTTTTAAAGTACTTGTGGACCTTTAATTATATCAGCTAAGCCCATTCTATAAGGCTCCAGCTCATCAGCGGACCATATGCAAAACCAGAAAAGAATGGGCCATAATTTGACGTACCCAATAATCAATTTCAAAGATAGATCCAGTCTAAGTGGGAGTAACAGAGTGCTCATTGGGAGCATCAACAAAGATCTGTCCCAAGAGAATCTTTGTTAAAAATGTCTCCAAAGTTCTGAACAATACAAATCAGTGCTCAAAGCTTGCGATCTATAGATTTCATGGGCGGGGAAGACTGGATAGACTATTGTACACCTGGCAAACCTAAACACTGAATACGCCCTATGGTTCAGCAGAATAACGGTCTTCAAGATTTGCGGGGAGCATGAGAGTGAGTCCAATAACCCCTCTCTCAAAGACACGGCATTCTAACGATAATTTGCCCCTGAATTTCTTGTGAAGATTAATCGCCACAAATGTATTTTTAAAGTACTGATCTCTAGACCATGGGTGCTACAAAATAAGGAACATTTCTCTCCAAGAATATAAAGCCCTCTTTATGTTTTAGAAAAAAGTAGGGTATCATCCAGAAAAAGTAAAGCCGGTGTTGTCTAGCCAGACAAAATGGACAGTCATTGTCACAGTTAAGTAAGTAATAAACACATCCGTTTATAAAAAGGAGAAAGACAGCGAGCGCTAGTATGTAACCCTGGCACGCTCGTTTGCGAACTACAACTTTCTCACTAGATTCAGATTTCAGATCTAATAGTAAGGTGCATAGTTCAAATTAATCAACATAAACTTTATTCTGTTTTTGAGGTAAAAACCATAAACGCATAGCGAGCCGTAGCATTACACAGGGGCTAAAAACCATCCTCAAGATATACAGGTTAAAAATATAAAAAAAACTTACAATGTACAAAATACATTAAAAAGACCACAAATCATAAATAAATACACAATTAAAACATCCTATAAGAAAGGTGTCTTAAACAGGTAACAACCGTCCTCAAATAACAAAGGATTTTAATCACAACTTTTTCTCAACCTTACGGTGACTTTTAAGAAGCTCAGGACACTGAGAATGATGTCTCCTAAAAGCATCTGCAAATAAATAAGGGCAGTCGGACCTGGGTAAAGTTGGCTCTTTTCAATATAGGGATGATATATAGCTTCGTGTGCATGGTGTAAAAGCTGCAAAACATGGTAAAATGCAGCGTGTCCGTAGGATAACAAAAAAGGCAGTAGGTCCAACCGAAATCTAGTTAATAACAAACGGTCATACCTACTTTTGACACTCAGAAGGCTGGGCTCGTGGAAGGCACAGTTTTCAACATGACATAGCGACGAACGCTGGGTTTCAATAAGGCACCCTCTTCCCTGACCATCATCCTCTGTCTTAATAAAATAGTCTTTTAATCATTTGTAATCCTTCTTACAAACCCCATCTGGGTTGCTTACTAGGTCTCCTTTCCTAATCTCTAAAGTGAATCCCAGATGTATTTAAAACAAGGAATGTGATGGAAATAATCAAGAGATAAACAATCCTTTCTAATGTCCTTACTCAGTTGGATCCTAGGCCTAGACCAAATGTACACCCAGAGGGCGAGGGGGCGAAAGGCTGTGATGTTGGTTAAATAAGCCACCCAGGCCAGATGATTTGCCATCAGACAAATCTGATGGTCCTGAGCCCAGGACCAGAGACGCAGAGCCTCTCTGCAGAGGCAACGCGACCCCACTCCTCCCTGCTTGTTGACATACCACATCGCGGTAGTGTTGTCCGTCAGGACTTGAACCGACTGACCGCGAAGGGAAGGGAGGAAGGCCTTGAGCGCCAAACGAATCGCCCGCAATTCCAGAAGGTTGATGTGAAGCAACCTCTCCTCTGGAGACCAAAGACCCTTGATCTCCAGATCCCCCAGATGAGCACCCCACCCTAGGGTGGATGCATCCGTTATCACTGTGGCCACCGATGGAGGAAGATGGAAGGGCTTTCCTTGGGACAGATTGCCCTCCACGCTCCACCAAGATAGATCCGCTGCAGCTTTTCCGGAGATCCTGATCGACTCCCTGAGATCTCCATTGTGCTGATACCACTGCCTGCGGAGGCACCACTGGAGCGCCCTCATGTGCCAGCGTGCATGGTTGACCAACAGAATGCAGGAGGCGAACAGACCGAGCAGGCGAAGGACCTTCAGGACTGGAACAACCGCTCCATTGTGGAATAAAGGGACCATTTTCTGAATGTCGAGAATCCTTTGAGGAGGAGGGAATGCTCGACACACAGTAGTATCCAGTACCGCCCCTATGAACAGGCTGCGTTGAGAGGGCACCAGGTGAGATTTGGGCACATTGATTGAAAAACCCAAGTCGAATAACAGCCGAGATGTTACCTGCAGATGATGCTGCACCATCTCTGGGGACTCTGCCTTCAGAAGCCAGTCGTCCAGGTAAGGGAATACCGGAATCCCCGACCTCCTGAGATGAGCAGCCACCACTGCCATCACCTTTGTGAAGACTCGAGGTGCGGTAGTAAGACCAAACGGAAGGACCGCAAACTGGTAGTGTTGCGACCCAACCGTAATCCGGAGATACTTCCTGTGTGATTTCAGGATTGGGACATGAAAATATGCATCCTGTAAGTCGATCGACACCATCCAGTCTCCTTGCTGCAACGCCTGAAGAACCTGCGCAAGGGTCAGCATCTTGAATTTCTCCTGTCTCAGGTAGAAGTTCAAGACTCTGAGGTCCAGAATCGGACGCAATCTGCCATCCTTTTTCGGGATCAGAAAATACCGGGAGTAGCATCCCTGACCCCTTTCCTGCTCCGGAACCACCTCTATTGCACCCTTCTGAAGCAAGGCTAGAACCTCTTTCTGCAGGAGAAGCAGATGGTCTTCCGAGCAATAACCTTGGCAAGGAGGGTAAGGGGGAGGAAACTTCCGAAAGGGAAGGGCATACCCAGTCTCTATGAGGTTCAAAACCCAAAGGTCTGTTGTAACAGATTTCCAACCCCGTAGAAAGTAGGACACCCGACCCCCCACAGGACTTACATGATCCGGGATGGGGGATCTAGGGCTGCTTCCCTGAAGCCTCATTGGGAGCAGAGGAGGAGGACGAAGAAGAGGGGTTGCGTCCAGAACCTCTTCGATCCCTTTGCCTCCCTCTATAGGACCTATAGAGGGGATTCTGTTGTTGTTGCTGCTGCTGCTGCTGCTGCTGAGGCTCTCGGAAGGAGCGAAAGGATGATCTTCCGAAACCCCTAAACTTTCTAAAAGCTGAACCCCTAGTAGGTGCCTGCAGACCCAAGGACTTTGCCGTCAATCTGCTGTCCTTAAATCGTTGTAGGGCAGAGTCTGCCTTCTCCCCAAACAGTTTCTGTCCATCGAATGGCAGATCCACCAATGTGGCCTGAACATCCGCAGAGAATCCAGAGGAACGGAGCCACGCCTGTCTTCTCGCAGCTATAGATGAACCCATAATGTTTGCCACCGAATCCGCCTTATCCAGCCCTGACTGGATCACCTGTCTGGCAGCCGCCTGAGTGTCCGCAACCACCTCCAAGAAGGACGCCTTATCACCCTCAGGCAATTTAGGGGCCAAAGTCTTCATTGAGTCCATCAATGCATGAACATAACGTCCCAGCAGGCACGTGGCATTAGATGACTTCAGTGCCATACTTCCTGAAGAGAAAGACTTTTTAGCTGCCTGGTCGACTTTCTTGGACTCCCTATCTGCTGGAGACTGAGGGAAAGCACCCAAAGAATGTTTCGAACAAGAAGCCTGCACAACTAGGCTCTCCGGAGATGGATGCGTTGACAAAAAAATCAGGATCCCCAGGTGCCACCCTGTACCTTCTTGCCACCTGTCTGGAAACCGCCGGAGAAGAAAGAGGTTTCCTCCACACCTCCAAAACCGGCTCCAAGAAGGCCTCATTGAAAGGCAACAAAGGCTCCGAAGTTGATGTCGGAGAGTGCAACACCTCCGTAAGCAAGTTAGACTTGTACTCCACAGAGGGCAGCTGCAAATCTAACAGATCTGCGGCCTTCTTAATTACCACATGGTAGGGTGCCAATTCCTGTGGTGGAGAAGATCTTGCAGAAGTATGTTCCCACTCTGGGGTCGTATCCAAACCACTTGCTTCTTCTATTCCCTCAAATTCATCAGAAGAAGTGTCCACTTCACCTTACTCCACCTCTGCTCTATACCTTCCTTTTTCCAATACCCTTTGGGCCTCCCTTCTTGATCGAATCCGGGGAGCCGACGTCGTTCGCGGCGTCGGTGGAGCCAGAGGTACCGGAGTCGGCAGAGCCACAGAAGGAGTCAGCGGCGCCGGACGCGGCGCCGACGGCGTTGGCAACGGCGTCGAGGAAGGCTCCCAAACAGGATGATCCATCCGAAGCCTTGACGGATCCCCAGTCGGCGCCGGAAACTGCCACGAAGGCGCCATTGGCATAAAGGGCAGAAAGGGGGCCTGAGCATAATGCTGCTGCACCCCTAGCGTATACGCCATAGGACCCACGGGACCATATGGTGCTCCGGATGGGAAGGCCGCCCTATTAAATATACCATACATGGCATTTAGAAATTGCGTCGAATCGGTACCTGGAGCCGGGAATTGTGGATAAGGAACAGAACCTGTATCCCTTTGTGGAGTATCCGGCGTCGGCTCCGCAGTGTCTTCTACTGGAGCCGCAGATTCATCAGGCACCGGAGTAGGCTCTTCTTGTTCCTGCTCATCAATAGAAACCTCCGACTCCACTCGAACCGGAGACGATGCCTTTGACGGAGCCGGTGACTGCGCCGATGAACGCCCTGGAGCCCGCTTTGGTGAAGGAGATCCTCTCGGAGACTTCGAAGGAGAAGGAGAAGGTGACAAGTCCTTGCTTCGACGCCGACGGTGCGAAGTCGACCTCGATTTCCTGTTCTTCGAGGATCGACGTCGAGAAGAATGCTTTCTTTTTTTATGATGCTTCTTCGACTTCGACGACCTCGAAGTCGACGACTCCCGCCTCGACTTCTCCTTCTTCCTCCCTCTCTTCTCCTCACCGAGTTTAGTCTTCCTCTCCTTCAGTGCTTTAGGATTCATCCTCCTACAGCACGCACAATCTTCCACATCGTGGTCCGAAGAAAGGCACCACAAGCAGTCTTCATGTGGATCAGTCATGGACATTAGACCTCCACATTCCCTACAGGGCTTAAAGCCAGACTTCCTCGTCGAAGACATACCAGATTTTCAACAGTAACACAGCAACACTACAAAGTAGCTAGAGAGCACTGGAAAAAACCGTTGCGCGTCGACGGCACGGAAAAAAGGGAACTGACGTCATCACGCCGACGTGGGCTTCTTATGGCTCCGGTGACGTCGTACAGAGTCGCGAGCGGAGCCGATGCATTATGACGTCGCCCACTTCGACGTGGAGTGCTGGGAAAGAAAAGTTCAGTGGAATGCTGGCGCAGGGGATATTCACAAGGTGAGGAATCCACTGGCAGATGTATCCATCAGAATATATAAATTAAAATGAAAAGGGGCCAGGGATAGAGCCCTGCTGTACCTCTCTTTGAATTTGGAAGTTGCATGTAACCTTTAGGTCTTTAGAATACAGTACCTCAGCCATGGTGTCCTGAAGATCCCTCAGGAATAGGACGAAGTACCGGTCCACCCTCATGGGCAACATGATCTGTCAAAGTTTGGATCTGTTAACGAGGTCTAACGCAGAAGAGAAGTCCATAAATGTCATTGGATGGAACCAGGGTGTGCAACGTTGTATTTGCTAAGGACCAGATACAGATTCAGACACTGATTCACAGTTGACCTCCCAGGACGAAATTCGTATTGGACTTCGAATAAAACGTTGTTGAAATCAGCCCACTTAGAGACAGTCCTACTACCTTGACCACGGAGTTGAGCAATGAGAGATGGGCCTATTGCAATGGGTACTATCCCTATCTCCCTTCTTAAAAACAAGTACAATGATAGATGTTGCCCATGACAAGTGGGGGGAGGCCATCGCTGCTGCATTATAAAGGGTGGTCAGGACAGGTACTCAAACCTCCTCCCAAACCTCCTCATCTTGTACGTAGAAGTCAGGTGGTATCCCATTGGGGCCAGGGGCCTTGTTCTTAGATAGCCCCATGATACCTTTCTTGACCTCCTCGGTGGAAAATATTAAAACAGCCTTCCCTTCTACCACGCCCTTTCCCTCACAAGGTGAGGATGATGGGAAATTGCAATTTCCTCAAAATGGGTCACCCAACTATCATCAGGGATGTGAGCCGCCAAGGGAGCAGTTGTAGCAGCTGTATCTGCAGCAAAAAAAGGGCTGTTTATGATGCTCCAAAATTTAGAACTACACTTCAAAGGTGCTAGCCTCAATCAAATCTGACCAGGGTTTTTTCTTTAAGCTGTTGTTACATCTAATCAATGCTTGTTTGTACAAGCTACGGCTCTTCTTAACTAAGTAGGTATCCCTGGGTTTAGCACCCAATACTCTCATAAGATTTCTCAGTGCCAGGGAGCAGCCAGAATCAAACCCCCTCGGCAACGTACCATGTTGGCACTATACTTGTGCATATAATAGGGCTGCATTGGGGTTCAAAATCTCAGAAAAAGCCTCCAAGATGCTGGATGGGATGCTGAGTTGGGATGTACAAATTTCAAACTCCTTTTTAAGCATGGAGTTAAGAGAGTTATAAAAGAGGTCTGGAATTATCTGGGACCACTTAAGCCTCCTACCCCCGTCAGTGGCCTTAAAGGCCCCTCTTGCATCCGACCTAGGGTTTTGGGCCAACAAAGACCAACAACTTGCATTGTATTGTATTGTAATTGTATTAATATAGCGCATACTACCGCTGACGAGGTGTCAAAATGCTTTTTCGGCGAGTAGCACGTTACTCTGGAACCAATAAAGGATAAGTGGTGAATTAGTATAGTGAAAATATGAAAGCAATTTGAGTGGTGGATGTTAATCAGTTATTTGGATTGAGCAGGATAGTGGAGGGATAGAAGTGGGAAAAAGGTTTACATTTATATAGCGCTTGCTACCCTTGATAGGGTGTTGAAGCGCTTTTTCAGCGAGTAGCATGCTACATCGGAACCCAGAAAGGATTAGTGTTGAATTAGTATCGTGAAAGTATGAAAGTAATTTGAGTGGTGGGTAGGTTAGTCAGTTATTTGGATTGAGAAGGATAGTGGAGGAATAGAGAAGGGAAAAAGGTTTGCATTTATATAACGCTTGCTACCCTAGATGGGATGTTGTAGTGCTTTTTCGGTGTATAGAAAGCTAATTCAGAACCCATAAAGGATTAGTGGTGAATTAGTATAGTGTAATACAAAAGTATTTTGAGTGGTGGATATGTTAGTCAGTTATTTGGATTGAGAAGGATAGCAAAGGGGTAGAAGAGGTAAAAAGGTTTGCATTTAAAAGTGCTTTTTCAGCGAGTAGCACGCTACTCCAGAACCCATAAAGGATTAGTGGTGAATTAGTATAGTGAAATATGAAATTCATTTGAGTGGTGGACATGTTAACTGGTGTTTGGATTGAAAAGGATAGTGGAGGGATAGAAGGGAAGGATTTTGAATTTTGGTTGTTTAATTGTTTTGGAGCGGGATGAGTAAAAGGGAGGTGGAAGGGGAGGAGTCAGATCAAGGATTAAGAAAGGCTTGTTTTGGAGGATCGGAATAGTAAAAAGAGGTATGAGATGATGCATCGAGGGAATGAGTAGGGAAGAGTCTTGAAAGGATTATTTTGGGGATCATAGTAGTGCTATGGGGTTTGGGATCAATGAGAGAGTGGAGGTAGATGATATATTGATAGAGGTATAGGGTGAGAAATAGGTTAGTGCATTGGAAAGAGTAGTAGAAAGAGGTTTGAGATGAGTCAGAGAGTTGAGCTAGAGGATATATTGAGAGCGGTATAGGGTGAAAAAATAGGGTAGTGCATTGGATATGACCTTTGCTGTGATTAGTTGAACTTTGTTTTTGTAGTCCTTTCCCTGTGTTTGATGGGAAAGATAATTTGAAGTTGAGCACTGCTGGAATGAATAAAGGAAGAAAGTTGAGCATAATCCTTGCCTCTGTGTCCTTAATAGAACTTAAACTTTACGTACGATTGCTAGGAAATTATTCATTATCCCGACTTCAAGACCTACACCAATATCTATTTCTTCCAATAGACATGACACCCCCCATCAAACTGTCTTTGTTTATTTGTTGCCGTTTGTGTTTGTTGTCCCTAACCATTCAGAACACAGGAGGAAGTGCTCTTTTGTCACATGGAATGTGTTTGGCCTGCAAAGCAAGTTAAACTCCCCAGATTGGTGTATCCTTATTTCAGACTCCAACCTAATATGTATTCAGGAGATCTGGTGCCTATTTTTATTGAGGGGGTTACATTGTTCTTTTTGGATGCCACTCCATCTTCAGCGGGCGGGCCAAAGGGGGTTTACAGATGTTGGTATCCAATTTGTTATCTGCTACCACTAAAAGGATAATAATTGTTTCCACCCATGCCCAACTACTTTAGTTATCCCTGGGGGCGCTAGGTGGCGCACAGCGGAATGGCTGCCTGTGGGTGAAGCTCCCGCAGCCCAGCGACATAATCCTCCATTAATCCTTCCTGAGCGTCGCGATTTAGTGCAACAACGGATCCTGGTGATTCCCGTACACCGCTGCTGCTGCCCAGGCTCTGCATTGCCCAGGGGGACTCGGCGGGGCCGGACCGAGAGGCTGCTGCTGACCGCGCCGGCTGGCGTGAGAACTCGTCTGGAGCCGTGACCGGGGTGCTACCGCTACGCGAGAGTGGCGCTGCACACGTGGACGGAGGGCCTCGCCTCCGGCGCCGGAGCTGTGGGCGGCTGCCCTGCATTACAGCCGCAGTGGGCCTCGTGTGCCCCGACTGGTGCCCTCGCCCTGTGCTGACCATACTGCTACGGCGGCGGCTGCATCGAGAGCTTGCTGGGGGCACGCATATTGACGAGGTGAGCTGCCGGCGGCTGTGGCGACCGCGGCTGTCACCTCCCCGTCCTTCTCCCGGACACTACGGCGGCGCGACGCTGCCTCACCTGCCTCGCGCTGTGGGGACCCATCCACCCCCGCTGTGGCCTGTTTCCTTACCCGCTGAGTGTGGTGCGACGATCGGCGGATTCAGCAGGCTTCTGAGATCCGGGGGACTTGCTTGCTGGAGGCGGAGACCTATGGCCTGTCCTGCCTCGCTTTCTGCTTTGAGAGGCCTGCGCCTGGGATCGCGCTGAGACTGCGGCGGCGCTGCGGAGGTCGCTGTGGGCCTGGAGGCCGGGGCCTGCCTCTTTCCTCAGACTGTATCCTTGCTGGAAGGCTACAGCTGCTGTGAGTACTTGGGGGTCCCAGTTTTGGGCCCCTCTGCCCCCCCCCCCCCCCTGGCTGGTTCGTAGCGATTGGTGGCCCGGAGAGAGGGCGCTCCTGCTGCCCGGGTAGTGAGCGGCCTGTTGTGGAGGAGTGTGGCGGCCCCGGGTGATCGTGAGCGGCTCCTGGCGCTGGGACTTGTCCCTGGCGTGCTTATCCGCCGCTGGTGGAGGGGACTGACTGGCGCTCTCGTAGGGGTTGAGGTGTGCCTGCGCCCAGGTTGGTAGATCGCCTCTGCCCCTGCGGGGCTACGTTCCCCCTTGGTCCCTCTTACACCTCGTGGCCTACCTTACGATCCGGTCTTTCCGGCCATATCTTTGCTCATGCTGTGGTCTGCCTGACGGGGTCGTCATGGGGAAGCCGGACAGCCGTCAGCCTCGCCTCACCTTCGAGACGAAAAAGACCACCAGGTCCCAGCCGGAGGACGGTGCGGGGGGACCGGCACCGGTGGAGGCGGGCGATGACGTCAAATCCATACTGCTGGATATGCGGCAAAGTCTGGCGACCATAGTGGATAAAATGGACTCCATGCAGTCACGTATGGACTCGATTGTGCACAAGGTGGACAGTCATGGAGAACGCATCTCAGAGGCGGAGCGGCGTATCTCTGATTCCGAGGATCGCACATCACAATTGTCAGACACTGTGGCGCGCATGGACAAAGTCCTTCACGTGATAGCGGCCAAGAATGAGGAATTGGAGGCGCGTAGTAGGAGGAATAATGTTCGCCTACTTGGCATACCGGAGTCGACCCACGTAGGCAAGATGGAGGACTATGTAGAGGGCCTACTGCGCACAGTGGTGGGGGCTGACTCCCTCTCCCCGCAGTTCATCGTTGAGAGGGCACACAGATCACTGGCTCCGAGGCCGCCGCCGGGGGCCCCCCCCGCCCTATCATCGCCCTTTTGCTGAACTTCCGGGACCGGGATGCGGCACTTCGAGTGGCGAGGGAGAAGAAGACCCTCTCATACGACGGCATTGCATTTACCATATTTCCTGACTTCACTCCAGTGGTCCAGGAGGAGCGGAAGAAATTCGTACAGGTCAAACAAAAGTTGCGGGCTGCTCAAATTGACTATGCGCTACTCTACCCAGCTCGCTTACGCATCACACACCAGGGGAAACAAATCTTCTGCACTAAACCCCAACAAGCAGAGGAATTTCTGAATCGGGTCAAGAGGCGCGAACTGGACAACCCATCCTCGCCGGCCTCGGTATGACGGCGCTGGGTCGTAGACCTGGCGCTTCCAGGGCAGATGTTCGACAGTTGGTAGGCGGATGCAGATGTATACTGCCACGGACCATGTTATGGAGACTTGAAGGCCTGGCTGCACTGTGGGTGGGGGGATGTAACCGGAGTCCTACCTCCATTTAACGCGCACCTGACTCTCAGGACATCTCACTTCGCTGGGCGCTCTTTGTCCCTGGAAGGGGCTCGGTCCACGGCCGGGCGCACTCCCATGGGTCGAGGGGACACGGTGTCTCCACCTAGACTGACCTCCAAAGGGTATAACCCCATTGTCTTTCAGTTTAAATGTTAATCCCTTGTGGCGTTGGCTATAGAAGGGTTTGGTTCTGGGGTGGGGAGGAAGGGGACTATCCAGATGGCATGATTGGGATGCTGCTGTGGGTGGGGGGTCGGGGGGGGAGTGGGGAATTTTCTTTTTTGTCTGTTAGTGTTGATTGGTATGTTGTGGTGATTGCATCGTCTGTTTCGCATCATTTTAGTGGTGGCGGTGGCATTGCGTTGCTATATCTGAGAATTGTTGATCCCCATGGGTGATCCGCGGGCAAGCAGGGACTTTACTGGGCAGCTTAATTTCCTGACCTGGAATGTGAGGGGTTTGGGGGACCCTAGAAAGCGTAGACAGATCCTGGCGTATCTGGATAGACATCACATCAGCGTGGCTTTCCTTCAGGAGACGCACCTGGACCCGTCCAGGCCATCGCTGTTTGCATCCAGGTGGGCCATGCACCGTTCCTTTTTCCTCCTACTCCACTTACTCACGAGGAGTTGCAATCCTCATTAAGAAACACACCCCCTTTGTGCGCCTGGGTGAACGGACAGACAGGGAGGGCAGGTATTGTATTGTCTGGGGACGCATAGGTGCGGACACGCTCACTCTAGCGTGTTACTATGGCCCTAACTCTGATGATCCGAAATGCCTTCAGGCGCTCTGGGGGGAGATTTTGAACATAGGCTCCACTTACTTAGTGTGGGGAGGTGATTTAAATGTAGCTATTGATCCCACGAAAGATAGGGCAAATCCCGGCCCTCAACACTACTCTCGCTCGCAGGCATATGTTCGCGACCTTCTTACTGAGCGTCATCTGCTAGACGCATGGCGCTCTAGGCACCCGGCGACCTTGGAGGGCACACATTGGTCGGCTGCACACGCCACATGGGCCAGATTGGACTATTTCTTGGTCTCCCCGGGACTTGCTCCCACGATATGCTGGGTACAACACCTTGCGCGCACGTACTCCGATCATGCCCCGGTCCTGATGGGTGTGGAACTGGTTGACCTTGCTGGCTCTCCGATGTCCTGGAGATTGCAGCCTTCTGCCCTGTTGGATGAGGTCTTTCGGTCAGAAATTGCACAGGAGACCGAGGGCTTCTTTCAGCGGAACGGTGGAACGGTGGACAGTGTGGCTGTAGTCTGGGAGGCCTTTAAGGCTACCATCAGGGGGCTGTGCATTTCGAAAGGGGTGGGAGTCCTCCGGGACCTACGTAACAGCCTTAGTAAACTGGAGGCCGACCTTAAGGCCCTGGAGACCGCCCCCACGTTTTCCACGGATGCAGAGGCACAGGCCAGGTTCCGAGACCTATTGTCTGACTATAAAGCCACCGCGGATAGAGAGGTTCGGTTTAGGGGGAAACACTTCCAAGCTCGCAGGTACGGGGAGGGAGAACGGCCGGGTAAATTCCTGGCATGGGCAATACGTCCGCTCCGTTTCAGCAACCATGTCCTTGAGATCCAAGGATCTTCGGGGACACTCCACAGGGATACCCAGTCTATTATGCACACGTTTGTTGCCCACTACACTGAACTGTACTCCTCTACTCATGCACATGCGCCGGAACTGGACCGTTATTTGGGGGAAATTACATTGGGATGGCTTTCTGACAGACAGCGCCGGTTCTTAATGGCTCCTCTGGGGATTGATGAAATTCGGGAGGCCATAATGCAGATGGCCTCGGGGAAGGCCCCGGGCCTTGATGGTCTCCCGATAGAATTCTATAAATCCTACATAGATATCCTTGCCCCGATTTTAAAAGAGGTATTCGACGAGGCCCACACGCTGGGGAAGCTTCCCCCTTCCATGAGAGAGGCACTGATTACCTCCCTCTTGAAGCCAGGTAAACCGGCGACTTCCCCGGACTCATATCGGCCCTTGTCCCTCCTTAATTGTGATGCAAAGATCCTTGCTAAAACTCTGGCTAATCGTTTGACGCTCCTCATGGAGGGACTGGTACTCACGGATCAATCGGGTTTTATATCCGGAAGGGCGACGTCGCACAACTTGCGCACGCTATTTGCAATCTTGCAGAATGTGGATCCCAGCCTACAGATGGTGGCGGTTTTTTTGGATGCTACGAAAGCGTTCGACTCCTTGGAGTGGGATTATCTGGTGGCTGTGCTGACTCACATGGGTTTTCCTCTGGTGTTCCTGGGATGGATAGCTATTCTTTATTACAGCCCGTGTGCCAGGGTCTTAATCAATGGCAGGACGTCCGAACCCTTCGGAATTGCCCGAGGGACCAGGCAGGGGTGCCCACTTTCCCCACTCTTATTCGCACTGGCGCTTGAGCCTCTCGCCTCGCGGCTCCGACAACGCCACCAAAACCGAGCGCTGTTCTGTGAGCAGCGACAGATATTGCTGTCGCTGTATGCAGATGACATTACTCTGTATGTGCGGGACCCTCAAAATAACTTAAACCCACTCCTCCGGGAATTCTTGACATATGGGGAGATGTCGGGCGTACGAATCAACTGGTCAAAGTCCCAGATCTTCCATCTAACTGATGGCTCACAGACCTTTTCGCTCGACTATCCCATAGAATGGAGTGAGTCCGAAGTCAAGTACCTAGGCATTAAGATCTCTCGAGATAGGGAGGAGCTCATGCGGTTAAACTATGGCACGACGTTGCTGCACATCTCCTCTTGTGTCGACCGCTGGGTTGCGCTCCCTCTGTCGATGGCTGGCGCGCAGCCCTGATTAAGATGGTGGTGCTTCCCCGGCTTCTATACTTGTTTATGAACATTCCCTTCCCCCCGAGCAGGCACTTCTTCACTCGTTTGCGATCCGAATTGATACGGTTGGTGTGGGGGGGAAAGAGGCCTAGATTGAAGTGGGCTACGATGACCTCTCCATATTCGCGCGGAGGCTTCGATATACCGGATCTGGAACTGTACTATCATTGCGCCCAAGCGCACTATGCGTACTACTGGTTCCACCTGATCGCTTTTATGCCCCAGCTCGCTGCGGAGGGCTGGCTGGCGGCGCCCCTGCCCCTGCCTGGCCTACTGCATAGTGTGCTCCCATCTACCACTACCAGCTATAACGCTTTGCAGGGCACGGTGAGGGCCTGGCTGGAGCTGTCGAGGCGAGTGGGAAGTCCGTTCCTGTACTCCCCTCTTCTCCCAATTGTTTATCATCCGCAGCTTCCTCTTCTCCAAGAGAGACTGTTCCAAGATTTGATTCGCAAGCTGGGACTCCATAGATGGGGAGATCTGTTCTCCGGCGGGACCTTTCGCGACCGGGAACGCTTCTTTGAAGGGTACACGCCTACCCCCCTGGAGCTCTTTACTTACTTTAGACTGAGGCATGGCATGAAGGCCATATTGCCGACTTTCCCGACTGAGCCGGACACCATGGCTCCATTACATAGGATCCTCCAGGCCACCTCACCCTCACATTTGGTCTCGATACTGTATCATGCAGTCCGCTCTGCCGCTACACTCGACATTTCCCGAGCACGTGGGGAGTGGGAGCGGGAGTTGGGGCTGGAGCTAGGTGATGACAGGTGGACATACTGCTGTTTGCAGACGGAACAAATCTCAGCAAGTAGTAGACACCGTATCATACATTTTAAATTCTTGAACCGTCTCTACTGCACTCCGGTCACCAAGTACAGATTTCAGCTGCAGGACTCGGATAATTGCGAAAGATGCCATGCCCCCCAGGCGGACTTCTTGCATCTGTCCTGGACATGCCCCACTATCCAGAGCTATTGGACACATGTGTGTTCTGCCATTTCGCAAATGATAGAGCGGCCCTTCGCACCTGATCCCATACAGGCGTTACTGGGCTACACTAAACCTATTCCGCGTGCGAGTCGCAAATTTGTTACGACGGCGCTCCTATTGGCGAAACGGCGCATAGCTTGCCGGTGGGGACGGGGACGGGCTCCGAAATTTAAGGAGTGGCTCAAGGACCTGGTCTACTGCCAGGAGCAGGTACTGACATATTCCGAATTGCTCCCTGCCCAGTCCCGCCCTGCCCATATCTGGAGACCATTACAAAGTTACTTACTGCAGTATCCGGAGGCTCTGACAGCAGACGCCCCTCCCCTGACCGTTGCCGATCCAGATCCCGCCGTCCACGACGCACACCCTGCATAGGGGGGACGGTGAGCTGCTATGGATGTATGGGGGTGGATGCGGTGTTTTCTTTTCTTCTTCCTCCACCTTCCTTTCCGGGCAGCCCCTTAGGGTCTCTCCTCTACGATATTCCAGGGCGTGAGGATTGTTTGTATGTACTCGTTGTACGAGATTTTTGGGCTGAGACTGCGCTATGGGTGATGTGAAGTGCGTGGGTGAACTTTGTCTGAGGGGCCCCCACGCCTCTACCAGGTGATTATAATGTGTCTTGACCTTTTGCCCGATGTCCCTACACTGTATACAAGCGATCAACACTCATATTCTACTGTACGTGACTGTTTACTTGGCCCCTGCGATCGCACTGGATCGGATGCTAATGCGACTTGATTTCTGCACTGCCACTTGCCTCTGTTTATGGTTTTCTTTTTGCTTTTGTATGTATGTAATGACATGACGTAAAATTTCAATAAACAAAGTTTAAAAAAAAAAAAAAAAAAAAACTACTTTAGTTATCCCTGATAGATGGACCTGATTTAGTTGTGATCAATTTTTACTATAATGTTTTTGGTTCATCCCACAGTTCAGTAGTGCATGCACTAGATACGGGGTTGGAAAAGTTTCTATGGCCCATTCGCTCTACATTTATTACTCTCTGGTTAGGTGACGTTAATATTCGGAAATGTTCCCTCTCGGCGAAATGGGTCTGTGGGGTGACCAACGCTGTGGGGAACTGCATACTGCATTTTCACCATAGTGACTATGGTATAGCCTTGAATTCCCTTATTTTTAAGTATGATCTTTCACTTTTAGGATACTGCTGTGAGGATCATGATCATTTGATCCCATCTTTTATTGGCAGAGATGCCCATACATCTATCGACCATGTCCAGCTCACTGTTTCTGCAAGTAATCTGGTCTGTACTTTTAATGGTACGGTTAGTGACCACAACCTCATAGCTTTAATCTTAGCAAATTATGGCCCATAGCACCGAAAGTTGTGCTTCTGTTTCCAATATTACCCCTGTAAGGCCAAATGGTGTTAGAGTCAAATGGACGGGTGTGGATCCCAGTAGGGTATTGCGGGAGTTTTTCATTATGACTAAGGCTCACGGTTTTATGGAAATTATTTTTTTACATTTCCGTCTCTATTTATCCATATTTATTTTTGGGCCATTTTATCTGTATTTATCCATATTTATTTTGTGTTTTGCCTATAAAAGAAGTTGTCCAACTGTACATTTCCATATATATTTAACTGATAGACACACACATACTTTACTATCTGTCGTGTTTTAGCTATTTAAGCTGCCAAATATTACATAAGAATACATTCACTGGTAAATGCTAGTATTATACCACAAATGTATATTGACACATGCCGTTATTTAAAGAAATTTCATCCTGTTTTTTAATTTTCCATGCTGTCAATCTGCTCAGCTGTAGGGCTATAATTCATGAAAGACATATTGTTTTCTGTCCGTAAAAACTGAAAACAGGGAGCCTTAATTATGACCCCCGACAAATTTGGCTACTTTCCAAACAATAATGTAAATCATTAGGAGATCCTAGTTGACTATGAGAAAATTACTAGGCCTCTTAACTCACAATTATTAGGACCTAGAACTGGTAATACAGGAAAACGAGGATGATTTGACCAC
Organism: Triturus cristatus; assembly: GCF_964204655.1. NCBI lineage: Eukaryota > Metazoa > Chordata > Amphibia > Caudata > Salamandridae > Triturus > Triturus cristatus. The sequence continues at coordinate 1,237,416,330 of NC_140585.1, read as the reverse complement.
TATGGCACCCAAGCTTCTAAACTACTAAGGAGGCCCTTCACAAACGTCCCACGGACTGTGCAAATAATTTAAGAAATCCTGTAAGAACTAGGCGCGGGCACTTGGAGCTAGGAGAAAGGCATTACAAGAAGCAGCATACGCTAATTTAGCCAAGGCATCCCAGATTAAGGACTTTGTTCTCTTCTGGCATATTGTGAATCCCCCTATCTTAAAGGATGATGTTATGCCTGAACTTAATTATCTAGTTTCTTGTGAAGCATAGGTCACCCATTTTAGAGGCATTTTTAATTTGTCTATGGTTGCTATCCCATTAGATAGCAGCATGGGAGATATTAAACCTCAGCTCCCACTGTCTATCACATTGGAGGAGGTTCTCCTTGCTATTGATGAAAGTGTAAGTGGAAAAGCACTGGGCCCGTATGGAGTGCCAGTAGATGCATTCAAAGCCTTGAGGGAGTTATGGGGCCCCATGTTATTCAGGGTAAGAAACAATGTACTTACCTGTAACTATAGTTCTCCAGTATTGGAAGCTTTCATAGATTCACATGCTTGAATCATTCCCCGTCATCACGATGGGAGTCCCCGGTATTTAAAAATAGTAGTAATAGACTTAGTAGAAGCAATAGTACACTGATAGGTATAGACTAGAAAGGACTAGGCCTCTCAGTTTATTAACCTATCATGGTCTTTATTAAAAAAGAACCAAAGTTCTGCCTCAACCAATCAGCATCATGTCACCCTCTAGAACCCTCCAGAGAAAAGGTCAGCACGCCTCAGATTTTCGAGCACAAGTGCTAACCCAATTATGCCCACAAAACAAGGTATGACTCCCCTGGGGTGGAGGGTGGGCCGCATGTGAATCTATGAAAGCTTTCAATACCAGAGAACTATAGTTACAGGTAAGCAACTTGTTTCTTACCCCAGTATTGGAACTTTCTATAGATTCACATGCTTGAATCAGAATAGCAAGCAGTTGGTATCACATTTACCACAGACTATAGAGCATATCGAAACATATATATTAGTAAGACTTTTAAGCATTCATCAAGTAATATAAAAGATGATAATAATAGACATATTTATACAAAACTGCTGTAAACTGCAGCATGGTAAACAGTTAAACATGTGGAAATGTGATACAGAAGAAGAGGTAGGAGGGTAGACAGGGGTGGCTCACCTTAGTGGAACATATAACAAAGTCCTGCTTGACCCACTGCTGTGTCATTTAGTTTTGCTGAGTCCAGGCAGTAGTGTCACGTGAATATGTGTCTATTCTTCCACGCTGCAGCCCTGCAAATGTCTGGAAGCAATGCGCCAGCAAATAAAGCTGCAGACATCGATACCGCCCTCGTGGAATGAGCTTGCACTCTTGCGGATAGAGGTCTTCCTGCTTTGTGATAACAACATTTTATTCCACTTGCAATCCATCTAGATATACTCTGTTGGGAGAGCGGAAAACCATTCCTTGGAGCACTGCATGCAACAAACATTTGAGATGTCTTGCGGAAAGGTTGCGTGTTATGTAAATAAAATTTAAAGCAACGCCTGACATCCAGTGAATGCAAAGCCCTCTCTGCCGATGTTGGATTTGGGAAGAAAGATTTAAGTACCATCGGTTCGTTCAGGTGGAATTCAGTGGGGACCTTAGGAATGAACTTCGGATTTGTGCGTAGCAATACTCCATCTGTTTTAAATTGCAAAAAGGGTTCCTCTATTACAAAGGCCTGAATCTCACTGACCCTTCTAGCAGATGTTAAGGCAAGAAGCAGAGCCAATTTCCAAGACAGGAACTTTATATCTGCTGTGTGAATTGGTTTGAACAGGGGTTTCATTAACTGCGAGAGGACAGTGTTCAATTGCCATGTTGGAGGTGGAGGTCTTACCGGAGGAAACATTCGAAACAGTCCTTTGAGAAATTTTCTTCGACCTTTAGAGGACCACAGAGGTGGAGAAGAAGGTGATCTTCTATATCGGGAAATAGCCGCTAAAGGAACCTTTATCGAACTATGAGCCAAGCCCGATCTTGCTAGTTATAAGAGGTAAGGTAAGACTTGTTCCAGAGAAGAAGACAGTGGGTGTATGTTCTCTTGATGACACCAGATGCGGAAACGCTTCCATTTGAGGCAGTAAGTCTTGTTGGTACTTTCAGCCCACGCCCTGGCTAGTACATCTCTGCACTCACTAGAAATGTTCAGGTGTTGGAATTCATTGTATTCAGGAGCCATGCCGACAAATGCAAGCTCTTGAGATCCGGGTGAAGAATCTGGCCCTGGTTCATGGTCAAAAGATTAGGAAATACTGGTAGTCGACGGTGTGGGACCTGCGATAGAAGAAGCAGTTCTGTATACCAGTGCAGGTGCGGCAACGCCGGAGCGATGAGTATCAACTTGCATGGTTCGGTTCTTATTTTCCTCAGAACTCTTGGGAGAAGAGGAATGGGAGAAAAGGCAATGGCAAAGACGCCGGACCATGCAATTGAAAAGGCATTCCCCCATGACCCCTGTTGGGGATGCAAACTTGCATAGTACCAGCATTTCCGGTTCTGGTGAGTTGCAAACAGGTCCAATTTCGGCTTGCCCCAGATGCGAAATATGTCCTGTAGCATTTGGTAGTGAATCTCCCATTCGTGACACGATGTTGTCAACCTGCTTAGAGTGTCCGCATTGTGTTCTGACGTCCCGGAACAATCTCTGCCTGTAACCAGATTCCTTGAGCTATGGCCCATTCCCACAAGACCTGAGCCTCTCTGGAGAGACGGCGAGACTTCTTGCCGCCTTCCTTGTTGATGTAGTGCATTGTAGTGGTATTGTCCGTCCGGACTAACACAGATAAGTTGCAAATTCTGGGAAGAAATGCCTGTAAAGCTAGATGAACCGCTTTCAGTTCTAGCACGTTTATGTGGGATTGAGTGGGAGTTCGATTCCACTTGCTACTTACTTGGAGTTCCTGGAGGTAAGCTCCCAATCCCTCTAAGCACGCATCCATCGAAACCACTAGTGGAGCAGCTACTTGTTGCAAGAGAAACCCCACTGACAGATGGCTCTTGTCTATCCACACCCTAGGGCTTTCAGCAGGCGTGGAGTTACGCGGACGATGTCGTCTAAGGATCCTCTTGATTGGACCCACTGCTTGTCCAGCTCTTCTTGAATTGGGCGCATCTTGAGGTGGCAGAAAGGAACTGGTGGTATGCAAGACGACATCGTTCCCAGAAGGGATTCGTCTATTGGCTAGCCCCAGCAGTGGAAAGCGTTGCCTAGAATGTTGTAGCATGAACTGTAAATCAGATAACAATGCAGAGGGCATCGTAACCATTTCTTCATGAGACTGCTGGTGTCCTTGTGCAGGCTGTATAAAATAAGCTTGATCATAGTATTGTTGATCATCCTCCTCATCATCATATGGCTGACACTTAACATGTAACTCCGATTAACTATAAGTGTCCCCAAATAGACCACTATCTTGTTCGGCATCTTCATCATCCCCTTCCAGTAGATGAGTTAGTAATAAAGGCATAATTCTACTGGGCGAAGTGTGCTCTGGTGTAATTTCCACTTCCTGTGTCTTTTCCGGCAATTTTGTTTCTTCATAGACATAATTATCGTCCACGATCTTCAGTTCCAAAGATTTAGCCGCAGTTGTTGACGGTCGAGACTTCGACGACAGTTGCGGTTTCGTCGACGGTAGAAATCTCGTAGACGCCGGTGACTGTCCCTCCGTCGACGCTTTCTTCGACAATATTGTCGACGGTGGCATACTCAACGTCGATGGCTGCCTCGTCGACTGCTGTAGTTTCGTTGACATCTCCGTCGACAAGGACTACTTCGTCGGCGGTACTTTACTCGACGATGACGGTCCTAACATCGGTTTCGACGACGACGACAAATGCTTCGTAGACGATGCTTTATCCTTAGGTATCAGAGGAATGGTCGAAGAAATTAAACCCTGGGTCGACTATGGTAAGGATGTCGTCAACAATGAGAGATCCACAGAACAAATTGTTGACGTGCCTGTAGAGCAGCCTCTCGTCGACGAAATGGTTGAAACACCCTCCTTCACAAGAGAACTGACTAATGGCTTGTCAGAAGAGGGTTTTTTGAATGTCAATTTTAGTTGAGCTGGAGGTGTATCTGGCTCAGAAACAGTCTTAGGCAGTTGCTCTTTTTGTGAGAGCCCTTACTGCGCTCAGAGGAAGATTTGTGAGAGGACTTCTTGGCGCACTTTTTGACAGGTTCCTTATCTGACTGTGAAGAATCCCTGGCTCTCATTGAAGAGATTTTTGAAGTTTTAGAAGAGGTTGACTGCTCACTTTCTGAGTCTGATACAGGATCAGACTTAGTTTTAAATTTTTGAAGCCAAATTAAAAGACGTCCTTCTCGATCCCTCAGGGTTTTATTTGAGAATGTACGACAAATGTTGCAGTCTGTAGCCTTATGAGACGGATATAAACAATAAATGCAGTCTTTATGAGGTTCCTCTACATAAAGCCTCTTCTTCAAACAAGTGGCACATTTTCTAAAGAGAGCTTTCTTAGTCTTATCAGCCATAGTTCAGTCCCAACAAATAAGTAAATCCACTCTATTGATGTCAATATAATGAGGTTAAAGTACTTCCCTGACAGGAAATCCTGAAAATGTCCTTTAGAGGAGAAAACTGAGCAGCGCTCAGAGGAGACTCCCTTAGCACAACGTGCGGTAGAAAATCTGAGGTGCTGACCTTCTCTTTAGAGGGCGACTGGATGCTGATTGGTTGAGGCAGAACTTTGGTTCTTTTTTTGATAATGACCATGATAGGTTAATAAACTGAGAGGCCTAGGCCTTTCTAGTCTATACCTATCAGTGTACTATTACTTCTACTAAGTCTATTGCTACTATTTTTAAATACCAGGGACTCCCATCATGACGACGGGGAATGATTCAAGCATGTGAATGAATCTATGAAAGTTCCAATACTGGAGTAATGAATGCATTAGCGGACAGTACTCCCCCGTCTTAGGCGGTATCGATCATAGTCCCTATTTTTAAAAAGTTAAACAAATCTGACCCGAAGTGTTATCGTCCAATTTCCCATCTCGTTTCGTCAGCTAAATTGATGGGAAAGGTTCCTATGGAGAGATTAGAAGACTGGGCAGGGTAATTCACTTATTTCTGATGTGCAATTTGGGTTTAGGAGAGGCCGGGGGACAGTGGAACAATGTAAGAACCTAGAATGACTTATTGGGAAATATACCAAAGTTAAGTCAGGTTCCCTTTTTCTTTGTTTCGCTGATCTCTGTAATGCCTTTGATTTGATTGACCATACTCCACTCTGGACCACATTGATTGCCCAGGGTGCCCCTAGCAACATAATTAGCTTCTTAGCACATCTTTATGGAAATGCCTCTGGCACAGTGAGGAACGGCCTTAATGGGGAATGATTCCCCTGATACATCTAGGAATAACTCCTTACTATCAAGGACACCCATCGGCTTACATAAAATGGATGGAGACCTTTGGGCACTTCATGGATTCTAGGAAGGTGAAAAACAATAGGGCAAAGACCTTTACGATGATATGTGGGAAAGTGCAGAAACGTAAGACATTTTATATTGAGGGAGTCCCTACTGGTAATGTCAATTCCTTCTCCTAACTAGGGATTCCATTCGTGAGTAGTGGATACTGGGTTCAGCAAGTTTTAAGCATACAGATAAAATTGAGTAGAGTTTGTGAGGGAGTGCTCACATTTTCTTACAAGATTGGCAGTCACCCAATTAAGGCAATTATTGAAATCTAAAAGGTGAGCGGCATTTCAACCGCTAGCTATGGGGAGGCTTGTTGGGCTATGCTCCCAGTCAACTACTACAGGTGGAAGAGTCCTGTTTTCTTAAATATCTGCTGTGTGCACCCGATCTGTATCATCTTTTATAATACATAAAGAGGTTGGCATACACTTTTTAGAGGATACCCTAGCTCTAAAAATCCTTTTACTTTGGCACTCTATATGGTTGAAAACAGAAACAAATTTTACAAAGTCAATTATAACTGACTGTTTAGCCCACGGCCATGCGTTGTAAATATCCTGGTTGTCCTATATAAAAGGTTTTTATAAAATGTTGTTTGACCTATCTATTGTGACCAACCCTGCTAGTTGTTCCTCACTGGAAAAAGGCGTTATTAAGAGCACCTTTCTGAATTACAGAAAGGAGCACAGAATGCTTGAAGAATATAAGAAACATACAGTAGTCCTATATGTATCAAATAATTTATTGGAGGGATGGCAGCATTATTTGACCTCGGTGACTAACACCCAACATCGTTTCGTGTTAACCAGACTACGACTGGGTATTGTCCACCATTTGGCCGCCTTACCTCTAATGAAATAGCATTCATCAGCCGCTATACCCTGACCTTGCGATGGTGTCTCAGCACACAGCACTTTATGTAATTTTGTGGTTTTTACAAAGGGTTTAAGAAAATACTACTTAAAACCACTTTCTTTTTTTAGAATAACATTAGGGACTACAGAGTGGTTTTGAAATTTATATTTGCACTAATGAACCCTTTGGTCTGTCTTAGAATTGCGCTTTACATTTAGGCTACTATACATTACAGGAAAAGCATAGTCCTGTAATAAATTTTATGTGGATTTCAAGTTGCTTTTATACATTTATATATTTTAATAGTGTGGTGCACCTATATAATTTAATATTGTGGTGTATCTATGAATTATTATTTTTTAAAGCATTGTTTATTAGCATTTTGTATTAAACAGTATCACAAACAAAATTTTGACTCTGTTTCAATTACAGTTTATCATTTTACTGGGTTACGACAAATTATACTTCTTAGGGTTTCCAGGGTGTGTGTCTAACTCTTTGTTTATACATTCGTTTACACCATAGTGCTTCTTGGCCATATATCATGATCACAGGTAAATCATTATCTATTAGGCTATGTAATTCACCTTCTATTCAGCCACTGTTGGGTGAGCAACGGCCATCCCCTCTATGTCTGACATTATTTTTCATGCTTGCAAAAGAAAGAAACAAAAACTTCAATCTCTATCTAAAACTTGTGCAGAAGGGTGGAACGTGCATGTAAGTGCATGTGTCTTACTTGGGGTAATCAAATTGCAGTGCCTCAACGTGGCCATCTGAGTGGGTTGGGAAGGCTACTCGAGTTGTCCTAATGTCCTTCACAATTCGGCCTTCCTCTAATTAATTGAGAGTAGTCCTATAGTTCAATATCATATTCTAACCTACTATCTCATTCTTGGGACGTGAGTACTGTAACGCCATGCGTCCTATTATTCTTACTCACTTCCACTCCCCTCCCCCCCCCCCCACTTGTTTGTGCTGGTGTCTCCCACATCGCCAATGCTTCCTTCCATAGTTCTGCTATGCGGCGTTGCCGCACTCCCCTAGATTTGTCCCATTGTAGTGCTCTCCCTTCGGCTCCAGCCCAGCTAATCACGTCTTGGAGAGGCCGGGGGACAGTGGAACAATGTAAGAACCTAGAATGACTTGTTGGGAAATATACCAAAGTTAAGTCAGGTTCCCTTTTTCTTTGTTTCGCTGATCTCAGTAATGCCTTTGATTTGATTGACCATACTCCACTCTGGACCACATTGATTGCCCAGGTTGCCCCTAGCAACATAATTAGCTTCTTAGCACATCTTTATGGAAATGCCTCTGGCACAGTGAGGAACGGCCTTAATGGGGAATGATTCCCCTGATACATCTAGGAATAACTCCTTACTATCAAGGACACCCATCGGCTTACATAAAATGGATGGAGACCTTTGGGCACTTCATGGATTCTAGGAAGGTGAAAAACAATAGGGCAAAGACCTTTATGATGATATGAGGGAAAGTGCAGAAACGTAAGACATTTTATATTGAGGGAGTCCCTACTGGTAATGTCAATTCCTTCTCCTAACTAGGGATTCCATTCGTGAGTAGTGGATACTGGGTTCAGCAAGTTTTAAGCATACAGATAAAATTGAGTAGAGTTTGTGAGGGAGTGCTCACATTTTCTTACAAGATTGGCAGTCACCCAATTAAGGCAATTATTGAAATCTAAAAGGTGAGGGGCATTTCAACCGCTAGCTATGGGGGAGGCTTGTTGGGCTATGCTCCCAGTCAACTACTACAGGTGGAAGAGTCCCGTTTTCTTAAATATCTGCTGTGTGCACCCGATCTGTATCATCTTTTATAATACATAAAGAGGTTGGCATACACTTTTTAGAGGATACCCTAGCTCTAAAAATCCTTTTACTTTGGCACTCTATATGGTTGAAAACAGAAACAAATTTTACAAAGTCAATTATAACTGACTGTTTAGCCCATGGCCATGCGTTGTAAATATCCTGGTTGTCCTATATAAAAGGTTTTTATAAAATGTTGTTTGACCTATCTATTGTGACCAACCCTGCTAGTTGTTCCTCACTGGAAAAAGGCGTTATTAAGAGCACCTTTCTGAATTACAGAAAGGAGCACAGAATGCTTGAAGAATATAAGAAACATACAGTAGTCCTATATGTATCAAATAATTTGTTGGAGGGATGGCAGCATTATTTGACCTCGGTGACTAACACCCAACATCGTTTCGTGTTAACCAGACTACGACTGGGTATTGTCCACCATTTGGCCGCCTTACCTCTAATGAAATAGCATTCATCAGACGCTATACCCTGACCTTGCGATGGTGTCTCAGCACACAGCACTTTATGTAATTTTGTGGTTTTTACAAAGGGTTTAAGAAAATACTACTTAAAACCACTTTCTTTTTTTAGAATAACATTAGGGACTACAGAGTGGTTTTGAAATGTATATTTGCACTAATGAACCCTTTGGTCTGTCTTAGAATTGCGCTTTAAATTTAGGCTACTATACATTACAGGAAAAGCATAGTCCTGTAATAAATTTTATGTGGATTTCAAGTTGCTTTTATACATTTATATATTTTAATAGTGTGGTGCACCTATATAATTTAATATTGTGGTGTATCTATGAATTATTATTTTTTAAAGCATTGTTTATTAGCATTTTGTATTAAACAGTATCACAAACAAAATTTTGACTCTGTTTCAATTACAGTTTATCATTTTACTGGGTTACGACAAATTATACTTCTTAGGGTTTCCAGGGTGTGTGTCTAACTCTTTGTTTATACATTCGTTTACACCATAGTGCTTCTTGGCCATATATCATGATCACAGGTAAATCATTATCTATTAGGCTATGTAATTCACCTTCTATTCAGCCACTGTTGGGTGAGCAACGGCCATCCCCTCTATGTCTGACATTATTTTTCATGCTTGCAAAAGAAAGAAACAAAAACTTCAATCTCTATCTAAAACTTGTGCAGAAGGGTGGAACGTGCATGTAAGTGCATGTGTCTTACTTGGGGTAATCAAATTGCAGTGCCTCAACGTGGCCATCTGAGTGGGTTGGGAAGGCTACTCGAGTTGTCCTAATGTCCTTCACAATTCGGCCTTCCTCTAATTAATTGAGAGTAGTCCTATAGTTCAATATCATATTCTAACCTACTATCTCATTCTTGGGACGTGAGTACTGTAACGCCATGCGTCCTATTATTCTTACTCACTTCCACTCCCCTCCCCCCCCCCCCACTTGTTTGTGCTGGTGTCTCCCACATCGCCAATGCTTCCTTCCATAGTTCTGCTATGCGGCGTTGCCGCACTCCCCTAGATTTGTCCCATTGTAGTGCTCTCCCTTCGGCTCCAGCCCAGCTAATCACGTCTTGGTTCCAACTTGCTACCTGGGGTCCCATTGCAGACTTCCATTCTAGTGCAATTTCAATCCCATTGCCAAATCTATCAGTCTATTCCCGACCTTGCGCTTATGCAGTTGGGGGAAAAGTCCCAACAATACTCTTAGTCGTGTTCCTGCTTTTTCTTACTTGGGTGCTTATCTGATTCTTCTTTTTCTTGGTTTACTTTGATCTCTGCTAGAGGGCACGTGTTTACTAGAAGCATTGTTTCCATGTCCAACTTTGCCTCTACATTGGGCCGCAAGCATGTCAAATCCTTGTTTGACATTTATAAAGCAAAGTTTTTCCATAGCTGCTTATGATAGTGAGCTTTGGGGGTATACCAATGTGTCTTTCTTGCAAGTTCGTCAAAACAAGTTCTTAAGGAAGCTCCTCTCCCACAGAGTGCATCCTCTATTATTATTCATGAGGAATTGGGGATTGACTTTTAAGAAGACATGTTGATGTTGCAGACCTTACTCTTATGAGTCTTGGTGTGGGTTCGTCAAGCCAACTGCTAAATCGATCGTTGTTAAAAGACTGCTGGCAGCTTGACAAAGATAGGAGTATTCATTGGATCAGTTATGTAAAGGACTGTTTTATCAAGCTGAGTCGTCCTGAATTTTTTTTATCAACCAGAGTTTCTCATTAAGGAGAATTACTCTTGGACTAAAAAAGCTTTTACAACTTGGAGGGCTAGGGAGAGGATATCATTGGTCAAGGAAAAGTCGTCTTTTTTTACCACTACAGACCAGTCTTGTAATAGAACCATATTTTTTATTTAACCTGTCTGATCACCCTCGTTTTCTGCTCATTTCTTTTAGATTGAAACTAATACATCACTTATTGGCAGTTCTTCAGGAAAGCTCATATGGCACTACCTTTATCACCTGCAGCTGTGACAACCATTCGGTCCAGGACACTTTGCACTTAACTATGTTTTGCACTTTCTAGAAAAGACTAAGAAAGATTCTTACTGTCCCACTAAGAAAGCTTCTTACTGTTTACACAAGTTTGCCCTGTTCGGTTTTATCTAATGTTATTACCGGATGTACTAACTTGTTGTCTTAATTTAGCTCATTTTTAGGTCTCGCTGCCTTATCGAGACATACTGTATTCAGGATTTGGGCATTAAGCAACACCCATATTTCTAATTGGCTCCTTGTACTGTCTTTCGTAAATGGCTGCTTTTCAATTATGAATATGGTCACTAGTCCCTCCTATTAAGGTCCAGTCTAGGCAGCAAGCATGCACTCCCTGCAAGACCTGCTGTATTCCAAAAGGCCTTTGCTCCCGCCGGCTGCTTTCCCATTGTTTCAGTGCAGAGTTGTTCTTCTTTGCTGCTTCCTAAATGGTTCAAACAGCTAAATGTCTCTTCAGTCTTTTCCCGCAGGAGCACCGGCCAAATACAATCTTCTTCCGTTTCCATTGTTCAGGTGTTGTTTGGGTGAACTCTTTTTCGTGTTTCCAACGCGCCACAACTTTGGGTGCAGCCGCTTTGTTTTCCGCCTGTAGCTGCTTCAATGCATAGAGCCACCATCTCACAGTGTGAGGCTGCAGGATCCCTCTGCTCTCCCTGCTTAGGTCTTTGCTCACCGTCCCTTCCCCCTTCGATATTTTTAGGCCAAAGATGGCTCGGAATTTGTCAGCTCATGTTTCTATTGAAAGCACTCCTTAAAAGAATTCTTTGATTTCTGCAAGATCTTTGGATTGTCATTTGCCTTATTTTGCTGTAGAACGCGCTCATCTTTTAATATGTATTTCATGGAATAATGGGAGGCGATAGTTGGAGCTTAAGAATGTCTATCCATGACAATGGCTAGCATCCATTAGTATTTTGCTACTTTACTACTTTGAGGGTTTTGTGGCGCGTTATCCCATATTGAGTAGGTAGTGCAGAGGGTAGAGCTGCTGGCAGTTTTATTGTGGAGGGGGATAGTAACTGATTACTTGACTGAATTTAGTGAAACTGTTGCAGCTCTGTTTTTGAGCCTGAAGGCGTAAACAGGGTTGCAGCCCTATAGGATGGAAGTAATAACAAGTAAGCCTTTAGGTTTGTCGTCAAACTTCACTTAATACATTTTGTCATCTGCATAGCTGCCAAACAGCGTACTGACAGAAAATGGAGGAGTGTTTGCTGCATATCCGGCTTCAGCCCAAATAACTCAGAAGTACCAATTTACTATTTTTCCAACAGACCACATCAGTGAGTTTCCTGACCAGCTTAATGACAGTGTTCTTAAAGTGGTGCCCTTTGACATGGAGTGGCTAGACCTCATGAAGTTGGGAGGCTCATCTCTAGCTGACATGCCTCCAAACTTAAAATGTCTAAATGTCAAACATGACCGGCTTCACTACTTTGAAGCATTTGACGCTGAATTGATGGAAGGTTCCTGCACTGAAATAACAGGTACTCATATTTTCTTCTAGCATACCTCTTTGGGAGATTCCAATGCAGACAAAACTTTGTTTGGGATAGTTGTTCTCCTAAACATGTTCTTGACAGTGGTCTCTCCTGACCAGGCTATGGAACATTCTTTGTCTCAGATGAGAATTACCTGCTGATCCTTTATACCCTGGGAATTGCTCTGCAGTGAAGAAATTTGGTCAGGAGAGAAAGCATAGCCCCTACGGTACTTTTTCCAGATATGACAGCCATAAGAAGGGCATTTCACAAAAAACAGGTTGAAGGGGCAGAGGCAACATAGAAGACAAATAACACAAAACTGAGAAATATCTCAATATGAACAGTGAAGATTATGTATTTCAAACAACGGACAGTGCAGCGAAACAAAGTCGAATTATAACAGGAGAAAATTAATTTCAGTAGAAATGTGCAACCCCCAGCGTAAAGTGAACAGATCTCTGGACACCGAAACATACAGCTGCCTCCAAGCCGGGTCATCTACGAAAGAAGAATCAGCCTGGGGCATTAAAGGAACATTGGTTTTAAAATTATGCAAAGAGCCTCAAGCCTTTATGCCAATTATCTTTTCCATTTTTAGTTGTACATAAGATGCATAGTTAAACTTAATGTCATAAGCCTATGCTTTTGTTAAAGCCTTGCTATAATTTGTTTTTCTTAAAAAGGAGAAAACATTATCTTGTTGTTAAACATGGGCAAAGACATTCAGTGACAATAAAAATCAGTATAGGTCCCATGAACAAGGAGTCATGGTTTCCAAATGCTTGTCAGCAGTGCATGGTCAAATACAATCAAAAGATACAAGTCACAGCAACTAAGTTGTACAACCAATACCATTTTGCTACATCCAGTGCAGAACATTATCCCCAACTCCCAATGCATGAATAACAGTTGTTCTTTTTAATGTGGGTTACACAAGCATGTGGCAATATGAACATGCAGAAGATATAGGAACAATACTAGGTTGAGCAGTCGGGAGGACCTATGGATTAAGTGTGATGCTGGGGCCCTGCCCGTTTGTAACTTCCTAAGGGGCAAGAAAACCTCCTTTAAAACACCAGGATATTGCAACAAGCACCACCACTAACTGGAAGAAGTCTGGTGGGGTAATGTTAGACTGTTTGCATGGAATTAGAGCATGCCAACCCATATGAGTGTGGTGAAAAACACAAAATAAAATAGGGCCATACGAGAAGAGGCACTCATCTGGGATCTTGGCGGTTCCCACTAAAGTCAGGAGACCCACTGGGCAGTACAAAGCCGCCTGAAACATGTAGGTCTGAAGGATATAGAAGCACAAATACACTCCAATTACATCCCCTCCTGGTTTTAGGCTACCATGGGTGGCCTTAGAATAACATATAAAACAAGGGTTCACCTAAAGAAATTTGTAACCAATATAAGTATCCCACAAAAGCAAAATCAGAGTGCACCCTTCAAGAGTGAGGTCGAGCACACTCATTGGTACTAGACTAACTGGGTAAGGACTCAATGATGGAGCATGCCACACAAACTCGTGTGGGCGAGAGTTCCTTTTAAAAACGGATATTGTTTATTTTTCTGAGTTAGAAATTGGGATGAAAAGGTCCTGTTAGCACTGGTAGGCATCATCTTCATTGTATATAATAATCTGAAAAAAGTCTCATATTACTCTGCTCAATCACATAAAGATCCTTAAGGCATCACAGTACCTCGCACGAGATTAAAAACAAAATGCCATGGAGGCTATCCAATAAGGGGTTAACAATACAGCTGAAAAATATGGGACACCAGTAATCGTTCTTGTGTAAGAACCTCAACGTTTGTTGAATTTTTAGTTAGTTTAGTTAGTTGGCAAGGCGATTCTCAAATAGTGTTACATGTCCAGAACCAAGCAGCCCGGCTGGTGTACGGTCTTCCTCGGTATCACCACTCCACCCCTCTTCTTAGGGAGCTTCACTGGCTCCCTATAAAGGAACGGGCCCTATTTAAGATCGGCTGCATGGTCTTCCAGGCCCGCCAGGGCACTGCCCCCGCCTTCATCTCCTCACTAATCAAGTCTTATGTACCTTTAAGAGATCTCCGGTCTTCCTCCAAGTCCCTCCTTCAGATCCCTCGTTTCTCTCGCAAAAAGTGGGGCGGGGCCAATTTCTCCACCCTGGCCCCAACCTTTTGGAACTCGCTCCCTGATCACCTCCGCTCTGCCACTCAGTATCTCCCCTTTCGCAGAGATCTGAAAACGTTCCTCTTCAGTCAGGCTTTCCTCACTTAAACTCCCTCAAAATTCCCTTCACCTCTCCCTGGTCTTTCCCCCTCAGTTGCCTATCCCCCTAGCGCCAAGAAACCGCAAGGTGTACGCTGCGCTCTAGAAGTTTTTTAAATTAGAAATTAGAAATTAGTTGTTTTGAAAAATCACATTTTATCTGCACTTTCAGTTGTAGAGGGCAGCTCATAGCTATGTGGATTCAGCTTTGACAAATCTCTGGCAGTACCACTCAGTCTGGTTTCAAATCCAACCACGGAACAGAACCGGCTTTCATCGCTGCCACCTACAACATCCCCATGAACCTGGACAAAGGAGACACTACAGCCGACATCCTCCAGAACCTCTACGCAGGATTTGACAGTCTCCCAACCCATCCTCATCCAACACCTGCACGATATCAGAATCCAAAGACACACACTCCGATGGATCTGCTACTTCCTGATTGTAAGGACCCAGTCTGTCAACCTGTCACCGTACACCTCAGATGTCCGCGACTTCATCTGCGGAGGTCCACAAGGATCGTCTCTGACCCTCTTCAATGCATTTATGATCCCTCTAGCCAGCATCATCTGTTCACATAATATCAATGTCCGTTCCTACGGTGACAACACTTAACTCATTCTCTCTATTATGGACATGGCGCCCAGCAGCCGATCAAGTTCAATGGCTGCATGACTCAAATTGCACACAGGAGGAAGACCAACTGTTTAAAGCTGAACACTGACAAGACCAAAATCGTGATCTTCGGGAAGAGCACATCACTGTGGGACTCCACCTTGTAGCTAATAGAGCTAGGGCCGACACCCACCACGCACACCAAGAACCTTGGGATCATCATACAGCAACCTCAACATGACTATCCAAGTCAATGTCGCCACTGCTTCATGCTTCCATGCCCTGAAGATGCTGAGGAAGATTTTCAAATAGCTCCCAATCAGCACCTGGAAAAACCGCCCAGAAACCCTGGTCACAAGCAAGCTGGACTACGGGAACACCCTCTGTGCGGGGATCAAAAAATAAAACTCACCAGAAGGCTGCAGACCATTCAGAATTCAACAGCCAGAATCGGTCTCAACCTCCCACACCACACTCACTTCACACTATACATGAAGGAGCTCCACTGGCTCCCCATTCACAAACAAGCACAATCCAAACTCCTCACCTACACTTTCAAGGCACTACATAACACTGACTTAGCATACCTCAACAGTTATGCTGAGGGATTGTGTGCACCTCTGTGTACACTATACCTCAACAAGGTATAGTGTGCATAGAGTCCAGTGGACCCCCAAAGGCTTACAGAGGTTAAGGTAGATGATAACTTACTCTCTATTTGTGCTAGTGTGGGCGAGCAGTAAGGCTTTATCAGAGGGTTGTGTTAAGCATTTATTGAACACACTTAGGCAAGAATTGATTTCACACACTCAAATACTGAACTTTGACTAGAACCAAGCAAGGCCTGGCACAGGTAAGTGTAATAGTACTTTGCAAGAACAATGTAGATGAATGCAGGTGAATGCAATTGGTTTGGGTAGAGGTAAGTCAAGTGTTCAGAAACAGTTAAAATAACTTTTTTGTTACTTTGTGATTACTTTGTAAGTTACTTTTCAGAATAGTTTTTCTAATCAGTGTGATATGCCTAGATATCACAATGGGACATTTCCGGAATAAAAGGTGAGAAAAACAGTTTTTATCAAAACACAGTTTCTTAGGTTTCCATACAAAACACAGACGTTTTTCAGAGGAAAATAGTCAATGCAATCCTATTGAGAAAAATGTGGTTCTTTCGCAGGTAAGTAAACGGTCTTGAGAGCTGAGTTTCTGGGGTTAGAACAAGGGTTCCCCCAGGGTCAAGGATGCACTCACAAATCACCCTCAGCGGCCCTAGGGCGGTCGTATGTAGAGTGCTGAGGCCCAATGTTTTCCAATAGGGGATAGGGGGCCTCCGGGAGGTGGCTGCTCATGAGCAGGCCACAAGGTTGAGGGAGCAAAGCTCCTGGAATCAAGCTCAGGCAAAGGGGGGGGGGGGGGGTGTTAAAGATAGCACCCAAAGTGCACCCACAGAGTACAGCCGGTTGCAGGATGCTGTTTTGGCATCGGGTGCCCTTTTGTTTTCAATGGGGATTCTCCGGTTTCAGCTAACACTGCAGGCTGTGGGACGAAGATAGATCTTCTGGAGGTGACCACTGGTTGGAGAGGTAAGCTGGGATTTTGGGGGTTGCCTGGACACCGTCGGTTGGGCCACCCAAACCCGTCGGGTGTAGGGGTGTCCTTTGGCATCAGGTTTTCTTACCAGCTCCTGGTCAGGGGGACCCTCCAGATAGAGGCTGCAGGTGTCGGCTGGGAGCTTGAGGCAGGTCAGGGGTCACTGGATCTTGGGTCAGGATCGCATGGGAGACCTCTTGTTGGTGTTGGGCCACTCCAACTCAGGCCGTGGGTGTCAGGTGCAGAGTAGTGCAAACCTGCGGATTTGGCCAGTCTGTTGTTGAGCAAATCCGGTGCTCAAAGGAAGACAAAGTATTTTTAGTGAAGGCAGGGCAGGTTCTGGGGGGTTGCTGACTGCAGGACAAGCTGGGATTCCGTTGGAGCAGGCCGAGGTCGGGACAGACCGGTAGGGCTGGGGCCAAGTCAGTTGGTGTCCTCTTCTTCTTCAGCAGGGCTCTTCGGTCCTTCTTCTTCTTCCCTCTTCTTGTCTGAGGAGGCAGGTTTTGGGGTTGCCCCTAAATACTAGATTTAGGGGCCTTTCAGATAGGTACAGGTTGGGACCAATGTGTCAATCAACCAATCAGGGGTTTATATAGCGCGCTACTCACCCGTGAGGGTCTTAAGGCACTGGGGGGGTCTGGATCAGTCGAAGAGCCAGGTCTTGAGGTCCTTCCTGAACGCGTGCAGGGTCGGGGAGCATCTGATGTTCACAGGGAGCTCGTTCCAGGTCCTGGCTGCGATGTAGGAGAAAGCTCTCCCGCCGATTCTGTGGATGTGTGGATCTCTACCAGGGCGAGGTCGGCGGAGCGGAGGTTCCTCTTGGCTGCGTGGAAGGATACTCTCTCGTAGAGGTATTGGGTCCGATGTTGTTGAGGGATTTGTATGCGCGGGTGAGGAGTTTGAATGTGACCTGTGGCTGAGGAGTTCTGGATGGTTTGGAGTTTGTGTAGAAGAGGTCTGTTGATTCCGGCGTAGAGGGCGTTGCTGTAGTCCAGTCTGCTGGTTATGAGTGTGTGGGTGACGGTCCTTCTGCAGTCGGGGGAGATCCATTTGAAAGTCTTACAGAGGATGCGAAGGCAGTTGAAACTCGTGGAAGCGAAGGCGTTGATCTGGCGGTTCATGGAGAGGGAGGAGTCAAGGATGATGCTGAGGTTCCGGGCGTGGTCTGTAGGGGTGGGTGGGCTTCCGAGGATGGAGGGCCACCAGGTGTTGGCGCAGGTGGAGGTGCAGGATCCAAGGATGAGGACTTCGGTCTTGTCTGAGTTGAGCTTCAAACAGCTGTCTTCCATCCAGGCTGCCACGTTCTTCATTCCTTCCTTGAAGCAGAGTCTGGTATCTTCGGGATTCTTTGTGAGTGAGAGGATGAGCTGGGTGTTGTCGGCGTAGGAAACGATGCTGAGCCTATGCTGTCTGACGATGGTGGCGAGGGGGGCCATGTAGATGTTGAAGAGCGTGGGGCTGAGTGATGATCCCTGGGGTACTCCGCAGTTGATTTCCATGGGTTCAGAGATGAAGGGAGGGAGTCGAATCCTCTGGGTTCTGCCAGAGAGGAAGGATTGGATCCAGTCGAGCGCGTCTCCTTGTATCCCCGCGTCGTGAAGTCTGGCTGCGAGCGTGCAATGTGAAACGGTGTCGAAGGCTGCGGAGAGGTCTAGAAGGATGAGGGCCACAGTGTGTCCCTGATCTAGTAGTATGCGGATGTCGTCAGTGGCAGCGAGGAGGGCGGTCTCGGTGCTGTGGTTGCTGCGAAATCCAGACTGAGAGGCGTCTAGGATAGAGTTCTCTTCGATGAAGGTGGTCAGCTGGCCGTTAACGAGTCTCTCGGTGACTTTGGCCGCAAAGGGGAGGAGAAAGATGGGCCGGTAGTTTTTCAGGTGCGTTGGGTCGGCCGTTGGTTTCTTGAAGAGGGGTTTCACTTCCGCCCGTTTCCAGTCATCTGGGCAAATGCCGGATCTGAGGAAGGCGTTGATGGTACGTCCTAGTTTGGGTGTGATGACGGCGGCGGCTCTGTGGAATATGTGCAGTGCGCAGGGGTCCGTTGGGGCTCCTGAGTGTGTCTTCTTCATGGTCGCGGTATCCCAGGACGTGATGGTCGGCTTATCGTCGGGGGTGGGTAGGGGGGTGATGTCTGGCGCTGGTTCGCTGAAGTAGTCGTAGAGGCCCTTGATCTCCAGATAGAAGTAGGAGCTGAGCTTGTTGCAGAGTTCCTGGGAAGGTGTAACGTCCATGGCTTCGCAGGTGGGTTTTGCGAACTGCTGTATGACGCTAAACAGTTCCTTGGCATTGGTCGCGTTAGTCTGGACTTTGTCTCTTATGAAGGTCCATTTGGTGTATCTTATGCGCTGGTGGTATTCCTTCAGGGCGCTCTTGTGGTTGTTTCGTGCTCCCATGGTTTTCTGGTTTCGCCAGGTTTTCTCTAGGCGTCTGCAGGAACGTCTGGCTTCTTGAAGTTCTGTGGTGAACCAGGCGGCCTTCAGAGGGTGTTGTTTGGTGGTGTGGCGGAGGGGAGCGAGCTTGTCAGCGCAGCAGGAGACCCAGCGGTGAAATTCCCTGGCTGCGGAGTTGGTGTCGGTAGTGGCACTGGGGGGGATGGGGGGGGGGGGGTGGTGTTGAGGTGGTCCTCTGTGACCTTGCTCCAGTTCTGTCGTGGCGGGGCGGGCTTGGGTGTGGTGGTGGTGTTGAAGGTGAAGTTGAAGGTGAAGTGGACGCAGTTGTGGTCCGCCCAGAGGGGCTGGGTGGTGTGGCTGAAGCGGATGTTTGTTCCTCCCGCGAAGATGGGGTTGAGGGTGTGACCCGCTCTGTGGGTGGGCATGTTGACGAGCTGCTTCAGTCCTAGGTTGGCGAGTTTGTCGAGGAGAGTGGTGGAGTCGGGGTCGGTGCGGTTGTCGAGGTGAAAGTTGAGGTCCCCAAGTAGAATGTAGTCTGTGGAGGTGATCGGTCCCTTCCTTGTGGTGGGTACACCCCCTATTATGCGACCCTCCAGTGGAAGTGGGGCATAAGCCTCACTCTGGTTGGCTGGGTTCCCCCATCTTCAAGATGGCGGGGACTGAGAGTTGTGCCTCTCCTCACCTCTCCCACCTGTGGGGTGGAGATGGCAAGGTGGGCACACTTCTCCTCATGTCTTGGTTTTCCCACCGATTCTCCTGCCCAAAGTGGGGGTCAGAACCGGTGGGGACCAGTTGCTGGCAGCAGCAAATGGCTGGGATCAGCTCACAAAGGCGGCAAGCCTTTGGAGCTTCCCTTTCGTGGACCCTGCCCATCCTGGGGGAAGGAGACTTGCCACCTCCGCCCAGGATGTGCTTTGTTTCAGGACCCAGAGAGTGGTAGGCTCTCAACCCAGGGGTCCAGAAACATGTCTGGGGGTTGCAGCTGGTAAGCAGCCAGTCAGCCAGGACAGTCAAGTCGTTTTTTAGGGGGCATCTCTAAGATGCCCTCTGAGTCCATTTTTTATTAAATCTTTATGTGCTGATACCAAACTTCCCAGATTTCAGTTAAGCCATTATGGTGCTGTGGAGTTCGTAATGATAAACTCCCAGACCATATACTCTTTATATCTTTACAGCACTTACAATGTCAAAGAATAGACTTAGACACGTTAGGGGTACAGGGCTCATGCACCTGTACCCTCACCAGTGGCATAGTGCACCCAGCTAGAGGGGTGGCTGACCTATGCCATAGGCAGTGGGTTGTAGGCATGGCACACAGAGATGTGTGCCATGTCGACTCTTCACCAAAACACTCAGCCTGCAATGGCAGGGTGCGGATGTTAAAGTACAGAATCTCTAAGAGTGGCACAATAAGTGCTGCAGCCCTTAGAGGCCTTCTCTGGTCAAAGGGCCATTGGTACCGAAGGTGGGGGTACACAGTTCATTTAGGGAAAGAACATAGAACCTGTGTACCAGGTTAGCAGGAACCCAGGGCACACTCAGTCGAACAGCATCAACGTCAGGCAAAAAGTGTGGGGCAACTATGTAAAAAGGGGCACTTTTCTACATATCTGCTTTCACAAACCTTCCAAACACCTCCACTCGTCCAGACATCTACTTACACAAACCCCACACATGCAAAAAAACATATCCAGAGGTCAATCCTTCTCCTACATCGCTCCAAAAGCATGGGATGACCTGCAGCTGCACATATAAGCCTCCTCCTCTCTTTTTGAATTCCACAAGAAAGTGAAGACCTATCTTTTCAAGTAGTGTCACTATGCCCTAGGTGTGGAACAGACTCACACCGGTTCACAACCAGCATACCTCTAAGTTGATAGTGCGCATTACAAATCTGCATAACAATCAACTAGTCTTCAACCAGGGAGCATAATGGGGTTTGATAGTGGACATAGTATCTTTAGTTTAGAATGATTGCAACCACATCATCCAAGCCCTACCTGTGTGGATAAAGATGTGCCTCTTCAGATGGTAGCTACTCCGGAAGGCTCCGTAACAATGCTCGCAAATAAAATTCTTGGGTATGCTTAACTGAAAATTGCCATTTTCTTCAATCAACAGCACCTGCAACACATGACAAAAGTTAATCTATACGGACTTTGATTGATCCTACCAGGTCAAGGAAGACATGTCTGCAAGTGAATAGAAAAGGCACCAGTTAATAAACTAATGTTATTTTCTTTTACATCAATAATGCCAAGAACCTCCTCAAAGAATGCCCCAATGGCAAAGAACAGACCCCCTTTTTTTCATCCGAATTGTCACTTCCAGTGCCTCTTTGAAGAGGTTCCTCAATGTCTCCTACACTATTAAGTATATACACTGGCTGAACTATCATACCAGAATACAAGAATTGTGTGTCAGAAAGCTTTTACCTTGGGAGGACCCACCGCACACCCACTGCTGTTGCTCCCACCACAAACCCTAGATCATCCAACTAACCTAACCTCCTGTCTCTGTTATTGTTGAGAACGATGAACTGCCTATCCTTTACCGCTATACTACATACGTGCTTTCAAGTATTATACTTTATGCATCTATTGCTCCCACTGTAAAATATAATGCTATATAAAACACTACAGCCCACCAGGACGTATTCAAGTTATGTAAAAAACGCTTTAATTAAACAAAATGTTAGTTGTATATAAACATATACACAGTTTCTATTCAACAAAGTTTGTTGGTAAACAGGCAAAAGGTTTTAGGCTAAAACTAAATAAATTACATTAAAGCCAGTGTCTATGAAAGTGCTTCCGACAGGAAAAAACACACTTAAAACTTAAAAATCGAAAAATCAGGGAAAGGTGCTGCTTTTTTTATACTCCTGCGTGAGCTTGGACAATTCCACTAAAAGGGTTCTAGAAGCCACACTGAACTAGAAAGTAAAGCATGATAATTTAGACTGATCATTTTTGAATGTCAAGAACGAGAACATATCTAATGAGGCTAAAACTAAACTTTGATCCTGGTTTATATGGACATACAGAAAATGGATTAGAAAGTCTGTGCACTAAATTCAGGCAGGTAATCAAGAAGCACACAGGACATACTGAAAACGGCAGACCCAAAAAGTATAAGTCAAGTCTATTAGCATAGTTACTTATAAGTATCGCATTAAAAAACACCATAGAAATCTCATTAAAATGTTAAAATATTATATAAACAAACTGTAGACCATTATGAATTACGAGTAGAGCTCTTGGATGTGTCTCAATCTAAAGGAGACACAAAAAACAAGGTATTTGATCAATGCGCTCCTAAGCAGATTTCTCTGGGGGGAGGGGCGATTCGGGTAGCCCTGGCGACCTGTATCCAATCCACCTACTGTGGCGGTATTGCAGCAGCGGACGTGCGGGCGTATTATTGGGCGTCTCAGCTCCTAGTAATCAATGAATGGTGGTACAACCCTCAAGCCGATCCGGCCTATGCAGTAGAACGGCTCTTCCTGGCGGAATACCCATTACTTGGTCTCCTATACAGTAACTCGTCCTTGGAAGCTCTTCCCCCGGCCTGCCGTACAGTAATTCAGGTCTGGAGACGTGTGTCCCGGTCCATGGGCTAGTGGGGCATGCTGATAGGCACAACTCCCCTTTGGCGAGGCACGCACCTCCGGCCCGTCTCCACTCTAACCGGATTTCACAGATGGGATACTCTAGGAATATCTACACTAGATGTGATGCATGGGTCCACGCTTAAATCCTTTCAGAGGCTGCAGGAGGAGTTTGACCTACACAAGTCTCAGTTTCATAAGTATCTTCAGCTCCGCCACGCCCTGTCTCCCCTGATAAACCACCTCAAGTCCTTACCCGAATTCCACCCACTGGAGGGCAGACTGTTAATGGGGGATCTAGGAGGACACAAAATCCGCCAAATTTATCAAACTTTGACCACACACTCCAAGACGAACATACATAGGACTAGGGCGGCGTGGGAGGCGGATCTACCGGCCCTGACAGACGATGATTGGACTGAGGCCCTTGCCAGCCCCAGGTATGCTGCCGTCTCCTCTAGGTACAGGTGGATTCAGTTCACATACCTTCACAGAATATATTACACTCGCCTTCGCCTTTGAAAGATGGGGGCTATTCAGTCCCCTACATGCCTCCGCTGTAACTCTGATGATGGGTCATTCCTCCACACGGATTGGGGCTGCGGTGCATTACAACATTTTTGGTTGGGTGTGTTGTCCTATCTGAGGCATGCGTTGGGGTGGAACATTCCGGCAGATCCTCGACTGATACTTCTTCACAGCACGGAAGACATCGGAGGGAACAGATATAAAAGACACCTGTTCCTAGGCCTCACCTTAGCCAAGTGCGACATTGCGCAGCATTGGAAGTCTTCCTCTCCCAGCGTGGAAAACAGCCTTAGACAAATGTATGTCGGCTGAAGTGGCGGTATTTCAGGCACGGGGGTGCCCGCAGAAACATTGAAAAATCTGGACTAGGTGGGCTAAATACAGGGGTATCAACCTGTCCTTCCTTTTACAGCCAGCTAATCCAGACCCTATTGAGCGACTGGTTATCAATGACTCCCCAATCTAATGTGCTCATTGGTTGTAGCTGTGGACCTATTCTTGTGATCGTACATGTATTTATTGCTCCTCATGGGAAGTGTGGTGCAGGGTTTGGGGGAGGGGTGGGATGTTGGATCGAATGTTTCGCAGATCTTCTGGTGAGGCCCTCTTCAGTATCTCATGTTTTTGCATTTTGTCATTTGCCTATATGCTGCTTACTGGGGTTCGCCCACTGGCTGTTATAAACTCAATAAAATTTGTTGTTAAAAATAAAAAGGTATTTGCCTTCAATAACGTTCTTTCTGATTGATACAGGGGCTCCCGCAGATTGCTTGATTGAACCCCTTCCCAGGAGCTTAATTGAACCACGAAATTTTCCACTTCTACATGGGACACAGAGGCCGGGTTATATCCCATTATATCATACATATTGAGAAGGCAAGTAACTACTGGTGACCAAGTTCCATCACCACCATTTTTCCACGCCTCCATTAGAGAAAAGAACAAGACCAAAGACTGAAGCCAATAATAAATAATTAACAAGCATTTGCAATGCAAATTGGTCTCGCATTTATGAGTTAGAGGTATTTTTTTTTTTTTTTAATTTTATTTTAGGTATTGGCGTTGTAAATGACAATGTCTTTTGCCTACCAAATAAATGAAAGAGGAAAGAATATAGAAACAGAAAGGACGGTAGAGAAAGGAGGAAAATGAAACGGTGATGGAACGAGTGAAAATAAAATAAAGGTGAAAATGAAAATGGCACAATAAAGACAGAATGATGAAAAAGAGAGTTAAAGAAAGCAAAAATGCCCAAAGATTAACACGAAGCCAGAGCTCACTGTTTGTCTATTGTAAACAGATGTTAACAGACATGCCAGTCCTAAAAACAGCCTTCCGTGCCGGATGCAGCACGCTGTGCATAACAGACTTACTTCTCACATTATAATGGTCTCTCAAACCATCTAGGCACCTTTTAATTTCTCTAGGGACCTTTGTCTCACTAAAAAAGGTATAACTA
Organism: Triturus cristatus; assembly: GCF_964204655.1. Taxonomy (NCBI): domain Eukaryota; kingdom Metazoa; phylum Chordata; class Amphibia; order Caudata; family Salamandridae; genus Triturus; species Triturus cristatus. The sequence goes on along the minus strand of NC_140585.1, from coordinate 1,237,391,722 downwards.
TCAATATGAGCTTGTAATTGTTATGTACAAACAAGACAAAAAGAATCCAAAAGTATATATTAATTTGTAATTAACCAAAGTATTACTGATGTTTATAACCTTAAACTAATAATATAATTTGTGTCCTACAAGTCGCATTATGATTTACATGTAAAACCCATCGTTATCTGTGAATGATTTTAAATCGGAAGTAAGGTTTCTTCTTAAAATATACTCTAAAACCCAGGACTGGGTGAACTTTGTTTAAGATATTTATATAATGGGTCACTCCCAGCTGAGAAGCTTTGAATGAGAAGGGCATCCCCTTATGATGGAAGGCCAAATTGTCATGGTTTAGTGGGATGAGCTCTAAAAAGAAAGGCTATTGTTTAGTGCTGGCTCTGAACGACATTGCATCTGTTACGAAAATGATTTGAAGTTATTGACGTCGATTCACCAAAATGCTTCAGATAGTGGAAAAGCCATCACATGTCCTTTGACCCTCCCCCAATGACATCGCAGGAAGTGACGTCCCATAACCTTTGACCTTAGAGACATCACAATAAGAGATGTCGTGATCTTTGAACCTGTTGGTGTTGCGGGAAAGTATATCACTAACGTTTAAACAAATGCACAATAACTGATAATCGAAATCAGAAAATTAGCTCAAACGCATTTTAGATATCATCCATATACAGACTGTCATGAAAGGCAAGTGGCGCAACCACAAAAACTGAGGAACACAGTCATCATGCGCCAGGGGAAAAGACATCACAGGTCAACTACAGTCATCATATTCCGAAACATAGCTTCAAAATCCTAAATACTGCCTCAAAATCAAAGACAGAATGCCCACATGCTAAGACAAATCTAAAATATGTCCAGGCATCCCCAGGCTAAATGATGACTCAGAACAGCCTTATCATTAAACAGAAGTTAGCCTTGGATAGAACACGATGAGGGTCACCTTATCACAGCCAGTCTGCTCCCAGGCTCCACACACCCAGTCCCAGGTTTAAATGGCCGAACAAAATATGCATATACTCATCTCGCACACAATTCTGAATTATTTCCCTTTCTCCTGTCATCGCTGCCTGTGTACACAGAAAACCTAAATGCCAATTCCGGGAGGAGAATATATAGTTTATTAATTGATTTGTGTGGTATATATTTAGCCTGTCAATGGTAATAATTCATACAGCTTTATTTTATATACATCAGGAATAGCCATCATAGCTCCATGAGGGCTTGATTTATGCCGGATCTTCAGATTAATCACTGACTGAGTAAATAAGTTGCCGTTAGGTTAATTTTAATTGAATGTGTTTTATTTGGCTACCATAAAAATCTACAGTATGGTTCCAGAGTTCCTGAACTTTTGTTGGACGCTGTACACTAATTATTTTAGTCATATACTTAACACGAGCCACAAACTGAATTGCCTAATGGTTCATTTTCAATTGGGGTGCACCTAGTCACATCTCGCTTGTGTAAACTATGTGCACACTGAACTTTCTCTCATGTGTGCACACGGACACCCCTCACTTATGAACACCTGGCCTGCTGGTACCTACGTTCACAAAGCAACTTTTTATGGCTGTACATTTACTGACCCCATTTTAACTGACCGGTTGTAGGTCATTCTCACCTTTGTGCTCCTAGACACATCTCATATTCTTGAAAGCAAGACCACAATTCTCTGTAACATGAGCGATGTAATTGAAATGCAGGTTGCTTGCCATCCTAAAGTCATGCCTGAGTTAAAGAAGAACAGTAGGATGATTGTGCAGATAAAAACCAGGAAAAAGCCAGGATATGCCAGATAAAAAGGGACATGTGGGTGTTTTCAGCAATACCAAATAGCAGGTCGTTATGAGACGAAATTGCCCCCCTTATCAACATGTTTATGCTTTCTTTGCCCTGTGAAACTAGCACAAGGAGAATAGCTGTCCTCGATCATAAGCTTGCGAATACACTCAAAGCCAGTTTAAAAGGTTTTTGTGAAGTGCATGTCGAGCCTCAGCGGCATCCTGTCACAGCATAAAATTACATGAACCATTTCATCAGGACTAAATGGTAGAGAACAAATGACCTTTGTGTTGCTTGCTGAAACAGGAAAGACTTCTAAACACAGGGTATTCCATGTTTTAAGAGACAGAAAGGGCCTATTCTATTGTGAGCTGCTTACAAAAATTAACAAGTTTATACTCCCTTGTGTAGATCAAGGAGGACAAGTTGTTAGATACATATGACATGTGTCCTTTTAAAAAAAAAATTGGACACGGTATAACTAGCTGCACAGAATACAGAGAGTAAGGGCAGAGATCACTCATTCGATGTAGGATAAAGATATGATGTCTAGGTGAAACTCCTGAACCCAGATAATTATCCAACCGTAGGTGAAATGTGTCCTTATTCCTCCCAAAAACCGGACTTGGTACAGACCCCTCAATAGACCACTACATGCCGAATATCCGTTTAGAGATGTGATCTGCAACACATTGATAAAACAGTAGCGTTACTATGTTTATAGGAATTAAATATCCTAATGGATTCCTTTGTCTCCGGGTACAACGTTGGCTGTGTCTGGTGGATTAATACGTTCACGGTAGTGGCTGGCCTGTGTTCAACCTTATGGTCACAGGTTCAAATCCCGGCGACTATATTAATCCTACCGAGGTCGATAAAATGAGTAACGTTGGGTAACAAACATCTGTTATTCAGCACTAAGGTTGGGTGAACATGTGCTTTACAAATACACATTATGCTATGCAACTTTAGTAGGCACCGTTTACAAAGCAGGTCTGGCTCCTTCTTCTGCTCCTCCAATACATTTCTGAACAAGTCTGAATTGTAAAACTTTTAATTATCAAACTGACAATAATATCTGACATAAAAGGAACTCTGACTCCCACACAAGCTGGTTTTTATGAACTCAAAGCATACAGTACAATAGCACCCTTATATTTCGTCTGGTATTGAAAACAATGGTATAACGAGGGTAACAGAAGTTGTGAAAGCAGTTCCCCGGGAACATAGAGTCGTGTAGGATAAGGCGTTACTTTTTAGGAAAGGCATCTTTTGGAGCAAAAGGTCAACCCGATACGCATTCATTGGTTAGATATACAATCTAAACGGTTATGTATATAAAACATTAAGGTAAGCTGTTTTACGTCGCACAGGTGGGTATGCACGGTTTATCTTTACTGCGCTAAGCTTTTTTAGGTCTCGCCTGAGACGGCGCTTTAGCGCTGCTCTGGCGAGACTTATAGTAAGCGACTTTTGGAAGTGAAAACGAGTGCATTTCAGGCCGCCAACTACAGTGCATGTGCTCCGGGCGCGCGCACCATTTGGCAGCCTGAAAGCATTCGTTTTCTTTCACTTTCATGGCCGCTTTGATGTTTGATCGCGATTGCGATCACTTTCACTTTCGCGTCCGCTTGTACTTCGTTTGTTACACGGTACGTCTTATTTAATTTGTAAGCACTAATTTCTTCAATGCGTTTCTCCTACTGCAGGCAAGGCATGCTTTCCTCCAACATTCAGCGCTTTACAGTCTGTCACGCGCATACGTTTTAAATACACGGACGCCGCTATGTGTTTCAGTATGGTGCCCGCTTTGATGTTTTTAAAACATTTAAATACTATGGCGCCCGCTTCACATACATCACGTAGTTACTTTTATTTTTAAAACATGTAGGGGGATGCTCAGAGCGCACGCTTTGCGGGATGTTATGTTTATTTAATTAAACTTTCAAGCGCTTCGTGCGATATTACTTGTATTTTTTTTTTAACATACTCAGCGCAGCGCTGGATTTATTTGACGTTCCAGGGCAGGTGCTTTGAACATTGCCGTCCGTGCAATAAAATAGTGTTTGGTTCACAAACATGACTTCAGCCACACAGACTGAACTGTAGCTTGTTTACTATATGTCGAGGAAACGTTTCATTATTTGACCCCTATTTGCATAGGAACAGTCATGGCTGCGTGCAGCTATGTTTTCATTTTGGTTATATATATGGCTGCGGTGAACGGCGTAGAAACATGCCAGTTTCGCGCAACAGTATGCTAACATCTACAAATTGCCTTAGTGATGTCAATCGGACTCTCCTTTTTCACCGTCATACGAGTGGAAGAAATATATGTTACCTTTGCAGCATTTCTGCCCTAAAGTATTGCACCGTTTTACCTAGCCACTAGTTACATTACACAAACAAAACGTTAGCGTTTTTTTTTTTAAAGACAGGCTATGACTCAAACCTGCTTCGGTGCACTAATCGGAATAGCAAAAATTTAGTTAGGCGGTATACTATGGTGAACATTGAATTTTAGCTTAAACGTTTTATTTATTATCGTTTATTTATTACATATGCCTCACACGTTTAAACCTTAGTGCTTTATTTAGGTGCACACAGGGGCTTCTGCTAGCAAGATATATATTTAACAGCCTACTACATCACAAGCTGGGGGCGTTGTGGATTTTAAGCATTGAATGATATTGTACTGCTTAATTTGTGCCGAAGAGATACTGGGTTTTTGAAAGTTCAAAGCTTTACCCGGTACATTTGTAGAAAATGTATAAACTAATTCTTGCTAAAGAGGTTTGGTTAACTTTTGCGAGATGTACATCAAATGCTTTTATTTTAGATAGTTGCCGGCCTGCCGATGGTGTGAACACAAATTTACCGTCCTGCTGTGCTGGTTCGACATCCCACAGATGCTGCCTACGAATAGATTGCGATCTGTCTCGCTCTGCTTCTTAGCGCTTCATTAGCCTGACATTGTTTCCTTTCTCAAGTGTAGATTTTCACTCTGAAAACATCACACTCTAGCAGACTTTCTGTCTGCTTTTAGCCCCCGAAAACCACGTCTTCAGACGGAACACTTTAGGCTTTAGCCTTTAGCGGGGGTTCGAATGATGTCTACAATTATAGCATGGTGAGGTACTGCTGTGACTTGAGCCTGCTCCCTTCCAAATTTAAAGTTGGCATCTTTGGTCTTATGATACAAATTTGACCCTAAGAACTCAAACATTTAAATTATTTTTACAACAAACGATTACTTTTTTTTAACGTATTTTTGTGCAGGCATTACATTTATTACGAAGCCAATACTCATGTGTTTTGGGGTAACTGAATCAAACTAATGTACGTCTTTTTAAAAGTGTAGTGCACTACAAGTTGGTTTTGGACGGGGAGGTGGTGTTTTTGAGCATGTAACACTATCTTACGGCTTTATTTTTAATCACAGGCAATTCATCTGGCTGTGAACAATGTGTCAATGAAACCTCCGAGTGGCAGTTTGCCTCTCTGCGGTTATTTTCTGCCGCTGTGCTGTTATCGGCTGTACCTCTATTCAGCGCCAAATGTTCTGTTCCAACAACTGGATACACTTAGCATGTACTGCACAGCCAACTTCTTCAAAGTGCAGCTCCCCACCAATAGCAGTGTTCTTAAACCGTAACGACGTATCAGTAAACAGTCACACCTTTCTGCCAGCTGATTACAATGTTTGCAAGTGTGATTATTCATTCTGTGCCATAGAATGTGATTCATTTCATTTTCGTTTGCTTCCCATGTAACAGTGTAAAGAACACTGCTTGTTAAACTTCGTACATCAACCTCGCACCAAACTCAATTATTTAAAAGCCTGATTGACATCGGAGTGTTTCCTTTGTCAGCAGCACAGCACACACTAAAAAACACTGCGTCTGAAAACATAAAGAGTGGGGCGTATTACAGTTTTGCGAAGAAACCCCGTGTGGTGTGATCAATAATGAATATGCTACTTACCAGTATGCATCTGTTTTTGGCATGTAGGGCTGCTGACATTCATATCTGTGCATAGATCGCCGCCTAGTGTTGGGTCCGGATGTTTGCACGTTGTTGTCCTGGAAGAGTCTTCGAAGTATCCTTGGATAGGTGACTCCTCCCCTGGACTACAGTGCGCATGGGCATCCTCTCCATCCTCAGATTGTTTTTCGCCATTGTGGCAGTGATGGAGTAGATACAGAAAGTGATGACCATGCTTGCAGTAATTCTGAGAGCTGCAGCTGCGACAGGCGCCGGGGAGGAGGGAGGGCGATATGAATGTCAGCAGCCCTACATGCCAAGAACAGATGCATACTGGTAAGTAGCATATTCAGTTCGAGGCATGTGGGCTGCTGAATTCATATCTGTGCATAGAATACATAGCAGTGCCCTCTATTAGCGGCGGCTACCCGTGCCAGCTGCAGCGGTCTGAAAAAGTGTCTTGAGAACAGCCTGTCCTACAGCTGCCTGCTGTTTTGACTGCACATCTACACAATAGTGTTTTGTAAATGTGTGTGTAGTGGACCATGTGGCTGCTCTGCATATATCATGCAGGGGAATATTTCCTAGGAAGGCCATGGAAGCCCCCAACTTACGTGTTGAGTGGGCTCGTGGTGGAATAGTTAATGTGCGTTTTGCCTTTTGATAACAGATTTGAATACACTTAACTATCCATCTGGCTATCCCTGCTTTGGAGATGGCGTTACCTTTGTGGTGTGGGGCAAAGGCAACGAACAGTTGTTTTGTCTTCCTGAATGGTTTAGTCCTGTCTATGTAGTACATGAGGGCCCTCCGTACATCTAGTGTATGTAGTGCCCTTTCTGCAACAGTTTGTGGGTTTTGGAAGAAAACGGGCAGTTCAATAGTCTGATTCATGTGGAACTGCGATATTACCTTGGGCATGAATTTGGGGTTGGTACGTAGTACGACCCTGTTGGCGTGAACCTGAATAAATGGCTCTTGAACGGTTAGTGCCTGGAGTTCACTAACTCTTCTGAGGGAAGTGATCGCTACTAGGAAGGCCACTTTCCAGGTAAGGAATTGAATCTCGCATGAGTGTAGAGGTTCAAAGGGTGGACCCATCAGGCGTGTGAGGACCAAGTTGAGGTTCCACATTGGGGCCGGTGGGTGACTAGGTGGAATGACTCGTTTGAGCCCTTCCAAGAATGCTTTGATGGCAGTCACTCTGAATAGAGAGAGGTGCTGCCTGGTTTGCAGATAGGCTGATATTGCGGTCAAATGGACACGTATAGAGGTGTACGCCAGATTGCATCGGTATAGGTGTAAGAGGTAACAGATGATGTTGTGGATGGATGCGTCCAGCGGGTTGATGTCATTATTACCGCAATAAATGACGAACCTTTTCCATTTGGCTGCATAGCAAGCCCTGGTAGTGGGTCTCCTGGCCTCCTTGATGATGTCCATACAGTCAGGTGGTAGGTTGAGATAGCCAAACTCTAGGACTTCAGGAGCCAGATCGCCAGGTTCAGCTGTTGCGGATCTGGGTGCTGAACCTCTCCATGGTTCTGCGTCAAATGCGCGGGTTTGATCCGCAGCCTTTGATGCGGCACCACGGAAAGTTCGAGGAAGGTGGTGTACCACGGCTGGCGTGCCCACGTGGGAGCAACTAGGACGAGTGTCAGGGAGTGTTGTCGTAGTTTGCGAGCTACCAGCGGTATCAACGGCGCTGGGGGAAAAGCGTACGCAAATCTGCCGGACCAGTTCATCCATATCGCATTGCCCTGCGACTGCGGATGTGGGAATCTGGCGGCGAAGCTTTGGCATTTTGCGTTTTCGCTTGTCGCGAATAGGTCTATCTCTGGATGACCCCACTGCTGGAAGTACGGTTGGAGTACTGATGGGTGTAACTCCCACTCGTGCATCTGGTGGCTGTGTCTGCTGAGCAGATCCGCCATCTGGTTGTCCTTGCCAGGGAGGTGTTCCGCCATGAGGAACATGTTCCTTTGAATGGCCCACTTCCACATGCTCTGAGCCAGATGAGACAACTGTGGAGAGTGTGTTCCTCCCTGCTTCTGTATGTAGTACATGGCAGTCATGTTGTCCGTCCGGATCAATACGACTTTGTTGCACAGATGTACTTTGAATGCCTTCATGGCCAGGAAGATTGCCATCAGTTCCAGAAGGTTGATGTGCATCTTCTTTTGTTGTGTAGTCCATAGTCCCTGCACTGTGTAGTGGAGTACATGAGCTCCCCATCCCTGGAGAGACGCGTCCGCTGTCAGTACTATTTGTGGAACAGGCTCTTGGAACGGTCGGCCCTTGCAAAGGTTTTGTGGATTCCACCAATGCAGAGAGTTGTATGCCCGACCGCTCACCAACACTAGGTCTTTCAAATGTCCTTGAGCCTGATTCCACTGACGTGCTAGGCACTCCTGAAGTGGGCGCATATGTAACCTCGCGTGCGGGACTATGAAGATGCAGGAGGCCATCATGCCTATCAACTGCATAAACACTCGCGCTGGAAGCGAGTGATTGGGTTTGAACTTGGAGATCAGCAGTTGTATGCTGTTGATCCTCACTAAATTTGGCTGAGCTGTGGCCGCCAGAGTGTCTATAGTCGCACCTAGGTACTGTTGTACGTGTGCGGGCTGGAGATGGGACTTTGGGTAATTTAGTGAGAATCCCAGACTGTGAAGAAGGTGAATGGTGCGGGACATGTGGCTTGCACATTGCTGGGCTGACTTCGCTTGAACGAGCCAGTCGTCTAGGTAGGGGTAGACGTGTATATGCTGCCTCCGTAAGTGTGCTGCCACCGTAGCTAGGCACTTCGTGAAAACCCTGGGCGCTGTTGTCACGCCGAAGGGAAGGACTTTGAACTGATAGTGCTGCCCCTGAACAGTGAACCTGAGGTATTTTTTGTGTGAGGGGTGGATGGGTATGTGAAAGTACGCATCCTTGAGGTCCAGTGAGGCTAGGAAGTCTCCCTGCTTGAGAAGCGGAAGGACTTGCTGTAGGGTGAGCATGTGAAAGTGCTCTGAAAGAATGTAATGGTTCAGGGGTCTCAGGTCTAATATAGGCCTGAGCGACCCGTCCTTCTTTGGAATTAAAAAGTAGAGGGAGTAAACCCCCGTACCCTGCTCGTGGATGGGTACGACCTCTATAGCGCCTTTTAGAAGCATACTTTGCACCTCTTGCTGTAAGAGCGTTAAGTGCTCTGAGGACATAGGACGGTTTCTTGGTGGTATTGTGGGCGGAGTGGAGGTTAACTCCAGACAGTAACCGTATTTTACAATATCTTTGACCCACCTGTCCGTGGTGATGGAGTTCCACGTGGGCAGGAACCTTTGTAGTCTTCCCCCGACAGGTGTTATGTGGTCGGGAGGAAGGGAGAGGGCGTCACTGCTTGTTCTTGGGGGAGGACCTGGTGTTGCCGTAGCCACGTCCTCTGCCCTTTGTACTGGAGCCACGATATCCACCTCGGGTGTTTTTATCGTAGGTGGTCTGTGTATTGCCTTTGTTATACGTTTGTTGTGACCCCTGTCCTCTACCTGCCCCCTTGTTTCCGGGGCGACGAAAGGAGCCGCTCCGAAAGGACTGAGTTTGGAGGGCGCCCATGGACTTTGCAGTGTCCGTGTCCTTTTTTATCTTTTCGAGGGTGGTGTCAACCTCTGGGCCGAATAAATAGTCGGGGTTGACGGGCTGGTTCAGTATGTTGTTTTGTACCTCAGGCTTGAATCCTGAGATTCGTAGCCAGGCATGTCGTCGCAGCATGACGCTTGTGTTTATGGCCCTGGCAGCTGTGTCTGCAGCATCTAGTGCACATTTGATGGAAGCATTTGTGAGTAGCTGTCCCTCTCTGATAAGGATTTCTGCACCTTCTTTGAACTGGTCAGGGAGATGTTGGAGTAGTTGCTCCAAGGTGTCATAGTGCGCTCTATCGTAGCGAGCGAGGAGCGCTTGAGTGTTGGCTATGCGCCATATGTTGGCAGCCTGGGCGGCAACCCGCTTGCCGGAGGTCTCTAGCACCTTGGACTCTTTGTCCGGGGGAGGAGCGTCACCTGTCGTTTGCGAGTGTGCCCTCTTGCGAGCATTCGCTACGACGATGGAGTCGAGTGGTAATTGTCCTTTGATGTAAGTAGGATCCCCAGGTGCTGATCTGTATTTTTTATCAATCCTGGGGTTTATCACTCGTGCCCTGGTGGGTTCCTTGAAAATGTCCTTAGCTGGTTTGAGGACCCCCTTCAGCATTGGCAGAGTTTTTACATGTCTTTCTGAGGATGCAAAAGTGTCCATTAGAAAGTCATCCTCGATGGTATCTGAGTGAAGCTGTACCCCATGGTTATTTGCAGCACGTTCAATAAGAGCGTTGAACGCCGCAGTATCCTCCGTGGGAGATGTTTTTGCCCCATAGAGTTGTGGGTCCTGTGTATCGAGAGGTGCACTGGGGTCTGCAGGGTCGCCCCAAGTTTGATCAGGGTCCTGCTGGTCATCAGGGTCTGTGTCTACATGGTAGGGTGCTTGGTCATCCATGTAGTCCTCCAATGCATCCGTGTCGGAGCGTGTGGGGGAGAACCGGTGTGGATCCTGGTAGGAGGAATGGAACGGTTCATAAAGGAGAGGTTCTGATTCCACAGGCAGCTTCCTTTTTAGTGGGATCCTGAAAGGGTCCAATGGCGGTTCCGAAGTTATTCTTCGGTCGTGGAGAATCATCCTGCCAGTGTCGGCGTCGATGACACGTGACGGAGACGTCTCGTCCGGTGGAACCGGAGTCTGGGTAACCCGTGTCCTGAGTTGGAACATCTTCGGGATTGTTGACGGAGGCAAGCCGAAGGTAATGTTGGCTGGCCCCGTAGAGGTTGCCGGAGCTCCGATCGGGTCTTTGAGGGCCGCCGTGGTTTTGTTGCTTTGCGTCGCAGCAGGCCGCACTTGGGGCGTCTTTGAGGCTTTGGGACCGGGCAGGTTCGTAGAGCCGGGCGTGGATTTTTTCGGTGCCGGCGGGTCCTCGAGTCGAGGTGTGGAGATCACCGTCGACGTCCTCGATACGTGAGGCTTCGGCGTCGTCGAGGGAGCGACGCGAGGCGAAGCAGGCGGTATTGCCCTCGGTGTAGCTGGCGTCGGTAGCCGAGTAGGTTTCTCGGTGCCGATGGCCTTTTTCCGTTTGTCGACTCCGATGTCGCCCGATTCCAGTTCGGCACCGAAGTCCCTCTTGGTGCGGTCGGTGCCGACGCGTTGCGCTGGCGTCGAAGGCGTGGAAGGCCTCGATCCGACCAGCGCCACTTTCAGTTTCGGTTTCGTATGAACCGGAGCAGCTTTCGGTTTCGGTTTCGTGGTAGGGAAACCAGCTGGCTTATGCAGCAATGGCTGCCGCTGAACGTCCGAGGCCGGGCCCGAGGGCGGGGCCGAAGAACTACGGGATGGGTCTCGGGTAAGGCCCGAAGGCGATCCCTCGACCGGAGCCAAAGGCTGTGGCGCTGGTGTTTCTTCGGTTTGAACAGGTAGGCCTTGTTCATCATTGGAGCTACTCTCTTCGGCCCCTAAGGCCTCCTTGTCGTCTCCTACCTCGGTGTCGTCTTCACCTCTGTGGAAGAGTGACTCGTCGCCCTCGTCCGATCCGGGGTCGTGTTCGGAAACGGGACTGGAGGGTATGACTTCTAATTCTTCGACGTCGGCCTCGTCGAAGATGTCCGTTGGGGCCGGTGCCGCGTGCCGCGCCTCGAGTCGCGCCGCTCTTCGGTTCCTTAGAGTCTTCTTTGAACGGAACCGGGCACAGGCCATGCATGTCGATTCGTCGTGGTCCGGCGAAAGGCATTTGTTGCACACCGGATGGACGTCGATGTGTGGGTACTTCGCATTGCATACCGGACACCTTTTGAATGGCGTCCTGGATTCCATCGTCGAAGTAGTCGATGGACAGGTAAATGCGAAAGAAGTCGGTGCTGAAAGTTAGTAAACTAACAAAATTCTATCGAAACCCGATCGATAAACAGTACCGACGCGAACTAAAGGCCTTTTGGCCTCGACCAAATATTTTCCTAACTTGAGCTAAGATAGCACATCCGAACCCAATGGCGGAAAAAAACAATCTGAGGATGGAGAGGATGCCCATGCGCACTGTAGTCCAGGGGAGGAGTCACCTATCCAAGGATACTTCGAAGACTCTTCCAGGACAACAACGTGCAAACATCCGGACCCAACACTAGGCGGCGATCTATGCACAGATATGAATTCAGCAGCCCACATGCCTCGAACATGTCGAAACCATAAAAGGCTCGATCATACATGTGCCATATCGACGACACTGTACCTACCACCGCGAGAGCGCCGTAAATTGCGCCCGTCAATCTCCCCCACCCCCTGCTCTCACTAAAACATTCAGCTCGTTTCGGACGGAAATATACCTGCCCCTAACCCACCACTGAATAGCGATGCAAAATATATATATCACTTTATATGCAAATAACGACAGGGAAGTGCCCTAGACTGTGCGAACTGGAGGTAGGAGACTCTGGATGGCCACAGACCCCCCCCTCGTCCAACCAACCCCACCACCGACACTTCAGCCTCCGGAGTTATGCCAAGCTCTCATTTTTTAAACTTCGTACATCACCCTCGCACTGAACTCATTATTTAAAAGCCTGATTGGCATCGAAGGGTTTCCTTTGTCAGCAGCACAGCACACACTAAAAAAAGAAGCATTTGCAATGCAATACGTCTCGCATTACTGAAAGTTTGAGCTATTGTTGTTGCATTATTATATGCAAAGCCAATAGCTCAAACATTCAGTAATGTGAGACCTATTGCATTGCAAATGATTGTTTTTGTTGGACTTGTATATAGCGTGAACTCGACCATAAAGTATCAGAGCGCTTTACATGAGCATAAGTTGCATTACGGATGGACACATTCATTTTGTTAGGTAAAGGGGATATTAAGTGATCTGCCCAGAATAACAGGGTGCTTGAGCTGACGCCGAGACTCGAACCTGGTTGGTTCTCCAACTTCAAACTCGGCCGCTCTAGCCACATCCTCTCCTTGACCTACAATGTAATTTTAACATTGCTAGCGACAATTATTAAGCTCGGAGCCTACAGGAGTCCTCTCTGTGCTACCCCCTAAGAAGGAAGCAGGGATGACACGGAAACAGAGAAGGAGAGACAGGGCAGCAGAGGAGAGACAGAGAAGCAGAGGCGAGACAGGGAAGCAGAGGAGACGGAGAGGCAGCGGACACAGAGAAACTGAGGAGGCAGGAAAGCAGAAGAGAGACAGGAAAGCAGAGGAGAAACATGGAAGCACACGAGAGACAGGGAAGCAGAGGAGACAGAAGCAGAGGAGAGACAAGGACGCAGAGGAAAGACAGGGAAGCAGAGGAGAGACAGGGAAGCAGAGGAGAGACAGGGAAGCAGAGGAGACACAGGGAAGCATGGCAGACAGAAGGCCTGGAACTGTGGCACACAGGCGGCAAGAAACTGGGCAAAATTAGGAAAGGAAAAGGGTAAGTGGAAGGCAGGGAAATTGGCAGTGAGTTGCAGCACAAGGGGCAACGGTGTTACGTCTTCCAGATTGTGAACCGAGACGTGAATTGGAGATAAAATTCCAGAATCCTTCAGGGGCCCGCGCTCTCCTTCGAGCCCCGAACAGAGCTAAATACTTTCCATACAAAGGGGAAACGGAAAGGAAGACACTCAGTGGGGCAGATGGCAAACATGCCAAGCAAACACCAGCATCTAACTGAGAGAGGAACATATCTAAACTGTACATTCCTGAAGGTCACTGCTTCCTTGCCCTTGATAACCACTGCAGGGTTCACGAACCTAAGGTGCATACACACACACTTCTGGACACAACTTAAATAAATATGCACAAACACATAGTAGAATTATCAAAGCGGCCAGAGATGCCTAGTATCCTCATAACGTACAGCAGCGCATCCATCGCAGGGACGAGCACAGACAGCAGCGAGCTCCACAGGAGCAAGGGGGGGGGACCAGTGAGTGAGACAGAAAGAGCCAGAGGGAAATAATGAGAAAAGTCGGGGGGTGGGGGGAGAGAGATGGGTGGATATTAAGAGAGCGCCGCTATACACAGATATACGGGGAAGGAAGGTGGAAGATGGTGAGGTCCAGGGAGAGGAAGAGAGAGGGTGAAAGATGACGCAGAAATAAAGGGAGAGAGGTTGAAGGGGGGGGGGGGGGGGAGGAGAACAAAAATTGGGTAATGCAAGAAATACGTATCGCAAATATATATTAATCACAATCAAAAAGGTTACGTGCGTGTGTTTTTTTTTTTTTTGTTTTTTTTTTAATTTATTAATGATCCGCTCACAGTGATGTACATTGCTTCATGCCTACAACCCTGAGGCCGGCTGAATAAACTTCGTGAGATATTTCGTGGCACCGCACATCCCAACCTCCCTCCACTCCTGTCAGCACAATCGTCGAATCAGTAATGCGTTAGGAGCGTCCGATAGTTCAGCATAGTACATCCTTGCCATAGTAGTGATCTTCACCAAAGTCCGCAGTTTTCTCAGTTAACATACCTTATACAAAACACCCAACTCCCACCCCACCCTCACCCGAGCCTGTAGCATCACATGGGCCGTAGCCCTCACATGTTGCCTACTCTCATACACCATCTAGAGCCGCGGCTCCCCACAGAGAGCCGCTCCCCCCGCTGCAGAACATCACACACCCGCCTGTATGTCACGAATGACCGTGATGAACTCTCAAGCCTTGACGCCCCCTCTGTACTGAGGACACAATCGCCTCCCAACGCCGATGCCGCCTCCTATGCCCGACATATATCGCAGCAACTAGTTAGACAATAGCTTCCCCTGCGCTCCCCTTGCTTTCCGCCCCCAGCTCTGCGTCCGTTTCCGTGCGGTCCCTCCCTAGGTATTCCGCGTATAGGCCCCAAAAATTTTTTGGCCTGCTTCTGGGCGAGAGTAGTTCGCTATAAGTATCTGATTGCGTGCAGCAGTATAGTATATCTTGCTCCCACTGCTTAACTGTTGGAAGGGGCCCCTTCATCCAACACATCGCCACCCTGCGCTTTGCTACTAGCAGTCCCAGATCTACAAGCCTCCGCACCGCCCTAGGCAGTCCCTTAGAATAGCCTAAAAGCGCAACAGCAGGGTCAGGGGCGAGCTCCAATGTGGCTATTTTACCTATCTCCTGAAAAATAGCTTCCCAGAATTTGTGGATGCCCGGGCAATCCCACGCTAAGTGGTAGAAGTCTGCTACCGGATGTCTACATCTGTCGCATGACGCCTCCTCTCTAAGGCCATACCTATGCATCCTCTCCGGTGTGTAATATGTTCTATTTATGTATTTGAAGTGTACCAATCTATGCTTGCCGTGTAGCGAGATCCTGCGAGTGCCTGCACAGCAGTACGACCACATGTCGTCATCTATGACAGTATCCAAGTCTCTTTGCCATGCCAATCTAGCCTTGGTGTATTGCCGGGACCTCTGCGACAGCGCAATGTTGTACAGATGCGATATCAGCTTGCGAGGACTTTTTTGCTTAATGAGGTAAGTTAACTCCGGGACCTCCGGGGGCTCCGCCATGTCATCTCCCAAGTGCCGTCTCAGTGCCCCCTCACTCTATGGAACTGGAAGCGTTGCAACTGGGTGGGGGCTTCAGCCTCCGCCGCCACATCGTCCCAAGTCTTAGCCCTGCCGTCCACAAACAACTCTCCCATCGTATTGACTCCAAGCTCATCAAGGGCTCGCGTCACTCCTGTGTCCTTGCAAGGAGGAAGCCACCCCACCCATTCCAGGGGCATTAATGGTGAATATAGTAACGCCCCTGCCGTTTGTTGTAGTATACAATGCCAAGCATGTCTAGTGGAGTTTAGCGAGTCCAGGAAGCCCACCCTACGATCCATCGGCTCACATATTATCGCTGGGAGGGTCAGCGGGTCAGCAAACAGTCTCTCCAGCTTTAGATATGGGATCGACTCCTCCCCGTGCATCCAGCTATGCGCCTGTGCACCCTGCGCCACCCTGTAGTACAGCTCAAGATCCGGCGCCCCTAGGCCACCCATACAATAAGGTAGTGTCAATACTCGCCAGCTAGCACGCGCCTGTTTGCCCGCCCACGCAAGTCGCAACAAGGACTTATTAAGTCTAGCGAAGAAGGAGCGCGGCAGCACAATAGGAATATTAGCAAACAGAAATAGGAATCGGGGCAGAATCACCATCTTCATGATTGATATCCTACCTAGCAGCGACAAGGGCAGCCCGATCCAATTCTCCACGTCATCCTCCAGCTTATCAATTGCCCTACCATAATTTTCCCGCAGTACTATTTCAGAGTCGACATGCAACTGTATACCCAGGTATCTGACTGGGTCGTCAGACCACTGAAGCGGATAGTCCATTTCAAAGATTGTAGTAGACGGAGTCAATGGGAACGCTATAGACTTGGACCAATTAACACATAAACCAGACAGCGCTCCGTAGTGCACCACCTCACGTAGCACCGGCGACAAATTATTCTCCGGATCTCTAACGTACAGCAGTGTATCATCTGCGTACGTCGAGACCACAATCTTATAGGTAGGGAAGCTCACCCCCCGCAGGGCGTGGTACTCCCGTAATGCGCATGCCAGGGGCTCCGCGACTATAGCGTATAAAATGGGTGACAATGGACACCCCTGTCGCGTCCCTCTAGTAATCGGGATCGGATCAGAGATCCTGTCACCAAGTCGTATTCTTGCAGTTGGACTCCTGTAGAGCGCCCCGATCATCTGCAAAAAAACCGGCCCCAGTCCCATTCTGGTCAATACCTGGCTCATGAAGGGCCACTCAACAGAGTCAAACGCCTTCTCCATGTCCAGGAAGACCGCGAGTGCTTTCGACTCCGGCCGAACATGTTGAATAGTGCCAAACACTGTGCGCAGATTGTAAGTAAGGTTCCTGCCCGGTACAAACCCCGCCTGCTCCGGGGCCACCAGCTCTGGGGTGAGCAGCGCCAGTCGCGTAGCCAATACCTTTGCAAACAGCTTGGCGTCTACATTGAGCAGGGAGAGCGGCCGATATGAGCTGCACTCCTCCGGGGGCTTCCCTGGTTTGGGGATAGCCACAAGGATAGCCTCACACATAGAGCGTGGCAGCTGGCCCTTGACACAGATGTCATCGAACAGAGTCGAAATATGCGGAAGCAGCAAGTCTATAAAAGTTTTATAGAACGTGACCGTGAGGCCATCCGCTCCCGGCGCTCCGTTCGCCTTCATTCCTGCTAGCGCCTCTAGTATTTCATCCTTCTCTATGGGGAGGGCTAAGTATTCCCTGTGCGAGTTGGACAGGAAGGGCAGTTTTATATGATCTAAGTAGTCCCGTATACTGTCGTCCATGTCCGTCTGTCTCGAGGCATAAAGCTTAGCGTAATACGACTTAAAGCGCTCAACTATTTCATCATCATCCGTTAGCAGTTCCCCTCCTTCCGATCTGATCTTGGTGACATTGGCCTTACTCCTACGAGTCTTCAGCATGTTAGCAAGAACAGAACTGGGTCTCTCCCCCTCCCCATATACCCTGGCAGTAGCATACTTCCCCAAATGTTTCACCTCCGCGTCTGCCGCCTCATGATAATCTGCCAGAGCTTTTTTTAACTCCTCTGTCACGTCGTCTCTCCCCTCTCTTTGCTGCCGAACCTCCAAGTCCCCCAGTCTACTCTCTAAGGTCCTCAACCGACGCCGGAGATCGCGGAGCACCCCAGAGTGCTTAGCCATGGCCACCCCTCTGATGCAAACCTTAAAGGCTTCCCAGACCGTTTGGAAACTATCCACTGTGCCAGTGTTGATGTCAAAATATTCTGTTATCGCTTCCGCTATTTCCTCCCTAAAGAGGGGGTCAAGTAGTGAGTACGGGGGAACCGCCACGCAAAGGGCGGAATAGTCTTTTTCGGTGTAGAGATGGTCAGCAGTATAGGGGAGTGATCGGAGAGAGTCCGCGGCAGTACCTGGCAGGCACGTATCTGCGGCAAAAGAGACACCGATACCAGCCAGTAGTCAATACGCGTATGTAGGTCATGATATGCCGAATAGTGTGTGTAGCCCCCCTCCGTCGGGTTGAGTGTTCTCCAGACATCCGCCAATGCCAAACTCATTAGAGCTCTATCGACTACCTTGACTGCAGCTGCCGGGGCTCTGTGCCGGCCCCCCGATCTATCCAGGTCCGGCTGCCGGACCATGTTAAAGTCTCCGCCCCACAGAATATTCGGTACTCCACAGCCCCTTATGGCGGTTACTAGGGATTCATAAAATTCCGGACAGTCATAGTTTGGTCCATAGACATTTACTAGCAGTAGATCGAGACCACTGCCCTGACAGCGCGCTATTACAAACCTGCCTCCCCCGTCCGCTGAGACCAACTGCAACTTATAAGTTGATTTAGTGTTTGTCCAGATCATCACACCCCTAGCATGTGTTGTGAAGCCAGCCCCCAACGCGTTCCCCAGTACCCCTTTCGCGCGCAGCATCTGACTCTGGTTAGGGAGGTGCGTCTCCTGCAGGAAGGCCACATCTATACTATGCCTGTTAAAATAGTGCAACACCCTGCGCAGCTTCCGGTGATCATTAAGGCCTCTGACATTCCATGTCACAACTCTCAATGAGCCCGACAGACCCCTACGCATGGCATCACTCGTCATTTTTCACCTGTCTGTGCATTGTACGTGCGTGTGTTTTTTCATGGCGCTGTCACTCCTTTGAAATATTTTTCACAATTAGCAGAAGTTCAACCAGTCCCATCAAATACTAATTTCATAAAAAAGGCTTTGAGTTACTACTTCTAATTATCTATATGATAATGTATACAAACATGTTGGTCAGCTTCGTTGCTGCCTTTCGTTTAACCAACATTCTCTCCAGGAAATGAGAGTGTCTGCTCAGTGCCCAATATATTACATAAGCCGTGCAGAAAGCAGGTGAAAACCACTTACGTAAACAAACAAATGTGCGTCTCAAATTAGCAGAACACAGCTTCACTGAAACCTGCCTTCTGAACAAGAAATGGAACACTTGAAAAGTCATTCCCAACAGCAGCTAAACAGCGGAGTCCATTATTTAATCTGCTCAGTTAAATGGATACTTTCTTGTTTTGAAACATCTATTTTCATGCTAAAGCACCAAAATAAGCATTTAATATGAAAGATGCAAAACGGAACACGTATCATGGTGTAACAAAGTCATTTTGGGGATCTGGTGGAATGGATGTGTACCGCGTACAGTGACGTAGTGCTAGTGACGGCCGTGAAAGTGAAAGTGATCGCGATCAAGCGCAGCGAGCGATGCGCTTAATGAGCATGACGAGGAAAGCAATATGGCGCCTCTGCTCGTAAGCACGCACCTGCGCACATGCACGCAAGCAGTAGGCCGGCCATGGTAGCATTTTTTGAAGCCCTTACTAAAAGTCTCGCCAGACCAGCGCATGCGCTGGGTCAGGCGAGACCTAAAAAGAAAGCAAATAAAATAACATCTCTTCATGACGGAAGGTGGATCATAAGGAATCTGATGGATCTCTAGCATTAAACAAAAAGAACATTACTCATGATAAACGATGGTAATGGTAAAATAACCTGTTATTCTAATCAATACTTGCTAGTGGAGCTTCATTGATGGAGCCATTTCGACAAGAACAAACAGGAGAGGGGCTGAGAAACAAGACTATATTAAAAGTTTATGACTGCAACACCACCCTATTGAACCAATAATTTTCTCTCCTTAGAAACAAGGCAACAATGACTATCAAAAAAGAATACATTAAAGCCCTGATAGCAGAGCTATCAATAGATGTAAGGGGAACACCTTGTAAGACTGCAGACTGTGAAGAGGTACCGCTAGTGGAATAAGCACAAAAAGCTTGAGAATGCAGCTTAAAAGGCAGTGAATAATGTCTAAAAGTCAATATAACCATCTTGAAATGGTTTGTTCCCAAAGCCATAAAAAGCTGGTGACCTTGATTCCCACTCAACAAATTATCATTGAATCCAAATAATTACATCCTATGTATATAATAAAGTAATGCCTTCTTACGGTCAACCTTTATAATCTCTCCTCCTTCTTTGAAGGATGGAAGGGTGAATTCGCTAGTGAATCCAGA
This sequence comes from Triturus cristatus, assembly GCF_964204655.1. Lineage (NCBI taxonomy): Eukaryota > Metazoa > Chordata > Amphibia > Caudata > Salamandridae > Triturus > Triturus cristatus. Next base: position 1,237,371,866 of record NC_140585.1, on the reverse strand, counting down.
AAATTCTCAAGCTTCAAAACTACATCAACAGGTAAGAAACTCTACGTTTAGCAGCGTGAATCTTTTCTGGATTCACATGCTGTGAATAGATTTTGTAACGGTTTGTTAGCACTGTGGTGGCTGGGTCAAAGATGAACTTTGATTTGTTTCGCTAGATAGGTTGTTGATAGGAGGAGGAGGGTACTCTAAGTCGCAGTGTGGATCCTGCAAGTTTAATTTAAATAGTTTATCCCGGACAGAATATAATGGCCATGACACTCATGAGGAACTGCCGCGTGTTGATTCCCCATGCAATGCTAACTGTGAAAAACAAATTAAGGCTGCTCTGATTAATTGCAGGTCTCTCCCTAAGCACGCCGCTGAAATCTGGCTGCTTCTAAAAACCTATGAGTGGGATTTACTGTTTGTGACAGAAACATGGTTGAGAGAAAGCTCAAACCCGGACATCTGTCTAGCCATTCCTATGGGTTACAGAATGGTTGCGGCTAACAGAGCAGATAATAGGCTTGGGGGAGGCCTTGCCGTAATTCTAAGGGAGGACTGGGAAATTTCCCATAAGAAAATTGAAGATCTGGGGCCTATAGAGGCCATGTCCTTCCATATTAAATTCTCTAAAAATCATTCGATGGCAGGGCTATTGATATACAGACCCCCAAACACTGCGGCCTCCTACTGGCCATTACTGTTTGACTGTATCGCTAACCTTTCTCTACGATACTCCAATCTCACCGTGCTAGGAGACTTCAATGTACATATGGACATGGCGAACTGTCCCCTAGCCACCCTATTAGGTGATGCTTTAAAAAGTTTAAACTTGGTGCAAAATGTACAATCCCCCACTCATGCTGCTGGCCATATTTTGAACCTTATCTTTACCAATAACATGGCCATCAAAGTGGAAGAGCCTATACCTTTAACCTGGTCGGACCACATGTTGGTCACTTTCATGATGGGACTGAAACGCTCTGTTAATCACAGTAGGCTCACTGTAGAAAACAGAAGAATCTGGAGGAAGGTTACTCTTGCTTCAATGAGTGATGAATTAGTTAATACTTCTCCGGCTCTCTCTGGGAATCCAACTCTTGATGCTTCCCATTTTAACTCATGGATGACTGCAGCCCTTGACAAGATAGCCCCGATTAGACCTTGTAAAGTACCTAGGAGTAGGCCTTCAGCACCTTGGTTTAACACTGAACTTCGGATGGTAAAAAATTCATTGTAAGAGATTGGAGCGAATCTGGAGAAAGGACTATGAAGCTTCAGCTAAAGAGATTTACAAGGCAGCGCTGAGAAAATGTCATACTTTGAAACGTAGAACCATGAGAGACTTTATGGCAAAACAAATTGTGGAGGCAGACAACTCTCCAAGGGAGATCTTTAGGATAGTGGAGACCTTCATGAAACCTCAGGCTCTAAAAAGTACGGTCCCTCCGTCTCTCACACTGTGTGAGGAACTGGCTTCGTTCTTCCACAATAAAATTATGACCATCTATTCAACTTTTCCTACTACGGATAAGCTGGACGTGGTGTTAGACGTCACTTCAGATAAATGGTCAGACTTTCGCCGGTTTGAGAAGGAAGCATCCTTGAAGGAATTAATGAAAGTCAAGTCCGGCTGCCCTTCTGACCCTTGCCCGGCCAGAGTTCTTAAACTTCTAGCCCCTATAGTAAGCAACACCTTAAATACTCTTTGGAACACCTCTCTGGAAACTGGAATTTTTCCAACTGACTGGAAAAAAGCCTTTGTTCGTCCTATCCTCAAAAAAGAGGATGCGGACCCGACAGAGTTGAAAAACTTCAGACCTATCTCTCTGCTACCGGCCCCAGCAAAGATTTTGGAAAAAGAGGTCCAGAGTCAGCTCTCGGACTTTCTTGAATCCAATAACCACCTTCATGACTCCCAGTCAGGCTTCAGGGCAGGGTATAGCACTGAGACGGCTCTTCTAGAGGTGGCAGAGTCAATTTGTGAAACAATGGATACGGGAAACTGCGCTATGCTCGTGCTGTTAGATCTGTCGGCGGCATTTGACATGGTCTCCCATAAGATCCTTCTGAACAGGCTTCACCTATTAGGAGTTACAGGGACCATGTTACGCTGGTTTCAGTCGTTTCTGGAAGACAGATCACAACAGGTCTTTCTACACCCCCACGTCCCCAGCTCCAGGGCAATGTTATAAGGGGTCCCACAGGGCTCGGCACTTAGCCCGTCACTTTTCAATGTGTATCTTGCCCCTCTAGCATCTATTGCGGAAAAATCGGGTGTCCGTCTCGTCTCATACACAGACGACACACAACTTATTTTTTCCTTCAAAGAACAAAGCAAGAATGCTTTCACGAATTTCAGGCAGTGTCTTCTGAATATTTCATCCTGGATGACAGATAACTGCCTGAAACTTAATACCGACAAGACTGAGATTTTATTCTTTAATCAGCCCCTCCCGCCTCAAACCGAGCTTTGGTGGCCAGTAGAACTAAATCCACCTCCAATTCCGGTCAACTCGGCTAGGAATTTGGGTTTTAGGTTTGACACCCAACTGTCAGGCAAGGCCCAAATATCGCACATCTCCTCTCAGTGCTTCTGGAAACTGAAGGCATTGCGTAGATGTCTTCACTTCCTTCCTATGAACTGTAGGAAGATGGTGGTCTATGCTCTCATCACCTCTCAGCTTGACTACGCCAACAGCCTCTTCATTGGTCTCCCTGACTATCTCATGAGGAGCAGCCAGGCTCATTAGAAATGTGCCCCTACGTTATCACATCACCCCCCATCTGCAAAGTCTACACTGGCTCCCTGTGAGGAAGAGAGTTATGTTCAAGGTTTTGGTTTTAGCTCACAAAGCTTTAAGAGGGGTGGGTCCTCTCTATTTGAAGCAAAGGCTTCAGAAATACCAGAACGCCAGAACACTCAGATCTAACAATCTTAACCTCCTGGTTACTCCTCGCTTCAAAAAAGCAAGGACGGGAGGGCGTGCTTTCTCCGTGAGAACTGCGACCTTGTGGAATACAATGCCCAATGACCTGCGGCAGATAGGGGCGGAACTGCCTTTTAGGAAGGCCCTTAAAACTTGGCTGTTTGGCCTTCCTTAGTGACAATTTCGCCCTTTAGTCTTTCTCTCTGACACCCCTCATTGGATGGATGCTAGCACCGGGACACCTCCGTTGGAGGTAGCTGTTGCGCTCTATAAATATTAATAATAATAATAATAATAAATAGATGTTGCAAGACCTTTTGTCCTACTTGTGCTTCCGTATTCATTTGGATGTCCACGCCGTAGTGCTTTGTGAAGGTGTGTACTGAAGACCATGTTGCTGCCATGCAAATGTCTTGAAGTGGGGTGTTGGCTAGAAAGGCAATAGTTGCTCCTTTCTTTCTTGCTGAGTGAGCCCGTGGTGCCTTGAGTAATATTTCTCCTGCTTGTTTGTGGCACAATTGTATGCGATTGTATTCTTAGTTACTGCTTTTCCAAGGTAACTGTTTGCAAACGATACAAAGAGTTGTTTAGTCTTTCTGTGTTCTTTTGTTTTTTCAATGTAATACATCACTGCTCTTCTAGCGTCTAGAGTATGCAATTCTCTTTCTGCCTGAGTCTTTGGATTTTGGAAGAAACTCAGTATCTGTATTGTTTCGTTTATGTAGAAGGGAGACCACCTTCAGCATGAAGTGTGGCTTCGTTCTCATTACGATCCTGTCATTATGTATTTGGAAGTAGGGTTTGTGTAACGTCAGTGCATGCAACTCACTTACTGTACGTAGTGATGTTATTGCCACTAAAAAGGCAGTCTTTAGAGTGAGTATTTGTGGCATGGCCCGGTGTAGCAGCTCAAAAGGCGCTTTTATTGGCTGAGCGAGCACCATATTTAGATTCCATGTGGGTGCCAGCACCCTCTGTGGGGGGTGATTCTTTTGGCTCCTTCTAGGAACCTTTTGATCACTTGTGAAGTGAAGAAGCTCTTTCCTAGGTGGCCTCTTGTATATGCTACAATTGCTGCTAGGGGAACCTTTAGTGACGGGTAGGTTAGCTTATTGTGCAGAAGATGTGTTAAGAATTTTGGCACTGTCTTTTCCTTTGTGTTCTTTTTGAGAAGTTCTTCTTTGAAGCACCATAGAGAGTATCTTTTCCATTTTGCCGTGTAACATTTCCTAGTGGTCGGCTTCCTTGCCTTCCTTAGGATTGCTATTGTGCTTTCTGGTAGCGTTAGGTGCTCAAATTTAAAGTCGTCAGGAGCCATGCTGCGTGGTTTAAGGTCTCCGGCTCTGGGTAGATCACCCTTCCCTTTTGAATTGTTAACAAGTCTTGTCTCCTCGGCAGTTTGTGAATTGATCCTTGATATATCTCCATTATTGCTGAGAACCAGGTCTGTCTCTCCCATTGTGGAACAATGAGAATCATCTTCATGTGGCTGATTTTGCACTTGTGGATCACCCAGTGCAGTAGTGGTATCGGGGGAAAAGTGTAAGCAAATATCCCTGACCAAACTATTTATAGCACATTCCCTAGGGGCTGTTGGCAAGGTTGCCTGGGTGCGAAGCATGGCATTTGGCATTGTGTGGCGTTGCAAAGAGGTCGACTTCTGGAGTTTCCCATTTGCAAAAGATGTTCTTGAGTTGTGTTTCATTCAGTTCCGATTTGCGGGAGCAAGAAGCCTGCCTGCTTAGTCTGTCTTCTTCTACATTGTCATTCCCTAGAAGGTGTATTGCTACTACGTTTATCTCCCGTGGGTTTGCCCATTTCCATAGTGGCTGTGCTATAGTTGAAAGTGCTACTGATTCTGTTCCTCCTTGTTTGTTTATGCAGGCTTCTTAAGGTTAGGAACACGGTTTTTAATTTGATGCTGATGTGCTGTATTGCATCCTGCTCTGTCCACACTCCCGTTACTTTGAGGTTGTTCATGTGTGCTCCCCATCCTATCTGGGAGGAATCTGTAGTTATGGTCACCGTTGGAGTTGGTTGTGTAAAAGGTCTCCCTTGTGAAATGTTCATTTTGTTCCACCATGCTACCTCTTTCAGTATCATTTGAGTGACACCCACTAGATCTTCCCAACTCCCTGTCGCTTGTTACCATTGTGCTTGAAGCCATCCCTGGAATGGTCTCATGTGTAGGCAAATGTTGGGGATTAAGTGAATACACAAGGCCATCATCCCAAGCAACTTCCCCACTGTCCTCACTGTCAGAGCTCGTCCCTTCCAGTATAGCTGTATTTCCTTCAGTAGGGCTGTTGTTCATTTCTCGCTTGGAAACACCTTCCCCAAGACTCTACTTGTTTTCGCTCCCAAGAACACCTTCTCCTGTTCTAGCTCTGGATAGGACTTCTCCCAGTATATGGAATAACTGAGCTGGTGTAGTGTCTCTATTACCTTATGTATATGTTGTTTGCAAACTTTGTATGAGTTTGCTCCTATTAACCAGTCGTCTAAGTATCGGTATACATGGCTTCCCTGCCTTCTTTAGTACGCAGCCACTGCTGCTAGGCCCTCTGTAAATACCCTTGATGCAGACTTTAACCCGAATGCTAGCACTTTCAATTGGTAGTGCGTGTTGTTGACCACAAATCTTAAGAGTTTTTGTGCTTGTTCATGTGGATGTGCAGATAGATGTCCGTTAAGTTTATTGTGGCCATGCAGTCCCCTATTTGTAGTTGTGGTACCACTTCCTGCAGGGCTATCATCTTGAACCTTTGGGTCCTTATGAATTTGTTGAGGAACCTTAGGTCTAAGATAGGACGCAGTGTCTCGTCTACCTTTGGAGTTAGGAAGAATGTGGAGTAATTTCCCCTGTTTATTTCCTTGTGTGGCACTAGCTCTATAGCTTCCTTCGCCAGAAGTTCTTGTACTTCTTGGAGTAGCTGAGTAGGTTTTTTGCCTTAAATGTAACTTCCTCCTTGGGCCTTTGTTTGGAGGTGGTTTGATTCATTCTATACAGTAACCGTACTGTATTATGTTCAAGATCCATTTGTCTGAAGTGATGTTTCTCCACTATGGAGGTAGCGTTTTAGCCTGCCTCCAACTGGTGTAGAATGATGGAGTAACTGGTTGTTTGTGTTTTCCTTTTGTTGTGTTGCTCCCCTTGTGGGCACACTCCCTGATGTTTCTGGGGTGCGTATTGTGTTTGGTGTGCAGTCATTTGGTTGTTGTGCCCCCCCCCCTTTGCAAAAGGCCTTCTCCACAGGGGTGTCCTCAAAAGGACTATCTTCCTTGCTGGTATTGCAAGCTCTGTTGCTGTCTCCGTTGTTGCGTTTAGATTCTCCCTTGGTAAGCATTTTGATATGTTTAATGCAAGGTTGTGGGGTGATGGTTCGCCCTGCCTGCTGGCCTGCTTGAGGGGGTGGTTCGTCTACGCATGCCACCTCTGAATTGTTGAGCCCCCATAGATCTTGCTGTCTCATTGTCCTTTTTTAGTTGCTTTAGCGTGTCGTCCACAACGCTTCCAAAGAGCTGTTCTCCATTTAATAGTGCATTTAGTTTGTTGTTCTGAACCTCTGGTTTGAACAAGATTCGTAGCCATGCATGCCTTTTTTGTGCGATACCAATCATCATCTGCCTGCTTGATGTTTCTGCTGCATCTAGGGATGATTTTAAGCAGGTATTTGCTATATTTTTGCCTTCCTCTACTAAGTGGCTTGCTCTATTTTGGTATTGTTCTGGTAGGTGCTTTAGTAGCTCCCCGACCTCCTGCCAGTGCTGGTATGCTTGACGGTTGAGTAACGTATTAGAATTGGTGATGCGCCATTGATTTGCCGCACTTCTTTCTACTTTTCTCCCCATAAGGTCCATTCTCTTGCTTTGTTTATCTGGTGGTGGTCCAGTAGTACTTGGTACATTAGCCGTATTCCTGGCGGTGGCTGTTATGATGGAGTCAGCAGTCGACCTCTTGGTGTGATTAGGATCTTTGGAGGAGTGTCTGTATTTTTTTTAACCTCTAGACGTGACTGCCTTACACGTGGCAGGCTCCTTAAATGCCTCCTTTCCCTGGTCTAGTACACTTGGCAGCATAGGAAGGAGTGGGTTCCTTAATTGTATAGGTATTAGTTTCCAGCAAAAAACATGGCTGCCTTTTTAGTGACTTGGTTGTACATACCAATATCATCTGGTGGTGAAGGTCTCGAAGGACAGGTGTCGACTGCCTCGCCTGGGGAATCTGTGTCGAGGTCTTGCCATTGTAGCTCTTGGACTTTGGAGGTTTCTGATTCTTTGTAAGTATGATCTTCTTCTTCGAAATAGAACTCCTCTTCTTGTTCCTCTAAAGGTTCGGGGATCAAGGGAGGCTCTAAATCCTCAACGCCTTTCACGATGTCCGTCGAGGTCTTCGGAGGTATCTTGAATTTTGTCAAGCTTTTATCAAAATCTTTCTTTCACTGTAGAATACTCGCCATTTTGACTTCGAGCTTCGTCCTCTTTTTCTCAATCTCTGACACATGTGCTTCGGCGTCGAGACTGTCTCTTGACATTTTGGATCTTTCGAGAGTCTTTGCCATTACGGAGTCCTTGTCTAAGGATCCTACGGTATGTTTTTCACAGGATGCAGCTGCGGACGTCGAGTGTTTTGACGCTGAAGCTCCCTTCATGGCCTTTGAGTCTGTTTTTCAAGACTCATCTATTTTCTTCGAGGACGATAGTTCTCTTACCTCTCTTGAAGTTTTCTTTTCAACCTCAACGACTTGGATGCCCATATCTGTGTCGCCCTCTAGCCCTTCTGCGACATTGTCCTCTTCCTCACTGGAGAGGCCCAGGTGCCGTAGCGATGGTGCAGTATCCAGTCCCTGTATGTTATAGTTGGCTCTCCTGTGTCTCTCCCTTAACCTCAGGATATTCGGGGTGAACGCTGAACAAGCGTTGCAATCGTCACTTCGGTGATCTACCAGTAAGCCGAGGTTGCAGACTGGATATTGGTCTTTCTGGGCAAACTTGTGATTGCAATTCGGGCAAAACTTGAGCAGTGTTTTGTCCATCACCACGCACAGGTAGCTCTCTATATGCACATTGTCTTCCAGTCATCGACGATGCTGTTCTTTCCCCTTTCTGGACCCTGCGGCACCCTGGTTCAAGGTCCGGTACCTTGAAACGCTGTACTATGGATTTTTTTGCGATTTTCATCGATTCTTCTCTCCAAAGTTTTAGAGCTTCTTCTGTATCAACCCCGGCCCAAAGGTAAAAAAAAAAAATTCTGAAAATGGCAACCAAAGGTGGGGTCTTCCGGAGGAAGCACAACGATGTCACAAGGGTCAGCAAATGATGAAACGTCGACGCCCACCAAAAACGGAAATACAACAATTCCGGACCCAATATCTTCAGGTCTAGTTCGCGCTATATAAAACTCTTAAAATAAATTAATAGATCATTCGATGGCGGAATAATGCACAGCATGTGAATCCAGAAAAGATTCACGCTGCAAAACGAAAAGTTTCTTACCTGTCGGTGTAGTTTTGCAGCTTGAAGATCTTTCTGGATTCACTATGCTGTGCATTATTCCGCGATCTTGTGGTTGGGTCCGGATTCGTAGTCTTTTCTTTGTTTTTTTTTTTTTTTTTGTAGCCCAGGTGGGCGTCGACGTCCACCATTTGGTGCACCTCCCGTGACGTCGTCGTGCTTCCTGCGGAAGTCCCACCTTTGGGGCGCCATCTTCGGGTTCTTTTTTCCCTTTTTTTTTTTTTTTTTTTTTTAACCCTAGGCGATTGATTAATCCTTTTGTCCATATTTCTGTACGTTTCCACTTCTTTGATCCTATCCATTTCACCCCCTCTTCCTCCAGCCTCATCTTCCTGGCGGAGGTGGGTGGGTTCGCTAGTGAATCCAGAAAGATCTTCAAGCTGCAAAACTACACCGACAGGTAAGAAACTTTTCGTTTTGCAGCGTGAATCTTTCTGGATTCACTATGCTGTGCATAGATTTTGTAGCGGTTTTCCTATTTTTGTGGTGGCTGGGTGGAAGATGATCGCTGGTCGTTGAAAATGTGTTGTAGCACCTTCTGTCCGACCTGTGCTTCCTTATTCATTTGAATGTCCACGCAGTAGTGCTTTGTGAACGTGTGCACAGATGCCCAAGTTGCTGCGAGACAAATGTCTTGGATGGGCGTGTTTGCCAGGAAGGCAACTGTGGCCCCCTTCTTCCTTGTGGAGTGAGCTTGGGGCCCCTCCGTTAGCTCCTGTCCAGCCTGTTTGTGACAGAATTGAATAGTGAGGGCAATCCACCTAGCGATGGTGCCCTTGGTGACTGGTCTACCCATGAAGCTAGTAGCAAAGGACACAAACAGCTGCTTCGACTTCCTGAGTTCCTTGGTTCTTTCAATGTAGTGCATCACCGCTCTCCTGGCATCGAGGGTGTGCAGGGCCTTTTCTGCGTTTGTAGTCGGGTTTTGGAAGAAACTCGGTATCTGGATACTCTGATTCATGTGGAACGCCGACACTACCTTGGGCATGAAGTGTGGGTCCGTCCTCAGGACTACCCTGTCTTTGTGAATTTGAATGTAGGGCTCCTGCAGCGTTAGTGCTTGAAGCTCGCTCACCCTGCGTAGTGAGGTTATGGCCACTAGAAAGGCAGTTTTCATCGTCAACATTTGTAGAGTGGCCTTGTGAATGGGTTCAAACGGCGCCCTCATGAGCTCCGTCAGAACCACGTTTAAATTCCATGCCGGCGGCGGCAACCTTTTCGGGGGTGCCATTCTTTTGGCTCCCTCCATGAATCTCTTCACCACCTGCGAGGTGAAGAAGCTTCCACCCTTCTCACCTCTGGTGTAGGCAACGATCGCTGCTAGGTGTACCCTTAGGGAGCTCGAGCAGAGGTTACTCTTTAGAAGGTGTGTGAGGTACCTAAGCACAGTTGAGTCTCTTGTCATTCTGTTTTGCAGGCCCTTTTTCCTGCACCACACCGTGAATCTCTTCCACTTTGCGCTGTAGCACTTTCTTGTAGTAGGTTTCCTTGCCTCCCGTAGCACTCGCATAGTGCTCTGAGGTAACCTTAGGTGTGCGAACTCTAGGTCTTCAGGAGCCATGCTGCTAGGTTGAGTGTCTCTGGCTCTGGGTGCAGGACCTCCCCGTTTTGCATTGAGAGCAGGTCTTTTCTCCTCTCGAACCTGTACGGTTTGCCTTGCGCCATTTCTTGAATCTGTGAGAACCATGTCTGCCTCGCCCACTGTGGAGCCACCAGGATCAGAGTCATGTTGCTGGTTCTGCACTTGTCGAGCACTCTGTGCAACAGGGGTATCGGTGGAAAGGCGTAGGCAAATGTCCTCCACCAGCTTATCCATAGGGCATTTCCCTTGGATTGCTGATCTGGTTGCCTGGACGCGAAGCTTCGGCATTTTGCATTGTGGCGTGTTGCAAATAGGTCTATTGTGGGAGTCCCCCATCTCTGGAAGATTTTCTCCGTTTCCTGGCCATTGAGCTCCCACTCGTGTGATGCTGAGGCCTGTCTGCTTAGCCAGTCTGCCTCCACATTGTCCTTCCCTGGTAGGTGAATTGCCAGTAGATCTATTTTGAGAGGTATGGCCCATCTCCAAATCTCCTGAGCTAGGGATGAGAGGGGAAACGACTGTGTCCCCCCTTGTTTGTTGATGTAGAACATCGCCGTGGTGTTGTCTGTCTGTACCAACACCCTCTGGCCGAACAGGTGCCTCTGGAATGCCTTCAGGGCTAACAGTATCGTTTTCAACTCGAGGTAGTTGATGTGGCGGACCGCGTCTGCTGGAGCCCATAGACCCCTCACTCTGAGGTTGTCCATGTGCGCTCCCCATCCCTTCTGCGATGCGTCCGTGGTAATGGTCATTGTTGGGCTTGGTGGTGTCAGGCTTCTCCCCGTTGTTATGTTGTCTCTGTTCCACCAAGTTATCTCCTCCTGCACTGCGTGCGTAACAACCACTAGATCCTCCCAACTTCCGTTTGCTTGTGACCATTGCTGTTGCAGCCATTCCTGGAATGGTCTCATGTGCAGGCGTACATTCGGCACCAGCTGGATACAGGACGCCATCATCCCCATCATCTTGCTCACCGACCTCACTGTCAGAGCTCGCCCCTTCTGGTAGAGCTGCGTCTCCTTCAGTAGAGCATCTGTCCTCCTGTCGCTGGGCACTACTGTACTGTTGAGGGAGTTGATCTTTGCCCCCAGGAAAATCTTTACCTGTTCCGGTTCCAGCGATGATTTTCCCCAGTGGATGGAAAATCCCAGATTTGTGAGGGTGTCTGTTACGCGTTTTGCGTGCCTCTCGCACTTCTCGCGTGAGTTTGCCTTGACCAGCCAGTCGTCCAAGTAGGGGTATACGTGTATTCCCTGCTTTCGTAGGTGTGCCGCTACCGCCGACAGGCATTTCGTAAAGACCCTTGGCGCAGATTTTAATCCGAAGGCCAGGGTTGTGAACTGGTAGTGTTCCTGTTCGATGTTGAATCTTAGAAGGCCCTTGTGCCTTCTGTTTATTGGGATGTGAAGGTAGGCATCCTTGAGGTCCACGGTGATCATGAAGTCCCCTTCTCTTATCTGTGGCAGTACCTCCTGCAGTGAAGTCATTTTGAACCTTTGCGTTCTGATGAACTTGTTTAGGTAACGGAGGTCCAGTATGGGTCTGAGGTCTCCGTCTACCTTCGGCACCACGAAGTAGTTTGAGTAGACCCCTTTGTTGCGTTCCCTGAACGGCACCGTCTCTATGGCTCCCTTTTGTAGGAGTTTCCGTGTTTCTTCTCTGAGTATTGCCAGTTCTTGGGCCGATCTCTGCCTTCCCCTCGGCTTCCTGTTTGGAGGTCTTTTCTCCAAGTCTACGCAGTATCCGTACTGCACGATGTTCCGTATCCACTTGTCTGTGGTTATACGCCGCCACTCCTGAAGGTAGAACCTCAGCCTTCCGCCTACTGGTGACGTATGCTCGTAGGCTCTTGAATCTTCTCTTCCCCCTGATGACACTTTTTTGCGCCTCACCCTTGGGGACCTTACGAGGGTAGGCGTCTTCTTGCGTGCTGAGTCACTTCGAGGAGGGCTGATCGCCCCCTCTCCTCCTTTGGCCACGTCCGTTCCCTCTCCCGCGAAAGGACTGGCCCCGAGGTTGATATTGCCAGTTTTGCTTCTGCTGACTTTGTCCGTGACCTTCGCCCTGCTGACCTTGCTGGAACGCCTGGTGCGACGTCCCCTGTTGGCTTCCACCCCTACCGTAGGGTCTCCTCGAGGGATTTCCTCGTCTCATTCCCCTCAGCTGTAGGGCCCCCATGGACCTCGCTGTCTCGTTTTCCTTCTTGAGCTGGGTGAGCTTTTCGTCCACCGTTGCTCCGAACAGTGTCTCTCCGTTGAAGGGGGTGCCAAGGATGTTGTTCTGCACTTCCGGTTTGAATCCCGAGATTCTTAGCCATGCATGCCTCCTCTCTGTGACCCCTATGGCCATGAGTCTTGCTGAAGTCTCTGCCCCATCCAACGCCGTCTTTATACAGGAGTTGGCGATGTTCTTGCCTTCATCCACCAGGTGAGAGGCTCTCTGGCGGTATTCTTCGGGGAGGTGCTTTACTAGCTCCCCCATCTCATCCCAGTGTTGGTATTGGTGTCTATTGAGGAGTGCATTCGAATTCGCCATGCGCCAGTGCATTGCGGCGTTCCTCTCGACCTTTCTGCCTGTGAGGTCGATCCTCCTGCTCTCCTTATCCGGAGGAGGGCCCGAAGTTGCTGGAACGTTGGCCCTTCTCCTGGCCGTGGAGGCTATGATGGAGTCTGCGGTGACGCTACCCTTGATGTAAGGTGGGTCCAGGGAGGAGTGCTTATATTTCTTCTCTGTCCTGGGCGTGATCGACCGGCAGGTGGCAGGCTCCTTGAAGGCTTCTCTCCCCTGGTTCATCACGCTTTGTAGCATGGGGAGGAACTGACTCCTAGTCTGGATGGGGAGCAGTGTTTCGACGAGAAAATCGGCTTTCGGCCTCTCCTCGTCGAGTTTGACGCCGAAGGCCATTGCTGCGCTCTTCACCACCATATTGTAGACCCCGATGTCGTCGGGTGGCGAAGGCCTCGAGGGGTACGTGTCCACGGCCTCCTCCGGGTTTTCGGTGTCGAGATCGTGCCATTCGACGTCGTTGCTGGTAGATGCCGCCGATTCGTAGAACGACTGTTGGTCTTCTTCCTCGGCTTCTTCCTCATAATAGGGCTCCTCTTCTTCCTCGAGATCCCTTGTCAGCCCTTCGGCGTCGAACTCGCCTTCGACCTCGACGACGTCCGCCGATGAAACCGTTGGAATCTTGAATTCCTTCATCCTGGCGTCGAACTCCTTCTTCCTTTGAAGGATGTTCTCCATTTCGGCCTCGAGCCGCCTCTTCTTTTTCTCCATTTCGGAGATGCTTTCGGCGTCGACCGCGGGTCTCTTCGATGAAACTTGCGTCGACGTCGAACGTTCTTTTTGCGTCGATCGGCCAGTTTCATGGGACGATTTCGACGACCCTTGCCTTTCGGCGTCTTTCTGCCCCAGGGAGTCCTTTTGTAAGGATCCGCTGGGCCTTTTGTCCGAAGTTCCCCCTTTGGACGTCGAAGTTTTCGGCGCCGGGGCTCCCTTCGTGGACCTTGACTCAGTTTTTCTCGAGTCACCCTCGTGTTTTCGAGGTGTCTTTTGATTTGCGCTCGACGATTCTCTTACCTCGTCTTCTTTTTTCTTGTCGGTCTCTACGACCGTGAAGTTTTCGGCTGTCTCGGCGACGTTGTCCTCGTCGTCCGTGTCGAGGCCCAGCTCGTAGAGTGTCGGGGGTTTCCCTTTGCCATCCATGTTGGCGTTGGCTCTTCTCTGCCTCTCTCTCACTCTGAGTGTCTTCGGCGCGAAGGCTGAGCAGGCGTTGCAGTCGATACTCCGGTGATCCACCGGTAGGCAGAGGTTGCAGACCGGATGCTGGTCTTTCTGCGCGAACTTGTGGTGGCAGTTTGGGCAGAACTTGAATGGCGTCTTGTCCATTTCGCTCAGGGTCTCTGAGCGTGCATTCTCCAAGGCTGTCGAAGAAAAAGGTTCGCTGGTCCTCTTTCTTCGCGCTCCTGATGAAATCTGTTCTATTCCTGATGTCTTCTCTTGATTCTATCGATGAAACTCGCTTTTCTTCCTTCTTCCTCCGAGTGAATTTCTGGAGCTTCCCGATGACGATCCAGACCCAACGGCGGAAAAAAGAATCTGAAGATGGCGCCCCAAAGGTGGGACTTCCGCAGGAAGCACGACGACGTCACGGGAGGTGCACCAAATGGTGGACGTCGACGCCCACCTGGGCTACAAAAAAAAAAAAAAAAACAAAGAAAAGACTACGAATCCGGACCCAACCACAAGATCGCGGAATAATGCACAGCATAGTGAATCCAGAAAGATTCACGCTGCAAAACTCTCAAAACTATCTTCTCCGTAAAGAAATTTGAAAAAGAAAATGAAGCAGTTCGCTAAGCCTCATAGCAAAAGTGACAGGAAGCAAGAAAGCAGTCTTCCAAGATAAATATCTGAGGGCAAGAATTCAGAGACTCAAAAAAGCTGTCTTATCAAAAAAGACAGAGACAAATTCAGATACCAAGTCAGAACAAAAGGAAAAGGATGATATTTATTCTACAGCAAGCAATTAGAGGGACACAAAGACCCCATATCAAGTAAGAACAGCCAGGCTGAAACAGTTGCTATGTACCCCTTACCAAGCTGGCATTCAGATCTTTTTCAGGCTAAGAAGTCAAATTAAGCAGAACATGTGGTAAATCCACCTTAAAAGGAACTACAGATCTCACTCTAAACCAAAAGGACAATACTGATTACCTACAAAAAGTTACCATCATAGTAGAAGGGCGTCAAGTGGAGGGAACTACTTAAGATCCTCCTTCAACAAATTATAAGAATGTAACATTTATATTAAGTTTTAATATCTCGTGATTGGGAGGAAGAACTCTTTCAAACTAAAGGTCTTCCCGAAGTGGGAACTGAATCAGAGTATAAGGCTGAGAATGATCAGGGTACCATGCTCTCCTGGTCTAATTGGGAGCCACCACAATTACCAATGTTCGACGGACTTTTTAGCAGAAGGGATACTGCAGGAAGACCATAATTTAGCAAGAAATCCCAGTCTACTGTCACAGCATCTCCAACAAAGCTTGTATAGGGAGCTGTCAAGTTAAAACAAGTTGTAAAAAGATCTATCACAGGGAAACCCTTGTTTTAAATCACCGTCGGAAAAATATCTAGATGAATCTCAAATTACTGATAATATCCTGGAGAAAAAAAAGTCTTTCACATTGTCCTGTCAGACACATTGCTTAGAGACAAAACGCTCCGCCAGTGTCCCAACACCTAATCTCAAATACATTTTGACAGAGGGTAACACCATACATCTAAATGCAGGTTCAGGTGATACATCTACATCGCCAGAATGGAAGGAAGGAATATTATGAGAAATCGTTTCGCAGGTCTGAATTCAAGAAGACTAAAATTTAACTTCCCCTCTTGCAGAGACCACCAAGCATTTAAAGACTTTCAACCCCAGTTGAACCTCCCCTACCCGAAAGGGACACATCTTTTACTAGTGCAATCTGAGGTCCAGACCTATAAAGTTCTCCCCCTTCTACAAATTCTTCAACTACATATACTGCTGAGGACATTCCAAAAGGTGTGGATCAAGGATAATCATGCTCTTCAACTGACCATAATAGTGATACCCCTGCAACCAAAGGCACCACTGCGGTGTCCTCATCCGAAGATGAACCGAGTGTATCAAAAGATGCAAGACGCCATTTCATCCAGCAACCTTAGCACTGACTCAGACTCACACATCCGGAGCTCAACTACCATCATCCAAGCAATGCTCCTGCAGAGGAAACACCCTTATGAGTGCAGTATCCAATATAGCTGCTATATACTGTTGAGAGATTTTGAAATGGAATGGAATGTCCTGCAAACTGTTTTTTCAAAAGCCAGTCAGTCAAATATAGATGATGAGGGGTGTCCTGTTGGTAGAGATAAACTACCAAGACAGCTAGAACCCCTTTTAAACATCAGAAGGGCCACACTCAACTTGAAGGGAAAGATACTGTAAACCTCAGAAAGTTAAAGTGCCTCTGAGAAACTGGAAGGATAAGTTACTTACCTGTAATCCTGGTTCTCTTCCAGGGGTATCCTCATCAAAGTCATAAGCATTAAATATTCCCGCCCATGTGCGGGACACCAGAAAACTATAAAAAAATATATATCAAAACATATATATATATATATATATATATATATATATATATATACAGCTCTATACATATATCATTTTTCCACACATCAATGCAGCCTCTAATAAGACAAAAATGCTAATCAGTGCACTGACAAAACTGTTTTGCAACCATATAATATAGAACATAGACAACAGGAGGAAAGGTATCACTTGAACAGTCTTTAATGAGTAGAATTTAAAAAACTCAATCTGCAAAACAGCAGTCTTTATTAGCCTATAGGCTGCATTGAACAATACTAGCATGGAAAATGAAAGCAATAGTAAACATAACTGGCACCTTGCCTTTAAGGCAACCATGACCCCTAGCTTCCCATCATGCCTCAGGGGTAACAGTTAGGTCAGTTGTTCTTTGCGGAGACCCAAGGTCAGGTCACAAAGATGCGGCTTAAAGAAAAAGATCTAATTTGCCTGGGGAGGTGGGTGGGTTGCTTATGACTTTGATGAGGATACCCCTGGAAGAGCAGCAGTATTACAGGTAAGTAACTTATCCTTCTCTTCCAGGGGATCCTCATCAATAGTCATAAGCACTGAATCGAGTAGCAAGCCCATCCTCCGCCTGCAGGCAAATGAGAAGTGAACCAAGCAAAACTATCATGGCCGATTCAGCATTGAAACAAATTTCTCAAGGAAGCTTGGCCTACTTGAGTGTCTGCTCTGGTATCCGAGTCGAGACAATAGTGCCTCGTAAATGTATCTATTGATTTCCAAGTGGCTGCTTTGCAGATCTCAGCAATTGGTACATTGTTCAGAAACGCTACTGTAGATGCCTTCCCTCTAGTGGAATGAGCCTTGGGAATAGAACTAAGTGGTTTCTGAGCCAACTGACAAGACAGCTTGATACATGACACTATCCATCTGGAGATGGAACGCTTAGAGGCTGGGAAACCTGTTCTGATGGAACCATCATTTACAAACAGTTGATCAGATTTCCTAATAGCTTTAGACTTGTCCAAGTAGAATTTCAAAACCCTTTTCAGGTCTAGAGAATGAAGCGACCTCTCAGCTGGTATAGAGGGATTAAGAATTAAGGTAGGCAGCGAGATGGATTCGTTAACGTGGAAGTCCAAAACCACCTTCGGAAGGAAGGAGGAGTGGGTCCTCAAAACTACTCTGTTGTGGTGGGAAAACATGTACGGTTCCTTAGAACAGAACGCTTGTATTTCGCTCACCCTTCGGGCAGAAGTGATTGCTACCAAAAAAAGGGTCCTTCCATGTAAGGTGTTGGAGGGAGGCTTTGTGAAATGGTACAAAAGAGGGAACCATGATTTTGAACAGAACGAGATTTAGCTCCCAGGGATGTAAAGGAGTTCGGATAGGAGGGTGAACCTTCTTTAACCCTTGCAAGAAATCCTTCACCCCTTGAAATTGAAAGAAAGAAGGTTGAGAGGGAGACCGCCTGTATGCCGTAATGGCTGCCAGGTATACCCTTATGGAAGAGAATTTTAGGCCTGATCTGCCTAAGTGGAGGAGATAGGACAAAATTACCTCCTCTTGCCCCTTGGTAGGCTGAAAACCATTCTGTACACACCACAAATAAAAATGTTTCCATTTAAATGCATAAGAAGGCCTTTTCGCTTCTTTCAAAATGCCCATGCGGTCCTGAGGAAGTCCTAAGTGTCCATACTGGAGGATCTCAGGAGCCATGCTGCCAAGTTCAGCGAGGGAAGGTTGGGGTGATGAATGCTCCCTTTCATCTTGGAAAGCAGGTCCGGTCTGCACGGCAGCCTCTTGTGTGGACATTCTGATAGGTGTAGGAGGTCCGGGTACCACCACTGTCGTGGCCAGTCTGGATGGAGCGATCAGAATCATTCTCGCCTTCGGGATACGAGGAAGGGGGGAAAAGCGTAAACAAAGCCTCCTGACCAGTTGATCAAAAGGGCATTCCCTCTCAACTGTGGTGGGTAGAACCTTAACGCGAAGTCGCAGCATTTTTTGTTTGTCTTGTCCGAGAACAGAACGATGCTTGGATGACCCCACTCTCGAAAAATGCCTTTGACCACTTCATCGTGTAGCACTCAGTCTAGTTGATCGTCGAAGTGACGACTGAGGAAATCTGCTTGAGAGTTTTTCTCTCCTGGTAGATGTATCACTGTGATCGACAGTTTCCTTGCTAGGAGCCAATGCCAGAGCCTTCAGGGACAGAGAACGTGATCGAGTCCCTCCCTGTTTGTTTTGATAGTACATGGTGGTCGTATTGTCCGTCTGGACTAGTATGGAGCTGGTCTGAATAGAGGGTAGAAAAGCCTTGAGGGCTAGGTGCACAGTCCTTAGCTCCAGCATACTGATATGGTACGACTGTTCTTTGGCCGACCACTGGCCTTGAGTCTGGAGGGACCTCATATGCGGTCCCCACCCCTAGAGGAAGGCATCTGTGATTAGCGATTGTGTTGGAGGAGGCTGATGGAAGGGAACTCCCACCTAGAGGTTCTCCCGTCAAATCCACCATGTAATGGATGATGTGGCTGCTCTCGACAGATGGATCTTGTCGTCCCATCGAGCAGTACGTTGATCCCATTTGTCTTCCAAATCCTGCTGTAAAGGACGCATCCTCAGTCTGGCGTTGGGGATGAGAAAGATGCAGGATGCCATCGACCCTAGGAGAGAGGCAACCTGTCGGACAGAAGGAAAGGTAGTGCAAAGGATCTGCTTACACTTCAGAGTGATAAATGATAGTCTCTCCTCCGAAGGAAACACTTTTCCTATTGCGGAGTCTATTGTTGCAACCAGATAGTGTATTATTTGAGGAGGATGTTGAACTGACTTCTTGAAATTGACATGAAGGCCTAACCGTTGGCAAAGGACTAGACATCGTTGGTAGTGGGCCCTCACACACTGGGGAGATGGGCCCTTCAGAAGCCAGTCGTCGAGGTAAGGGTAAACAAACATTCCCTTTCGCCTTAGAGCAGCTACTACTACTGCCATGCATTTGGTGAGCACTCGGAGAGCTGACTTCAACCCGAAGGGTAGAACTCTGAACTGATAGTGCTTGGCTCCCACCAGAAAGCGCAGGAACCTCCGGTGACGTTGGTTGACTGTGACGTGAAAATATGCCTCTTGCAGGTCTATCGAACACATCCAGTCCACTTGCTGGAGATGAGGATATATTTATTCTAGAGCCAACATGTGAAATTTTTCCTTGTTGATGGATTTGTTGAGAGAGTGCAAATCCAGTATAGGTCTGAATTCGTATTTTTGACCTTTCTTTCTCACTAGAAAATACCTTGAGTATACCCCTCAAACCCGTTGGGATATAGAAACTTCTTCGATAGCTGATTTCTGCAGGAGAGTGGATACTTCCTGCTGTAGTACCTGCAGTTGGTAGCACGCGGTCTTTACTGGAATGATCTCCGCAGGTTGATGACGGAAACATAGAAAATACTAATTCTGCAATGTACTTAATACCCATTGATCGTTTGTGTTGCTGCGCCACTTTTCCATGTGGTTGGCTATACTTCCCCCCACTGGAGTAGGAAACGGCGACGGGGGAAGAGATTGCTGAGGTAGCAGATTGACATGAAGCCCCTCTCCCTCTGGGGGTGCAACTTCCCTGATAGTGGGTTCTGGCTTGGTGCTGTTGCCTCTGTCACTGAGGGGTTTAAACACTCGGATGGAAAAGGCAGCGGTCGTATGGCCTGTATCTATACCTGAACTCCTTTTTCTTCTCAAGACCTACCGCTTTCAAGGTGTCTAGCTTCGATTTCATTCTTGACATTTCGTCATCTGTGAGACGAAAAAGGAAGACCCTGAGAAAGGGAGATTTAGGATCCGTTGTTGAGCCTCGGGCTTTAGTGCAGTAAGCCAAAGCCAGGATGAACATCTGGCACAGATCCCATGGGCATAGGAATGAGCAGATAGGGTTGCTCCATCAGCTGCAGCACTAATGATTTGATTAGCCACCAAACCTCCTTCTTGCAACACCTCCTCAAAATCTCTGCCATCCACCTTGGGCAGTTTGTCCTTAAATTTTCTAGAGTCCGACAAAGCCCTATCATAGCGCCCCAATAGAGCTGAGGCGCTGGAAACCTTCAGCATGAAGGCCGAAGTACCACTGACTTTTCTTCCCTAAGAGTCCTGTGCTCTGCTTTCCTTATCAGGAGGCACTGTTGAGGAGGACGCCACTGCGTGTGTCTTTTTAGCCACCGCGATGATCACAGAGTCTGGAGGTGGATCAGCTCGAATGAATAGCGGATCCTCTTCTGAGGGCCTGTATTTTTTCAAGATCCTTGCTGGTGCGGTCTTGATAGTTGCTGGTGTGAGGAAGACGTCCATAACAGGCTGCAGAAGACCCGGTACCAGAGGCAACAAAAGTCTGGCCGCTGATATGTGGTGTAATGTCTCAAAAATAACAGAGGATGAAGTTTGGGGGCTAGGCATATCAATGCTCGAATTTGTATCCCCCCTGGCCAGAACACCTTGGAAGGTATTGAATATGCTACTTACCAGTATGCATCTGTTCTTGGCATGTAGGGCTGCTGACATTCATATCTGTGCATAGATCGCCGCCTAGTGTTGGGTCCGGATGTTTGCACGTTGTTGTCCTGGAAGAGTCTTCGAAGTATCCTTGGATAGGTGACTCCTCCCCTGGACTACAGTGCGCATGGGCATCCTCTCCATCCTCAGATTGTTTTTCGCCATTGTGGCAGTGATGGAGTAGATACAGAAAGTGATGACCATGCTTGCAGTAATTCTGAGAGCTGCAGCTGCGACAGGCGCCGGGGAGGAGGGAGGGCGATATGAATGTCAGCAGCCCTACATGCCAAGAACAGATGCATACTGGTAAGTAGCATATTCAGTTCGAGGCATGTGGGCTGCTGAATTCATATCTGTGCATAGAATACATAGCAGTGCCCTCTATTAGCGGCGGCTACCCGTGCCAGCTGCAGCGGTCTGAAAAAGTGTCTTGAGAACAGCCTGTCCTACAGCTGCCTGCTGTTTTGACTGCACATCTACACAATAGTGTTTTGTAAATGTGTGTGTAGTGGACCATGTGGCTGCTCTGCATATATCATGCAGGGGAATATTTCCTAGGAAGGCCATGGAAGCCCCCAACTTACGTGTTGAGTGGGCTCGTGGTGGAATAGTTAATGTGCGTTTTGCCTTTTGATAACAGATTTGAATACACTTAACTATCCATCTGGCTATCCCTGCTTTGGAGATGGCGTTACCTTTGTGGTGTGGGGCAAAGGCAACGAACAGTTGTTTTGTCTTCCTGAATGGTTTAGTCCTGTCGATGTAGTACATGAGGGCCCTCCGTACATCTAGTGTATGTAGTGCCCTTTCTGCAACAGTTTGTGGGTTTTGGAAGAAAACGGGCAGTTCAATAGTCTGATTCATGTGGAACTGCGATATTACCTTGGGCATGAATTTGGGGTTGGTACGTAGTACGACCCTGTTGGCGTGAACCTGAATAAATGGCTCTTGAACGGTTAGTGCCTGGAGTTCACTAACTCTTCTGAGGGAAGTGATCGCTACTAGGAAGGCCACTTTCCAGGTAAGGAATTGAATCTCGCATGAGTGTAGAGGTTCAAAGGGTGGACCCATCAGGCGTGTGAGGACCAAGTTGAGGTTCCACATTGGAGCCGGTGGGTGACTAGGTGGAATGACTCGTTTGAGCCCTTCCAAGAATGCTTTGATGGCAGGCACTCTGAATAGAGAGAGGTGCTGCCTGGTTTGCAGATAGGCTGATATTGCGGTCAAATGGACACGTATAGAGGTGTACGCCAGATTGCATCGATATAGGTGTAAGAGATAACAGATGATGTTTTGGATGGATGCGTCCAGCGGGTTGATGTCATTATTACCGCAATAAATGACGAACCTTTTCCATTTGGCTGCATAGCAAGCTCTGGTAGTGGGTCTCCTGGCCTCCTTGATGATGTCCATACAGTCAGGTGGCAGGTTGAGATAGCCAAACTCTAGGACTTCAGGAGCCAGATCGCCAGATTCAGCTGTTGCGGATCTGGGTGCTGAACCTCTCCATGGTTCTGCGTCAAATGCGCGGGTTTGATCCGCAGCCTTTGATGCGGCACCACGGAAAGTTCGAGGAAGGTGGTGTACCACGGCTGGCGTGCCCACGTGGGAGCAACTAGGACGAGTGTCAGGGAGTGTTGTCGGAGTTTGCGGGCCACTAGCGGTATCAATGGCGCTGGGGGAAAAGCGTACGCAAATCTGCCGGACCAGTTCATCCATATCGCATTGCCCTGCGACTGCGGATGTGGGAATCTGGCGGCGAAGCTTTGGCATTTTGCGTTTTCGCTTGTCGCGAATAGGTCTATCTCCGGATGACCCCACTGCTGGAAGTACGGTTGGAGTACTGATGGGTGTAACTCCCACTCGTGCATCTGGTGGCTGTGTCTGCTGAGCAGATCCGCCATCTGGTTGTCCTTGCCAGGGAGGTGTTCCGCCATGAGGAACATGTTCCTTTGAATGGCCCACTTCCACATGCTCTGAGCCAGATGAGACAACTGTGGAGAGTGTGTGCCTCCCTGTTTCTGTATGTAGTACATTGCGGTCATGTTGTCCGTCCGGATCAACACGACCTTGTTGCATAGATGTACTTTGAATGCCTTCATGGCTAGGAAGATTGCCATCAATTCCAGAAGGTTGATGTGCAACTTCTTTTGTTGTGTTGTCCATAGTCCTTGCACTGTGTAGTGGAGTACATGAGCTCCCCATCCCTGGAGAGACGCGTCCGCTGTCAGTACTATCTGTGGGACAGGCTCTTGGAACGGTCGGCCCTTGCAAAGGTTTTGTGGATTCCACCAATGCAGAGAGTTGTATGCCCGACCGCTCACCAACACTAGGTCCTTTAACTGTCCTTGAGCCTGATTCCACTGACGTGCTAGGCACTCCTGAAGTGGGCGCATATGTAATCTCGCGTGCGGGACTATGAAGATGCAGGAGGCCATCATGCCTATCAACTGCATAAACACTCGCGCTGGAAGTGAGTGATTGGGTTTGAATTTGGAGATCAGCAGTTGTATGCTGTTGATCCTCACTAAATTTGGCTGAGCTGTGGCCGCCAGAGTGTCTATAGTCGCACCTAGGTACTGTTGTACGTGTGCGGGCTGGAGATGGGACTTTGGATAATTTAGTGAGAATCCCAGACTGTGAAGAAGGTGAATGGTGCGGGACATGTGGCTTGCACATTGCTGGGCTGACTTCGCTTGAACGAGCCAGTCGTCTAGGTAGGGGTAGACGTGTATATGCTGCCTCCGTAGATGTGCTGCCACCGTAGCTAGGCACTTCGTGAAAACCCTGGGCGCTGTTGTCACGCCGAAGGGAAGGACTTTGAACTGATAGTGCTGCCCCTGAACAGTGAACCTGAGGTATTTTTTGTGTGAGGGGTGGATGGGTATGTGAAAGTACGCATCCTTGAGGTCCTGTGTGGCTAGGAAGTCTCCCTGCTTGAGAAGCGGAAGGACTTGCTGTAGAGTGAGCATGTGAAAGTGCTCTGAAAGAATGTACTGGTTCAGGGGTCTCAGGTCTAATATAGGTCTGAGCGACCCGTCCTTTTTTGGAATTAAGAAGTAGAGGGAGTACACTCCCGCACCCTGCTCGTGGATGGGTACGACCTCTATAGCGCCTTTTAGAAGCATACTTTGCACTTCTTGCTGTAAGAGCGTTAAGTGCTCTGAGGACATAGGACGGCTTCTTGGTGGTATTGTGGGTGGAGTGGAGGTTAACTCCAGACAGTAACCGTATTTTACAATATCTTTGACCCACCTGTCCGTGGTGATGGAATTCCACGTGGACAGGAACCTTTGTAGCCTTCCCCCGACAGGTGTTATGTGGTCGGGAGGAAGGGAGAGGGCGTCACTGCTTGTTCTTGGGGGAGGACCTGGTGTTGCCGTAGCCGCGTCCTCTGCCCTTTGTGCTGGAGCCACGATATCCACCTCGGGTGTTTTTATCATAGGTGGTCTGTGTATTGCCTTTGTTATATGTTTGTTGTGACCCCTGTCCTCTACCTGCTCCCTTGTTTCCGGGGCGACGAAAGGAGCCGCTCCGAAAGGACTGAGTTTGTAGGGCGCCCATGGACTTTGCAGTGTCCGTATCCTTTTTTATCTTTTCGAGGGTGGTGTCAACCTCTGGCCCGAATAAATAGTCGGGGTTGACGGGCTGGTTCAGTATATTGTTTTGTACCTCAGGCTTGAATCCTGAGATCCGTAGCCAGGCATGTCGTCGCAACATGACGCTTGTGTTTATGGCTCTGGCAGCCGTGTCTGCAGCATCTAGTGCGCATTTGATGGATGCGTTCGTTAGTAGCTGTCCTTCTCTGATGAGCATTTCTGCGCCTTCCTTGAACTGGTCAGGGAGATGTTGGAATATTTGCTCCAGTGTGTCATAGTGCGCTCTATCATAGCGAGCAAGGAGCGCTTGAGTGTTGGCTATGCGCCATATGTTGGCAGCTTGGGCG
This sequence comes from Triturus cristatus, assembly GCF_964204655.1. Taxonomy (NCBI): domain Eukaryota; kingdom Metazoa; phylum Chordata; class Amphibia; order Caudata; family Salamandridae; genus Triturus; species Triturus cristatus. The sequence goes on along the minus strand of NC_140585.1, from coordinate 1,237,347,273 downwards.
GCAACTCGCTTGCCAGAGGTTTCTAACACCTTGGACTCTTTGTCCGGGGGAGGAGCGTCACCTGTTGTTTGCGAGTGTGCCCTCTTGCGTGCATTCGCTACGACGATGGAGTCGAGTGGTAATTGTCCTCTGATGTAAGTAGGATCCCCAGGTGCTGATCTGTATTTCTTATCAATCCTGGGGTTTATCACTCGTGCCCTGGTGGGTTCTTTGAAAATGTCCTTGGCTGGTTTGAGGACCCCCTTCAACATTGGCAGAGTCTTTACATGTCTTTCTGAGGATGCAAAGGTGTCCATTAGAAAGTCATCTTCGATGGTATCAGAGTGAAGCTGTACCCCATGGTTATTTGCAGCACGTTCGATAAGAGCGTTGAACGCCGCAGTATCCTCCGTAGGAGATGTCTTTGCCCCATAGAGTTGTTGATCCTGTGCATCGAGAGGTGCACTGGGGTCTGCAGGGTCGCCCCAAGTTTGATCAGGGTCCTGCTGGTCATCAGGGTCCGTGTCTACATGGTAGGGGACTTGGTCATCCATGTAGTCCTCCAATGCATCTGTATCGGAGCGTGTGGGGGAGAACCGGTGTGGATCCTGGTAGGATGAATGGAAGGGTTCATAAAGGAGAGGTTCCGATTCTGCAGGCAACTTCCTTTTTAGTGGGATCCTGAAAGGGTCCAATGGCGGCTCCGAAGTTATCCTTCGGTCGTGGAGAATCATCCTGCCAGTGTCGGCGTCGATGATACGTGCCGGAGACGTCTCAGCAGGTGTGACCGTAGGTTGGGTGACCCGTGTCCTGAGTTGGAACATTTTTGGGATTGTCGACGGAGGCAAGCCGAAGGTAATGTTGGTCGGCACCGAAGAGGCTGCTGGAGCTCCGATCGAACCGGAACCCGACGTGTCCTGGAGGACAGTTGTGGTTTTGCTGCCTTGCGTCGCACCAGGTCGTACTTGGGGCGCCTTCGAGGCTTTGGCACCGGCCAGGCTCGTAGAGGCGGCCGTAGATTTTTTCGGCGCCGGCGGTTCATCGAGTCGAGGTGCAGAGATCACCGTCGAAGTCTTCGATACCTGAGGCTTAGGTGTCGTCGAGGGAGCGATGCGAGACACAGCAGGCGGTACGGCCCTTGGTGTCGTTGGTGCCGGTAGCCGAGCAGGTTTGTCGGTGCCGATGGCTTTTTTCCGTTTGTCGACTCCAACGTCGCCCGCTTCAAGTTCGGCACCGAAGTCCCTCTTGGTGCGGTCGGTGCCGACGCGGTGCGCTGGCGTCGAAGGCCTCGATCCGACCAGCGCCACTTTCAGTTTCGGTTTCGGTGGAACCGGAGCAGCTTTCGGTTTCGGTTTTGTGGTAGGGAAACCAGCCTGTTTATGTAGTAATGGCTGCCGCTGAACGTCCGAGGCCGGGCCCGAGGGCGGGGACGAAGAACTGCGGGATGGGTCTCGGGTAATGCCCGAAGGCGATCCCTCGACCGGAGCCATAGGCTGTGGCACTGGTGTTTGAACGGTTTGAACAGGTAGGCCTTGTTCATCATTGGAGCTACTTTCTTCGGCCCCTAAGGCCTCCTCGTCGTCTCCTACCTCGGTGTCGTCTTCACCTCTGTGGAAGAGTGACTCGTCTACCTCGTCCGATCCGGGTTCGTGTTCGGAAACGGGACTGGAGGGCAAGACTTCCAATTCCTCGACGTCTTCGGCCTCGTCGAAGATGTCTGTTGGGGCCGGTGCCGCGTGCTGCGCCTCAAGTCTCGCCGCTCGTCGATTCCGCGGAACCGGGCACAGGCCATGCATGTCGATTCGTCGTGGTCCGGCGAAAGGCCTTTGTTGCACACCGGATGGACGTCGATGTGTGGGTACTTCGCATTGCATACCGGACACCTTTTGAATGGCGTCCTCGATTCCATCGTCGAAGTAGTCGATGGACAGGTAAATGCGAAAAAAGTCGGTGCTGAAAGTTAGTAAACGAACAGGATTGTATCGAAACCCGATCGATAAACAGTACCGACGCAAACTAAAGGCCTTTTGGCCTCGAAAAAATATTTTCCTAACTTGAGCTAAGATAGCACATCCGAACCCAATGGCGGAAAAAAACAATCTGAGGATGGAGAGGATGCCCATGCGCACTGTAGTCCAGGGGAGGAGTCACCTATCCAAGGATACTTCGAAGACTCTTCCAGGACAACAACGTGCAAACATCCGGACCCAACACTAGGCGGCGATCTATGCACAGATATGAATTCAGCAGCCCACATGCCTCGAACTGACATCATCCACTGGAGAGACCCTTGAAGGTGGACTATCTGTTAGGGTCGGAGAATAGTCTCTTTTCGAAGACTGAGTCGAAGAAGGCGAACGTGCCGATGATCTGCGTCTTCTCCGATGCCACCGAGATGTAGACCTCCTTTTTGAGGAAGTTGTCACTGTACGAGCCTGATCTCAACCCCTTGAGGGAGTGGTAGGCGGGAGATCTACTGCCTGAACCAGACGAGCCAGTGGTGACCTGTGCAGGGGACTGGAGTAGTCCTGTGGTTCCCGTACCTGCCCCGTTGTGGATTTCTGCCAGTGATGCAGTGGTAACATCCACCTAGGAGAGAGATGTACAGAGGGTGATTTTAGCCTCCTTGTCTCCTGTTGAGTAGGGGCCTCTGTCTCCTGTGGACAGGGACATTCAGGAGATGACGCTGAGCTGCTCGACGTCGACAGGATAATCTCAAGTGACCTCGAGGTTGATGACGCCGTGCGTCTTGACCTTGATCGGTCAGAATAATGTGTCGACTTCGACTGGAGCGAGTGTCTCTACGTCGAGCGTGGAGTCGGTGTCTCTTGGGTCACCAAAGGCGATTGAACTCTTGACGTCGGGAGAGAAGGAACTGACAGAGAGTGGTGCACCGGCTGTGTTATAGCCTTCGACGTCAATCTCAATGGCGTATGCCTGGTCGTCGATCGAACACATGCCGACGGAGACTGATGTCTTGACGTCAGGCGATGCGTTGCCGAAGGCGAACGTCTACTGGAAGTTGACCGACGTCGCCCGGCGTGTACATGGGCCTCGATGTCGATCGTTGCTTGGCTGATGTCAACGGAGGGGAGTGCCTCGACGTCTAGCGCCTATGTGAAGACACCGACGGAGTCCTGTGCTTCAACGTCGAGCGTCTATGTGAGGACGCCAACGGAGTCCTGTGCTTCGATATCGACCGTCTATGTGGAGACATCGATGTAGTCATGTGCCTCGATGTCGTAAGTCTCTGTGATGCCGCTGATGGAGTCCTGTGCTTTTACGTCAAACGTTGGGGCTACGCCGATGGAGACTGATTCCTCGACGTTGAACACCGCCGAGTTGACGTCAACAGAAATGGAGGTCTGTTCTTCGACGACATGAGGTGTATCGATACCGTCAACGGTGGCAGTCTCGACGGCAAAGGTCCTCGTTTCCTCGCCGCTGGATGTCTATTCGATGCCGATCCCGATGGGGAACAGATCGAGACCTTCTTAACCTCGATCTGGATCTCTTCTTCTTCTGCCTCACAGGAGATCTCCCTCTGGAAGTGGATTTCTGGTTCTCTGAGCGGCCATAGAGACAACTTTTCTCCCTCTCCTTAAGACTACGCCTAGACAGATTTTTGCAGTGTTGGCAAGCGTGAGAGGAGTGAGACCCAGGTAGGCAGAGTATACACACTAAGTGTATGTCAGTCTTGGCCTTCTTCTTGCCACAGGAGGGACAAGGGTCAAAAAGAGAAGGTATTTTGTGACAGAAAAAAACTAAGTTTCTGTCAGACAAGTTAGTACCTCACTCTACAAGGTAAAAAAATGTTGAGTGAAAGGTAAAAAATCACTAATAAAAGTGAAAATGATTGATAAAGTCAAAATTTGTCAGAACTGAAAACACCAGGGTCCTGACTGAAGGACCCGGAAAGAACAACTGACCTAACTGTCACCCCTGAGGCATGAAGGAAAGATGGGGGTCACGGCTGCCTTAAAGGTACGCTGACAGCTTGTATGTGTACTATTGCTTTCATTTTCTATGCTAGTGTTGTTCAATGCAGCCTACAGGCTAATAATGATTGCTGTTTGGCAGATGGGAGTTTTTTTTAAATTCTACTCATTAAAGAAAGTTCAAGTGATACTTTTCCTCCTGTTGCCTATGTTCTATATTATATGGTGGCAAGAACAGTTTTGTTAGTGCATTGATTAGCCTATTTGTCTTATTGGAGGCTGCATTGATGTGTGGAAAAATGATATATGTATATATATATATAGAGCTGTATATATATGTTTTCAAATATAATTTGTTATCGTTTTCCAGGGTACCTGCCCTTGGGCGGGAATATTCAGTGCTTATGACTATTGATGAGGATCCCCTGGAAGAGAATATGGAAGGCAAATGCTACTTACCAGTATGCATCTGTTCTTGGCATGTAGAGCTGCAGATCTACACACTGTGCATAGATCGCCATCTGGTGTTGGGCCCGGATGTTTGCAGTTGTTTTTCCTCTTGGAAAGTCTATGGAAGTCACGAGGTATGTGACTCCTCCTTTGGATCGTATTGCGCATGGGCTTCGGCTCCATCCTCAGATTGTTTTCCGCCAGCAGGGAAATGATGGAGCGTAGTAATAAGCAGTGAAGATGCTCATGTGTGTTGTATCTAAATAAAATAAACTGGAACAGATAAAGGTAGCCGGGGAGGCGGGTGGGCGTGTGTAGATCTGCAGCTTTACATGCCAGGAACAGATGCATACTGGTAAGTAGCATTTGCCGTTCGAGGCATATGAGCTGCAGATTACACACTGTGCATAGATTATATAGCAGTACTCGCTCCTAGCGACGACCACCAGTATCTGTTGCAGTGGTTTGAAACAATGTTTTGAGTACAGCCTGGCCCACACTAGCTTGTTGCTTAGTTTGCACATCTACACAATAGTGTTTAGTTAAAGTGTGCGGTGTAGACCATGTAGCTGCTTTGCAGATATCATCTAAGGGGATGTTCCCTAAAAATGCCATGGAAGCCCCTATCTTACGTGTAGAGTGGGCTTTAGGGGGAACAGATAGCGTTCATTTTGCTTTGTGGTAGCAAATCTGTATGCATTTAACAATCCACCTAGCTATTCCAGATTTAGAGATGGGGTTGCCTTTGTGTGGTGGTGAGAAAGACACAAACAGCTGTTTGGTCTTGCGAAGGGGTTGTGTTCTCTCGATGTAGTAGAGTAAGGCTCGTTTGACATCTAGTGTGTGGAGAGCTCTTTCTGCAATGGTCTGTGGCTGCAAAACGAATACGGGCAGTTCCACAGATTGGTTTAGGTGAAAGGGAGAAATGACTTTAGGGAGGAATTTTGGATTAGTGCGGAGAACAACCTTGTTATGGTGCATTTGCAGAAAGGGTTCGTGAATGGTGAGTGCTTGTATTTCACTGACCCTTCTGAGGGACGTAATGGCTACAAGAAAGGCAGTTTTCCATGTTAGGAATTGAAGTTCACATTTGTGTAGAGGTTCAAAGGGAGGCCCCATTAGTCTTGTGAGAACGATGTTTAGGTTCCACACAGGTGAGGGTGGCACTCTGGGGGGAATTATTCTTTTGAGGCCTTCCATGAAGGCTTTTATGGCAGGTACTCTAAAGAGTGATAGAGGTTGCCTGTTTTGTAGATAAGCTGCTATGGCCGCAAGGTGCAGTCTAATAGACGTGTAGGCTAGGTTGCAACTTTGTAGGTGTAGTAAATAGCCTATGATGTGTTGAATGGACACATCTAGGGGATTGAAGTTATTGTTGTGACAACAGATCACAAAACCTTTCCACTTGGCTGCGTAGCAAGCTCTAGTGGTAGGCCGTCTAGCTTCTCTAATGACGTTCATACAGTCAGGGGGAAGATTAAGATAACCGAATTCTAGGATTTCAGGAGCCAAATCGCAAGGTTGAGCTGAGCTGGGTCCGGGTGCCTGATCTCTCCATGGTTCTGGGTTAAGAGGCGTGGAGAGAGGTGTAACTTTTAATGCGGTACTACAGATAGTTCCAGCAGTGTGGTGTACCACGGTTGTCTGGCCCAAGTTGGAGCTACTAGGATGAGAGTGAGGGAGTGTTGCTGTAGTTTGCGCACCACTAGTGGAATGAGTGGGAGAGGCGGAAAGGCGTACGCAAATCTGCCTGACCAGTTCATCCATATCGCATTGCCTTTCGACAATGGGTGTGGATACCTGGCGGCGAAGTTTGGGCATTTAGCGTTTTCGTGGGTGGCGAAGAGGTCTATCTGTGGTTGCCCCCACATTTGAAAGTAGGGGTGAAGAACTTGTGGATGGAGTTCCCACTCGTGGATCTGTTGTGTTTGTCTGCTCAGCAGATCGGCCATAGTGTTTTGGACTCCTGGGACATGTTGGGCCAGGAGAAAGATGTTTTGGGGTATGGCCCATCTCCATATGCTCTGTGCTAGCTGAGAGAGCTGCAGAGAGTGCGTGCCGCCTTGTTTCTGAATATAGTACATGGCTGTCATGTTGTCCGTGCAGACTAGGACGGCCTTGCCTGAGACATGTGTTTGAAAAGCCTTTAGGGCTAAGAATACGGCTAGTAACTCCAGATGGTTGATGTAGAGTAACTTTTGTTGTGGTGTCCACCTGCCCTGCATGGTGTGATGTGGTAGGTGAGCTCCCCAGCCGGAGAGCGATGCGTCCGCTGTCAGTACTATCTGAGGAATCGGGTCCAGGAATGGTCGCCCTTAGGAAAGGTTTTTGGTGGTCCACCACTGCAGAGAGCGATGGGCACGACCATCTACCAACACCAGATCTGTCAATTGACCCTGGGCCTGGTTCCATTGGCGTGCTAAGCACTCGTGGAGAGGGTGCATCTGGAGTCTTGCGTGAGGTACTATGAGTATGCAAGAGGCCATCATTCCTATAAGTTGCATGAACACTCGAGCTGGAAGAGTGTGTTCCGGTTGAAATTTGGCGCGTAGAGCCTGAATGCTTGCTATCCTGGCAGGACTGGGATAGGCTAGCGCTTTTGAGGTGTCTATGGTGGCACTGAGGTATTGTTTTACGTGGGACGGTTGCAGATGGGACTTTGCATGGTTTACTGTGAAGCCCAGTTCGTGAATTAGTTGGATAGTGGCGTGAGTGGGTTGTATGAGCTGGCTTTTATGAGCCAGTCGTCTAGGTATGGGAAGACGTGGATGTGTTGTCTTCGCAGGTGTGCTGCCACTACCGCTAGGCACTTGGTAAACACCCGTGGTGCTGTGGTGACTCCGAATGGGAGCACTTTGAATTGATAGTGTTAACCGCCCACTACAAATCTGAGAAATTTCCTGTGAGCCTTGTGAACAGGAATATGGAAGTAGGCGTCCTTGAGGTCTAGGGTGGCAAGGAAGTCGTTTTGGGAGAGCAGGGGAAGTACCTGCTGGAGTGTGACTATGTGGAAATGGTCTGAGTGTATATAGTGATTTAGGGGTCTGAGGTCCAGGATGGGCTTTAGAGTGTCGTCCCTTTTTGGTATGAAAAAATATAGGGAGTAAACTCCCATATTTTGTTGGTGGGCAGGAAGGATTAGTTACTTACCTGTAATCCTAGTTCTCTTCCAGGGGTATCCTCATCAAAGTCATAAGCACTAGAATATTCCCGCCCATGCGCGGGACCCCGGAAACACAATCATATATGTGACAAACATATATGTATCTCCACATATATATATATATATATATATATATATACATATATATATATTCACTGAAAAAACCATAGGTTTCACACATGTTTTAGTTAGCAGGACATTTCACTCGTGAAAAACCAATGAAATTCCCCCGTTATAGTTAGTGCAGGCAACTATAACTCACGCGACCGCAATCCTCTGCTGATGACGTCAAATATTACATCACTGTATTTAGACACTTATTTACCCATGTGTTCTTCCATTAATTTTTAGCTATACATATATTACAAATATTTTTTTTTCAGAAAGACACATATGTCATCAGTGATGTAATATTTGACGTCATCAGCAGAGGATTGCGGTCACGTGAGTTATAGTTGCCTGCACTAACTATAACGGGGGAATTTCATTGGTTTTTCACGAGTGAAATGTCCTGCTAACTATAACATGTGTGAAACCTATGGTTTTTTCAGTGAATTTGCAAGGTTTTTTAAATGCTAATTCCTAACTATAACGTGTGTGAAACCTATGGTTTTTTCAGTGAATTTGTATGGTTTTTTAAATGCAAAATTTTTTTTGAGATTTTTGGTAAAAAATAATATCCAACCTATGTATAAAATAATATATGTACTATATCCTGCATTATGGAATGGTTAATTTTTAAAAAATGAATGTTTACATACAGTTGTACATCACAGTTATTATCTTCTACAACTCTTGAAACTTGTATTTTTTTTTTTATGCATTTTTTGCCGTGCGCGTACGGTAAGCTGATGCTACGCGCTCCGTACGTCATAAGTACGGTGCGCTTACGTGATACGATGCGCGTACGGTAAGCTGACGCTACGCGCTCCGTACGTCATAAGTACGGTGCGCTTACGTGATACGTACGTGACGTACGCGTACACGCATGCGCGTTGCGCGGAACCAACGTCGCGGGTGCGTGTAATGCGCATGCGCGAGTGCGTCCTACGTACGCGCTCCGTAAGCGCTCCGTAAGCGCATATTTACGTCACGTTTGCGCATGCGTACTTGTTTACGAGCGCGTACCGTAAGCTTACGGAGCGCGCACGGTAGGTCATGTGATCCACAAAGAACACTTTTCATTGGTTGAAACTACTTTCAGTTCCAGAAACTTCCCACACCACACCCATTCCCCTCATTACTGCTTGAGATCCCCTAGGAGAAGGAGCTGAATTGACATTGAGATACAATGGCAGAGCAGCAGTCCTCTTCTGAGAGTGAGCCTGGCAGCACCATCATCAGACAGAGAAGGAGGAAACAAAAGGATTCTTTTGTGTGGGAGTATTTTACTTTTCCAGAGGGGCAGAAAAAGGTCAATGCTCCATTGGTCACTTGCAGACTTTGTGACCGTGTTTTATCTAGAGGAGATCCAAGGAAGAAGTATTCCTTTGGAAATCACTCTATGATGAGACACCTTAGGGATAAACATCCCAGGACCTTTGCTCGACATACTGAAGAAAACTCTTCAGTAAGTCACCGGAGCCCAACCTCAGAAGCTCAGCCGAGTACATCATCGGCAGCTCAGCTGAGCCCTTCCTCTGAGGTGGGAGCATCACCTTCTTCAGCTCCTCTGGACATTAACCCTCGATTTCGGAGGGTTTCAATGAGGTGTACAACGTGTTGTGGTCTTATTGTTTTTGGGGAGACCAGTGTTTCCCTTATTAACAATAAGATAGACCAGCACGTTTGTAGACGTTTATAATATTCCCATTCTTTCTTTCCTCTATCCCTGTATTAACACAACGGCTCTTTTAAGAGCCAACCTTACCTCACAATTTTTTTTATATTTTTTTAAGCTTTCCTTTTTGAAAAAAAATTGTTGCCGTGCGCGTACGGTACGCGTAATCGCGGAATAGTTACGCGAAGTTCGCGGAAATTTTCTCACGGAATTTTTCCGTTTACGCCGTGCGCGTACGCTACGCACATTCCGCGATTTTTCAAAAAAAAATTAAAATTAATTTTTGCCCTTGGGGGTCCTTCTGGGACCCCCTGACAAAGGCTAGGGGGTCAGGAACTGTCCACCCTGCCCCCTTTTCACGTTCTCCACCTTTGTTTTTCACCCCCTCAGACAGCGAGAGACAAAATGGCGGCCGACACTTCCTGGTTTCGACCGATTCGAATGTTTACTAAGATCTAACAACCAATCAGAATCGCACTCGTGCACGGCGGCGTGCGCTTACGGTACGCGCTCGGAGCGCGCCTATAGATATATATATTGATTTAAATGCTATTTTCTCAGGAAATACTGAACAGATTTACACGAGACCTTCAAAAGGCACATCCCTGACCTGAGTAATTCTGTTCAGCCGTTCGGGCTGTAGCTCGGACTAAAGGTCCTATGGAAAAATGCATGGGGAAAACGCGTTTTGGGACCCCCCCTTTTTCTCAGCCCCCGCTTGACGAATCCCCCCGAGACTTTCAGGGAAGGAGCGGAGCGCCCCACCTATTTTGAGAATTTCGCGAGGATTCGTCAATCGGCGCCAAAGTTATTCCAAATAGAATGTTGCGGATTTCCTATGGAAACACGGTCCTAACTATAACTATCTACTGGCGACCGCCAGTAGATTATATATATATATATATATATATATATATATATATATATATATATATATATATATATATATATATATATATATATAAAATAAAAAAAGCAAATGCAGCCTTTCATAACCAGAGCTGATTGATGCTGTAAGGACTCCCCTGTATATTATAAACAATATAGTAAAAAACAGGGAAAAACAACAGCAAAGCATGTTTGAAAACTGTTTTAATGCTTAGCATTTAGCACAATCTCTCAGATAGGACTGAAAGCATTGACAGCTCACAGACTGCATTGCAGAAAAACTACAGCCTAGAAAGGCTGGAAAGCTAACTCATAGCAACATAGAAATAAACTGGCACGTGCCTTTAAGGCAGCCATGACCCCTAGTTTCCCATCATGCCTCAGGGGTGACAGTTAGGTCAGTTGTTCTTTGCGGTGACACCAAGCCATGACCCAAAGAGTTGGCAATTCCTTAAAAATAAGGTTCCTTTGCCCGGGGAGGCGGGAGGGTTGCTTATGACTTTGATGAGGATACCCCTGGAAGAGAACTAGGATTACAGGTAAGTAACTAATCCTTCTCTTCCAGGGGATCCTCATCAATAGTCATAAGCACTAGAATAGAATAGCGAGCCTCACCTCTTCCACTGCGGGCAAAGGAGAAAAACCAATTAACAATCAAGCGCAGATAATTAAACTTGAAAACCCAGATATTGTATTATCTGAACAGATTCCTCAAGGAGGGTTGGCCTACTTGAGCATCCACCCTGGAATCGGATTCAAGACAATAATGCCTTGTGAAAGTGTGTACCGATCTCCAGGTTCCTGCCTTGCAAATCTCTGCCACCGGAACGTCATGCTAGAAAGCTATTGTAGCTGCTTTCCCCCTAGTGGAGTGTGCTTTAGGTGACAACAATAGGGGTTTATTTGCCAGCTGGTGGGCCAATTTTATACAGGATACTATCCATCTCGAAATGGACCTTTTGGAAGCTGGGAAATCTGTCCTCATGGAACCATAATTTAAAAACAATTGCTCTGATTTTCTTATGCCCTTCGTTCCCTCCAAATAGAACTTGAGTACTCTCTTAAGGTCTAAGGAGTGGAGTGACCTCTCCGCAGGAGTAGCGGGATTGGGAAAATAGGACGGTAGTGAAATCGACTGATTAACATGAAAATCAGAGACAACCTTTGGCAAAAAAGCAGGGTGAGTTCTTAACACTACTCTTTTGTGGTGAAAGATAGTATATGGCTCTTTGGAAGAAAGCGCTTGGATTTCACTTACTCTGTGCGCTGATGTTATCGCGACTAAGAAAGCGGTCTTCCATGTCAAATGCTGCAACGTGGCTTTATGGCTGGGTTCAAAAGGAGGACCCATCAATCTAGAGAGGACTAGATTCAACTCCCAAGGAGGAGAAGGAGGCCGAACAGGGGGATACACTTTCTTCAACCCCTGTAGGAAATCCTTGACCACCCGTAGTTGAAAAAAGGAAGGCTGGTTCGGAGACCTTCTATAGGCCGTAATGGCCGCTAAGTGTACCCTGATCGAGGAATACTTTAAACCTGATTTGGCCAAGTACAGTAGGTAAGGAAGAATTACCTCCTCCTGCCCTGTGGTCGGATCAAAATGATTACGAGCACACCATAAGTAGAATCCTTTCCACTTAAAGGAGTATGACACCCTTGTGGAAGGTCTCTTTGCCTCCTTTAGTATATGCATACAGTCCTGCGGCAAATTTAAATGTCCATATTGCAGGACCTCAGGTGCCATGCTGCCAAGTTCAGTGAGGGAAGGTTGGGATGTAGAATCTTCCCGTCCATCTTGGTCAGTAGGTCCGATCTGTAAGGAAGCCTCCTGTGGGGGTATACTGACAGCTGTAAGAGATCCAGCTACCACCACTGAAGAGGCCAGTCTGGGGCTATCAGGATCATTGACATGTTGGATCGGATGAGCTTGGATACCACCTTCGGGATCAGAGACAGGGGAGGAAAGGCGTATGCAAATATTCCGGACCAATCCATTAAAAAAGCATTCCCCCTCGTCCCTGGACGGTGGAACCTGGATGCAAAGGCGTGGCATTTTTTGTTTTGATCGTCTGCAAACAAATATATGGAAGGTTGCCCCCACTGATGGAAAATTTCTGCCACTACCTCGTCGTTTAGCACCCAGTCTGGCTGATCTTCGAAGTGCCGACTGAGTGCGTCCAGTCGCACGTTTCGCTGTCCTGGAAGGTGCACCGCTGTGATGGAGAGGCCTCGGGCTAGAAACCAGTGCCATATCGTTTGAGCTTCCAGGGAGAGCGGGCGAGAGCGCGTACCACCCTATCGGTTGAGGTAATACATGGTGGTCGTGTTGTCTGTTTGGATCAGGATCGAGTTGGACGTGATCGAGGGCTGAAAAGCTTTCAGAGCTAGATGGACTGCTCGCAGCTCCAACATGTTTATGTGGTAGGATTGCTCCTTGATGGACCACCGTCCCTGCATCTGTAGGCAATCCATGTGCGCTCCCCACCCTTGTAGAGATGCATCCGTTACCAAGGACTGGATCGAAATAGCTTGATGGATGGGGACTCCCACTAAGAGGTTCTTTGGTTGAGTCCACCATAGAATGGACGACTTTGATGCTTGTGAAAGCACAATTCGGTCTTCCCAGTGACCCGATGCTTGGTCCCACTTGTCCTCTAGGTCCTGTTGCAAAGGTCTCAGTCTCAGCCTGGCGTTGGGAATGAGAAATATGCAAGAAGCCATCGATCCCAGCTGAGACGACACTTGCCGGACTGTTGGACGAGTTGTCTGGAGAAGAGTTTTGCACTTCTGTTGAATTGATGAAAGTCTCTGTTCCGAAGGAAACGCTCTTGCTAGGTTTGCATCTAGAGTGGAGCCCAGATAATGGATCACCTGAGTAGGCCGGTGAACCAATTTCTCCATATTCACGTGCAGACCTAGCCTGCGGAGTAGAGATAGACACACTTGGAAGTCGCTCTTTACTTGCTGAGGGGATGGCCCTTTCAGGAGCCAATCGTCCAAGTACGGCTATACGAACAGACCTCTTCTGTGTAGAGCCGCCGCTACCACCGCCATGCACTTGGTAAAGACTCGTGGGGCAGATTTTTGTCCGAAGGGCAACACCCTGAACTGGTAGTGATTGCTGCCAACCACGAATCGCAGATATTTGCGATGACGGGGAATTATAGGAATGTGGAAATATGTATCCTGGAGATCCACTGAACACATCCAATCTCCTGCTTGCAGATGTGGACATATCTGATGAAGCGCCAGCATGCGAAATTTCTCTTTCAAGATGACTTTGTTCAGCGATCGAAGGTCCAGGATAGGTCTGAATTTGTGCTCCTGATCTCTTTTTGGTACAAGAAAATACCTGGAGTACACTCCCTTTCCCCGCTGAGAGGGAGGAACCTTCTCTATGGCCTTTTTTTGCAGAAGGGTCACCACTTCTCGTCGTAGTAACTTTAGCTGGTAAGGACGAGATCTTTTTGGAGGGATGTCCTTTGGAGACACACGGAAACGTAGTGCGTATCCATTGCGCAGTATATTGAGCACCCAACGATCTTTTGTTATGTTGCACCACTCTTTCAGATGATGTGAAACACTTCCTTCCACTGGAGTGGGCAACGGCGCCAGAGGAAGCTCTTACTCATTGCTTCCCTGCTGATCTAGCTGTGGAAGAGGACTGCTGCTGATTACCTCCTCTACCTCTGTTTGACTTTCGGCTTTGGAACTGTGATCTTCCTCGATTTTTGTTTTGGGACCACTGAGGGGTTTGAACCCTCTGTTGGCAGCCCTTGCGCTGGTTAGGTTTGTATCTCCGCCTGAATTCTTTTTTCTTCTCTAATCCTACCGCCTTCAAAGTGTCTAATTCGGCTTTCATCCTAGCCATCTCCTCATCTGTATGGGTGCCAAACAATGAGGAGCCAGAAAAAGGCAGGTTAAGGATCCTCTGTTGAGCATCTGGTTTGAGAGCTGTAAGCCTTAACCAGGCAGACCTCCTGGCGCAAATGCCATGCGCATAAGAATGCGCCGATAGTGTAGCACCATCCGCTGCCGTGCTAATCCTTTGGTTAGCTACCAGGGATCCTTCTGTAATGACCTCCTCAAAGTCCTTTTGATCCTCCTTTGGTAGCTTCTCCTTGAAACGATCCAAGGAGTCCCATAAGGCCCTGTCGTAGCGTCCTAATAAGGCTGCTGCGCTGGAGACTTTTAGTGATGATGCTGCAGACCCACAAACCTTCCGTCCCCAAGAGTCCTGGGACTTACTCTCTTTGTCCGGGGAGACCAACTAATGTGTAGAGACTGCGTGCGTTTTTCGTGCCGCTGCTATGATAACTGAATCTGCAGGCGGATCTGTTTTAAAAAAAAAACGGGTCTGTATCAGCCAGCTTGTATTTTTTCTATATTCTGGCAGGCGCAGCCTTAATAGCAGAGGGGGTTAGGAAAATGTCCATCACTGGTTCCAGAAGCCCAGGAACAAGAGGCAGCAACGGACGAGATGCATATCTTTGGTGCAGCGTCTCAAAGATTACCGTTGTTGCGACCTGAGGAGTGGACATCTCAATGTTCAGTTTCTGAGCCCCTCTTTGTAGCACATCATGATACGTGTTAATATCATCTATCGGAGACACTCTCGACTGTGGGCTGTCCGATAGGGTAGGTGAATAGTCTCTTTTAGAGGAGCGGGTGGACGAAGATGACCAAGTAGGAGACCTCCTTCTTTGGTGATGGGAAGTAGAAGGCCTGCATTCTCGCGATCTTCCTGCACGGCGCTGATGTGCTGGTGAAGGCGATCTATCCACCTCTTGTACTAAACTTTGTTGAGGAAATCTGTGGATCTGGCTAGTATATACTTCCTCCCTTCTTGATGCTCCCACCGGATCCTTACTCCAGTGATGGATTGGTAAAAGCCATCTTGGAGATAGGTGAACAGAAGAGAAAGCCCTCCTGTGATGTGTCAGAGATCTTTGTCGTGACCTCCACGAATGACGCTCCGGGGACGCAGATGGTGAATGCGTTGAAGGACGTCTCGAGGAATGAGAGGATGAGTGCCGTGATGCTGACTCAGTCACCAAAACCACTGAACCCTCTCCAGATCTCACTGATGTGGGTCTCGACGTCGAGCGTATAACCTGCTCTGACGCAGCCCTTCTCGACGTCGATCTAGATCTTCTTCTAGCTGTCGAAATTCAACCAGGTGTTGGGATCGACGTCAACTCTGTGTGTTTCGTCAGCGAATGTCTCGACGTTGAATGTCTCGTCGACGACGCCAGGGTACTTCTGCGCCTCGACGTCGAGCGTCACTGGATCGCCGACGCCGAAGGACTTCTTCGCCTCGACGACGATCGTCGGTGGGATGGCGACGGCGGAGGGCTTCTGGTCCTCGACGCCGATCGTCGGATTGACGACGACGGAGGGTTGCCAGCTTTCGACGCTGAACGTCGAGACACCGCCGGCGGAGGGCTGCTGATCCTCAACGCCGATCGTTGCCTGGTTGACGATGGCGGAGGACTTCTGCTCTTCGACGCCGATCATCTCCGAGTTGACGTCGGCAGTGGACTTGAACTCCTCGACGCCAATCGCCGCCGGGTTGACGACGGCGGAGGCTCACGAGTCTTCGACGTCGACGTACCTGTATGGCTGCGTTCTGTCGACGGCGAGCCCACCGTCGAAGGTCTTTTCTTGGACATATGTCCCACCAGTGGTTGTTTTCTCAGCGCCGATCCCGACGCTGATGGATTCCTGCTTCTAGAAGAGGATCTGGGCCTCTTAGAGCCCTTTCTCACCGGAGAACTGCCTCTGGAAGCCTTTTCTGCCAGCCCATAAAGACGTATACGCTCCCTGTCTTTTAAAGTTGTTTTTGAGAGAGACTGGCAATGAGGACAAGTCTTGGGAACATGATCTTTAGGCAGACAGAGAATACAGACTGCATGAGAGTCTGACCTGGCCTTCTTTTTTCCACAAGAAGGGCAGGGTTCAAAAAGGGATGGCATTTTGAGTGGTAAAAAATGCCAAAATTAGTCAGAAAAAGTGAGCACCTTACTTGACTAGATATAAAACGTCGAAGTAAGATAAATCTTTCCTGCAAATTGAAGATTATTTCTGAGTAAAACCAGAAAAAAGTGGAGCTGTGTAACCAGGGTCCTGTCCGAAGGAGCCGGAAAGAACAACTGACCTAACTGTCACCCCTGAGGCACGATGGTAAACTAGGGGTCATGCTTGCCTTAAAGGCACGGTGCCAGTTTATTTCTATGTTGCTATGAGTTAGCTTTCCAGCCTTTCTAGGCTGTAGTTTTTCTGCAATGCCTGTGAGCTGTCAATGCTTTCAGTCCTATCTGAGAGATTGTGCTAAATGCTAAGCATTAAAACAGTTTTCAAACATGCTTTGCTGTTGTTTTTCCCTGGTTTTTACTATATTGTTTATAATATGCAGGGGAGTCCTTACAGCATTATTCAGCTCGTGGTTATGAAAGGCTGCATTTGTTTTTTTATTATATATATATATATATATATATATATATATATATATTACCTACTGGCGATAGCCAGTAGGTAGTTATAGTTAGGACCACGTTTCCATAGGAAAACCTCAACATTCTATTTTGAATAACTTTGGCGCCGGTCGACGAATCCTCGCGAATTTCTCAAAATAGGTGGGGCGCTACGCTCCGCTCCTACCCTGAAAGTCTCGGGGGGATTCGTCAAGTGGGGGCTGAGATAAAAGGGGGGTCCCAAAACGCGTTTTTCCCATGCATTTTTCCATAGGACCTTTAGAACGAGCTACAGCCCGAATGGCTGAACAGAATTACTCAAAATTTGGCAGAGAGGTAGTCCCTAGGTCAAGGAAGTGCCTTTTGTAGGTTTGGTGTAAATCTGTTCAGTAGATTCTGAGAAAATAGCCTTTAAATCAATATATATATCTGAGCCAGCTTACGGTACGCTTACCGTACGCTTACGGTAAGCGTACGGTGGCGTGCGCGAGCGCGATTCTGATTGGCTCTTAGATCTTAGTAAACATTCGAATCGGCCGAAACCAGGAAGCGGCGGCCGCCATTTTGTCTCTCGCACTGAGAGAGATTTTTAAAATCGGAAGCCCAAAAACATGTAAAGGGGCTGTTTTGACAACTCCCTCCCACATAGTCATGTTGAGGGAGTCCCCAAACATCCCCCAAGTGCAAAAACGGTTTTATTTTTTTTTCGGCAATTTCGCGGGGTACGCTTACCGTACGCTTACGGTAAGCGTACGGTAAAAAAATAAAAATAAAAAAAACACTATCCACACTTACCCCACCCCCTGTGCTTTTGGTGGCCGAAGGCCACCAAATGTGCTGGGCTTATTACAATGGAAAAAAACACTATCCACACTTACCCCACCCCCTGTGCTTTTGGTGGCCGTAGGCCACCAAATGTACAGGGCTTATTATAAGGGAAAAAAACTTAGCATTTAAAAAACCGTACTAATTCACTGAAAAAACCATAGGTTTCACACACGTTATAGTTAGGAATTAGCATTTAAAAAACCTTGCAAATTCACTGAAAAAACCATAGGTTTCACACATGTTATAGTTAGTGGAAATTTTACTGATAAAAAACCAATGAAATTGCCCCGTTATAGTTAGCGCAGGCAACTATAACTCACGCGACCGCAATCCTCTGCTGATGACATATGTGTCTTTATGAAAAAAAAATATTTGTAATATATGTATAGCTAAAAATGTATGGAAGAAGACATGGGCAAATAAGTGTCTAAATACAGTATTAGCATCAGCAGAGGATTGTGGTCGCGTGAGTTATAGTTGCCTGCGCTAACTATAACGGGGCAATTTCATTGGTTTTTTATCAGTAAAATTTCCACTAACTATAACATGTGTGAAACCTATGGTTTTTTCAGTGAATTTGCAAGGTTTTTTAAATGCTAATTCCTAACTATAACGTGTGTGAAACCTATGGTTTTTTCAGTGAATATATATATATATATATATATATATATATATATATATATATATATATATATATATATATATATATATATATATATATATATATATATTTTGCAAGAAGTTTGAGTCCACAGTTTGCTGTTTTTCGATCAAGGATTCGGCATTTGATTGATATATATATATGTATATATATGTGGAGATACATATATGTTTGTCACATATATGATTGTGTTTAAGGGGTCCCGCACATGAGCGGGAATATTCTAGTGCTTATGACTATTGATGAGGATCCCCTGGAAGAGAACTAGTTCTATCGCACTCTTTTGTAGGAGGGAGATTACCTCCTGTTTTAGAAGTGACAAATGTTCCTGTGACATTGGGCGTTGTTTGGGTGGAATGTTTGGGGGGTAGATGTTAGTTCGAGGCAGTAGCCTGACCGAATTATCTGTGTTACCCATTTGTCTGAAGTGATAGTAGTCCAGACAGGAAGGAAGTTGTGGAGTCTGCCCCCGACTGGAGTGGGATGGTCGGGGGGGAGTGGAGGGAAGTCATTGGGCAGGGGTGGAGGTAGAGTGGGAGGTGTTAGTTTTGCCTCTGCCTTTATTGTTGTTACCCCTGTAGCCGCCTCTCTCGTAACCCCTAGTGAAGGTGGATTGGGTAGGGGCTTTATAGGAAGTGGAGGCGCTGTCGGAGGAGTAGCCTCTGCAGGTGCTTCGAAAGGAAGAGCAGCGAAAGGAATGCCTGGGAGGGTGCGACTGTAGGGCTCCCATTTCCCTTTTTCATTTTTTCCAGGGCAACATCAACGTTTGGACCAAACAGATGTTCCTGGTCAAATGGGTGGTTGAGGATGGAAGCCTGCACCTCGGGTTTGAAACCTGAAATTCGTAGACAGGCATGCCTACAGAGGAGGACGTTGGTGTTAATTGCCCTAGAGGCGGTGTCAGCTACATCGAGGGCGCAGCGAATGGTGGTGTTGGTGATGGTTTTTCCCTCCTGGATCAGTTTGTTGGCTCTATTTTTGTATTTGTCAGGGAGGTGTTGCATTATGGCTTCTAGTTCGTCATAATGTGCCCTGTCATACCTCGCCAAAAGCGCTTGGGTGTTTCCAATGCGCCATATGTTGGCAGCCTGGGATGCAGTTCGCTTGCCAGAGGCATCTAGGAGTTTGGACTCCTTATCAGGTGGTGGTGCCTCGCCTGATGCCTGGGGGTTTGCACGCCTCCTTACAGTGGAGACTACTAGAGAGTATAGTGGTGCGGGCCCTCTGATGTAGGTGGGGTCTGTAGGGGCGGCCTTATACTTCTACTCGATGCCAGGGTTGATGACCCTGGCCTTGACCAGGTCTTTAAAGACCTCTGGCGCGTGCTTTATAACCCCTTTAAGCATGGGCAGAATGGAAGTGGCCCAGTGTGTAGTGTCAAAGGTATCTAGGAGGAAGTCCTCCTCCACGGGGTCTATATGGAGATCAACTCCGTAGTAGTGTGCAGCCCTATGGAGCAGTTGGTTAAACCCCATAGTGTCTTCGGGAGGGGGGGTCTTGAAGGGTAAAGGTTGTCCTGCGGAACGTTAGGGACGTCTGGGATGTTGTAGTCGTCTCATGGGTCTGGGGAGCCTGTAGGAGTGGGGTCCCCTGTGGGTTGGTCATGGGGTCCGTCCCCTGTGTCGTCATAGACATCGTCATCATCCTCATCCGGAGAGGGAGGAGGTGGAGGAGGAGGTGGAGGAGGGGGTGAAGGTAGTCTCAAAGGAGAGGTAGCAAAGTCTCTTCTCTTTGGAGGTGGAGCTGGGGCAGGCTTGTCCAGCGGTCTCTTTTTGATGCTGAGCATCAAATGTCCAGTTTTAGGGTCTTTGACAAGTGTTTTTTGTAGTGGATCGGGCCGAAATAGTTCCTCTGTGAGGGGGCGATCTGTCGGCGCCGAAGGTGTCGGAGCTGTAGATTTTTTTGTCTTGGAGTCGGCATCGGTTCGTTATTTTGAACTGTGTGGCTTAGAAATGTCCGGTTGTTTCCTCGGTTCCGAGATGACTTTTGGCTTCGATGTGTGGGTGTCGAGGGCTTTTGATTTTTTGCTGGGTTCCGAGGACGGTGTCAGTACCGAGGAGCTAGTGCTTGTCTTCGACGCCGAGTGCTTCGGTGTGGAGCGCGGCGTGGAGGAGGAGGAGGAGGCCATCTTCTTTTTCGGTGCCGGTGCGGAGGAGTGTTTCTCGGCACTGACGGCAGGCTGGCTCGAGCCCGAGCTGCCAGAAGGCTTGATGGGCTTCTTTACCGGGCCCGAAAGCGAGGTATGTGAGGCAGTGTCTTTGGTCGTGCCTAGGCCCGAGGGCGAAGGCGTGACCGAAGCCTTTTTCAATGCCGTCGAGGGTGGGGATCGATGTTAGTACTCACGCCCCTCTGTGCCGGAGTGATGACCTCGACATCTGAGTCGTCGGCTTCAGAAGCGCTGACAAGGCCTTCTTCGGTGTGCTGGTCTTCGGGAACATCGACGCCTTCTCCGAAGATGTCGTCGGGGATTGCAGTCGACGAGTGTGCCATGGATCTCCTCGCCCTTCGGTCACGAATGGTCTTTTTCGACCGCAAGGATTTGCAAGCCTGACAGTCTCGTGCCTCGTGTTCTTGGGAGAGGCAGAGGTTGCACACTTCATGGAGATCGGTGTGGGGAAACTTTGACCCACATCGAGGACACTTCTTAAATGGAGTCCTTTTCATCAGCCAGGACCGGAGCTCAGGTAGGCCCGAAGGCCTTCATCGACGACCGGAATCGAAGACTTCGAACTATGAGAGTTGCGTCGAGTGTGGGGATCGCGATCAAAACAATACCACGGAAAGGGAAGGATTGAGCGCCGATCAGAAGAACTGAAAACGGTTCGGAACCGGAGCGCGAAGATCACATCCGAGCCCGATGGCGGAAAAAAACAATCTGAGGATGGAGCCGAAGCCCATGCGCAATACGATCCAAAGGAGGAGTCACATACCTCGTGACTTCCAAAGACTTTCCAAGAGGAAAAACAACTGCAAACATCTGGGCCCAACACCAGATGGCGATCTATGCACAGTGTGTAATCTGCAGCTCATATGCCTCAAACATAAGCATTATGCAGATCCAACAAGCCGAACTAGTCTCGATTCTGCAGAGGTGAAAGGATGTGAAAATGAGTACCCACAAACATTTCCTCAGGGCCGAAATGCACAGTCTGGGGTATCACCGGGGGCCACACAGATGACCATTGAGCGTTTATGTGTGTGGGGGGGGGGGGTATTTGGGGGCGGGCTAAGACAGGCAAGACATTTAAATAAAAAGAAATTTAAAAAACGTAAAAAGATAGGCGGGACATGCCATGGTGGGGAGTTTGATGGGTAAATTCTACCAGGCCCCCCACCATTCCAGCCTCCCGGGGAAATGTATAACACCCAGTCCGACCAGTCTGCCCTTGTAAGTATGACATATGTCGCAACTCATCCCATACATGCAGGGGCACGTGACGAATTCCAATTTTTAGGATTGAGTGGAGTTTACATTGAGATGGTTGTAAATTGTCTACCCAAGATATCAGTAAATGGTCATGGTCCCTCACTGCAGTTGCATCAGTGTCCCTGTGGTAATAATGGGGCAGGATTCAGCTTTTGTATGGGTTCGGGGACAGGAGTCCGATGCTTGTACTCTGCTGGTGGAAAACATGCATCTCCCTCAGGGGACAATATGATTGTTAAATACACTGAGGGAAAATATTGGCCCGCAAAATGCATCATGTGAGATTTTAAGAAGACAAGAAAACAGCAGAACCATTTTCAGTGCCAGAATTGTGACAAAATGTTAGAAAGTCTGCATCACGGGGCAGATATAGGAAAAGCAGAAACTCTACAAATACGATAAGACCATGATGAACTACGTGCAACTTTGCTTATGCAATAACAACATTGCACATTTCTTAATTTGACACAAACACCTGGTGATTAGGAGCACGGCAATCAATACTGCAGCAGGTGCAGAGCCACCGAGCATGGGGCACTAAGTACCCACTTCAACCAAGTTAGGGCTTTATTGTACTTTCTAATCCATGAACAGGGGCTCATATTAATTGAATGCTGCAAGGCCAATATCCCCTTGCTACGCCACTACAGAGGGTGTGGGGAGATATGTTTCCCTCTCATCTTGTCCCAGTTGAGTCAGAGATAACGTTGATGCTTCTTGTGATGACCTCAGCTCATGTTTACTTTCGAATAAACCGTGTACAATCTCGCCAGAATCGTTTTTCAACCATTTCTAGGATTGTGACAAATGGTAGCATCATTTCTCATCAATGGAAACTCCTCTGTAATGTGCTGAAAATGCTTGACAGAAATATTTTGGGGAGAGTGGCAGATGGTGCCGTACAAGCCTGTCTAGCAACCAGAGATGGTTTATTCTCACTTTGAGAAGTAATTTTTATCTTTAACCAGGGGAACGGTGCAACAAGTGCACCTAGTTTCATGTGCGTAATTAATACAAAACAAGGTACCTGTACACTGTGGTTCTCCAGTATTGATATCTTTCATAGATTCACTTGCTTGAATCTTCCCCATTGTCATGGTGGGAGTCTCGCAGTAATTTAAAATACAGCAGTATTAGAAGAAAAATTACTGCAACCCCAT
The DNA here is from genome assembly GCF_964204655.1 of Triturus cristatus. Classification (NCBI taxonomy): domain Eukaryota; kingdom Metazoa; phylum Chordata; class Amphibia; order Caudata; family Salamandridae; genus Triturus; species Triturus cristatus. The sequence goes on along the minus strand of NC_140585.1, from coordinate 1,237,324,526 downwards.
GAAAATAGGACTCACCTTTGTTAACCTATCCTCCTCTTTATGAGGTCAAATTGTCAGCCAATGAGATGCCAGCCCTTGAGACCACAATCCCCTGCAGAGCCACCATACCTCAGATTTTTGAGCACAAGGGTATAGTAAGCTTCTCATATGAGGTTAGAGTGGTTTGCCTTAAAACTTAAAATGTGGTTGTCACACTACGGATCAACTTGTTAAAGAATGGTAGATCACAACAACTCATGACAAAAATGCTACTCGTCTGTCTTTATGCTCTGATGTTTACAGCATTCCAGTGCACCAGAATGCAGCTCTGCATCTGGAATATTCACTGTGGCTACCAGTCACAAAATGACACATTTTGTGACATTTTGACCATCAATTTTGTCTTTTGTTTGACCTGCAATCTCAAATTACGGATGCCCTAATGACACTGTCTTGTTTAGTCAGGATACAAAGAGAACCCTAAAGCTACTTCTACTCATATTTGTAAAAAAAATAATTTAAAAAAAGGGTTAACCAAGGGAGAGTGTATGTCATAGCCCCCCCTTTATTTGCTGCTTGCCATAGTCCAGGTACTGTAAAATGCAGGTCAAAGATCCAATTTACCTGGCTAATCTGTCTTAATTTTGAACAGGTCCACCAAGATAAACATCAGTGGCTTTAATAAGGTGAATAGGACAGAGACTAAGAATAGTATGACTACAGGCTCTATCACTCAAAAGGAAGACTCCTTGATGAGCCACTTTGTTTTTAAAGTTATTGAGGTTTGAAAAATAAGGCTAGCAAAATATCACTTTGATACAACGGTTATTGAACAACAAGATTGCAAGAAGTACAACGAAAAGTATTAACCGGGACCTTTCAGCTAGGAAGTGGAATGGGCAGGTGTGTCCAATTCCAGATTTTTTTGTTGTGTCAAGGTAGCATCTAGCTGGTTGAATAGGTCCTGAGCATCTAACTAATGGTTATGAATGAAACTAGGAATGGAAAATCAGACTGTTGCACTATGTAGGCAATATTCACATTATGTGGCAGACTCTTGGACACAATCTACGTACGTCTTTATGGAATTTGAAGGATCTCCAAATTACAGGCCAACTGGATGAAGTCAGTACTGCTCATGTTGCAGGAATAGACACTGGGGTCACATCCTACCTGCAACCTTTTAGGTTCTTAAAGGAGAATTCAAATATCTAGGCACTGTGACTAAAAAACACAAGGCTGGGCTAAAAGAAAGTATATAAGCGTGGTGGTTCAAAGAAAGTAAACAAGGGTGACCTCCAAGAAAGTAGTCTGGACAGATTACTGACATATTTTTAGTGAAGACACTCAACACTGGAACAAACTTCCTCTATCTCGTTGGGACAGGGAGATTCTGTTCAAGATGATGTTTTGATCTCTCTGCCAAGAGATCTCAATTGTGGGAACCAAATGTTTCCAAGGATAGACTCCGCGTCTGTCACACCGCAAGCATAAAGGGGTGAAGAGCAGATGTTTGCTTTCTAAATTCAATGTCAAACTTCTGAGATGGCTCTAGTGTGACAATCTCAGAGGTGCTAGACATCAATTACATTTCAGACAAAGACACCACCACTGGAAATTTGAGGGTAGTGGACCTGTGAGAGTGGAGAGGACTAGGTGCCTTCCAAGACATAGAATGACTCTTATCAAACTGAAATTTGTTTTTGCATGGTGTGATACTGAAAAGAGGTAAGGTTGATTTCATTCACAGATGAGAGCAGGTTGTGCTGATGGGGGGTGATGCTAATCAGCGCAAAGGGTGATCCACAAGAAAAAAGGGGAGCCTCTGAAATGGGAGAGAGGTGGAGGGAGCATGGAACCAAGATATTCACTTTAGACACTATTGAATGCAAATGTGGAGAGACTGCGAGAATGTACACATGAGGGAGGCATGGAGGATGCCAACAGTTTCTTAAAGTGACACTAGCAATATCCCTTTTCAGACCCCTAACAAAAGGGGTATCCGTCACACATATTAAAGCTCACTGTTTTCAGAAAGACATGGGCTGCAGGGCTAAGGTGTGAAATATGCTTTCGTGCATGCTAGAAAAATAAAACAAAGCGATAATTGAAAAGTGGTCTCAATATGATGTTACTAGCTTAGTCAGGAGCGTGGCTTATTTTAGCTAAAGTAGAACTCTGTAGCCTAATACTATGCAGTTGGAAGGACTACTTTAAATTCCATTATTTGGTGTCTTATAGTACGATTACCTGCCTTTTTATGACTCTTTTTTGGTGGTGAGATTGGAGATTTGGGTTCCTCTTTCAAATCAACAGCTTTCTCTTCTTCTTTTGGAAGTCTCTGAAGAACAGAAGAAAAATATTATTGTCTAATACCTTTATTTGCTTTGTAAAACCCCTACTAGGCAGTGTAACTGCCAATCCATAGCTGTTTAGTTAATTAAAGAGTAAAAAAACTATCATATTGTGTTCGGATAATACCGCAATGAATCAAATTCAGTCTTCAATATTTTATATTGGAGATTTTATCAGTATAATTCATCAAACACTCCTACTGCATTAAGAATAAGAAACAACTTCCCTTCATTCAAACGTGCCCTAATTCTACTCATTGCAGTGGAAAAGACATTCACATCCACCACACTACCTTTGCAGTGCATTGAGCTCTAATGTGTCATTCAAGGCACAGTGGGAGAAAATGCTACTGGGATAAGCACCAAAAGTATTTTCTGTTTAAAAAAGAAAGCCAAGGCGCGAAAAAAAATCTTCCCCAGCGTCCAGAGTTTTTTATTTTGCTTTTTTTAATACTCAAGTCAGGTCAAGTTTATTTGCAGTTACTTAAAAATATAAACTACAATTTCTAATCTACAGAATTACAGATGGATAAACAGTGAATTATAGCGATGTCACCGACGGGTTGTGAGTAACATCAAATAGACAACAAGCATGAAGAACAAGTTACTTACTTCCAGTAATGCCTTATCTGGTAGAGACTCTAACTAGCTGCAAATTCATTACCTTAGCATATTCCCCAGGCGTCAGACAGGATAAGGAAGTTCTTGAGCAGTACTTCTGGTGACGGTAGGTGGCATCGTTTGGCTCCCCATTGGAGTTAGATCCGAATGTCCACACAGTAGTGTTTAGTGAACGTGTGCAAAGACGCCAGTATCGCAGCCTGACAGATAGCCAGGTTGGGACCTCCGCGAGCTAACGCAGAGGCCGCAGCCTTGGCTTTGGTGGAATGAGGATGCAAGCCCTTGGGAGGTTGCTTCTAAATAGCAGATTTCAATGCAGAGTACAATCCATCTTGATATGCATGGTCCTTTTCTGCAAAGCCTTTCTTTGCTCTGGTGAACCCAGTGAAAAGTTGATCATCCACCCGGTGTTCTTTAGGAAGATCAATGTAGAACAATAACGCTCTTTTGGATCCAGTTGATGGAGTCTCCACTCCTCTTTGGAAGGAGCAAAGAACGTCAGCAGAGGGATGGCTGTCACCACTTTCAGTAGGAAAGAGGCATATGTTCTCAGAACCAGTTTGTCTGGAAACAATGTAGTGTAAGGAGGGTGCACGGATAGTGTCTGCAGTTCGCTAACCCTCTTGGCCGATGTAAGGGCCACTAGTAGAGCAGTTTTAAGGGTTAGAAGACGTAGACAAGAATTGTGCATAGGATTTAATGGCAAGCACATCAAGAATGTCAATACCAGGTTCAAGTCCCATTGGGGCATGATAAAGGGATTTGAAGGTAACTTGTGTTTGCAGTCCTTTTAGAAAACAAGTCACAACAGGCGATTTAATCGGGAGGGCTGGTCTGGCAACCGTAAGAACACCAATATGGCTTAAAGATACCCTGTAACTGTGGCCATAGCAAATTCTTACCAGGCTAACAAAAGAACAAATAATAACAGTTCTAATTAAGGTGCAGAAAGGGGATCAACATTTTTGGTAGTTCACCAGCCTCAACCTAGCCCCATCTGCAGGCGCATACGTGTCTCAATTGAGGGACACCTGGCTGCCAGACTGATATCAAAGACTTCCGCAGGGAGGTCAAAATCTATCAACTGCCACTGCTCAATCTACATGCATGAAGGTGGAGCATACGCAGGTTCAGGTGCAGGACCCTCCCTGTTGCTGTGATAGAAGATACTCCCGAAGGGCGACCCTGATCTGACGAATGAAGCTCACCGAAATCCAGGGTAGAGACTGAAACATCAGAATTATAGTCTGAATATACTGGACTCACCGCTCCAAAGGATAGGCCCAAAATTGCACTGTTTCTAGAATGGCTCAGATGAAAGGGGGCATCTGAGAGGGAGTCACATGTGACTTCAGCATGTTGATAGTGAACCCCAGCGAATGCAGGAAGTCTGCCGTAGTCTGGAGGTGAAAGACAACTGTTTGGGAAGAGTCCACCTTCAGCATCGAGTTGTAGAGGAAGGGGAGGACTGTAACCCCTGACCACGGCACAAGTGCTGCAACCACCAACATCTTGGTGAGCACCCAAGGGGAGCTGGTGGAGCCAAAAGGAAGCCCAGCAAACTGAAAATGCTCGTGGACCACTGTGAAATGCAAGTAACGCCTGTGGACAGGCATGACGGGTATATTAAAGCAGACATCATGTAAGTCCAGCACAACATCCAGTCTCCAGGGTCCAGGGCAGACAGAACCTGAACCAACGTGAGCATCTTGAATTTCCCCCTCTTCAGGAAGACGTTAAAGGTGCAGTTCTAAAATAGGGCAGAGGACTCCGTTCTTCTTCGGCACCAGAAGGTGAATAGCAACCACAATCTACTTCTGATGCTGGCACTTTTGGCCAAAAGACCCTGCGCTTCCTGACGGAGCAGAGAGAGGTGGTCCCCCATCAGCCGATTTTGGGATGTTGGCATGGACAGCGAGATTCTAAGAAGGGGATGGAGTAACCCACTGGCCAATTTTAAGTACCCACTTGTCTGATGTCATGGACTGCCATCAGGGCAGGTGATGTCAGATTCTGTGCCCGTGATGGTAAGGGGACAAATGAAAGCGGTTTTGAGGCTGTGGCTGCCAAGGGGTAGAGACTTTTGTCTGTGAGTCCCACAGGCTACATGGGAGCCAAGTTCACGGCTCTAAGAAGGGCTGGTGAGCCTGTGGCCTTGGTGGCTGAGCAGGAATGGATGCAGTTGGTAGCCCCAATGGCTCTGGCGTGTGGCTGTGGATAGCCCCAACAACCGGGCAGTGGGCCTGCTGTCCTATGCCTTGTCATCAAAGAGGCCAATGCCAGTGAAGGGCCTGTCCATAAGGGACGCCTTGATATCTGACGAAAAGCCAGTAGATCTCAGCCAGCCGTGGGGTCTAAGCCCCACTGATGACGAAATTGTATGCCCAACAAGTCGGTCATATCCAGTCCGTAACAAATTGAACATTGCTGTGTCTCTGACATCGGCAATAGCTTGGATCAGAATGTATCGGGCTTCCTCCGAGACAATAGGCAGCACTTGTACAACCAAATTCCAAACAGTGTGGGTATATTGGACCAGGAGGCACATGGCATTCACTGGCCGCCGTGCAAGACTGCTAGACGAGAACATCCTCTTGCCAAAGGTATCCAGCATCCTCGATTCCCTTTCCGGTGGTATGGAATGCGCCAGGGTTGACTTTGTGGCCTGGACAACCAGGCTCTCTGGGGTGGGGTGCAGGGTGAGGAAAGCTGGGTCTCCAGGAGCGGGATGATGGTGGTGGGCAATTGTCCTGTGCACAGGAGCCCCTGTTTAGGGCTTGGTCCATGCAGAAAGTCTATGAGGGCTGCATTAAAAGGGAGGAGATCTTTTGTGGAATCGACTCGCCTGAAGCACATCTGTTGTGACGTTCGTGTGGAATGCCATTGAGTGCAGTATAAGGTCCAGGACCTTAGCTGCCCTCCTCATTACCATGGCAAAAGAAGCCTCTTCTGCATAGTCACACATGGAGGAGAGACTAATCCAGTGTCTGGGGAGGTGTTCAGACCACTGGAATTCTGCCAGCTCCTCGTACCAGTTGTATTCAGGCTCATCCAGAGAGTTGTGGTCGCCATATGGATCCTCAGATTCTGCACAATCATACTCCTACCTGGACCTGTCAAAAAAGGCCAGCCCTAGCACAGACTCGTAAGGTCATGTTACGGCTGGTACTGGAGTTAATGTCAGGCGACGCCGGTCCGGCCCCATATCAGAATCGGGTATGATGATGGGGTTTGTGCACAGTCAGTGTAACGGTCTCTGGGGTAGGATGCGGTCTCAATCCCAGCCATTCCGGACCGATCACTGGATCCACCGGACCCGCTGCCGCTGAGGGCAGAACCGCCAGCGGACATCCAGTGAGGGCACCAGCCAAACCCATGGGCCCAAAGACGCTGCAGAGGGGTCGGTTTACGCAAAGGTGAGGTGCAAGGCTTCATAAAATTCTCGGAGTTCGGCGGGGGCCATTCTGGCTCCAGGAAACTCAGGAAGGCGCAGAGAGCACATGGGACAGGTTCCGTGTAGGCACCCGCCTTTGAGTGACATTGTTTCTGCGCTTTGTTCAGTGACTTGGGCCGGTGCAGCAAAGTCGAAGAGCATATCTACTTCTTGGACATCTACGATTTCTTGTGGGACTTACCGGATGACTTTGAGTGCAATGACAAGTGCTAGAAACTGCTCAGCCAACGGGCTTGGGACCTGGAACATCGTGGAGGTGACTGCCATCGGGTGACCAAAAGCTTCAGGAAACACTCCTGCAGCACCTTGGGGTTCATGGTGCGACTGTCCTTACAGGCCTTGGAGTCGTGGTCCATCTTCAGGCACCAGAGACAACTCAGATGAGGTGCTGTCACAGACATTAGTCTGTGACAGGAACCACAGGGTTTAAACCTGACCGGTTTTGGGGGGATCATCCCTAACATTTGCTTTTTGATTAAGACTAGCTAGAAAATTAAAAACTACTCTTTTATCGAGTCTTTTATCTGCTATCTTATTTGTTGTGGGGGATTCCACAAAAGACATCATTAGTATGTGCCCCTCACTGTGTTAAAGCTAAGATTGGAGTTGAAATGACCAGTGATTATCCAAGTCGTATCACTTTAGCTAAGTCACACATCCTTTAAAATAGGCATGATGTCTTTTATAATTTGTTTCTTACTATTGGAGGATAGGATGATATACATATTAATTAATAACAGAGTTCTGATTTGCATGCCGAAGCCCAATTTTCTATTAAAAACTCTAGCAGTGCAGGATTGTCGATATTGATTTCTTTTTCTGTGGGTCGGATAATATAAATAGCCTGGCTACCATTGCCGTGGTCCTTTTTCTCTATTTTCTGAACTGGGGTGTAATGATAGTATAGCTTTGAAGATTTAGTCTCCCGCCATGCTTCCTGCACACAGATAAAATCAAGAATGCATAAAACGAGCAACAAGTATTGGCAAAACAAACGAGTCTTGCCTAGAGGATATCTATTGGCTTTGTCAATTTTTTTCATAAGCCATGCTGTATAGCAGCGCGGCTGCTGTGCAACATGATTGAAAGGTTTTTTTTGTTGATGTGATATGATGCGGTCAAAGATGGCCCCTTCATAACACTTTCTTTTTTTTTTTACTTTGCTGCACAACAGCCACACTACTAAACAGCATGACTAAAACACATTGCTAAAGCCAAATAGCTCTTCTCACGTACGTGAAAGATTTTTGGCTTGGTCAATGTTTTTTTGTGTCAGTAGGGGACAGGGAGGTGAGAAGGGGGAAGCAACAACACGGTGGGGTACGGGTGGTTGAGCAAGCAACAAAACATGTCAAATGCTTTTAAAGCTGTTAGGCCACCTTAGAGCACTTGCAACTAAACCCTCAAGAGGAAAAAAAATAACTCAACCGTAAATCCTGTTGTCGGTCTGTCGGGGCAACTTTGCTGATTTATAGAGCCTACCCTATTGATCGCCCTGGGTAATGGTGATTAAAGGTTTGTTGCAATAGAGGATTGAGTCTGGGCCCAGGGATTGCTACGAGGGGAAGGCACCACTCAGACAGAAGAAGCTTTATGAGTGCCAGAAGGGCAGATGTAATTGTCTTCTAACAAAAATGATGGTTAACGCTCTGCTGTGGTTTGGGTTACAGTAATTTTCCATTTCTCAAAGATTTAGCACTATCCTAGGGTGTAACTGGTTATGTTAACAAAAGCCCTAGTACCAATAGTTTGGTGGATGTACGAAACTGAACTGATAAGTATGGTGTTTAAATACTCAGGAGCTACTGTCACTTGATGCAAACAAATGATTGATGGAATGCTGAATACATCATACATTCACCCCCAGTCTAGAGATCTGGGTTAAATTCATCGTTCTTTTGCTCACCATGCCAACCCAGTTTAGACCCAGCCATATGCAAATCAGTCTTGACCCTGTGCCTCATGGGAACAGTCCAGATTGAAATGCCATGCCAGGTCCTCCCTGGACCGGAAACAAGCATCCTGGGACCGGTTTCTGGGTATTATCCTTCATCATCAATAGATATCTCCCCAGGAGGAAGAAGGAGGGTCTAAGGGAACAGTCTACCGACCAAACTACAGTTCGAATCCCCAAAACAATTGAACAAAACTCACAAAAGAAATGGTGGTCAAGAATAAGACTTATGCGAAAAAACAAGAACCAGTGCCTCGCCACACAAAGAGCCTACTCTTTCTAAAACATAAACTCAAGTGTTGAGATGAAGACAAAAGGAAGAGAGTATGAGAGAAGATTGATAGGATTTCCATCAACTGCCAAGAGAGGCCAGTGTCATCACGTGGTCATCCTTAGGTCTTGCTACTAATCCTCTAAGCCTAGAGGCAAACTGGGTAGCAAAGATTACAACTGGACAGTAAAGATAGAGCCAGATAGAGAAATCGACCAAGGTGGTCCAATCATGTCTTGTGTGATGAAAATTATAACGCAGTGCAAATGTGTGAAGGTTAAAAAGGGAGTTGGGAGAGAGAAAAAAAGACTTTAATGCACATCTCTCCAGAGGTTTTAATAGCTACTGCAAAGTTGTGACAAGTAATGATTAATTCTTTTTAGGGCGGGGTCTCCTATACCTGAGTTGGTTACCGGGTGAGGTGAGGTCAGAATCTCACACAAGTCAGGTGAGTTTACTACCTTTCATGTCTGGGTTATGCAATGTGGTACTTCAACATTGACAATCAAAGACATTCAACTTATAAGGAAGACTTGAATTAATGCTTAGCCTACACACTAAGATTATATATGTTTGTATCTCTATTTTTTGACAGGAGTGAAGTGCACCCTGCTTGTCCAGAGATCTCATCATACCAGGTTGTACTGTCTGACAACTTGTTTTACAAGTTTTTCATTGTCTTACTTGTCACACATTTGCAGTAGCTATTAAAACCTCTGGTCCTGAAGAAAGCCGGGAATAAAATCCCTTCAGGCTGAAACTAGTCGACCAACTTGAGAGGCAACCTATTTGTTAAAAGTTGCTGTTACACGTTTTTAACTGGATTGGCAGAGAGATGTGCATTAAAGTCTTTTTTTCTCTCTCCCAACTCCCTTTTTAACCTTCACACATTTACACTGCGATATAATTTTCATCACACAAGACATGATTGGACCACCTTGGTCGATTTCTCTATCTGGCTCTATCTTTACTGTCCAGTTGTAATCTTTGCTACCCAGTTTGCCTCTAGGCTTAGAGGATTAGTAGCAAGACCTAAGGATGACCACGTGATGACACTGGCCTCTCTTGGCAGTTGATGGAAATCCTATCAATCTTCTCTCATACTCTTTTCCTTTTGTCTACATCTCAACACTTGAGTTTATATTTTAGAAAGAGTAGGCTCTTTGTGTGGCGAGGCACTGGTTCTTGTTTTTTCGCACAAGTCTTATTCTTGACCACCAGTTCTTTTGTGAGTTTTATTATCCTTCATCAGCCAGGCTAGCTTGATACCAGTGGCACAGTGAGCAAGGGACCTACGTCTGGGCATACCCATCCCACTTAGGGTGAAAAGTGCTACGCAAACAAATGATGGACGGAGTGCTGAATAAATCATACATTCACCCCCAGTCTAGAGATCTGGGTTAAATCCATTGTTCTTTTGCTCACCTGATGGTTCTTGGAAATTGCAGGTTGAATTTTGGTAGCGGAAACCAGTACTTGAGCTACATTATGAGAACTTTTATCTTAGTTTCAATAGGAGTTGATTTAGTGCTGAGAGTCAGATAGGTAGTTTGTTGAAGGCATTGTGTGGAATGGTTTTGGCTCAGCAATGGGGGGCCAATACAGCTTTTTGCAATAAATGATGAGGTCCTACTGTCATAAAAAACCAGAAGCGAGAGCAGTTTAAGTGAATTTTGGTTCCTCCTAAGTTAAGATCCACTTATGACTTGATTTAGTTTGCTCACTAGCAGTTGAGTTGATAAGGAATATTGGAAAATATTTTTTCCACAACCTTTTTTGCTTCCTTCTCCAATCTCTTAATTAAATATTTTAATGACTTCCTTTTTAATATAGCAGCAGGAACAGTAACATTTTCACAATCTCCTGTTTTATTTGAATCTGTGGAATTGATAATCAGACAAAGAAGGCAAAGGTAGCTCCTTAAGGAGTTTGGAATAGGGTGAATTTCAGCCACATGCTGGATTTGATTTTGTCACACGGATTTATTTTGTAAGGTGGGCCTTGAAATGGGCGTTTCCCCATCTGGATAGTCGTTTTGTCACCTAATATTATAACATAACGTGTATTTGTAAAGCGCATGTCCACCCAATGGTATCTTGGCGCTCAGTGACAGATGCTTATTGTTACCCAACTCAACATTATTCATTTTATCGACCTCAGAAGGATGAAAGGCTGAGTGCACCCGCCAGGATTTGAACCTGGAACAATGAGGTCGAACACAGGCCCCAACAGTGGACGCATTAGTCCACCAAGCTACCAGATCCTGCTTTATAATTCAATAGAGCACTAGAACCAAATTACATTTCTGACGTTTTCAGAGACTTTACCTCCTTTACTACTGAGGTCAAAACGGTCAACGAGAGGGATAAGCGATGGGCAAGCATCTGCATGCATGAATAGATGGGTTTGCTTCCTTGGCCAGATCTTCAGGTATTTTATCTATGTAGTTACTGAGGCGCTCCAATCTGGCGTCAAAACCCCACCATGTACTGTGCAAGAGACTCTAGATGGGTGATCTGTAAATTTAAGTTATTAGATTGAAAGTCTAATATCTAAAGTAAAGTACAGCTGTTTCCATGTTAAGACACTGTAACATGGCTGCAGCCCCAGATTAGGAAGAGTGGATGGACGAAATGGCCATGATGGCGGGCCATGAACAATTTACCTCCAGATTTCGTGATGAGGGAGCCATCTTTGATGGTATTTGGGGTGCATTTCTCCATTATGACTATGTCACCCACGATGTCCTTCCCCCCTGCAGGAGGCTGGGACCCAGTCTTACCTGAAGAGTGCTTGTAACGCCATTATTTAGTTGGATTTTCTTTGACAATGCTGTGCAACTTTTCTATGCAAAAATAATAGATGATGGATGGAATGCTGAACAAACCAAACATTCACCCCCAGTCACAGAACTGGGTTGAATCCATCGTTTTTTAGCACCCACGCCATTACAGTTTAGATCCAGCCATATACAAATCAGTCTTGACCCTACCTCCCATGGGAACAGTCCAGCCCGAACTGCCAGGACACGTTCTCCCCGGAACAGAAACAAGGATCCTGGGTCAGGTTTCGGGGTATAACCCCTCATCAGTCAGGCTAGCTTGAATCTGGTGGCGTAGCAAGCACGAGACCCATGTCTTGGTATACCCTTCTCACTTAGGGTCACAAATTCACAAAGAACAGATGATAGACAAAACAACCATTTCGTCCATCATTTGTGTGTCTTGTGCAACTTTTCTAGGCTGTCTGTCATGTATTAGGATAATGTACACTTTCACTATGTTTATGTTTAGATGGCTCACCCACACTTTTCATTACCAATGCTGTTCAGGGATTTTATGAACTGCAACTATATTTTTCTGCTCTCCCTTTCAGCACTTTATACATTTGGCGCAAGTAGTGACCCCTATCCCTTCGCTATCTAAGGGCCTGATTACGAGTTTGGCAGTCCTAGAGCAGGCCGTAACGCTAGTGCCCCGCTCCAGGACCGCCAAACTCGACTGCCGCCCACCCGCCAGATTACGAGTAAGCTTGTGGTCTCGTGGGGCGGTCCTCTGGCATTCCCATGGCGGTGCCTATTAAAAAGGCCCCGCAATGGGAATGCCAAAGACTGTTCCTGCATGGCATGGATGTAAAGTCCATGTAGTACAGGTAAGGAAGAGACTGCACACAGGGTGGCACAACATGTGCTCCCCTGCAGGAACCACTTGGCCTTGTAGTGCTGCTTTGTTTCCTCACCACAAAGGTTTTCATGGCGGCCTCACCGCCATGAAAACTGAGGCGGTGAGGAAACTCGTAATATGCTTGGCAATCCTGCAGCGGCACCACTAGACATATTGCGGCCTCAAGACTACCACGCCAGGGATCGTGGAGTCCGCATGGTTGCGGTGGTCCCAAAAGGTCCGACAGCCGTAGTCATAGCACGGCGGTCAGACCACTGATGCGGCGCTCCGACTAGCTACCGCACATCCACCAAGGGTTCCATGGTCAAACTTGCAATCAGGCCGCAAGGCTTTATGCTCGGACTGATATGTTCTTTTATGTATAACTCGATATAAATATTCAAATACAGATATATTTTTTTATATTTATTTTTTATTGGCATTTCGTAATACGAAACAAACATTACAACTAACAGCCAGACAGTTGCTTGAGTAATACAAAGTGAATAATCCAGACTACCATCATGTGATACACAATTATACACATATATATATATAGGTTCTCCTTTTTATAGACCTCATAGCAAGAACAAAAGAAGAATTCTTTCCATTATGAAGAATAAAATCTACAGTACGACACCATAACTCGCTGTTGGGCACAGTATAGCCATATTCAGAAATATAAAGAATAAGACAAGAGATCAACAAAAAAGAGAGACACAGGAAAGTCAAAGTAACAGTGTACAGCCACATGTGTACCTACCCCACAAAGAGATCCCCACGTCTCATCCCATATCCTTTCCAGGCAACTCCTGTGACTCTGCCTCTACAGTCGCCTCTTGATGTTCACGAGCCCACGTCACAAATGGTTCCCAAATATCCTTGGGCCTAGATGCGGAAGGCATCATCTCCCAGTAGGTGGTCAATTGCGTGTGGCCAAATGTTACATCTTTTAACCTATTAGCTTTAGTGGGAACCCTCCTGCTACCCCAATGAATGGCGACCCATCTTTTAGCAAAAAGGAGCAATAAGGCGTGCAGTTTTCTGAACTGAACAGGTGTGTCCTTAACATACCCCAGCAGTCCCTATAGGAGTAGGATCCCCGGTTAACCCAGATATTTGGTGTATTACATTAAAAACATCAAACCAGTATCTTTCCAATCTCAGGCAATCCCATGCAACGTGTAAGAAACCAGAAGAAGCAATACCACACCTGTAGCAGCTGTCGTCATCTCGGAGACCTATATGGTGTAGACTGGTAGGTGTCCTGTAAAATCTATGCAGGAATTTAAAATGGATTAAGCGGAGTTTGTAATTGGGGGAGAGTGCCGTAAGTTGGTTGCAGCAGTACAACCATTGGTCTTCCGTAAGCGGTGGTTGGAGATCCACATTTCATGCCGACAATGCTAGAGGTGTCATCAGTGGTGCTGATATCTGCATGTGATTATAGATCCTGGTGATGAGGCGGCAAGGGGAAGCTGATTTGAGCACGTTTTCTAGAGCGTTTAGAGTGGGCGGGGCGTCCGGGAATGTGTTATGTATAGACCTGCACACTGTCTTAAGTTTATGATAGGTAAACAATTCAGAAAATGACACCTGTCCATCCCCAGCAGCTGTTGGAGGGGATCGGAACGATCCCTCTGGGTAAAGGTCTGCAAAAGTGTGCAGTTTCATTTTGTGTGCCAATTCTTTTCCAATGTCGCCGCCCGCGGGGAACAGCATTGGATTGTTTGCCAGGGGCATAGCCGGGACATATAGAATGGGAGCGCCGGCTCTCCTCCGCAGCTCGTCCCAGGCCCAGCATAGGGTTTCTACGGTGTCAATATCGTCCCTTGGGCGTTTGTACATCTGAAACAGGGAGACCCGCAAGGGGAGGGGGGGCCGCAACAGCTTCCTCCACCGCCACATGGGGCTGAAAAGGAGTAGGATGCACCCAGTAGTATAAATACTGAGCTTGTGCACTCCATGCATACAATTGCATGTCTGGAGCTCCCAGTCCCTCCTAACTCAAAGGAAGTGTTAATAAATCCCATGAAATTCTCGCCTGTCCGCCCGCCCATACCAGGGAGATCAGCGGGGAGATCAGCAGGGACCGCAGGGTTTAAAAAACAGGCTTGTGTAAGGACCAAGGGGAGATTAACAAATAAATAAAGGAATTTGGGTAGCACCACCATTTTTACCAGTGCTATTCTCCCAGCCAGAGAAAGCGGGAGCCCAGCCCATGCAGTGATCTTGTCTTCTAGCCAGGTTATGGCACGGCCATAATTCATATTCCATAGGACCTGCATGTCCCTGCTAATCCAAATGTTGACCTAACGGCTAGGGCACTCGACCTCGGACTGGGGGAACTGGGTTCGAGTCTCGGTAATGACGCTGAACTTCCTGTGATTCTGGGCAAATCACTTAATCTCCCCGTGCCTAACAAAAAAAGAATGTGTGTCCACATGTAACGTAACTGGTGCTATGTAAAGCGCTCTGATACCTGATTGGATTCGGGTCAAGTTTGCGCTATATAAATCTCTGCAAAAAAAAAAAACTTCACAGGTTCTGCCGTCCAATTAAGAGGGAACTCAGAGGGGCCCTGGACAGTACCATCCGTAAGAGGGAAAATGACAGACTTAGCCCAATTGATTGAGATACCGGAGAGGCCACCAAATTTAACAAATTCTCTCAATAACGGATCCAGGTTTGATGACGGATCAGACACATATAAAGTAACGTCATCGGCATATAATGAAATTAAAAGACTACGGGCACTAAAGCCTATTCCTTTAGCGGTATGATGTTGCCGGATACGCGCTGCGAGTGGCTCCATCGCAATCACAAAGAGTAGAGGTGACAGCAGGCATCCCTGCCTTGTACTCGGTGATATGTTAAAAGGTTCCGAGAGGAGGCCATTCACCCTCACGCGCACAGCTGCATGTAGAAGAGGCGGATTAGGTTAATGAATAACGGACTGAAGCCCATGCGACCCAGAATTGCAAACAGGTATTGCCACTCCAAAGTATCAAATGCCTTTGTGGCATCTAAAAAAACAACTGCCGCTTGTACCTCGGGATGCAAATAATGTAACACTGAAAACAAAGTCCTGCGATTCTGGGATGTTGCTCTTCCAGGAATAAAGCCTGATTGGTCAGGATGAGCAACCAGGGGGAGCAGAGGTTGCAGCCTATTGGCAATCAGTTTTGCAAAGATGTTTGCGTCTACGTTGATTAAAGAGAGTGGCCTATAGGAGTCCAAAATAGGTCTGAGGGTAGCGCCGACAGGCAGATTAGGGCCTAGAGCACGATGCGCGCTCTCCACTGCGAAGACATGCAATAGGTCGGGGTTGAATAATGCATGGAGCATGTCCGCAACATAGGTCTCCATCTTTGCAATTGCTGTTGTCTCCGGTACCCCAGTGATACGGCATGTTACTTCGGCGGGACCGGGCCTCCAAATCCTTGTTTTTGACGCGGATTATGGCAAGCACTTTGTCCATCTGGAGGAGTTGTTCCTTTGTCTCCACCTGGAAGTCATGGAAATCAGAGACTCAGTTCTCCAGCACATCCAGTCTAGTCTCATGTGTTCCCAGTTGTGATTTGACGGCGTCCAATTGAGAGGTCAGCGCGTCCAGTTTGGTATCAATGTTCCGGAGACTGGACCGCATTTCCAGCATGAGGGTGCATAACTCTTCCCCTGGTCTTCCGTGTGTGGGTCTGGCGGGCGCTCCGCACCCAACTCCAAGTCTTGCTCAGTGAGACGCGTGGTGCGCCACTGGTCGAAGGTCAGTTTCGGCTGTTTTGCGTCTTGCTTGCCCATGGCTCGGGCCGTGATACACGTCAGTCAATCTCAAGGCAAGCGGATGATGACCAGTCCGGGTATACCTGCCCAGTATCCGTTCTCCGACTAAGGGTGTGATGTAGGGCTGGCACTCGAGTCGCGCAGTCAGTGAAGCGGGTTACCAGGCAAGCGACAGGCAAGTCCCCCCTCCCTTGAGAAGGATACCCTCTCAGGCTCCGCAGTGACAACACTTTGGCGTCTGAGGCGGCCACGTGGAATCCACCGGGAACGGATACCACCCAGCGATGAGTTGCAGCAATTACCCAGATGTGGGGGAGAGATATACACTTTATATGGAGATCATAGGGAAAGTGTTGGGGTTGTCATCCCAGGACGGTCCGCCCCACATTCACAGCCAAGGCGCCGCCAGTCCCAGCGTCCAGATCCACACGGACTGGCACCACGGGCCACAACCGACACACCAGAACCGCAGCTAGGTGAATCAGCAGGGGGTAGCTTAACATCCAACAATCATAACTCACCCCCCCTTGGTGTTTCGCCTCACCCGCTGCGTTTGTGGAGGCGCTGTATTTGCTGGGGTCGGTAGCGGCGAGGCCACGTAGCGCAAATAAGGCCTGAAGTCCAGTCTCAGCAACCACGTAAAGGGTGGTGAATGCAGGCCGTCATATGAAGCATGAACGTTTATGTCCACTCTCCAAGGGGTACCCCAGGTGGCAAGCAAAGTCAAAATGCCCACATCTGCACCCCTGTCGCGCTAGGTCTCACTGGTGCCGGCATAAGGTTTAAAAACAGTCACATTCCAGCTTTGCATACCACAGGCCAAGACCATCCCATTTCCTCCTATGCAGCAGCCGCCTCCTAGTAGTATTTCTTCGGAAGCCACACCGTCTTCCCGGGACGTTGGGCCCACGTGGAGTGTCCGCAAATCACCTCCCCGACCACAGGGTCCGCCTCCCCCTCGCCGGCTCATCACCATCTAGGCACTCGCCCAGGAAGGCGCCTCGGAGCAGTCGTCAACAGGAGCAGGGACCGCCAGCCTCCAGGCAGGCTCAGAAGACCAATCCGCCCTCCGGCGTAGCCGCAAAGAATCCGGCAGTTCTTCTAGAGATCGCGGCCCACTTTCCCGGTGGTGCCGCGGTCTCAATTTTCGCCGCAGCCGCACGCCCACTCGCTCCTCCGGCGATCAGCTCCTGGCAGTACCAGAACGGGGAACACACCTCCAACGCAAGAGCACACCCAGCGCCGGGAGTCGGCCCGTCAGATGTCGCACACCTTGGGCTGTGTTTGGAAGCGTTCCAACACAGTAAGTACTCGCCAGTTGTACGGATTATGCAAGGATGTTGTCTCGGCCGGCGGAGCTCGCCTAGCTAGCGGCCATTTCGCAGCTGAGCCGGCCATGCCCCCAGATATCTTGGCGTTTTTCATTCCAAAGGACCGGAGAGCTGTGTTCTCTATGTTTAAGCCAGCAATCTATTTCACAGTCATTGCTATTTGATAGTTAATTGTTGGTAAGAGACTGCAGAGTTCTCTTTAAAACAGATGAGCTCACCATAGGCAATGACTTATGCGTTGTTATGACATCAAGTTTTGAGTTCTGAGTGCACATTCTTATTGAGATAAGCATAGTTTTTCTCTCTGCGATACCTCTCTTGGGACCCCTGCTTTGTGAGCTCGCATTTTCGCATTTAGCAAAGTGATACAATGCAGCTTTGGGGGTGTGTGTGGGGAGAGAGAGAGAGAGAGAGAGAGAGAGAGAGAGAGAGAGAGAGAGAGAGAGAGAGAGAGAGAGAGAAAATTGACAGCAGCCCATTCTATAGGCGTGTCATCTGTGTTGGGGGCAAGAAGTCAACAGTTGAAAGCTGCATCATGGTGGGACAGGGACCTCGTTGCAGACTGCGCACCAGTGAAACCGAACAGCGCAAAGGAGCTTATACTGCCCCAGGTAGACAACAAACAACAAGGAAACAGGAGCCAGTAGACCCAGGGGAAGGGGCAAGGGGAGACCTGGAGCAAGTAAAAGGAGCAAAATTAGTCGACTAAGACTCCAAGTCACACTGGTGCAGCCTAATTCCATTTGATCCGGCGCTACAACCTGGCCGCCTCCCTTTCCCAAAAGCCCCCATTCTAAACCCTCATACCTCTTGACTCCTCTAGAAGCCAAAGGGATACACGGTGGAGGTACAGGGTTTGATGTGGTCGACTGGGCTGCTGCTTCTGCAGGCACAAGATCGAGTGTCTCCGAACACTGGTTCCTCCTCCTAGCGAACTAATCATTAATTTTTTTTTACTTTAAAACAAAGCACACACTGTGCAGCGATGTTACAGCAAACAAAGTGAAAGCTGATGGCGCCATTAGGCAATGTGAAAAAGGTACCACTGATTACTACCAGTTCCCCCCAAAGGTGCGGAAAGACCTCTAGACACCGGGAAAGTCATTTCTGTCCCATCCCCTTCCTCCCCAAAAACCACAATGGGGCAGAAAGCCCGCTCAATGCCATTGTGGGGGCAACTGTTCAAGGCACTGGGAGGGGGTTTCGTTTTTATTTTAACAATTAGTTTCTTTGGGAAAAAGGTGAGCAATCTACTAAAATGACTCATAGCTGAATTCTGAATTTTCTTCCAAACAGGCAACATTTTTAAATGGCTAATTAAACCACAATACAAATTAAACATGTTGGGGGCGGGGGGGGGGGTATGAGGAAGGTTTCCAAGATTAGTATTAATAAGATTCAATTATCCAGGAAGCCTGGACATAAAAACCTTCTTATCGAAGGTTTGATATGGAACAAGATGGCCACATCTTTAACAAGCTCCACGGCTACCCAGGACAACAACTGAAACAAAGAAATAAGTGAGAAGAAAGATAAAGAAGTTTTTTTGTAGCAGCTGTAAGGCTTTTGTCCCTTAAAGCTGTGGCCAAGGTCATAAACACTTCTTTGGCCACTGCATCCATCTTTTTGCTTTCTTTATCCACAGAAGCGAAAGACATGAAGCCAGGTGTGTTACAACGCTTCAAATCTAGAGACAATACGAGAATTAGGAGGAGTCACGCTTAAGGAAGGCAAGTTTAAATCAGGAGCCCTGTTCTGCTTCTTCTATCAATGGGTTTGATGGAGGCAGCAGTCAGGAAGATGTGCAATGTGAGATCCAAAAGATATGATACAAGGGATGTCATGAGTTTGGCCTGTGGTTTCAGAAGCAAAGTCTTGAAAATAGCAGGTTTCGTGGAATGGTGTAGTTGCTTCTATATTGAGCTTCCTCACAACTCTATTGGTCACCTTGTGGAAGACATCATCATTCACTGGCGAAGTTCAGTGGGGTGGTGATTAGAGATATGGCAGACAATGCCCTTGAGTGATGATAACAAACATCTTCTAGGAAGAGTATGAGACATTGATCTTTGCGAAGCTAAAGATTCCGTCTCTGTTGAAAAACGAGAATGGTGAAACTCTATCTTCTTATTCTTCCCCTGTTCATATCTACAAAACAACGATGCAAATAGATTTTTCCCATGGAGGGTCCTGGCCGGGCATCGCTGTGAAGAAGTGAGCAGAACTGGAGAAGCATGTGACACCACAGGAGCTGGAACCACAGCTGTTGAGAGTCATCCTCTGCCATTGGAATGGCTGGGAGCTCTTCAGTAGAGGGTTACAGCTTCAGGGAAGCTGAGACATGTAGGATAAATTTCCATTATTTTGCCTTCTTACTAGAAGTTGGCGCATGGACATTCAAGATCGCACGACTAGCAGGGAGACCACTTGTGTACTATGATGCCCTTGACATTGAGAGAGCCCTTGACGTAAAAATCACACTGGATACCAAAGGATACGTTTCCATCATCCTCAACAACTATTCCCTCACTGTAGAGTGTCTCAATGTCGAGGAAGCATGTCTCAATGTCAATCAGGAACTCAAACCCAGTGACTATGATCGCCTGAGAGCACTGAAGCCACTGCTTCAGGGCTCTCAGGCGATCATGGGCACACCAAGAGTAGAAGAAATGTTGATAGCTCTCTTACCCCCCTGGAGCTAGCCAGTGGACCACGAGCCTGACCACCCATATTCTCCTTGCTTCCCCTGTCCTTGAGGTACCTATGTGGCATCTCTAACCATACTTCACTTTTGTAATAGAGTGGGGATCCAGAAAACAGATTACACACACATCGTGTACATCCTTTCAGAATTTCGTCCCTCCACACAAAGAGCATTGGTCAAAGAAAGCCAAGATGATGGCTCCAGAAACAGAGGTGAGGAGAAATACTTAATGCGGGAGGAAAAAAAACAGGTAACACAGGCACTTATTTCAGGAAAAGACGATGGATGTGTAAAACAAATCATGCAAAGCAAAACAAAAATATTGGTTTTCAGTCAAAATATGCCTTAAAATACTGAAAAATTATCAGCCTCTCTGATTCCGCACTACATGATAGGAAGGCTGACATCCTAAGAATTCCTTAAAGGTCCAGTGTAAAATTGGCACTGAGTGGACAGCCTAATAACAGGATACATTTCTGCTTGACTTGGTGTTTTAAAGGGGCTAGTTTGGTGGTATTTTCACCCAAATACACTATGCTTTAAGCAAACATTATTGCCATTTTTTTTCTCGTAC
This sequence comes from Triturus cristatus, assembly GCF_964204655.1. Taxonomy (NCBI): domain Eukaryota; kingdom Metazoa; phylum Chordata; class Amphibia; order Caudata; family Salamandridae; genus Triturus; species Triturus cristatus. The sequence goes on along the minus strand of NC_140585.1, from coordinate 1,237,303,839 downwards.
AAGCAAAAAGGAATATGCTACTTACCAGTATGCATCTGTTCTTGGCATGTAGAGCTGCAGAGCCACATACTTAGGATAGTAGATCGCCATCTGGTGTTGGGCTCGAATGCTTGCAGGTTGTTGTTGGCTTCGGAAGAAGTCTTTGGTCACGAGATAGGTGACTCCTCCCTTGGACTACAGTGCGCATGGGCATCCACTCCATCCTCAGATTGCTTTTCACCATGATGGGAAATGATGGAGTTTGTAAAAAGAGAGAGAGATGTCCATGTGTTATGTCTAAGTAAGACTATGCTGGAACAGATACAGGTCCCGGGGAGGTGGGTGGACGTGTGTGGCTCTGCAGCTCTACTTGCCAAGAACAGATGCATACTGGTAAGTAGCATATTCCGTTCGAGGCATATGAGCTGCAGATCACACACTTAGGATAGACTGTATAGCAGTGTCTCCCCTAGCGGTGGTCACCTGTATCAGTTGCAGCAGTTTGGAATAAAGTTTTAAGGACAGCCTGACCTACAGAAGCTTGTTGTTTTGCCTGCACGTCAACACAGTAATGTTTAGTGAAGGTGTGTGTTGTAGACCATGTGGCTGCCTTACAAATATCTTCTAAGGGAATGTTTCCTAAGAATGCCATGGAAGCCCCTATTTTGCGTGTGGAATGCGCTCTGGGGGAACTGTTATTGTGCGTTTAGCCTTGTGGTAGCATATTTGGATACATTTAACTATCCACCTGGCTATCCCGGATTTGGAAATGGGGTTGCCTTTATGTGGTGGAGAGAAAGCAACAAACAATTGTTTGGTTTTGCGGAATGCTTTGGTTCGTTAATGTAGTAAAGCAGGGCTCTTTTAACGTCTACGGTATGAAGAGCTCTTTCAGCTACCGAGTCCGGATTTGGGAAGAACACTGGTAGCTCTACTGATTGGTTAAGATGGAACGGAGATATGACTTTTGGCAGGAATTTCAGATTTGTTCTAAGAACCACTTTGTTGCGGTGTAATTGTAGGAATGGTTCTTGTATGGTTAAAGCCTGGATCTCACTTACCCGTCTAAGGGATGTGATAGCAATAAGAAAAGCCACTTTCCATGTGAGGAACTGTAGTTCGCATTTATGCAGAGGTTCAAATGGGGGTCCCATGAGCCTTGTAAGAACAATGTTTAGATTCCACACTGGAGAGGGTGGTAATCTGGGAGGAATAATCCTCTTAAGGCCTTCCATGAAGGCTTTGATCGCAGGTACTCTAAGTAGTGACAAGTGTTGACGATTTTGCAAGTAGGCTGCTAATGCTGCTAGGTGGAGACGTATGGATGAGTACGCTAAATTACATCTTTGCAAGTGTAATAAGTAGCAAATTATGTTCTGTATGGATGCATCCAGTGGGCGTATATCATTGTTATTGCAGTAATTGGCAAATCTTTTCCATTTTGCAGCGTAGCAGGCTCTAGTGGTAGGTCGTCTGGCCTCTTTTATAATATTCATACAGTCTGGTGGTAGGTTGAGGTAACCGAACTGTAGGACTTCAGGAGCCAGATCGCTAGGTTCAGTTGACCTGGATCTGGGTGTCTTATTTCTCCATGGTTCTGGGTTAGTAAGGACGGGGAGAGATGCAGTTTTTGGTGTGGAAGTAGGGAGAGTTCCAGCAGTGTTGTGAACCAGGGCTGGCGTGCCCATGTGGGGGCTACTAGGATCAGTTTGAGAGACTGTTGCCTGAGCTTGCGTACCACGAATGGAATGAGTGGGAGAGGCGGAAAAGCGTATGCAAATCTGCCTGACCAGTTCATCCATATCGCATTGCCCTTGGACTGTGGGTGGGGAAACCTGGCGGCGAAGGTTGGGCATATTGCGTTTTTGTGTGTGGCAAACAGATCTATGTCTGGTTGGCCCCATTTTTGAAAAAAGGGGAGTAGGACTTGTGGATGTAATTCCCATTCGTGGATCTGTTGAGTCTGTCGACTTAACAGGTCGGCAATCTGATTGTGAACCCCTGGAAGGTGTTCTGCAAGCAGGTATATGTTCTGGGGAATGGCCCATCTCCAGATGTTCTGTGCTAGCTGGGACAGCTGGAGAGAATGTGTGCCTCCTTGTTTTTGTATATAATATATGGCTGTTATGTTGTCCGTCCGGATGAGGACAGTTTTGTTTTGGAGATGTATTTGGAATGATTTCAGTGCTAGGAATACTGCCAGTAGCTCCAGGTAATTGATATGGAGCACTTTTTGGTGAGTGGTCCATTTGCCCTGAGTGGTGTGTCCTAGGAGATGGGCTCCCCACCCCGTGAGTGATGCGTCCGTTGTTAGCACTATTTGTGGAAGAGGCTCGAGGAATGGCCGCCCTTTGGACAGGTTTATTGTGTTCCACCATTTCAGAGAGCTATGTGAGCGGCTGTCCACCAACACCAGATCTGTTAGTTGTCCGTGAGCCTGATTCCACTGATGTGCTAGACACTCTTGCAAGGGACGCATTTGAAGTCTTGCATAAGGCACAATGAAGATGCATGACGCCATCATGCCTATCAGTTGCATGAACACTCTTGCTGGAAGAGAGTGATGGGTTTGAAATGTTACGATGAGAGCTTGTATATTGGCTATCCTGGCTGGGCTGGGATATGCTAGGGCTTTGGAGGTATTTATGGTGGCTCCCAGATATTGATGTATGTGGGAGGGTTGGAGATGAGATTTGGGGTAATTTATTGTGTACCCCAAGTTGTGTAAGATTTGAATAGTTCGGTGAGTGTGTAGAATGCATTTGTTGAATGAGTTGGCTGTTATTAGCCAGTCGTCTAGATACGGGAAGACATGAACTTGTTGTCTTCTGAGATGCGCTGCTACTACTGCTAGACATTTGGTGAATACTCTGGGCGCAGTTGTTACCCCGAACGGAAGGACTGTAAACTGATAGTGTTGTCCGTCCACCACAAACCTTTGGTACTTCCTGTGAGCAGGATGTATGGGAATGTGGAAATAAGCGTCCTTGAGATCTAGTGTTGTAAGGAAATCGCCTTGTTGTAGTAGTGGGAGCACTTGCTGAAGAGTGATCATATGGAAATGATCGGAGTTTATGTACAGATTTAGGAGTCTGAGGTCGAGTATTGGTCTTAGAGTCTTGTCCTTTTTGGGAATTAGGAAGTACAGTGAGTATACCCCTGTACCCTGCTGTTGTAAGGGAACTGGTTCTATTGCGTGTTTTTGAAGCAATGAGAGAACTTCTTGTTTGAGGAGCGTAAAATGGTCTGGTGACATGGAACGCTGCTTGGGTGGTATGTGTGGAGGGGTAGTGGTGAGTTCCAGGTAGTAACCATACTGGATAATTTGTCTTACCCACTTGTCTGTTGTGATGGAGTTCCAGACAGGTAGGAACTGTTTGAGTCTTCCCCCGACTGGAGTGGAATGGTCTGGGGGGAGTGGAGGAAAGTCACTGTTTTGTGGCGCGGGAGGTACGAGTGTTGGTATTGCCTCGACCTCGTTCCTTGCTGTTGTTTCCTCTATATCCTCCTCTAAAATATCCTCTACTAGGAGATGTTTGTGTAGAGGTTTTGAACGTAGAGGAGGTGTCTTCTCCGATATTCTAAGAGGCTCCTCTGTAGAAGGAGCGTCGAAAGGAGCCACGTGGTTGTGGAGACTGCAATGCTCCCATGGACTTAGCAGTCTTGGTGTCTTTTTTCATTTTTTCGAGTGCAGTGTCAACTGCTGGGCCAAACAGCTGTTCTTGGTTAAAAGGTTGGCTAAGTATGGTACTTTGTACTTCTGGCTTAAAGCCTGAAATTCGTAGCCAGGCATGGCGTCTAAGGACTTGTGTTTAGTGCTCGAGAGGCAGTGTCTGCGGCGTCAAGTGCACATTTAATTGAGGCATTTGAGATAAGTTTTCCCTCTTGTATAAGGTCATTTGCCTGGGTCTTGTATTGGTCTGGCAGGTGTTGTAGCAGATTCTACAACTGATCGTAGTGAGCCCTATCGTAGCGTGCTAATAGGGCTTGGGTGTTGGCAATACGCCAATGATTAGCAGCTTGTGCTGCTACCCGTTTGCCCGAGGCTTCTAATAGTTTGGATTATTTGTCCGGGGGTGGTGTATCTCCAGTGGTTTGGGAGTTGGCACGTTTCCTTGCGTTGGAAATGACCAAAGAATCCAGAGGGAGCTGCCCTTTGATGTAACAAGGATCTTCTGGGGCAGGTCTATATTTTTTCTCAATTCTTGAGTTAAGCACCCTGGCACGGACGGGGTCTTTAAATACTTCTGTGGCGTGTTTTATCACCCCTTTAAGCATAGGTAAAATTTGTACCGACTTCTGAGACTGTTCAAAAGTGTCTAAGAGGAAGTCTTCCTCAGGTGCATCAGAGTGCATGGTGACGCCATGGTAAAGTGCTGCTCTGTTTACTAGTTGTCCAAACCCCAGGTAGTCGTCTGGAAGTGATGGTTTGGAGGGATATGGTGTAGGGTCAGGTATATCTGGTAGAGGGTATGCCCAATCATCCAATGGTGCGGTATCTGGATCCGTGAACGGATCATTAGTATTATAAGGATCACCCCCTCCCCCTAGGTCATCATCATCATCCTGTGGAGGTGGTGTATGTGATGGAGATGGTAGAGGTAAAGGTGGTGTAGGCAGAGGGGGTGGGGTAGAAGGTCGTATGGGAGAGGAAGGAGGAATAGGTGATGTTGCCGAGTCCATATTTTTATAGGAACTGGGGCAGGTGTTGTGTCCAGTTTCCGTTTCTTACATGGCACTTCAGTGACATGTCCAGTCTTTGGATTAATATAGATCCTTTTTTGTGTTGGATCTGGATGGAAAAGTTCTTGTTCTTCAGGAACAGATTTTGGCGCCGATTTTTTCGGTTCCGATTGAGGTTTTGGTTGATCGGTAGAGTCTTTGGCTTTAGGAGGTGTATTATAGTCCTTAGCCGGTGGTTTCGGTGCCGATGAAGGTTTCGGTGCCGAAGTTGAGTCTTTCGGCTTGGGGACTTTCGGTGCCGGTTTATCTATGGGCCTCGATGTTTTCGGTGCCGAAGGTGTCGGATCCGATTTCGGTGCCGAGGGGTCTTTGTCTTCGGTGCGGAAGGTGCCGGGGGTACAATGACATGCGGCTTACTCGGGCCCGAGCCACCTGAAGGCTTATGTTTCTTCGGAGCCGAGCCCGGAGGCGGGGCTTCTGAAGGGTGTTTTCGGTCTCGACTGAGGCCAGCTGGCGAAGTCTTGACCAATGCCTTAGGTTTTGGAGGGGTTGGGGCAGGGGCAGTGGTACTCACGCGTTGCCCCGGAGTTATGGGGTCGTCTGAGTCGTCTGCTTCGGAGATGATTTGAAGTTCCTCGGAATCCTCTTCCGGGACATCGGGACCCTCGTCGAATATGTTTACTGGTTCCGGAGCTGGTCTTTGTGCCATGATATGGCGTCGAGCTCTTCAATCCCGAATGGTCTTTTTGGATCGAAATGCGGCGCAGGCTGGACAGTTGGCTTCGTCGTGTTCCGGTGATAGGCACAGGTTGCAGACTTTGTGATGGTCACTGTGTGGAAATTTTGCTCCACACTGGGGGCATTTTTTAAACGGCGTCCTTTCCATGAGCCGTAGTGTGGAAATATGGATTTTTCTGGTCAGTTATGTCCCCTATCTTGGACCCCAACGGTTCTATGTGCATGTTACAAGTACATGTATGTTCCCTCCAGTTCCAGTTATGAAGACGCAAATACATGTGCGTCCACCGTTAACATGTCCTCTGTCAGATCCGCCATGAATAGGCCGGATATTCCCTTCCTAAGTACGAAAGGCCACCGCCTTTATATGGTTCACTTATGCCATTTTACAGTCCAGGCAAGTAGGCCCTGATTCTGTCATCGAACTCTTCCTGCCTTTTGCCTCTGAAAACTCCAGTCTGAGCCTGCATCTGTGACCATGAACTTTGTCTCATTCTCTGCGCGGCTCACTAAGCCTGACATCAGCCTATTCTCTGCCAAGAACTGTATTTCACCTTCGAAATTATCTGCTCCGTTCCCTGCCCGATGCATTCCTGTCTAGTAGCTTAAGTAAACATTCTGCCAGCTACCGAGCAAAGGCCCGGCTTCTCTGTCTTTATGCAAGTAATTCATAGCCCTGTTACTATGGAAGATTCCGCCCTCGCATCTAGTGTAGACACTTAGACGCTTGTACACGCACTAACAGTCAGTATAGTCAGTATAGAATAGATTCTGTCCGAGAGTCCTTCTTTTGTGGATAACATAGTTCTTTAAACATAGGATGTTAGATATGATTTGGGATTAGGTTGACTTGACCCCCCAGACTTCTTGTCTCCACATGTAGAGCTAAATGTCAAGTCCCCCTCACCCCCTAGTTGCACATCAATCACACGTCATGCTGCTGCGCGCGCATCTATGCCAAGTATTATCTTATAGATCCACCTATATATGACATCATAACCAATTATGTTCCTTTTTTCTCCTTATTACACCCATTTTCGGTTACGTATATGAATCGTCATTTTCCTTATCAATTGTTACGCCTACTGCATTCGCTTCATTGTAATGTATGTACTATAAAAGTCATTTCTTGTCAATAAAGTATGTACTTCACTTCCTGAACCTCCGTGGTGATGGAACTTGGAGCAACAGATTATAATCGTTCATTGGAATAAAGCCCATTCCGAACATCTGATACCACGGATTCTGCCTCTCATTTTACTGAGCTGTTTTATTATGTTTCCGTATCAAATTAAGTCCAGGTAATGAAAATTATTTACCACATGAATGGCGCCCGAACAGGGACACTTTCTCATCTCACGCGCCGGCGGTGAGTTGCAGGCCCGGTCTCCTGCCACAGCTGGACGGACAACAACGCGTACCAGCAGGATTTCCTGTATCTCCCTCCGGTCAAGCGGAGGCGACTGAGGCTGCGATCAACACCCAGACGAGGCGGTGAGAAGTGCGAAGTATCCCGACCAGAGCCTAGCTGAGAGAACAAGATCCGAGGTATACAGAGGCCCACCAGTTTCCGAAGTCTCAAGTCGAGTCCAGTGTCCGAAGTGTTCGAGTCGAGTCCAGTCCGGTTCAAGTTCAGTCGAGTTTCCGAGGCCTTCCGTTTCCGAGCTACCCGGTGAGTACCATTACTGGGGAGGCTTTCTGACGTGCACATAGTTTGTGCCGGTCAAGACGGGTTTGGGTACACAAATCCGGTCTGCACTGTTTCAGCAGTGTATCTGTACTGTTTAGCAGTATATCAAGTATATAATTCAGTTAATGTCGAGTATTATGTTTAGTGATTTAAGTTCTCCTTAGATCGTCATCATTGTTCATTGTTCAGGTAAATGTTAAATGTTAAATGTTTTAAGTACGTTCTGCATATTGTGGTATGAATGACTGTTCATTATTGTGTTTATGGTATTAAGTTTGTTCAAAATCAAGTATCAGATCAGTTTTCAATATGCCACTCTTTTCGAAACTAAGACAGATCACAACTAGAAAAGGGGTACTCGAAGAAGCTGTTCCCATTCCTCCTAGGGACACTCCAGGGTACTTCATGTATCACAAACATGGCCTAGACGCCATATTATTTCTTGATCTATGGGTAGACTACACCAAGGAATTACCAGAAAGTCAGAGGTGGCCACCAGCGGGGACCTGGGATGCAGAGTGCATCGTGAAAGTAGAGGAAGAATTATGGAAAAAGAAAGCTAGACAATCATAGAAAGACGCCATTGAATTATGGCGTAAAGAATCACATAGACGAACAGAAAAAGCACGTAGACAGGAAGAGAAGAGTAAAGAAAAATCAAATGAAGTCCGAGAAAATCTATTAATCGAAGAAGGTGCACGAGTGAAATCAGAACAAGTAGACAGACAAAGAAATGCCCTTATGAATGGTATGTATCCCCTTCTGGCTGAAGGATTACCTAAGGCTACTCCAGAAATACCAAAAGACTTGCCAACCCCATTATTTCCAATAAAGGTACATCCTAAGGGGCATCCTAGAACCGCAGAAGATGTTTTTCTTTCCTCATATTTAGATGACGCAGCTCCCGAGTATGCTAATTCCGCCCCACATAGACCGCCTATCAGGGAGGTTCAACGCCAAGACCCAGTACCCGTATCCCTACAGCAACAGATCGTGTCACAAGTTCCGACAAGCACATCTGTTTCTACATCTGTTCCTACAGCTGCTTCTATAGCTGTGTCCACACCTATAGTTGCTGTGTCACGTTCAACGAATCCTTTCACACCCGACACCCCAGATGGGGCTACGGGAGGTGCTAGTAACATTTTCTCTACGCCACCCAGAATAAATAAACTTACCTTTCAAGAGTCAGCACACTCACGTACCCCCAAACTCATAAATGCCCGTACGCTTAAGGAACTCCTTATAGATTGTAGATATGACCCTGTGCCCGGCAAAGAGGACGAAATGACCCTAGCATCATTACGTATCAGACGAGCCGCAGTGTATTTAGGGAAATTACCAGGAATGACTGCACATCTAGATAATATATATCATTTTGTCCAAACCGGACGAGATTCTGAATGTATTAACAGAGCTATGGAATACCAGAAAGTGGAAATACAGGGGGAACTGTTACGTTTCCTCATAAATTGTGTGATCAGAAATCAAGACCGACCAGGGGTAGACCCGGAAGCAATGCAAATTCTTACCAGATGGAGTCAGAATATATCAGAAGGAAGACATGATAAGCAGAATTGTATAATAGCCATGTGCCGAAAGATCCGAAAAGAAATAGAACGCCTACACGAAGAAAGATTAGCGGTAGACCAGTTCGATCAAAGCGAGGAAGAAGGATCAGGACTGCCCACAGGACAGTCAGAAACTATAGCCTATGTAGGTAGAAGAAGATCTCGTAATAGTACTAGATGTCTTACTGATCCGATACGTCCGATGTGTCTAGAAAATAACAGAAAATTTCAAACACCCATAGTCCATATAAGGTCTAACGAGCATTCGTTCCAAACAGCTGACAAATTACTCCGAGAACGAAGGGGTTATCATTTCCTCGATTCTATGGATGAACAAGAATTAGCTAGGTCAGCTGTCCATTGGGTTGACAGTCCCGGAAAATACAGTGATGATACAGTAGCACGCACATTTTTGAATCTCACCCCAGATGAACAGCGGTTAGCTGGGATTTATATGATTCAACAACTCATTATACTATATCAGAGTCAGCATTCGGACCCTGGTCCCTTACCTGATATATTGACTGAATTACTCATGAATAGATGGAGAGGTTCAGGTACTAAATTAATTAAAGAAATTCTAGAATCAAGAAAGCAGTATATTCTTTTTGTATGTTCAGACCGTGTCTCATTGCCCATCAAGGAAAGAACCACGTATTACATGGATAGACAGAATCCCTTACGAGAAGTGCACCCAATAAAGGGCGAGGACAACGAGTTTAAGCGCGTATTTGTATATACGCCCATATCAAAAATAGAATTGTTAGAAATGAAGAAAGTGGTACCCAGTCATGACAAAGATCCAGCGGGTTTTCACCGAGAAATTAAAGACATGCTACTCATGGGAGAGTATACCTATCCCGACATTATGACAATATTAAAGGTATTGATGCCTGCTGGCATTTATGAGAAACTCAGGGAAAAAGAGTGGGAGGTAGGAGACCAAAAGATAGAATGGTCAGTATTAGAAGCAGAAGAAAAGGCCCGAACTGCAGGAGCAGGACTCGGGGATAAAACTAAAGCACTACCAGGTTTACTAGTACAGGTACTGCCACGTTTATTAACTACGAAAAAGGAAGATTGGGGTATAATTTCAGCCTGTAAACAGAAGCAAGATGAAGACACTAGTGATTACTATGCCCGATTCGAAAAATGTTTTGGTATAAATAGTGGCATAAAAGCAAGTAGCGAATCATACCCACATCTGTTTGTAACAAAATTAGTGGAGAATGCCCTGCCCCAAGTAAAGAATAGAGTATTAAAATTCGAGAGTACCTGGCAAGGTAACACTCCATCACAAATGTTACAAATGTTACAATACCATCACAATAGAATTAGAGAGGAACAAGAACATGAACACAGACGCATGAAAGACACAAAAATGAAAATGCTAGTTTCTCAGACAGTTCCAGCTGAAGGACATAAAAAGGGTATGACACATTCCGGTGATTCAGCAGGACCTGTAAAAGGGACATGCAATTATTGTAAAAAGCCAGGTCATTACGTACACGATTGTCCAGTTTTGAAACATAATATCGCCATAGGTAAAACACAAGAAAGACCACGACCACTTAGACAGGACCAGAATGAACAAGGAGCTCCGCAGCATGCACAGTCCATGCCAGCTCCACAACAGTCTATACAGTTTGTGCCAGCTGCACCAGCGCTGCCCGTTGCTGCCACACAAACCACGACACGACAACTGTACCAGACCGCACAGTACGACTATCCTGATTACCAACGATACGCATGAACCAGCCTAGAGAGGGAAGTTGACTTACCCCTTATCGAGATCCCTGTAGATCAAGAAGGACCTTATGTACATAGTGAATTGTTAGGCCAAGACAGAAAATTTTTACTCGATACAGGGGCAAGTCGAACGACCATAAAACGTAGTGAAGTTCCAGGGGCACCCCTCTCAGGCTCTCAGAATATTTCCCTTGGTTTTTCAGGAAAACCTATTGTTAATGAAGTGTCACAACCTCTTCCACTTACGATAGGACCTTTGACCCGAACTACAGATTTATTGCTTACTAAATCATGTCCAGAAAACCTGTTAGGAATAAAAACATTGAAAGCTCTAGGAGCTATAATATGTTGTTCTCCGGAAGGAGTAAGATTGTTTTTACGTGATTTTAAAGGTCACTATGTATCTAGAGACATGGATCCCCGACTGCAGACTTTACCTACACATCTATGGGCACAAGGCCCTACTGATGTTGGTTGCATGAATATTACACCATATCGAGTCACATTAAAGGCAGGAGTGGTACTACCACGAATGCGACAATACAAGTTACCACCAGATGCTGTAGTGGCTTTACTACAAATCATTGACGAGCTCATTGCCCAAGGAGTGGTTGTAGAAACGGACTCCAATGTATGTAATTCACCAATAATTCCGATTCTTAAACGAACAGATCCAAAGGCCCCGCCAGTATATCGATTGGTTATTGATCTGCGCGAATTAAACAAATGTATTGTGCCACAATTCCCTGTGGTCCCTGATATCTCGTCATTATTGACAGCCATTGATTCCGAAGCAACATTCTTTACTGTAATTGATCTTAAAAACGCCTTTTTCAGCGACCCAATAGATCCGGAAAGTCAATATTTGTTCGGATTTAGTTTAAATGGACGTAGCTTTAAATTCTCACGCGCACCTCAAGGATTTACAGAAAGCCCCAGCATCTATAGCCAAGCACTGAAACGAGAACTCGACAGTATCCACATGCCAGTTAACACTGCCTTGCTTCAATATGTCGATGATCTGCTGATCACCGCCCGAAGCGAACCCGAATGTGAAAAAGCATCACTGACAGTTTTACAATTTCTAGCAGAAAAGGGGCACAAGGTGTCCCCTTCTAAGCTGCAATTCTGTGTCCAGCGAGTTATTTATCTTGGACACTCGCTGTCCAAGGAGGGAAGGCAGCTTACACCAGACCGCATTCAGTTAATAGCTAACATGCCAATACCCAAGACACAAAAGGAGGTGCGGGCTTTCATAGGCCTCACTTCATATTGTAGACAGTGGATCCCTCAGTATGCATTTCTAGCAAAATCGCTCATTCAGTTGACAACACAGGAGGCAGCCACATCGACTGTTCTCCCTTGGACCCAGGAACATACACAAGCTTTTGAAAGCCTAAAGAAAGCTTTATGTCAAGCACCTGTTTTAGCAACGCCATGTTACAGAAAACATTTTACACTCTTTGTTACAGAACGCGAAGGTACTGCCCTGTCAGTACTCACACAGGAACAAGCAGGAGCACACAAACCATGTGCTTATTTTTCTAGTACATTAGATCCAGTAGCTCAGGCTCTGCCTGCGTGCCTGAAATCAGTGGCAGCGACAGCTTTAGCAATCAGACAAAGCGATGCCATAGTGTTAGGACATCCATTGACAGTACAAGTACCACACGCAGTAGAGGTTCTTGTGAACCGAACACAAACACAACACTTGACTATTGCGCGACTTACAGGGTACGAACTTACATTGTTCCAGCCACATATAGAAATCAGACGCTGTAACACATTGAATCCTGCCACACTTTTGCCAGTAATCGGAACAGACCCACTAGCCCACGACTGTATTGATGTTATTACTATCACGACGAAACCCAGACAAGACTTGACAGATGTTCCATTGTCAGATCCAGACCTGACGTTGTATGTAGATGGTTCATGTATGAGAACCAGTACAGGAGAGTTAGTGGCTGCTTACGCAGTCACAACAGATACTGAGGTCATTGAAACAAATCATATAAATACTTTGTCCGCTCAAGCAGCAGAGCTCGTCGCTCTGACACAAGCCTGTATTCAAGCTACAAATAAAAAAGTCAATATATACACTGATTCACGTTATGCATTCGGAGTTGTACATGACTTCGGCGTGCTGTGGCGAGAGAGAGGTTATTTAACTTCCCACGGTGCCCACATTCAGCACGGACCCCTCATTCATGCTTTATTAGATGCGATACATCTACCGATTGCAATATCGATTATGAAATGCAAAGCACATACGAAAGTTACTGATATCATTTCTCAAGGCAATGATTTAGCCGACAGAACAGCTAAACAGACTGCTCAAACACAAACATCCGACATGACAAAGACAATAGTCCCGACACATTGTATGACAGTTAAAGATCCTACCCTTGACGTAGTTGACATCCAGACACATGCTACACCAGATGAAATAAAGAAATGGACCGAATTAGGAGGGATCCAAACGGACCAAGGATGGATGATGAAGGAAAAATCTGTGTGGTTCCTTCCTGATTCAATGGTCCAAGTTATAATTAACACTATACATAGTCCAGCACATCTAGGAGAAAAAGCTATGCTAGACAGCATTCAACACATTTGGTTCAATAAACATTTACGAGCAGCAGCCAAACAAAAGGTCCGTACCTGTATGATCTGTTGCCAGTTCAACCCAGGAAAAAGTGTTCCCGTAGAACAAGGTGGATTTCATCCTCCTAATCACCCTTTTGAAGTCCTCCAGATGGATTATATCCAGATGGAACGATGTCGAGGATTCAAATATGTTCTCGTAGTTGTCTGCGCTCTGTCCCGCTGGACGGAGGCATACCCGGTTTCAGATTACACTGCCCCGACTACTGCCAAACAGCTAGTTCGAGAATTCTTCCCACGATACGGTTTACCACGTGTTGTTCACTCAGATAACGGCCAGCCGTTCTCATCCGAATTAATGAAACACGTTTCACTTTTGTTAGGTTATCAGTGGAAATTCCACTGTGTCCGACACCCCGAAGCAGCAGGTCTCGTAGAAAGACATAATCAGACTCTGAAAATTAGATTGTCCAAAATATGCAGAGAGAAAGGTGTCGACTGGGTAGTAGCATTACCAGTTGCACTCTTCTTCACAAGAATGGTAGCACACTCTCGAACAGGGCTATCCCCGTATGAGGTGATCTTCGGCAGACCACCAAATATGTGGGGGACGCCTATACCACGAAAAATAACTGATATTGACTGTAATATGCTGACAGATTACTTGGCTTCCTTGATGTCTGCACTACAATCTTGTCGTTCACAGGTAGCTGCAGCCTTTCCCGACAACACTGAGGTGAAACCCCATGACGTAATTCCGGGGGACTTCGTCCTTGTGAGGAATTTCGACCGAAAGACTCAGCTGGAGCCCAGGTGGAAGACACCCAAGTTGGTCTTGCTGACCACAAGGACAGCCGTGAAGATTGAAGGCAGGAAAGGATGGATTCATTCAAGTCATATCAAGAAATTTCATGGACTTCCTTCAGATGTAACCAGCCCACCTCGTGTGTCCTCACCAATTGACTCAAAACTACCTCTGGCTGAGGACAGTAAAGAACGCTATAATCTAAAATTAAGGCCTAGGCCGTCGGACGATTTGATTGTTTAAGTCCTCTCCTAGGTGAAGCGGTTGAATCTGTCTCCGACATGTATCGCCTAGACCTGAATCATGGACAGTCGCGAAAAATAATGAAACGACAGGCGTATTGTAAATCACTGCGTAGCCATTGCATAGTGACATTATTAATCTTGTTTTTCTTGAGTCTTTTAATAATTACTGCAAGTATATTGTTGCACATATATTACCCTATTGCCAGAAATGTTTACAATGTTACTGCTGAACATTCTTTTAGTGACTTACCCCCGCATGAATTGTCTTATAGACTTGCGCTGCGCAATAACACTTTCATTAGTATGTTACATCATTCCCACCAGACTAGTAATGCAACTAATTGTTGGGTGTGTGGCCGGCTCCCTCCCTATCAGAATTATGAAGGATTCCTGCCTTTCTTTCCACATCCGTTTTCACATAATGGCTCCTGTGGAGCATGGTTTAGTTTAATCAATTCCATAGACTCAGACACAGCAGTTTATCAAGACCATTGGGTATGGGGAAATCTGAACCTAGTTTTATTCAAAGTCTGTTACCCTGACAAGGAGGGTCGCCACAAAAGAACAGGAACTGATCTAGAAAATGAAGTATATGGATTAGGTAACTTTACTCCTAATCTCATGGTTCTAAATGTCGAATCCGAAGTTGAACTAGTTTTACCAACCATGTCAGTATTCCCAGCGAAAGGTGAATTGTGTGTGAGAAAAGTTGGTTCCATACATATGGGCCATAGTAAATGCACTACTACAGTAGAATTCAGTGATCAAGGTAAATCTTCATTTTGAGCTTATCGCCACTCCTACTTTATATGTGGTCAGACTGCATATATGCGTCTACCTCTAGATTGGGATGGTACCTGCTACATTGCATTCCTTTTGCCACCTGTTTTCCTAGCTCCTCCTGATTATTATAGAAATATTCATTTAGTACACAACAGAGAGCGGAGAGATCTCCCGATTGTCGATTACACTGAAACAGCATGGGAAAAATACACTGATTTCAATAAAGGCATCTTTCCCTATATAGGTACCGTTACTAATAGTAAGCTGATACGTAGATTAACTAGAACCCTTGAAGCAGTAGTGAACGAAACTATTTCCGCCTTAGGCAATTTAACAGAAGAGCAGTCTGCTATGCGGATTGTTGTGCTTCAAAATCGTCTTGTCCTTGACGTCATCCTGGCTGATAGGGGCGGAGCTTGTAGGGTCATCGGATCAAGCTGTTGCATATTCATACCAGAAAATTCGCCATCTGTATATAAAGCTATAACTCGCCTTCATAAGATTGTAAGCCAGATACACCAGAACCCAGGCACTTGGACTTGGTCCGGTTGGTTTTGGAGTGTGATATCAGCCTGGGGATGGAGAGTCCTATCCTTCCTAGGTATTGGCCTTCTCATATTATTCAGTTGCTGCTTATGCCTGCAATGTGGACCAGCGATTTGTGGTCTGTGTGCCACATCGTGCATTCCACATCAAGATTTTCATTCAAGATCCCGGAAGAAGAAAGAAGAACAAATGATGCTATATGAACAGATCAATGGATTAATGAAGATTGATATCTCTTAACGGGCAAGTAGGGGACAAGGAGGGAATGTGGAAATATGGATTTTTCTGGTCAGTTATGTCCCCTATCTTGGACCCCAACGGTTCTATGTGCATGTTACAAGTACATGTATGTTCCCTCCAGTTCCAGTTATGAAGACGCAAATACATGTGCGTCCACCGTTAACATGTCCTCTGTCAGATCCGCCATGAATAGGCCGGATATTCCCTTCCTAAGTACGAAAGGCCACCGCCTTTATATGGTTCACTTATGCCATTTTACAGTCCAGGCAAGTAGGCCCTGATTCTGTCATCGAACACTTCCTGCCTTTTGCCTCTGAAAACTCCAGTCTGAGCCTGCATCTGTGACCATGAACTTTGTCTCATTCTCTGCGCGGCTCACTAAGCCTGACATCAGCCTATTCTCTGCCAAGAACTGTATTTCACCTTCGAAATTATCTGCTCCGTTCCCTGCCCGATGCATTCCTGTCTAGTAGCTTAAGTAAACATTCTGCCAGCTACCGAGCAAAGGCCCGGCTTCTCTGTCTTTATGCAAGTAATTCATAGCCCTGTTACTATGGAAGATTCCGCCCTCGCATCTAGTGTAGACACTTAGACGCTTGTACACGCACTAACAGTCAGTATAGTCAGTATAGAATAGATTCTGTCCGAGAGTCCTTCTTTTGTGGATAACATAGTTCTTTAAACATAGGATGTTAGATATGATTTGGGATTAGGTTGACTTGACCCCCCAGACTTCTTGTCTCCACATGTAGAGCTAAATGTCAAGTCCCCCTCACCCCCTAGTTGCACATCAATCACACGTCATGCTGCTGCGCGCGCATCTATGCCAAGTATTATCTTATAGATCCACCTATATATGACATCATAACCAATTATGTTCCTTTTTTCTCCTTATTACACCCATTTTCGGTTACGTATATGAATCGTCATTTTCCTTATCAATTGTTACGCCTACTGCATTCGCTTCATTGTAATGTATGTACTATAAAAGTCATTTCTTGTCAATAAAGTATGTACTTCACTTCCTGAACCTCCGTGGTGATGGAACTTGGAGCAACCGATTATAATCGTTCATTGGAATAAAGCCCATTCCGAACCTCTGATACCACGGATTCTGCCTCTCATTTTACTGAGCTGTTTTATTATGTTTCCGTATCAAATTAAGTCCAGGTAATGAAAATTATTTACCACAGTAGGCCTCACGGCGTGGATAGGCCCAGCAGCCCGCGTCGACGTCCGGAATCGAGCCGATGAATTCGATGTCGAGTGAAGGTGCTTCGATGTAGTTTTAGAAGTTTTGTTCGCTTCGAAAAGCTTGTATTTGAGATTTTCAACCGGAGTTGGAAAAGTTATATCCGAACCCAATGGCGGAAAAAAACAATCGGAGGATGGAGTGGATGCCCATGCGCACTGTAGTCCAAAGGAGGAGTCACCTATCTTGTAACCAAAGACTTCTTCCGAAGACAACAACAACCTGCAATCATCCGAGCCCAACACCAGATGGCGATCTACTAACCTAAGTGTGTGATCTGCAGCTCATATGCCTCGAACATAAATCAACTGGGGATAATGCAGAATGCTTTTGAGTAGGTACGACCGAACATTTTATCACCAGAAACTATAACCAATATGTACGGAGATAAATAGTTCTATGAGGAATTCTATTCATGCGTTCTCTTCTTATATGTAAGGATATCATGGTATTACCAATTACAGTAATCATCCATCCAAATCTAATCACAGAGGTGCCTGCTGGTAACCAGGACCAAACCCAGATCAACAAATTGGGCAGAGATAGGGAATAAAGAAAAGTTAAAGGTACAGAGGGGACGTAGGTGAAGTTTAAGCCTGATGGGCTGGGGAAACAGTGATTGAACTAGCGAGCCAGATTTTGTAGGAATAATCGTAACAGATGAGCAATGACACATGTCGGGGGGATAACACTCAGACTGCTCATGTTCTAAGCAGCCACGGACTGCTGTAAGGATGTACTGTGAACGAAGAGGAGTTATGGAAGGGATTATCAGTTGCGAGGGGTGCTTTCAGATTCTCTAGAAGAGAATCCAAGACCCTGCTTTAGGGCATCTGTGTAGGTCTCTGCATTCCTCTCTGGGTACAGCTTTGCTTTCCGGATCTGCCCACTTTTTCACTAGAATGCGAAAGGAGGAGGAGCTTTGGCCTTTCAACTTGTGGGAGATAACCGTTTCGCTGTGAGGAGAGCAAGACTGTCAAAACGACATGCCACTTTACCATTTCTTGGATCGTTTGTATACACCAAGGGCACCGATACCCAATCCAGGGGGTTTTGCATTGCAGAAAGAGACCAACTGTAATACTCTGGCGCAATAGTTCCCCCAAAGAAGAACAAATCTATAGCATGTGGAACAAGCATTGGCATAGCCAATAGGTCTCGCCTTTGGGACCTTATAAGTATTTAGTTATACAGCATAATATAATTGGTACAACAGCATCCATTGTTGCATGGCTAAACACTTATAAGGTCCCAAAGGCGAGATCTATTGGCTATGCCAATGGTTGTTTTGTTATGGGGGGAAATAAATAACAGGAGGGTGAAGGTCAGTCAGTCAGTTAGTGAGAGTGAGTCAGTCAGTGAGAGTGAGTCAGTCAGTGAGAGAGTGAGTCCGTGAGAGTGAGTCAGTGAGAGAGTGAGTCAGTGAGAATCAGTGAGAGAGTGAGTCAGTGAGAGTGAGTCAGTCAGTGAGAGTGAGAGAGTCAGTCAGTGATAGTGAGAGTCAGTCAGTGAGAGTGAATGAGTGAGAGAGTGAGTCAGTCAGTGAGTGAAAGAGAGTGAGTCAGTGAGATAGTCAGTCAGTGACAGTGAGTCAGTCTTTCAGCGAGAGTCAGTCAGTCTTTAGCGAGAGTCAGTCAGTCAGTGAGAGACAGTCAGTGAGAGAGTCAGTCAGTAAGAGAGTCAGTCAGTGAGAGAGAGTCAATCAGTGAGAAAGAGTCAATCAGTCAGTGAGAGTGAGTCAGTCAGTGAGAGAGAGTGGGAGAGTCAGTCAGCGAGAGAGTGAGAGTCTGTCATTGAGAGTGAGTCAATCAGTCATTGAGAGCGAGTCAGTCAGTCAGTAAGAGAGAGTGGGTGAGTCAGTCAGTGAGAGTGAGTGAGTCAGTCAGTCAGTGAGAGAGAGTGGGAGAGTCAAGTCAGTGAGTGAGTGAGTCTGTCAGTGAGAGTGAGTCAGTGAGAGTGAGTCAGTGAGAGTGAGTCAGTGAGTCTGTCAGTGAGAGTGAGTCAGCCAGAGAGAGTAGGAGAGTCAGTCAGTAAGAGTCTGTCAATAAGAGTGAGTCAGTGAGAGTGAGTCAGTGAGTCTGTCAGTGAGAGTCTGTCAGTGAGAGAGAGTGAGAGAGTCAGTCAGTGAGAGAGAGTGAGAGAGTCTGTCAGTGAGAGTGAGTCAGTCAGTGAGAGTGAGTCAGTGAGTGAGAGAGTGGGAGAGTCTGTCAGTGAGAGTTTGTCAGTGAGTGAGAGAGAATAGGAGAGTGAGTCAGTGAGAGTGAGTCAGCCAGAGAGAGTAGGAGAGTCAGTCAGTAAGAGTCTGTCAATAAGAGTGAGTCAGTGAGAGTGAGTCAGTGAGTCTGTCAGTGAGAGTCTGTCAGTGAGAGTCTGTCTGTGAGAGTGAGTCAGAGAGAGCGAGTCAGAGAGAGTGAGTCAGTGAGAGTGAGTCAGTGAGTCTGTCAGTGAGAGTGAGTGAGTCAGTGAGAGAGAGTGAGAGAGTCAGTCAGTGAGAGAGAGTGAGAGAGTCTGTCAGTGAGAGTGAGTCAGTCAGTGAGAGTGAGTCAGTGAGTGAGAGAGTGGGAGAGTCTGTCAGTGAGAGTTTGTCAGTGAGTGAGAGAGAATAGGAGTGAGTCAGTGAGATTCTGTCAATAAGAGTGAGTCAGTGAGAGTGAGTCAGTGAGAGTCTGTCTGTGAGAGTGAGTCAGACAGAGTGAGTGAGTCAGTCAGTGAGAGAGTGGGAGAGTCAGTCAGTGAGAGAGTCTGTCAGTGAGAGTGAGTCAGTCAGTGAGAGTCTGTTAGTGAGAGAGAGTCTGTTAGTGAGAGTGGGTCAGTCAGTGAGAGAGAGTGAGAGTCGGTGAGTCAGTCAGTGGAAGTGAGTCAGTCAGTGAGAGTGTGTCAGTCAGTGAGAGTGAGTCTGTCAGTCAGTGAGAGTGTGTGAGTCAGTCAGTGAGAGAGTGGGAGAGTCTGTCAGTGAGAGTCTGTCAGTCAGTCAGTGAGTAGGTGAGAGTGAGTCAGTCAGTGAGAGTGAGTGAGTCAGTCAGTGAGAGAGAGTGGGTGAGTGTCAGTAAGAGTCTGTCAGTCAGTGAGAGTCTGTCAGTGAGAGTGAGTCAGTCAGTCAGTGAGAGAGTGGGAGAGTCAGTCAGTGAGAGAGTCTGTCAGTGAGAGTGAGTGTCAGTGAGTGAGTCAGTCAGTGAGAGTGAGTCTGTCAGTCTGAGAGTGAGTCAGTGAGTGAGAGAGAGTGGGAGAGTCTGTCAGTGAGAATTTGTCAGTGAGTCTGTCAGTGTGAGTGAGTCAGTCAGCGAGAGAGAATAGGAGAGTCAGTCAGTGAGAGGCTGTCAATAAGAGTGAGTCAGTGAGAGTGAGTCAGTGAGAGTCTGTCTGTGAGAGTGAGTCAGAGAGAGTGAGTCCGTAAGCGTCTGTCAGTGAGAGTAAGTCAGTCAGTAAATGAGAGAGTGGGAGTCAGTCAGTGAGAGAGTCTGTCAGTGAGAGTGAGTCAGTCAGTGAGAGTCTGTTAGTTAGAGAGAGTCTGTTAGTGAGAGTGAGTCAGTGAGAGAGAGTGAGTCATTGAGAGTGAGTCAGTCAGTGAGAGTGAGTCAGTCAGTGAGAGTGAGTCAGTCAGTGAGTGAGAGAGTGGGAGAGGCTGTTAGTGAGAGTGAGTCAGTCAGTGAGAGTCTGTCAGTCAGTGAGTGAGTCAGTCAGTGAGAGAGTGGGAGAGTCAGTCAGTGAGAGAGTCTGTCCGTGAGACAGAGTCAGTCAATGAGTCTGTCAGTGAGAGTGTGTCAGTCAGCCATTGAGAGAGTGGGAGAGTCAGTGAGAGAGTGAAAGTCAGTCAGTGAGAGTTTGTTAGTGAGAGTGAGTCAGTCAGTGAGAGAGAGGGAGAGTCAGTGAGTCAGTCAGTGGAAGTGAGTCAGTCAGTGAGAGTGTGTCAGTCAGTGAGAGTGAGTCTGTCAGTCAGTGAGAGTGTGTGAGTCAGTCAGTGAGAGAGTGGGAGAGTCTGTCAGTGAGAGTCTGTCAGTCAGTCAGTGAGAGTGAGTCAGTCAGTCAGTGAGAGAGAGTGGGTGAGTCTGTCAGTAAGAGTCTGTCAGTCAGTGAGTGTCAGTCAGTGAGAGTCAGCCAGTGAGAGTCAGTCAGTCAGTCAGTGAGAGAGTGGGAGAGTCAGTCAGTGAGAGAGTCTGTCAGTGAGAGTGAGTCTGTCAGTGAGTGAGTCAGTCAGTGAGAGTGAGTCTGTCAGTCTGTGAGAGTGAGTCAGTGAGTGAGAGAGAGTGGGAGAGTCTGTCAGTGAGAATTTGTCAGTGAGTCTGTCAGTGAGAGTGAGTCAGTCAGTGAGAGAGAGTAGGAGAGTCAGTCAGTGAGAGTCTGTCAATAAGAGTGAGTCAGTGAGAGTGAGTCAGTGAGAGTCTGTCTGTGAGAGTGAGTCAGAGAGAGTGAGTCCGTAAGCGTCTGTCAGTGAGAGTAAGTCAGTCAGTAAATGAGAGAGTGGGAGTCTGTCAGTGAGAGTGAGTCAGTCAGTGAGAGTCTGTTAGTGAGAGAGTCTGTTAGTGAGAGTGAGTCAGTGAGTCAGTCAGTGGAAATGAGTCAGTCAGTGAGAGTGTGTCAGTCAGTGAGAGTGAGTCTGTCAGTCAGTGAGAGTGTGTGAGTCAGTCAGTGAGGAGTGGGAGAGTCTGTCAGTGAGAGTCTGTCAGTCAGTGAGTGAGTAGGTGAGAGTGAGTGAGTCAGTCAGTGAGAGTGAGTCAGTCAGTAAATGAGAGAGTGGGAGTCTGTCAGTGAGAGTGAGTCAGTCAGTGAGAGTCTGTTAGTGAGAGAGTCTGTTAGTGAGAGTGAGTCAGTGAGTCAGTCAGTGGAAATGAGTCAGTCAGTGAGAGTGTGTCAGTCAGTGAGAGTGAGTCTGTCAGTCAGTGAGAGTGTGTGAGTCAGTCAGTGAGGAGTGGGAGAGTCTGTCAGTGAGAGTCTGTCAGTCAGTGAGTGAGTAGGTGAGAGTGAGTGAGTCAGTCAGTGAGAGTGAGTCAGTCAGTCAGTGAGAGAGAGTGGGTGAGTCTGTCAGTAAGAGTCTGTCAGTCAGTGAGTGTCAGTCAGTGAGAGTCTGTCAGTGAGAGTCAGTCAGTCAGTCAGTGAGAGAGTGGGAGAGTCAGTCAGTGAGAGAGTCTGTCAGTGAGAGTGAATCTGTCAGTGAGTCAGTCAGTCAGTGAGAGTGAGTCTGTCAGTCTGAGAGTGAGTCAATCAGTGAGAGAGAGTGGGAGAGTCTGTCAGTGAGAATTTGTCAGTGAGTCTGTCAGTGAGAGTGAGTCAGTCAGTGAGAGAGAGTAGGAGAGTCAGTCAGTGAGAGTCTGTCAATAAAAGTGAGTCAGTGAGAGTGAGTCAGTGAGAGTGAGTCAGAGAGAGTGAGTCTGTAAGCGTCTGTCAGTGAGAGTAAGTCAGTCAGTAAATGAGAGAGTGGGAGTCAGTCAGTGAGAGAGTCTGTCAGTGAGAGTGAGTCAGTCAGTGAGAGCCTGTTAGTGAGAGAGAGAGTCTGTTAGTGAGAGTGAGTCAGTCAGTCAGTGGAAGTGAGTCAGTCAGTGAGAGTGTGTCAGTCAGTGAGAGTGAGTCTGTCAGTCAGTGAGAGTGTGTGAGTCAGTCAGTGAGGAGTGGGAGAGTCTGTCAGTGAGAGTCAGTCAGTCAGTGAGTAGGTGAGAGTGAGTGAGTCAGTCAGTGAGAGTGAGTCAGTCAGTCAGTCAGTGAGAGAGAGTGGGTGAGTCTGTCAGTAAGAGTCTGTCAGTCAGTGAGAGTCTGTCAGTGAGAGTGAGTCAGTCAGTGAGAGTCTGTCAGTGTGAGTCAGTCAGTCTGTCAGTGTGAGTCAGTCAGTGAGAGAGAGGGAGAGTCAGTCAGTGAGAGAGTCTGTCAGTGAGAGTGAGTCAGTCAGTGAGAGTGAGTCTGTCAGTCAGTGAGAGTGAGTCAGTGAGTTAGAGAGAGTGGGAGAGTCTATCAGTGAGAGTGTGTCAGTCAGTGAGAGTCTGTCAGTGAGAGTGAGTAAGTCAGTCAGTCAGTGAGAGAGAGTGGAAGAGTCTGTCAGTGAGAGTTTGTCAGTTAGTGAGTTTTTCAGTGAGAGTGAGTGAGTCATTGAGAGTGAGTCAGTCAGTGAGAGTGAGTCAGTCAGTGAGAGTGAGTCAGTCAGTGAGAGTGAGTCAGTCAGTGAGAGTGAGTCAGTCAGTGAGTGAGAGAGTGGGAGAGTCTGTCAGTGAGAGTGAGTCAGTCAGTGAGAGTCTGTCAGTCAGTGAGTGAGTCAGTCAGTGAGAGAGTGGGAGAGTCAGTCAGTGAGAGAGTCTGTCCGTGAGACAGAGTCAGTCAGTGAGTCTGTCAGTGAGAGTGAGTCAGTCAGTCATTGCGAGAGTGGGAGAGTCAGTGAGAGAGTGAAAGTCTGTCAGTGAGAGTCAGTCAGTGAGAGTGAGTCAGTCAGTGATAGTCTGTCAGTGAGAGTCAGTCAGTGAGAGTGAGTCAGTCAGTGTGAGTGAGTGTGTCAGTCAGTGAGAGTCAGTCAGTGAGTAAGAGTGAGTGGGAGAGTCAGTCAGTGAGTGAGAGTGGGAGAGTCTGTCAGTGATAGTCTGTCAGTGAGGGTGAGTGGGTGAGTGAGTGACAGAGTGGGTAATTCAGTCAGTGAGAGAGTCAGTGAAAGTATGTCAGTGAGTGAGTCAGTCAGTGAATCAGTGAGAGTCAGTCAGTCAGTCAGTGAGTGAGAGTGAGTCTGTCAGTCACTGAGAGAGATTCTGTCAGTCACTGAGAGAGAGTCTGTCAGTCAGTGAGAGTTTGTCAGTGAGAGAGTCAGTTAGAGTGAGTGAGTCAGTCAGTGAGAGTCTGTCAGGGAGAGTGAGTGAGTCAGTCAGTGAGAGAGTGGGAGAGTCTGTCAGTGAGAGTCTGTCAGTCAGTGAGAGCCTGTCAGTGAGAGAGTCAGTCAGTGAGAGAGTCAGTCAGTGAGAGTGAGTCAGTCAGTCAGTTAGAGTCTGTCAGGGAGAGTCAGTCAGTGAGAGTCTGTTAGTGAGAGAGTCAGTCAGTGAGAGTGAGTCAGTCAGTGAGAGCGTGAGTGTCAGTGAGAGTGAGTCAGTGAGAGTGAGTCAGTGAGAGTGAGTCAGTGAGAGTGAATCAGTGAGAGTGAGTCAGTCAGTCAGTGAGAGTGAGTGATTCAGTCAGTGAGTGATAGTGAGTGGGAATCAGTGAGTGAGTGGGAGAGTCTGTCAGTGAGAGTGAGTCAGTCAGTGAGAGAGAGTACTGCGAGTCAGTTAGTGAGAGAGTGGGAGAGTCTGTCAGTGAGAGTGAGTCAGTGAGAGTCTGTCAGTGAGAGTGAGTGAGTCAGTCTGTCAGTGAGAGTCTGTCAGTGAGAGTCTGTCAGTGAGAGAGTCAGTCAGTGAGAGAGGTGGAGAGTCAGTGAGAGTATGTCAGTGAGAGTGAGTCAGTGAGAGTCAAGTCAGTCAGTGAGTGAGAGTGAGTCAGTCAGTCAGTCAGTGAGAGAGAGTGGGAGAGTCAGCGAGTGAGTGGGAGAGTCTATCAGTGAGAGTCTGTCAGTGAGAGTGAGTCAGTCAGTCAGTCAGTGAGTGAGAGAGTGGGAGAGTCAGTGAGAGTGGGAGAGTCAGTCAGTGAGAGTCTGTCAGTGAGAGTCTGTCAGTGAGAGTCTGTCAGTGAGAGTGAGTTAGTCAGTCTGTCAGTGAGACAGAGTGAGTGAGAGAGTCAGTGAGTCAGTGAGAGTGAGAGTCAGTGAGTGAGAGTCAGTGTGAGTGTCAGTGAGTGTGAGAGTAAGTCTGTGAGAGTGTCAGTGAGAGTGTGAGAGTGAGAGTCTGTGAGAGTGTTAGTGAGAGTGAGTCAGACACTAATACAAGGCATTTGCAGTTAGGGTGAGTACTCTAATGCTCAACTTTCATTGAGACAATGGTTCGAATATAAAACCCATACACGTTTGCAGAGTTTAACGATTTGTGGCTATTCCTAATGCTCTGAGGATACTACATTATTATATGCAAATAAATACATGCAGAACAAATAAAAGAAACAATTATAGTGAAGACTTGAATCCGCATGTTCTGAAAACCTGTAATTTCCCATCTTTCCAAAGAGCACAAGCAGCAGCCCGGGAGTGGTGCGTGCATGTGTGTGTGCGTGCGCAGTCTGCTCTTTTTCGAAGCACATACTCGTGCTTGTGGCGTGCCCCTGCGCGCTCCCGCAAGGGGTATGCCGCCACATGCTCGAGTATGTGCTTCGAAAAAGAGCTGAACGACGGCTAAGGGTCTCCTAGGCAGCGCATGCGTGCTGCGTAGGCGACCCCTAAAAAGTATGCCATGTCTGCAGAGCAGTGCAATTAGCAGGCATTTGTTTGAGGAAATTATTTGTTAATAGCAATAGGTGAAAGATGGGCTCTTTGCAAAAAATAGTATTAGATGAGTTTGATTTTGGCATAATAAGAAATCAAGTGTGGATAGGCCAAAGTGCCAAACCATTCCTTATCGTGAAAGTCTCTTCTTGACTCAGCTTCCCGTTAGTCATGTAGCGGTTAAAGTCAGATTCAAGTGTGTGATAGTGAGGCTTTTGGAAAACCAGAACACATGCCTGAGTCCCAAACTCAGTGCAAAGGGACTGTTTAAAGGTGTGTGTCTCCGGAATGGTGTCTTCCAAGGACAAGTAGTGATGGCGGGGATGTTGAACAGAACAGTGCATGAGGACCTGACACCCATGGAGTATGGACTGTTCCTGAAGAGCGGCAAATGATGCAAAAGTTTCAAATTGCCCTGAAGGAAGGGTGCCTCGGAGCCCAGGGAGGCCCAGGAGAGGGATAGTCAAGGCACAGATTGTTACCCATTTAGCCAGGTGTAAAGCTCGGAAGTAGCACCATAAGGCGACCCAAAGAGGTTGGGAGATGGCATCTAGCCAATGTATGCCAAGAACCAAAACACAGTTCAATTTATCTAGGTGGAGTGGACGCATTCCTGCTCATTTTTCTTTGAGGGACAAGCCTGCAAGCTATTTACTTGACCATTGAATTGAACATAGTCGGACCTTTAAGCCGTCTATGTCAATCAGGAAGCGAAGTTTGGTTAAGGCCATCTATGCCAGTCGGTGTGCCAAAATGAGCTTGCCTAAGATCTTGCCACGGGTAAGAAGGAACTTGCGAGATAAGGTGATGGGTAGATTAGCAGAGTGATATAAGAGTCGAGCTAAAATCAACATCTTGGAGAGGGCGATTTGACCCACAGGAGCGAGTGGGAACATCTTCAGATATGCCACCTGGAAGGACATATGTTGCAGTAAAGTAGGTATCAGTTGGTGTGAGAGACTATAACCCCCAGATAGTGAAAAGTACTTTCCTCCCAATAG
This sequence comes from Triturus cristatus, assembly GCF_964204655.1. Classification (NCBI taxonomy): domain Eukaryota; kingdom Metazoa; phylum Chordata; class Amphibia; order Caudata; family Salamandridae; genus Triturus; species Triturus cristatus. Next base: position 1,237,277,639 of record NC_140585.1, on the reverse strand, counting down.
AGGGTAACTCTACCATGGTCCATTATTCCCTTGGGGGTGTTTCGGACAAATGGGAAAATGCAAGATTTCAGCAAGTTTACCCAAAGGCAAAATCCTCAAAGGTCTGGGCAACACTGGAATTGTCTGCCTGAAAGTCCATGAAATAAATAAGGAGATAATCAGTGAAAAGGAAATGACATGCGGACTATCTACCAGCAGGATGCCCCACGCCGCACCATCAACCGCCCGAGAACGGTTCCATATCCAGGGAGAAGAGCAGTGGTGGCAGGAAGCAACCCCGTTGGATCGCCCTCCCAACTGCAAAGGAGAAAGAAATTAGCTTTCCCACATGTGCTGTAGTGAAAATGTTTAGTAGTGGTATGAGACAGATGGCATGGGATCCAAATCCAATACACCTTGGTACCTCGAAAAGGCAGCACTAACTAAGGGAGTCAAAGGCCTTGACATGGTCGAGGCTCAAAGAAGCAGGCCAGGGCCTAGGCCAGAGAGAAGGTATTAGACCTGTCAGCCTTAAGGTGGTTTCCTCCAAACATTTTGCCATACTCATTTATTTTTGCTGATCTCATTTTTGTTGGGCTTAGGACTCTATGCACGTTGATACTGCTAACCAGTGCTAAAGTGCATGTGATCACTCCCTAAAACATGGCAACATTCACTTACACCTAATTGGCACATTTAATTTCTTATGTGTCCTTAGTAAAGTGGTGCTACATGTACCCAGGTCCTGTAAATTGGGCCTACAGCACTTATTGTGCCACCCACTTAAGTAGCCTGTCAAATAGGTCTCTGGTCTGCCATTGTAGCCTGTGAGTGCAGCTTGAAACTGCCATTTCAACCTGACAAAATAAAAAATGTGCCGGATCTAAACCTTCCTTTTTAATACAAATAAGTCGCCCCTAGGGTAGGCTCTAAGCATCCATTTGGGCAGGTTGCAGTGCATATAAAAAGTTAGACATGTACTTTTAACTTTTACATGCTTTGGAAGCTAAAAACTCTCAAATTCGTTTTTCAAAACTTCAAGGCCATTCTTTCCTATAGGATAACATTGGTTTACCTTATTCATTTAGCAAGTGCTAACTTTCAATTGGGAGCAAGCAGGAATATCGAGTTTTGTGTCTAAAGAATTGTAATTTAAAACTTTCTTTAATGGAAAAGTTGGATTTCAAATCACATTTCTCAAAATGCAATTTTTAGAAAGTTGTCGTTTTCTTGTCCCTACCATTTGGTGCCTGCAGCCTGAATCCTAGATCCCATGACTCCCTGTAGCTGGCAGTTGGTCTTTGTGTACTGCTCCCAGAGTTAGACAAAAGAAAAGATAGGGGTTGGCAGGATGGGCCATCTCTATCTTTTTTTTTTTTTTAATACATTTTTTATTGAGCAGAGCATTCGGTTTTTACAATATATAGTATGTTTAGAATCATCATATAAAACCAGTTGATACCAAAACTCAAGAGACAGCCTCGCAATACACGATAATAAAGATCAGCTAATCATATACTCATTCACAAGGTAAAAATGTGCAATTTTATCTTAAAGAGCAGCAATATTGAAAAACCTTTCTCATCCTTCTAAAGTGCAATACCTATTAAAGTGCTAGTGTCTGCTTTTCGTCAAAAAAGCCATCATAACTACAACATATTAAAAAAAAAACTATGGCTATGACGACTGATAACATCGTTGACTAATAAAACAGACTGCATAATACGTCATTCTAGAAGATGCAACAAGTAACAAAGTATTAGTGCTTCTAAAGTGCCATAAAGAAAAATGCAAATTTTATCTTAAAAAACAATATTGAGAAAACGTTCTCGTCCTTCTAAAGTGCAATACCTATAAGGTGCTAGTGCCTGATTATTGTCAACAAAGCTGTCATAACTACATGTTATTAAAAAGAAGAGAGAAAAAAACACAAATGCTATGACAACTGATAACCTCGTTAGCTAATAAAACAGAATACAAAATACATCATTCTATAAAATGCAATAACTAACAAAGTATTAGTGCTTCTAAAGTGCGAATGCCTTATAGTAAAAGCTGCTACATCCATTTACCAACCGAGTGTTAAGATCCCTCTTTAAGCTTTTCTAATTTACTAAAAAACTTCCAATTTTTTTCAAATTTCCTAGTGGCCCCCACTCGTCTAGCGTAAGCTTCTTCAAATTTACGGGTTCTTTTCATTTTATTGAACCATTTCAAATGGGAGGGAGCTTCACTAGATTTCCAATTTTGCAGAATTAAGGAGCGAGCTACCATACAAGAAATAAATACAAAGGCTTTTTCGGCCTCGGATAGAATTGTATCTTCTCTGCAAAATCCAAACATGGCTGCCTCAGCCTCGAACAAAACATTCTTACGAATTGCTCGCCTAATATCAAGAAAATATATGGAGCCATCCACCTTCCCCATCTATCTGACAGCGAAAGCACTTGTTCTCTACTCCCGGGAATCTTTTTTTTAAAGCCGCCGGAGTTAGATAAGAGAGCCATCGCGATAGGAAGGCCATCCTTTTGAAATTTGCGGCACGTAATGATTTACTGCCTAGATAACAGATGACCTCCCACTCCTTTAAAGCCAGCCTGCATCCTGTCTCCCGGGTTATTTTATCCAAGTGGCTCTCTATCGTAGGAGCTTGACCCTGTTTATGTAACAGCCTATACCAGTTTCCCACCCCTTTAACATTGGCCCCATAAAGAGCTGTCACAAGTTGGTTAGGGGCATCCAATATACCACAGGTATTTTTTAGCAGATGAACAATGCGTAAATATTCAAAAAAGGCCGGTTTCTGTTGGCTCTCTGCCCTTGCCATTACTTCTAGCCAGGAGATCGGACTATTTTTAATTATAAAATGTCGTAGCTCCGATAATCCACAACCTTCCCAAAGGTTTATATGTCTTGATTGCAGCTGAAAACCGAGACTAGTACATTCGCTCAATTTTAGGTACTGAAGGTCCAAGGAGCCTGTCTTTTTAAAAAAGGACTGAAGTCTAAAAAATTTATCTTTTAGCGGCTTGTATCGTGTTTTTTTTTGGAAGTTTAGAAGTTTTTCAAAAACACTTGTGTGAGTGATCCAATTTCTTGTGTCATTATGTTTATAAAAAAGCGGTCACTGGTACATTTAGATCTCATCAAGCCAGACACCAAATCTAAAAAAGCGGCCTCATAATATGTTCTCAGGTGCGGCAACGCCAGACCCCCTTGTTGTATAGGCAGTTGCACCACAGATAATTTGACCCTAGGGGCTTTCTTATCCAAAATTAATACCCTAAGTAGGGTGTCAATTTCCCTAAAATAAGACTGATTTATCTTGATGGGGACATTAGTAAACAAAAAGATAAGCAAAGGTAATATGGACATTTTAATCAATGAAACTCTACCCACTATCGATAAGGGGAGTAATATCCATTGTTCCAAGAGCTTCTTAATCTTGTTCCTCATTCGTAAATAATTCAGTTCAAATAGCTGTTGGTACTGGTTGGATACAAACATCCCAAGATACCTTATGGGGTCAGACTTAGTCGCTTGTGTCTTCAAGCAAGATGGAAAAGAATTCAGATCTGCGTTAAGGGCCAGAACCTCAGTTTTACTGGTGTTTATTTTATACCCCCCTATTTGTTCGAATTTCGAGAATTCCCTCAAAACTGTTTCGAAATTCTCTTTATCAGGGGTCAGGTATAAAATAATGTCGTCAGCAAATAATTTAAGTTTAGCCATGCCAGGGATCGGTGATTGAATAGCGGCATTGTTTCGTATTTTAATTATCAGAGGTTCTACGAAAAAAGTAAAAAGCAATGGCGAAAGCGGACAGCCCTGTCTAGTTCCACGATTTATTTTTATGGTTCCTGCATGACTTGAGTTTATAACTACCAGGGCCGTGGCTCCCTGGTAGATATTACGTAGCATATTAACTACCTGGGCAGGAAGTCCAAACCGACCAAGGGTAAAAAACAGAGTTTTCCAATTCACAAGGTCGAAAGCTTTCTCTGCATCAACCATTGCGATACTTGCCGGAATTAAATTTGTGTTAAAATAATCCAGGGCATGTATTAAAAACTGAGTATTATCTGCCATAGATCTACCTGCTATAAAGCCGGTCTGATCTCTGTGAATTATCTTTTGAGCGGCAAATAGAAAACGCTCTTCCCATACTTTCATCAAAATTTTATAGTCTGAATTCAAAAGACTAATAGGTCTGTAAGAGTTTACATCTACCGGATTTTTATCTTTTTTAACAAAGGAGACAATTATTGCTTCTTTAAATTCAGCTGGGACAGCACCACCATTCTTAATAAAGTTGAATAAATTTTTAAGGGGGATAATTAATTCCTTTAAAAAAACTTTATAAAACTCGATAGGGAAGCTGTCCTGCCCACAAGCTTTTCCCCCAGCTGTTGTTTGGATGGCTGCCGAAATCTCGGCAGCTTCCATTTCCAAGGCCAGTTCACTGATCCGGTTATCTGACAATTTAGGGACATTCATATTAATTAAATACTCCTGAATCGTCTTCTCCTCCACTAAGTATTCAGTAGAGTAAAGCTGATTAAAATGTTCGACAAAAATCTGTGGGATATCACTGCCTTTAACCACTTCTTGACCAGTCCGAGGGTCTAAGACCGTGGATATTATTGCAGATTCTTGCTTTTTCCTCGTCGCGTTTGCTAAGAATTTGCCCATCAACTGGCTTTCTTCATAAACCCTTTGTTGAAGTATTTGTGAATTACAGACTTCTTCTAAAATAAAAAAAATCCCTCAGCTCTATTCTTGCCTGCTCATATTGATTTGGGAGAAGCGGAAGTTGGAGAGCATATTCCTGATCCACCGTGGCTTGCAATTTAGTAATCTTAGCCCTCCGGATGTTGGACTGGGCAGCCGTAAAGGCTATTATCTGGCCGCGGGCCGCCACCTTGAACACCCCCCCAAACTGAGAAGGGGGCTGCCGTATTCTCATTGATCTGGAACTATTCCAAAATCATTTCTCTAAACCTTTTCACCCAATCCTCGTTTTGGAGAAGGAGACGATCCAGCTGCCACCTGGGCCGTTCCCTTCTTCCTCCCCCAAACACCATTTCTACCCCAACATAAGCATGATCTGAGAAAGGGTTACAGCCTATACCAGCCTCTTGAATTTGAAGGGATCTGGAGGTAAGAAAAAAATCTATTCGAGACGCCGTTCGAAAACGGTGCGAATAGCAAGTATAAAACTCCTTATCTGGATTAATTTCCCGCCATGGATCTACCAATTGGTATTCATGTCTGATTATTCTCATTAATTTCTTTGTATTTGGTTTTAGTTGTTTTTTGTTCTTATTTGAGGTATCTTTCCTTATATCCTGTATAAAGTTAAAATCACCTCCAAAGATCACCTGCCCGGGAACTCCTATCAATAAATCATTGATTTGAGCCAGGGACACAACATCATCTGAGACAGGGCCATAATAATTTATAAAATTCTATATTTTCCCATATAGCCTAGTTGCCACCCAGATCCATCTCCCATGTGTATCTCTATGGGCCTGTAAAATTCCCAGGGAAGTTTGCTCGAGAAATAGATTGCTACCCCTCTCACCGCAAGCCCTGAAGAAGCAAAAACAACTTTTGAAAAAACCTTGGGTATAAATAGTTTGGGGGAGTGTGATTTCAAATGTGTCTCCTGAAAAAACAATACTTGGGGATTTAGAGATGTAAGCCATCTAATAAGAGCACCATACTTCTTTTTATTTAACATTGGCATTGACTGATAGGATCTTACATCTACTGGATTCTATAATTGACACTAACTTGTGTGGTTGCTATACCTTCTGCTCGTGCTCTTTCTTCTGCTATAAACCCTACCTCGAACCCTCCCTGCCCCCCCCCAAAAAAAAAAACACCCGCCTCTTGGAATGTGGGGAAAAAACCCTACTGGCCACGCTGCCCACATTTCGGCCCTCCCATCTAACCTCATGGGTGTCATGAGATTACACCCTAGGTGACCCCGCTGACCCCAAATCCCCCAGCAATACCTACAAATCAGTCAATGGACTGGCTAGCCCAACTTATATTTGAAGAGCCCCTCATGTTGCCATGTGGTAATTCTGATTCCAAATAAAAAATCTAATATATACCGATGTTCAACAGTGCCTTTGAAAACAATCGTACTTGGCTTGTAAATCAACGCGTCTTAACCAAAAAGAAAAAATAAATAGATAAATAAACAAATCATTTACCCCCCCATTACTGTATAATACTCTATTTATCCAAGTATCATTGCTTACGCACTGGATCCTGCCGAGATCTCCTTTAACAACACCTGGGCTTCATCTAAGTCGGAAAACATAAAAAAATTCCCCTTTACTAACACTCTCAATTTAGATTGTTGAGCAATCGAAGCTTGAGCCCCATGGGCTTTAAACAGATGGAGAATCTTAACAAATTATTTTCTCCTTCGAGCAGCAACGGCAGTCATATCTGAGAAAATGCGGCACTTAATAGTCTCATTTACTAAGAACTGTCTTTGCTGGATCGCTTTTGTCAAGATTCTTTCCTTGATACGAAAGTCTGCGAAATTCAATAAAATTGTTCTAGGTATTGTGGAATTGGGAAAAGGATGGGCTGGGACGCGGTGAGCTCTTGTAATCGTAAGATCGCCCTCAAACTCAGGAAGCACTTTCTGCTTTATGAATGAACTAACCCAGAGGAGGGTTTGGGAGCCTTCAATTCCCTCAGGAACCCCAACGATCCGAAGGTTGGATCTCCGAGAGTGATTTTCAAGCTCCTCTAGTTTATTTTCCAGATGCCTTTTACTTTTTGCTGCCTCCTTTACTTCTCCAATTACCAATGACATTTGGTCCTCCAACACTGAAATTCTAGCTTCCGCCTCCTGGAGTTTAATAGGGAAGCATGTCATCACTTCTTCAATTTTCCCCAGCCGTTGATGTAAATAGGCGATTTCTTGTTGTTGCGTTTTTTTCATTTCACGGATCTCCTCCAGTATTAAATTCAGCATATCTCTTACATCTAGCTGATAGGCACCCAAAGTCTCTATATTCTGGCTAGGGCTGCTTTGTAGATCCACATTACTAATATTCACACTTCCAACCTTAGGATCAACCCGGCCAGCTAGAGCTTCTGATGATGGTTCTGTCCCTTTGGATCTGAATTGAGATTGAACTTGGGGCTTCATTTGGGGGATTATCAACGAGGTATTGATCGCTGTGCTCCTTTCCTCACCGGCTGCTCCTTGTGGCTGGGCTGAATTTTGTATAGGTGTAGGTATAGGTATAGGTGTCTCCACAAGGCTCACGGTGGTTAGAGATGTTGGGGACACCACTAAGTCTTGAGCATGGCCTAGAGTTTGACCTTGATGTGTCATTAACCCTTCTGAATGCTCCAACTCAAGATTAGCTTGAGGTACTTCCGGCTCACTACTAACTGGATCTACGACCAGTCCTTCCCCCACTTTAAATAATGGACCCTTGAATGTCTTTAATACTGGGCTAGGGCTAGGGCCAGGACTTGAGGAAGGAGATTGAGAAGTGGCTTTCTTTTTTTTTTTTTTAAATAATGGAAATTCCTTCATCTCCTTTAATTTTTCCTTTGGGACACCAAATGTGAAGTTGTCTTGTGGAGACTGGGCAGAAACAACAGCCACACCCACCCACTGCGAAGTGGCGGCCCCTTGATTAGCAATAAGTCCATCATGTTGCGGAGAAGTGATGGGAAGCAGCTTGTCCTTCGAGCTTTCGGAAGTACTATCCAGCCCAGGGGAGTTGGAATTAGGATTAGAAGTTATTCCTTGTTTGGCCCTACTTGCAGCACCTTTTGCCATTGCTAGGCGTGTTTTTACCTTAACGTGGGCCGCAGAGTCTGGTTTGGTGGCTGCATTAACGTTTTTTTGCGGTTTTCCCATCCTGCCTCCAATTTACTTTCAATACAACAAAGTCTCTCCTTTATTTATTTATTTATTTTCCTGCACCCTGATTACCTCTCTTTCAGGGTATCCCCCAGTCCTCCATACATAATGTCCAGTAGTAGTCTCTAGAGCAGCAGCAGACCTTCCCGTACTCAAAAGTCTACAGAGGCTCAGAGAAAGTACAGAGGAGCCACCACTGCCGCCAATCAAAAACCACTCTAAAACCTCAGAGCCACCACATGTCTTACTTGCTGGTAAACCTTTTAAAAAGGAGGAAACTGAAACCCCAATAATACTCTCCAGGGGTGGAAAGATGGTCCTTGTAATTAACTGTTGGTTTTCTGGCTTTTCCGAGCGCAGATTACCGCCCCCTTATCACCTGGAGCCTCGTCTTTTTGCAAGTTTCCAGCCACGATTGTCCCCAGCACCACAAAAACGTGTATGAGGTTTTTCCCTTTTTTTTTTAAGCTTATTCAGGGGCCCAGAAGAGAAGAAGAAAAAATACTGATTAGGAGACGCTCGCTCTCCTTACAGCACCACCAGCGACCATCAGCCTCTAGGTGCTCTCATCAGCTTCCCCATGCAGCCTTCAGAGGAGGAGGCGGAATCTCGCCACGTCTTGCCGTCGCACCTCACAGCGCCCTTGACATACATCACTCGTACCAGCAGCATCGGGAATCACAGCACATCGCAGCGTCGTTGGCTTTCATCCGTACCGCCGAGTAACACTAAGTAACACCGAGCACCCGGAACACGCCAGTCATGTAAGAATCGCCATCGGGAATCGCTGGGGGGAGGAGCAGCGGGTCACCTGGGGCTAGGCGGAGGCGTGGATCTTCGTCATAGCCCTCCTTGCAGATCACCGGGGCCATCTCTATCTTGAGGAGGGGCTATCACCTACCACACTTGTACATCACAAAGGCTCAGCCCCAGAACACTCACAAAGGGTTTGACACCAGTTTTATTTGCCGCCAGACGGGCTGGGGCCAGGGCAGGGAGGCAGGAAATTCCAAACACCTCTGGGGATGGAAAACACCAGAACCATCTCCTACTTTAAAGCTGGCACAAGTATACATACTGGACCATTAGACCCAACTCTTCAGTTCACATCTGAACCTGTGTAAGATTCAGATGAAGGACTGGTGTGCTGCTCTGCTGTAAGATGAACTGCTACTCTGCTGCGTGAGAGAAAATGATAGGACCTGCATCTAGAACCCAGGACCACCTGAGTGACTCCAAGGCCTCCAAATCAGAGCCTCAGAAATGGAAAAGGCTCCAACCACCTTGAACCCAGCAACTGGATCCTGTATGTGTGTGCCCCCCCTTCCCCCAAAGTAGTGCCACCCCAGTTCTGGCCCCTTTGCCAGCCTGTGAGAAAGTGGCTCTGTATATACTGTTCCAAAATAGGTACAGGGTGTACAGAGTCCACAGAGGTTTGGCAGAGGCTAAAGTTAGATATAACATTACTCTCTAAAGTGGTAGCTTGATCGAGCAGTAAGGCAGTATCAGAGGACGGTGTGAAGCATTTTGTTGTACACACTCAGTCAGCAAATGGTTTCCCACACTCAATGACTGAACTCTAGGCCAATGGTTTACATATAAAAATATATGCTTGTTTTATTTTAGAACCAACAATAGGTATTAAAATATACTTTCTCAGAATGAGATGCTTTAGGTAAATACTTTTGCAATATGCAATTGTCTTTTGTAAATAATTACAAGTGGTTGCAATAGGCAACACAATTCTAAACACAATAATACATTGGGTTCCATGGAAGTTTCAAGTAATTTGCAATAGGTTACTTTTAGGATTACTTTTGTGATTCCAGGACTGGATCCTAGATTCAGTCCTGGGACAGTACTTAGAAACAAGTGATAAAAGTCGACTTAGTTACTGTTATGATATTTAGACAATATTTTGCTATTTTAAAAGTTGACACTTGGAAAATATTTCATAGAAAACAGTCAATAATTCCCTATGGAAGAAAATTCAAGTTGCGGGTATAGTATGTTCTCGTTACTTTTGTAATCCAGTACTGGGTGCCTAGACTCAGTACTGGGACCCTTATCCAAAACAGGTAAGTAATTACGTTTTCACAATCTATACGATTTTTAAAGAATATTTAAAGTTTGCAGAAATCGACACTTAGAAGAAATTTCACAGAAAAACAGTCAATGGTTTCCTATGGAAGAAAACTGGGTTACTGGTAAGTACGGTTGGGAATATTTTTCAGAGTCAGTGCTGGGTACCAAGGTCCAGCACTGGGAGCTCACCTAATAGCAGGTGAGTATTTTCATGTTCGTTACTCAGCTGATTTTCGGTGAATATTTTAAGTTTTGAAAAATCCACACTTCGAAGAAATTTCAGGAAAAACCAGTCAATGTTACCCTATGGAGAAAATTGAGTTATCAGCTTTAAGGTAAGTACTCGACTGGCAGAGTTAAGGTTCTGGGCATAGACTCAGGGGTCTCCCAGGGTCAGGTAGGTACAGTTGGTACACCCTCAGCGGCACAGGGGCAGCCGGGTGCAGAGAGAGTTAGGCCCAATGTTATCCTATGGGAGGCAGGGGGGCCTTGGTTGGTGGCTGCTGACTAGCAAGCCACGCGGCTGTGGGAGCTGGGCTCCTGGTCCCTTGCTCAGGGCAAATGGGGAAGTAGATAGGTGTAAAGGTTACACTGCCAGGGCCACTCGGGCGGCTGGGTGCAGGGTGCTTTTGAGCCTTCAGGCGCTCAATTGATTTCAATGGGAAAGCTCCGGTTTAGAAAAAGACTGCAAGCTCGGGACGAAGACGAAGATTCTTCAGGTGCCACACCACTTCGAAAGGTAAGTTGGGTAGTTGGAGGATAGGTAGGTACCCCGGAGTTGGGCACAGGGGGCCGCGGGACGCCGGGTGCAGGGGTGCCTTTTGGTGTTGGCAAATCTTACCCTCTGTTGATAGCGGTTGGGGGGGGCACCTGGTTCTGAGGCTGCAGGCGTCGTCAGGAGCGTCGAGATAAGTCCTTGGGTGCTGGACTCGGGGTCACAGTCACCGTGGGGTCGTCCTCGTGGTCTTTGTTCACTCCGGCACAGGCCAGGCTTGGCGGGTGCAGAGTGTGAAGGGTTCGCGGTTCCGAGCTGATGCCAGGGATTAGAAGCAGATTTTGAGTAGAGCCTCTACTCATGGGAGTCCCAGGGGCTTCGAGCCAAAAGGTAGCCAGGTCCTCTGGGGTTTGTGAGGTTGCTGGCCACAAGAAATGCCGGGTCGGAGCAGGTTTGAGGGTCGACAGGCCGGTAGGGCTCGGGCCAAAGCAGTTGGCATCTTCCTCTTCTTATCAGCTGCAGGGCAGGTCTTCTTTCTTCTTGCTCTTCTTTGTATTTCGGAATCTGGATTCTGGGGAAGGAAGGTTCAGGGTGCCCCTAAATACTAGATTTTGGGGCGTTATAGGTATGTAAAGGGCAGGGACCAATGGGTCCCTGTCCTGGGGTGGGTACACCCCCTATTCTGCCACTCTCCTGTGGGAGGGGGGAAGTAGCCTACTCCTGATTGGGCAGGGCCTCCCATCTTCAAGATGGCGAGCGCCCAGAGATGTGCTTCACCTCGCCTCCCCCACCTGAGGGGTGGGGTTGGCAGGCTGGCACATCCCGTCCTTATTTGGGATTTCCGGCCAAGCTTCCCGCCAGAGTGGGAGTTGCAAGTGGCCATGGAAAATTCACAGAGGCGGCATGCCTTTGAAGCTTCCCCCTGACCATCCTGGAGGAGATCTAGCACCTCGCCCAGGATATGCATTGTTGCAGGCCGAGGAGAGCAGGAGCTCTCCTACCCAGGGGTCCAGCAACATGTCTGCTGTGTGGCAGCCTAGGCAGCCTCTCAGACCAGACGTGGATTGTAGGTTAGGTTTCAGGGGGCATCTCTAAGATGCCCTCTGTGGTGCTTGGTACATTAAATCCCACACTGGCATCAGTGTGGGTTTAATGTGCTGAGCAGTTTGATACCAAACTTCTCAGTCTTTAGTGTTGCCATTATGGTGCTGTGGAGTTTGTGTTTGACAAGCTCCCAGCACCATGTACTCTTAAATAGCAGCACTGTACTTACAGGGCCCCGGAATGGACCTGGGTACTGTAGGGGCACAGGGCTCATGCTCCTGTGCCCACACCACTGGCATAGGGTACCCAGCTAGAGGGGTGGCTGATGTAGGCCAGGGCAGTGTAGGTGGTGGGCATGGCACACAGGGATGTGTGCCATGTCGACTCTCTGTTTTGTCCTGTATCCAGCCACTCAGCCTGCAAGGGCAGTGTGTTGGTGTTAGGGTACAGGGCCTCTAAGGGTGGCACAATGAGTGCTGCAGCCCTTAGAGGCCTTCCCTGGGCACAAGGCCCTGGGTACCTAGGGTACCATTTACAAGGGGCTGACATGTGGTCAGGGTTTGCCAATTTGGAGGTTTTGGTTTAGGGATGGAACATAGGCCCTGGGCACCTGATTGGCAGGAGCCCAAGTCACACTCAGTCAAAGTACATTCAGCAATTCAGCAAAAAGTGGGGGCATACCATGCAAGAAAGATGGCACTTTCTCACACAGCCCAGCGGTGGTCCAAGCAGAACCAGTGCACTACCTCACAGCCCTGCATCGGAACCGCTCCTGAGTGACGCATGCCAGGTGCAGGAGCCCGTAGTTCTTCAGAACCACTGCTGCGCAATGCCACCTCAACTCAGAACCTCACATGAAAGCCCCACAACTCCTCCCAACCACCATTGTGCAACATACCCTCAACGCAGGACCTCGCATCGCAGCCTATCGGAACAGCTGCAGCACAAGGTACCCTCTACACAGGATCTTGCGACGCTCCTCAACCAAGATTTAAGGTACTTTGTTCAGCGGGCCTAACCTGGTCCCTGTATCCGGCCTAGACCAAAATGGCACACGGGCACTACAGGGTTTCCAATCCACTTGAAAGGAGTCAGACGCGATTGGGAGGATGGAGGATCAACAGGTGTCGGCCAGGAGTTACACTTGTTAGCACTCACCATGTTGGCCAAGGCACCTCAGCTAATTAAACTATGCAGGCAATTAGGCTAACTGGATCTATAAAAAGTATAGAAAAGGCTGATTCTTATAGGTACATTTTTCCAAGTTAGAAATCATGGTGCTGCAGATATCAAACACATGCCCAGAGAAATTCTAATGATTATGAATATGAGAGAAAATCCCATGACAGAGAAGTAGGAATGACTAGGTGAAGGGATGGAGATGACAAACACCAATACACGTGTTAGAAGTCTAACACATATACGGGTTGTAAAGGGGGGTCCAGTAGCAGAAAGATATTCCATTCCCTAGTAGTGGATGGTCTCCCGAGCCTAGTGGGATAAAGAAATTTAAGGGTTCCAGGAAATTATTCACACTAGTAGCAAAAAAACGATTTCAGACAGTAATATGCAGAAACAGCAGCCAATTGTACTTGAATAAAATACAAGAACATAATTAGCTTAAGAGGGCAGGGCAGTAGGTACTGTCTATTCTGGTGTGTTTCACTCCATTCAAGATGATGTAGAAGGCTGGAGGATTCAAGTGACCTTACTGCGGGTACTCAAGAGGTAGCCGTTCAAGCTCAGAGATGGTTTACTGGAATGTAGGATCTTAAATAAAATCTTCAAGAGAAGGCTGCCTGAAATGCAGCATATGTGAGCTCAAATGTAAAGGTCAACGCTCCTGATGAGGTCAGTCCAAACCAATGATGATTATGATCACTGTTCAGAAGTTAACCATGCTGCGAAGATGTCATGCACCATAGTATTTTAGAACCCACTTGAGCTACTCTACCATGTGTCAGATGAGTACATCCACCTTGCAGTTCTGCAGATGTGGCCCATGAATTACAGCTGTGCATTTGGAGATGGCTAGAAGTGTAGATTTTAGGTGTGAGGTACAGGATTCTGCACTGATACTGCTGCTGGCAAATATGGAATCTTAAGAAAATGTGCGTCACACTTCAAAATGAACAATCAGAGTGTATGGGAATGTTGTATTTATTGAGGAAAGATTAGAGATTAAAGTACAACAGTGAAGTAACTCAAGGTTTAATTATCTGTAGCATCATATTTATAACATAATGTGTGTTTAGAGGGAAATTAAATATTCATTTTTCCTAGTAACCTGCCATAAAGGAACTCTATAGATCAGAGCAATTTAAAAGGTAGGGAACACACTGCCTCACTCACCTTGCAGAGCATTATGGGACAGTGCAGTTTCTAGAACCATTGAACTGGCAGTGCCTGTTTTATTACATGATAACAGTGAAGCTTTTAAGAACCGTTCCAGTCTTTGACTTTTAAAATTCCTTTTTAGAGCAACTTCATCCAAACATAATTGAATAGGACTAATTTATTGTAGAGGTCTATTAAAAAACATATGCCGCATATGTACATATTTTAATTACTAAATTATTTTCAAAAATGAAAACGTCAATATTTTAAGAACCCTTAAACTGTAAGATACCAAAAATGCCTAAAGATACTTTATTGTTAATGAATATTAACGAGAATCACACATTAAAGAAATAATGGCATCAGCGAAAAGCAGTCTGCATGTTCCCTTCATTTTTCAAACATAAAAAGAACATGATGCAAAAGACGTGACCGTGTTCCTAACATTAACACATTTTCCCTCACACTCGTTTTAAAGCACTGTGAACAAAACTAATTAGGTTTCCATCAAAATGATGAAAAGTAGAAATGACATCTTGTTTTAGGCCGAGTCGAGCCAGGGCTCATGTGCTACTCCGCGAGGCATGCTGTATTCAATCTGCGGAGTTTGGCCATGTCCACCGCCATTCATAGGTTGCTTCCTGTGCCTGTCGAGCGGTCTTTCTTTTGTGGGGTGCATTGGTGCCATTTGTTCCTCCTTTTGGTGTGCTTGAATGCCCATGGTGACTGGCCTTGTTACAAGGGTCATTTCGCTTCAGGCCATGTCTCTTACTTGCGGTGCACTTTCTTTTAACATTTGTTTTTGGCCACGAAGGAGAGTGCTCGTGTTTAAAATTCCTGTTGGTTTCTGAACATAACTTAATTTTTACATCTCCCGCAATGCATCCGCACAACGGGAGATGCTGAGCTCTCTTATCCGTGTTAACACATTTTTTATTTATTTGTTTTTGGGACATACATTTTTTACAAATTGCCCCCACAGTATCGGAGCTCACCAGTGAGGTCAAAAGTGTGTCATCTCAGGCCATGCTTGTTTGTGAATATTCCAGTATAACCAAGAGGGTACATCAGGATGGCGCTCCTGGGTGAGCTATTTTTGTGGCTCTGCTGCAGTCTCTCGTCACTCTCCAGTTTATGAAAGTAATGTGGGTGCGCGGCTGGTCGCCCCCTGCGCCAACCCTTGTCCCTATCCTCGGCAGCGTTTAGACCCTGGGTTTTAAGCTGCACCCCAAGACCCTCATGCAGGAACGGTACAGATTGCAGAGCCCTACTTGTGATCCTGAGCAGATTGCTGACCTAAGCAACAGTCACGCTTTTATTCCATATTCTTGTGTATTTCAGGGAAAGAACCCAAGCAAAAGTGACACCATCTTTTTTAATAGGTATTTAGGTTTTAAGATATTAAAGCAAATTCAATCAAAAAAACAGATAAAACAGCCTTGCAGATTAATGTATAGGTTATTTGGGTGTCCATGTAACCATTAGCTTGAGATGCCATTTGGATCAACCCCGCATTTCATCCTTCCAGTGTTGGAGGAAAACGGTATTTAACACCTTTCTTTACGGGGAGTTTAGCTCCGCAGGACTACGGAAGTGTGTGCTACATAAGAACCAGTAAGTGAACATACCCACCAGCAGTACGACCTAAGTGGGTAAATTACAAATGTTATCTTTAACAAAAATGTAAAAAAAAATCCCCTATTTCTAGTGTTATTTAGAAGGGAAATTAAAAATCCCGTTTTTTTTCTCAATCTCCTGGTTACCTATTCCCAAGTGTTACTATGTTTGTATTCAATTTAAATTGCTTTTAATAATCTTTTAACCACCATGGTGCTCACAGTGTAGCCCCTCTTGTCAGGTGGTCTTCTCTAACAACTAAAATACAAGATTTGTTATAACTAAGAAACAATTTCAATTTTTCTCCTAAAAATTTTTCTTGAAAAAGAAATTGTACAGTAGTGTTTTATCATTTTTTATAGGGGTGTCACAAAACGGTATTAATATATTTCAGCATTAGCTGTACTACAATAACTGTAAGAGGGCCAATGATAGTTAATAGTAGGCATGGCTCAAATTTTGTTTACGTGGATGTAATCTAGCATTATTTCTGTAATTTCTTGTTACGCTTCTTGAATGGAATTCCCAAGTTTGCGCCCAAGGTCGTACTGAGCATTGGGCATTTTTCCAGGAGGCAGTAAGGGTGGGGGCAAGGTGGTTTTGTTATTGGGGGCCAGTTTTGTTGGGGGATAACCTCTCTGTGTTTTGAAATACAGTATAATTTTAAAACCACCCGCTGCAGGGTTCCTTGTATACATACAGCAGTTGTCTGCGAAAATAAAATTGTCAAAATATATTTGGTGATTAATGTTCCTGCTGGAGTTTTGTCTAGTGGCAGTTTTGACTCAGCTAAGGTACTTGCAGAAGGGTTAATATGACTGCTCCAAAGAATGTGTACCACTCAAGTGTATTTCATAAGCATAGTTCTGTGGGTTACTGCTTTTGTTACAGTGAAGTTTATAATTTACAATAGTAATCTAGCATATTGAGCTAAGAACTGCCATCAAATAGCTGCATGTAAACTCACTCGTACATGCAGTCCTATATTCAAACACTAATGCATGATTACCAGATACCGCTGGGTCTTACTCTTATAGTATTACAGACTTGCTCACAATTTCAAGAGTAAGCCAGGACTTAGCACTGCATGGCTATACACTTAAAGGGCCACCAAAGGCGAGACCTAATGGCTATGCCAAAACGTGTTAATCTGTGGTACAGGTTTGTGTTGTTGGCATCTGACAAGCCTATTTATTTATTTATTTATTTATTTTAAATACCAGAATCAAATTCAAGCTCCCTATGGAGCTGTCAGCTTCTCATACTGCTCACTAGAAACAGCTACTTACACTGCCACCAGTGCAGTCTCCTCACACAGTCCAAGAGTGCGAGCTTCTTATCTATCTTACCACCAGTGCCAGCATCTCACACACAGGTCACCAGAATTATTTCCACCAAGAGCCAGCTTCTGCAAAACCCTCAGTAAAAGCTTCTCCTATTACTTGTTAAGTTAAATCTCATACTGTCCAATAATGCCTTTTTAGGTCTCGCCTTCGAGACATGGTGTGTCTAGATATGGGCTTGAAGCACCACCCATCTTTTTGTAACCTCCCATGAGGACTGCCCCCGTTACATGTATCATTTAACATGTACTATTATAGCAACTGCTCAAGGAACTTTTTTTTAAACGTGTCTAAGAGCAGTTCACACAAGGGAGCGCTCCGTATTTTCATTCCTCTTGCTTTTTTGTAAATAGTGCCGTCATTCTTATCTCGTGGCATTTGCTGTTCATGGGAAGATCAAATGTCAGACGTGTCCCCCAGTGCGGTTTTAACTACATCTGCCGGTCCTCTTCCTCCTGGTCAGGCACCCTAGGGATCTGCTGCCTGCTTGAGCGGACCTGTGCTTCATGGGTGGGGCACATGGGAGTCACATTGTTTCTGAAGCTGTTCAGGCTCAGCCATGCACTCTGCTTGTTAATGAACCAGCTCATTATTAGGGATCTTGTGGCAAAGAGCAACTTTCTAGGTCACGAACAAGGAAATCATTTTACGAAACACACAACCAAGAGCTTCTGAACGGAGGCACCACCTCTAGAAAACCGATGCAAAGCGTGAAGAGAAAAATGAAGTGAAAACATGCTGGGTGCAGTGGTTCTTATATGCCCGTTCATCCGATCACAGAGTACTATGATACCACGCTCCACAAAACATCCCTTCTTGAATGTTTTCATTTGCCTAGTTGCTTCTTGGCTCCGTGCAACGTCTTAAAAGTCTAGGGGGTTGGGGGGGGGGGGGGTCTGCCGCCTGTCCCTTGTGACATCTTTTAAATCTTTCTGGCCTTATTACTCGCCTGTGTTGTGCCATGAATACATGTAGCATTTATGGTGCAGGCTGTACACCTTTGTGGAGATTTGACTTTTCTTCTGGGTGACGCTTGTTATAAAGTCTTCGCAGGCCCACCCCCACATGCCCAGGGTGGAATCACTCACACCGTCCAGATTCCTGCCTTGAATTCCAGGATCCGTAGTTGATTTTATTGTAACAACACAAGACCCAGAGAACAGGTCATGAACACGATTTAAATGTTTTTGTTGAAGAAGAGATGCTGATGAGAATCACTTGTATGAAGCAGTTAGGTAGTGTGAGGAAGTAGGTTTATTTTAGCCTAGAGATGTGTATTGGTTCACGCAAAGAAAGATCAGGGCAGCAATTGAGCTCCATAAAAGCGAGTCTTGGTTAGAGGAGGATTAATGACCTTTTCGTTGACACCCAACTTCTGGTAGTCAGGTTACATAAATCATGGTTTATAGTTAGCTATGTCCCGGTCTTTGATATGGTGCATCCCCCCAGAATAACAAATGAGCAAGACTACCCCTTGTTCATGGCACAGAATGAACATGCTGAGTGCGTCCACAAAGACTGTACCTTCGAATGTGTGGCAGCCTGATGTAATACGAACCCAAACAGCTTTCTAGTCACTATGATGACAATATACCAAAAACCGGGATACACCACTCTTTCCAGAAGGATTACCTCCTGAAACTAGCAATACTCTTGTGGATACATTTTGCCTTCAATTCACATCTTCACCCAAGACAATTGACTGTATTGTCATCTATCAGCTGGAACATGGTGCTCTATACTGCCCCCTGTTGTTGGCTCTGTAAGGTAGCAGCCGCTTGTATGGTACATTGCAAGATAAATGGGAGGGTCTACCATGCTGAAAAATGCTTCATGAGACACATCAATGAACTCCAAATAAAACTAGAAATCTGCGTTACAAGAACCTATGAATCTCAAAGTATTGAGAAGTACCCCATGCACATCTCTGCAACATTCAAATGTTATCATTTCAATCAAAAATCTTAACAGTACATATCTGGTTTTCGCCACTTCTCTATCATTTCTGTACACGTCATTTACATCTCTTCTGGGAGACGCTTGTTATAAAGTCTTCACAGGCACCCACCCCGACAGACAAACCACTCATCCTGTCCAGATTCCTGGCTTGCATTCTGGAATCCGTAGAACTGATTTTATTAAAACAACACAAGACCTAGAAAGCAAATTAAAAAAAAACACATGCTGGATGAGACCCTCATGTGTGGACATGTGGAACTTGAGAGCAGGTGGTGCCTAACTTTTCAGTCTTCGATGGTAGGAAGAGTAGAAATGCATCTACATTTCAGCTACTTAGAGCAACACCATCCATCAGCTTCCACTACTCCTCCATTGACCACCGCGCCACTCCTTGCTTCTAAGCACTGGCAGCACCACATCTGTAGCATCTGTACAGATTCATAACGTAGATCTGCAGCAGTCCACGTCTCAAATTGTACCCTCAGGCGTCAGTAGCTCATTCCTAAAGCATTCTTTTTTTTGTGAATATTTTTATTTCGTTTTGCATAATAAAACAAAACATCAAACAAAGCATGAATACACAGTATAGGGCGTTCCATATTGGCAGTGTAGGGCAGTTATAAACACCAGCTGGCTATCTGGATGAGTCCATAAATGGGTTGCAGCATCCTGGGCGCAAAAGGAACCAAGATCACTTTTACATTTCTCATGATTGTAAACAATAGAAAACAAACAGTACATTGTTCAAGGCTCTGTCCCCGGTCTTCCGGACAGAGGACTTCTACCCTCTGTGACTCTCTCCACCTCCACACCATAGTATTTAATCCAGGGGGCCCATATTTTCCGGAACTTCCTGGGACAACCCCGGGCTTTATATGTCACGTGTTCCGCAATCATGTATAAGTCAAGACTAGTTCTCCATTCATTAAGGCTCCAATTCTATGTGGACCTCCAGGACACTATTAAGCTCCCTCACAATCTTTCCCCAATATATCTGTATCTCGTTGCACTCCCATAGGGTGTGTATAAACGTCCCATGTTCCGTGTGGCAGCGAAGGCTCTCAGCTCCCCTATTGTATGTAATTTGGCTCGATCAAAATAAGTGTGGTGTAATATTTCATATTGAAGGAGACGCAACCTCAATTTGATTGCCACTTCTCGGGGATGCATGAGGGCAGCCTCCCAATATATATCGTCCATCACCCCCGTGGTCCTTCCACATTTTGCTCGGAGTGGGTCTAATTTATCGGCCATATTATTAAGTAGTGTTCTGTAGGTAAACGAAATAGCCTTAGTCGGGATTTCCTCCTGAAGGAGGCAACCCTCCAGCGGGGCATATTCCGGTAGTGCCTGCCCATCAAGCTCCTCTGGACGCTACACATGTCTCAACCAGATGTATGCATATGTCGGAGTGTCTTGAAGTTGTCATCTGGCTTGGAGGGTACTGAAGGATGCCAACACACCATGATCCAGGACATCACCTATTTTAGAAATACCTATCAGATCCCAATGCCTTAAACCACATAGTTTCCTAATCTCTTTCAGCCTAGTCCCCCTCCCACAATGGGGTTTCTCTAGTACATTAGTGATCCCACTGCATTTGTCGCTCGCCCCTCTTCCATGCCTCCAGCATCCTTTGGGTCACTTGGAGCAATCCACTACACCCCTTACCGCCGTATATATAATGAAGATAAGTAAGGTCTCTAAACTGTTACCTTTCAGGCCGATCGGTCCGGTGGTCCCCTGGTGCGTGGATCCATTAGTTAATTGCAATAAGGTGTGCCGCTCTATAATGCAGTCTAATGTCTGGCAAAGCCAGACCCCCATTGTACGGATTCCTCTGCAATGTTGGGAGTGCGATGCGCGGATGAGCCCCATACCATAGGAGTAGACGCAAATCACTGTCGATATTGTTAAACATCGTGTCTGGAATCTTAACATAGGTGTTCTGTAATAGAGCAACTGCAGGAGCGTTACCATTTTATACATGACAGACCTTCCCATAATGGTCAAGGGAAGTCTCCTCCATCTCTTAACATCCTCTTGAAAATTTAGGAAGACCCGCTTAATGTTACGAACTAGGCTAGTAGTCACATCCGTAGTGATGTATAGACCATGATAAGTAAATCCCTCTGTTGACCAACGCAGGCAGCTAGGAATCCACTGCGGCACCCCCCCCCCCCCCCCCCCGGGCATAAGGTAGATTTAGTCCAGTTAATCCTATACCCCGCATGGCACCCATGGTCCTCAACGAGCCGTAGGATTAGAGGGAGTGTCACTGCCGGGTTTGTCACATATAATAAAAGGTCGTCCTCATATAAAGATATGCGTTCTTCATCTATTAAATCGGGACTTGTCTACAAAACCACCCAGCCCCGGGAAGGCCCTGATGACAACTGGGCAGGGGCTCCAAAAAAGAGGGAAAATTGGGAATCCCTGCCTAGTCCCCCACTGGACCGGCCAGGCCTCAGAAAGAATTCCACTGACGCGGACCCTGGCCGCCAGATCATTATAGAGAAGCACCACCCAATCCCAGGCCAAATCAAAATTTCTCTAGGGTGTGTCTCATAAAAGGCCAGTGGATGGTGTCAAACGCTAGGAGCCTCCTCCCGATCTCTAACCACATCCATCCAGTTGGCCACGCGCCGTAAATTATAACGTGTGGCCTTTTTCAGCATGAAGCCAGACTGATCTTCGTGTACCAGCAAGGTAATAACAGATAAAAGACATGTCGCCAGAATGGTGGCTAGGAGCTTGGTGTCTACATTTAGCATCCGGGGGTTTCCCCGCTTTATGAATCACCACCACTGTTGCTAGTCTGAGATCAGCCAGGAGTATCCGGTCCTCTTTGGAAATTTCTAAAGCTTTCTTGGCGCTCTGGTGCGTGTAGTCCTTTATTTGTTTCTGTACACTATCCTATTAGTGCTTAGACTACCCACATACAAACTTTTCGTGCAAATTGAGTAGACAATGTCTTCATTATTTAACCTTTAAGTTAATAGGATGTAATTTATTTCACACAGCTTGAAATTAAACAACTTTCTATCAAGCGTCACATTTATTAGAGGGGTCGCTCATACAATGTAGAAAACAAAATCAAACACAACCCACCACTAAAATGGAATTCCCATTAATGTACACATTTTCCAGTTACTTTCCTTTGTATAAAGCTTGAGAACTGGTTACTCTGTTTTTACTGCCCATTAGTTAAGTTTTTATGTGAGATGTAACGATAACTGGCAGCATCAATATTCCAATTTTCACATCCAAACATTGTGCAAGGTTCTGCCTCACGTTCCACAATGTATGGGTAAAATACTTCGCACAGGAAGGACCATAGCTCTACAACAAATATGCCAATTCAAAACCGCCAACCCACATTTGCTTTTCAGCAACTTTTTCACCGCTCTTAGTTTGGCTGCTGTCTCTAGACATAAGTTTATACGAGCATATTTATTCTCTGTGAAGCTGTAAAGCCATTCAACGCCTGGTCAGGGGTAGTAAAAAACGATATAAATCCAATTAAAATACAATGCAATGTAAATCGTGCAACACACATGATGTAGTCTCTTCAAAATTCAAAAAAGTATATTTTTTAATCTTTAAACACGCCAAAGCATTTTACGTTAGAAAATCCGATTATTTCGCTGTATTCAGTGGCTTTTATTAAAAATGCTAGTTTTTTAACATGCACTCTTTGGAAACATTCCGGTCCTCCCCCTTACAACAATCCCATTAGTGAACTAAGACCATCAACCTGATCTTTCCAGTGTATTGTTTCTCCAAACGTCAATAAAATGACTTATTCTTAAGATATTCTTCAATGGTGTACACTGAGATATCACGTCAAAAAGATTATTCCTAAATTTAAGAGAATTAACAAGGAGTCCTGTTCCTCAATTGGTTGCTTTCTTTAACACTTATAAACAAAATAGACATTAAACATATAACAATTTTCATACATTTCGAAAAGTATACATATGTGAGCACATTAATTAAGGACAAACCAAGAACAATGCATCACATTAGTCATTGGACATATAAAAAGAATTGATTGTTAAACATGTAAGAAGAAACATACAAAATGACAAATCTACCCTCTTGTGTGCAGTCCAACAGGTACTGCTTGGCCCTATTCTAATGGTGATCAGAGCACAGATCTATATACAGATGAGATCATAAATGTCATCACCGGTAATAAACAACTTAATGCACAGATTATACATTTAATGATAGCTCCTGGCCACGCTCATAAGTGCGCCCTTTATAGGTTCAATTACCTAATGTGGTGCATTGGTCTTGGTTTGTACATGTTTTGTCCTTAATGTGCTCACAAACGTATACTTTTCTAAATGTGTGAAAATTGTTACATGTACAATGTCTGTTTTGTGTACAAGTGTTAAAGAAAGCAACCAATTGATAAACAGGACTCCTTGTTTATTCCCTTAAAAATATGATTAGTCCTTTTGGCGTGATATAGCTTAGTGTACACCATTGAAGAATAAGTAAGAATAAGTCATTTTATTGCCGTTCGGAGAAACAATACACTGGTTTCTTCAACTAAGGAAAGATTAGATTGAAGGCCTTGGGGGTACTTTCTTATCACAAATAATGAACGGATCCCAGCTCCCAACGTCCTCAACTTGATCGCTCTCCTTTATGATACACATTAGTAAACTAACAGGCACATCAGTTGTCATGTAAGCCAAATGCCTGTCCTAAATTCCTATTATACATTGCGCATCATAGGCATACATAGAATACAATAGTTTTTGTGCAGCGCAATCACTAAAGTCACATATATGAAGTTGCTCTCATATGGGATGAAGTAAAAGGTGGCTCAGTGAAATAAAATATTTGCATAATATCACACAGTGTTGGTCGAGCAGGAAAGTGGAGATCACCCCAGGCTTTCTGGTTTCACTTCTGTTTCGGGAGTAAGCAGTTGCGATCGTTCACAGGTTGGGATTGAAATATGTAAACCACAGATTTTCTGCCTTTCTGGATTTTCCTACAGTCCTGTAAGCCAGCGTTTTAATGCATTTTCTGTAGAAATGTAGGTTTACTTAATTCACATTCTATTCCGATTGTATAAACTCAGCGGTTTGTCCTTCCCTGGTCGATCAACTGATTACTCTTCAGTTCTATGTTAACACTCACTGTTAAAACGGCAAAGGTACACCTCACAATGGGTAATGTACGCCAGAAACTGTCACCATTTGCAATGTTTATATTCTTGAGTATTGTGCAACTCTTTTTCTTGGTCATACGGCAATGTTGGGTGTGAGTAGTGCCATCTATCGTTGCTGTCGAAGGACAGCAGGTACTATTGAACGCAAATCCCAAAAACATATTACTCCCAAATTATAGAAGCAGCAGTAGTGGGTTTAGAAGTCGGATACATTATGAAAATAGAGTAATCATACACAATAAGGTCAGTACCCACTCACAGCTATTAGTTTGAGAGTGCTGGGAGTCTTTATTTCCATACATGAAAGGCAGAGCAGTTAATGTAAGAAAAACCAAGGACACATGTTCTAGCGCCTTCTACGTTAAGAGATGGAACCGCCACACAGTTTCATGTCATTAAGCCTTTGCCATTATGCACAATAGTCTATAAGTTAAGTACTTGCCACTGACGTGTTAATGAATGCACTTGTTATGTTTCTGTTGTCCCACCCTCCTGACTTTAGTTTCAGTTCTTGGGTGTGACGCACACTTTCTTCACCTTAACTCAATGATCAGGAATCCTGATAAGTACTCGTTTAATGATTGCAATATTGTCTACACATGCCTCTTCCCACTGTCCCCAATCGCCAGTTTGTTGCCACAGGACTAGTCCATTTAATGCACTGTTATTTTTCATCAGTGGTAGCAGAGGTTTATTGCTTCTAACCCTTTTGACACATGTACCACAGCCCCACGAGCCTTTAGTGTGTAACTTGGAATGCAGAGGGCTACCATGTAGATGCTATTTGATTTGCAAGCTATACCATTTTGCTGCAGGTTTTAATTCTGGCTTTTAATGATCCTGCTTGTGAATCTCCACAGGCACCAACCACCCTTTCTGTGGCAGCCTTCTTGCAATAGCTTCTTTTCTCTGGTAGGTGGATCCATCTTACTAGTTCTTTCTGTGGCAACTCTTGCAATACCTTCTCTACTCTGATAGGTGGCACCTTTTGCCTATGTCGCTACTCAAACCTGTAATTCAACGCAAAAGCACAATTACACAACACATCACATACACCCAATCCACACCACAGAACTTAACATTATGCCATAAAATTCAAGCACACCACAAACTTCACTACATACCACTC
The DNA here is from genome assembly GCF_964204655.1 of Triturus cristatus. Classification (NCBI taxonomy): domain Eukaryota; kingdom Metazoa; phylum Chordata; class Amphibia; order Caudata; family Salamandridae; genus Triturus; species Triturus cristatus. The sequence continues at coordinate 1,237,252,331 of NC_140585.1, read as the reverse complement.
CACAATACAAAAAACCATTCCACATAATTACACTCCATATTACACAATTCAACTGCACATAATTCCAGTACACTCAATAACACATAATTACTATACACATATTTCCACTTCACACCATGCCACATAATTCCACTACACAAACCTACTCCACACCACACAATTCCACAACTAGCAATTCCAATCCAACCGACATAATTCCACTACACACAACATACAACATACACTCCAAAACGCATGGGTAAAATACATTGTCATTTACAACTCTAATAACATAAGCAAATGCAAATCCATTGCATTTCCAATGGTTGTTTTAATAATTAATGCGAGTGCCTGCCCCCAATACAACCCATGTATGCATCAAATCTGCTAAATGAAGACTGATGGGGGAATCATACGCTTAATAACCAATCGGTCCTTGGTATCTTTCCAGAGGTGGCGTCCAGTAAAATGACAGATTGTCTTTTGAAGCAGAATCACATCCATATTTATAGATGTGATTCTGCTTCAAAAGACAATCACTGTTTTACTTTCTATCTTTCTGAGTGGTGCTAGTTCCCCATAAGGAGATTCTGTTCTTTAAAATGCATTGGACTAGCTGGTTGTACATTTAGTTTGGTTATTGCTTTTTGACTCGTCTTTGATTCTACCCTCTTTCCTCTCACGCCATACTTCTCTTCCTCCCACTCACATCTTGTCCTCTTTCATCTCCTTCTCTTCTCTCTCAACACTGGTGCCCCAAGGAGACGCTTCTCGTTAAGTCTGTCTACACAAAGGATTACAAATTATTCCTTCATACAGTGTGAGGATGAGGTGAAAGGACAAGAGAGGGCATTAGCACAGTATTTTCTACCTCTACCTCATGATCGTGTGCAGGTGACACTTTTGTGAGAGGGATTAGACAGTACTGACATATTCATTTATAGATTAGACGCTCCTCGAGTTTAAGCAGAGGCTTCCAAACTAAATGTACAACCAGCCAGTACAATGCATTTTAAAGAACAGAATCTCCTTATGGGAGAAGTAGCACCACTCAGAAAGATAGAAAGCTAATGCCCCGATGATCCTAACACAACATGCAAAGTAGCTAAGCTGCACAACTAAACAACCCCACTGCAATGGCATACATTTTGCAATATACCAAAAACAATAAGGTATTTGCACTTTTTTAATGTTGATCTTAACAGGCAATATACAAAGCAATGGGGTAACCCAGTGTCGCTCAGAACCTGGGTACATATGATATCAGCAACAATCGGTTCTGTCGGGTCAGACAATTTCTTTGTGGTATTCAATGCTTAATAAACAAGAGTGATTAAATATGCATGAACAGCTTGAACACAAAGACAAATTTGTCTCATTCTTATAGAAAACAATATTTTACTTAATAGTTGCAAACTCATTGAGGTCAAGAATTACCACATTAGAGAAAAGAGGCTGTCCAATAATTCAATTTAAAAAAAACGGCGCATGTGGACGGGATTAAAGTGAAAGTGAGTGGTGACGTAGTGACAGAATATGTGTATTATACAACGAGGTGACAAAATACCATACATATATTTACACAGAGAAATATTAGAGACAAGGTTCTATAAGACATCAGATAGTGACAGTCACCCTGGCTTGGTAAATTAATTACATAAATTGGTATGCTAGGGGACCTGATGAATGGACAACAAGACCATCGACGTTTTGACCCTGACAACCAGCATAAATTAATGTAAATACGGGTCTTCTTCAGGACAAAGATATGAGGTGGACAGCCGATACTTCAAAATCTTTTAGGGCGCACGTAGAACTTTCCCCCAAGGCCTTGGGGCGAGTACACCTGGGGTTCAATCCAATGGTGGTTGGGCTGAATCAGTTGCCTGATGCTGAAGTTTAGGTTGTTCCTGGCGCACAGGGTCTCGGCCAGGTTGATTAATTTAGAGACAGGGGTGAGCATTCACCCAAATAATGCTCGTGAAACTGGACTTCTTTGTACTAAGAATAGCAGAGGCGATTGGACATATTAATCGGACCAAGCTCTGCTTCGATTTGAATCAAAGATTCATAAAGGCTTTGCAGTGCTGGCCGGATGGCAGATATTGCTTTGATTCAAATCGAATCAGCGCTTGGTCCGATTAATACGTCCAATCGCCTCTGCTATTCTTAGTACAAAGAAGTCAAGTTTCACGATCATTATTTGGTTGAATGCTCACCCATGTCTCTAAATTAATCAACCTGGCCGAGACCCCTGTGCGCCAGGAACAACCTAAACTTCAGCATCAGGCAAATGAGTCAGCCCAACCATCATTGGATTGAACACCAGGTGTACTCACCCCAAGGCCTTGAGGGAGAGTTCTACGTGCACCCTAAAAGATTTTGAAGTATCGGCTGTCCACCTCATATCTTTGTCCTGAAGAAGACTCGTATTGACATCGTTATTTTATGCTGGTTGTCAGGGTCGGAACGTCGACAGTCTTGTCCATTCATCAGGTCCCCTAGCATACCAATTTATGTAATTAATTTACCAAGCCAGGGTGACTGTCACTATCTGATGTCTTATTGGACCTTGTCTCCAATATTTCTCTGTGTAAATATATGTATGGTATTTTTTCAGCTCGTTTTAGAACACACATATTCTGTCACTACGTCACTTCACTCACTGTTTCACTATAATCACGTCCACATGCGCTGTTTTTAGGTCTCGCCTGACCTAGAGCTTGCGCTGGTCTGGCGAGACTTTAAGAAAGGGCTTCAAAAAATGCTACCGCCGGCTACAGCTTGCAGTGCATGTGCGCGCGCTTGAGCAGAGGCGCCATATGGCATTCCTCATGCTCATTAATCGCATCGCTCGCCGCGCGCTTGATCGCGATTACTTTCACATCACGTGACGGCCGCACGTGCATCACTCGAGAGACTACCACTGCCACCCCGTGGCCTTAAATAGCAACGGCATCTCCTGTATTTAAAGGCTTGCAGGTACCGGTTGTGTAATTCAGTGATATTATGCAATAATAAACATTGATATTATGCAATAATAAAGATTCTTCTCGGAAACCAATCCCTTTGTCAAGCCATGACAACCCCCAATGTGCTAAACAGTTTAATATTACTAAAATTAAGAATGTAATTAGTGTGCATATTTACATCCCGTAATTAAATCATGCGTAACAAATAAGCTTCATAAAAGTTCAATACATCAAGCCAGTACAGGAATCCAAGTCTAATAACCTATGATACAGAGCCACCCAATTCATCTAATCAAAACCAACGTAGTCCTTCATCCGATTCGAAACCTCCGTGCTTCAACGTGTGCATTGTATTAATTGTGTTTGTAATTAGCAGAGTTAACACCCAGTCTACTGTTCTGGGACGGCAGGGTGCCCTATACACGCCTACAAACCTAGAGTTGGAGTCATATTCAGGTTTTCCACAAAACACATGCCTACAGGGGTTCGAGGGTTGCTGTGGGATCCCCAACATGCGCTGCCATGCAGCATCAACTCTCTCTCTTTCACACACAAGCTCTCTCCCTCTCTCACACACACACACACACACACACGCTTTCTCTCTCTCTCTCCCCCCCTCTCTCTCACACAAGGCACGCACACATGCATGCTCTCTCTTTCTCACACACACACATGCACGCTCTCTCGCACTCACACACAAACACATGCACTCTCTCTCTCTCTCACACAACCCCCACGCATGGACACATGCGCACTCTCGCTCTCACACGCATGCACGCACACATGCACGCTCTCTCTCCCTCTCACACACACACCCACACTCTTTCTCTCTCGCGCACACTCACGCACACATGCATTCTCTCTCTTTCTTTGGTGTGTAGTGCCGAAGCACCATTGATTCCTGCTACGCACGGTAAGTTATTCATTGGTGCTTTTATTATGATACAAGGACCCCTTGCTCCCTGCCAGGCCTCCAGCACTGGTGGCGTGGTGGGAGTAGTTACAGTAAGACCTTCACTGGTGCTTTTAGCTTGACTGTGGTATGATACAAGGACCCCTTTGCTCCCTTTCAAGACTCCAGCACTGGTGGCGGCAGTGTGCAGTACCGAAGCACTTTTGACTTCTGCTATGCACGGTAAGGCATTCATTGGTGCTCACTGCTTTCAATATGGCCATGGCTTGACAGCAGGCAGGCCTCTGCTCCCTGTCAAGTCTCCAGCAGTGGTGGTGCATCATTCATTCCAGCTGCTCAGGGCTGGTGCCTGTTAATGATTCTCCTGCAGCTGCAGAGTCAGCAGTGGGTGCGGTTGTGAAAGGCTAGGGTGGTGGGTGTGCGTTCCCTCACACCTTTTCCTGCTCTACTCCACGCTCCCCGCTTGTCCCTCGTGTGTATATTACAGAGAACCGAAAACACAGCATTTGAAATACCTAAAAACACGAAAAGATTGCATGAGAACCAGTGCCGTGGGGCACCTTTCCTCTCATTGATTGGATATACCCGCTCTGCCTACAACTCTCTCTTTCACGCACACAAGCTCTCTCTCCCTCTCTCACACATGCATGCACTAACACATGCACGCTCTCTCTTTCTCATACACACACAGGCACACATGCACGCTCTCTCGCACACACATACTCCATCCTCTGTAATCTTTCTCGCACCAGTACTCTCCGTGTTGCTTCTGAGCCCTGCTTTCGTTACTTCCCTCCACCACCCTTAAAAAAAAAAAAGCGCTTTGGCACTGCTTTATTTACCAGTACAACTTGGATCAGTAAATAAAAAAAAAAAGAAAACTTCACATGCACGCTGTAGGTGCGTTCATGCTTTGTGCTTTTACCTACAAAATGACACAGCTGCTGTGACTGCATAATAGCATCTTTTTTTTTTAATGGGGTGTTCCTCTTTATCCATGGTGCACAACATCACTAAACAAGCATTGGCATAGCCAATAGGTCTCGCCTTTGGGACATTAAGTGTTTAGTTATCCAGCACAATATCCTTGGTGCAACAACATCAACTGTTGCATGGCTAAACACTTAAAAGGTACAAGGTTTAGCCATGCAACAGCTGATGTCGTTGCACCAAGGATATTGTGCTGCAAAACTAAATACTTATAAGGTCCCAAAGCGAGACCTATTGGCTATGCCAATACTTGTTTAATTGAATTATCGGACAGCCTCTCTTTTCTCTAATGTCGTGGTAATTCTTGACCTCAATGAGTTTTCAAATATGAAGTAAAATATTGGTTTCTCCAAAAATGACACAAATTTGTCTTTTTGTTTTTGTTCAAGCTGTAATTGCTCTTGTTTATTAGCATTGAATACCACAAAGAAATTGTTTGACCGGACAGAACCGATTGTTGCTTAGATCATAACAGGCAGTTAGCTCCTTAGCCATTAAAATGAAACGTTGCCCTGAAATGGGTTTGTTCTTCATTCCAAAGTATCTGACACTATGAGATTTCGATATCCTGGGAGCCACCAATGCCAACCAAAGCTCGCTAGTCATGTTTTTGTTAAAACAAATTTAAGCCACATCATTATTCATGCCTTGGCACTATGGTTTGACATCCATCCACAACTTTTTTTTTCACTGCCCTCACAGTTGGTTGCACTCAGTGCGATTATCACAGCACACTTGTCAATCCCTAATTACCTTTCTCTCCCTTAAAAAGAAACAATCATTTACTGTGACAGCACCTTTCAATTGTTCAGTTCAAAGCAGAAAACAAAGAATTAAGTAATTCAGCTAAAAGGACAATAAACGTGTTTGGTATGCTGTTACAAATTTCCATCAAAGTATTTCATCCCGTCAATCATCACTACTATAAACATACATTATAATTTTATGTTTTCAGAACCAAATGCAGTGAAGAGAGGTCATGGCCGTCTAAACTGAATAAAATAGACTACAGCTCTCTTGTTTACGTAGGCTATAAACATGATCCCTTCTTCCAAACTGGTGATTAGCTTGCGTTCTGTATTTAGAACTGATTAAATCTGTTGCACAAAGCATAACAACCTGATCAGTGAGATGAATATTTTCCATGGACAAAATAGGTACATGGAGATGTACCTTATGCCATAAAATCTTATATTTGTCCACCATAAAGTCCACGTGACTTTTAAAGCAGCAAAAAGTCAAGCATACATTTTTGAATTGTCATCTTGAGGAGTAGCTTAGTGCCTAACAATTACCTCAAAGTTCCATTAAGTTGAAGCCAGATGCCTTACAACTAGGCTCCAATGTCTTCTAGACATTTATCAGAGGAACAGATCTTTGGGCTCTAACGACTCCAGCTAACGGAGTATAACTTTTGCTTCAATCTGGCCGAAAAATGCATGACAGTCTGAGCGAGAGGAGTGTTGCTAATAGTTAAACATCACAAACTAAGAACGTTTTTTGTGGTATTCATCCTTTATTCTCGGTGACAGAAGTATAGTGGGGTCCCCGATGACTCTGGTGCAGTGGTCTTCAAGCGTTTTAATGCTGTTCACCCACCCAGCCCCACCCTCAAAATATTACACAATTATTCCAATAGACTGCCAATATTTAGCTATGTCTAGACTTATTTAAACACTGCAGTTCTGTTAACGTTTTAAAAATGCAATCAAATACATGATTGCCAAAAATACTACCTTTTGACACCTTCTCCAAGCCAGGATATAAATAACAAAAGATGTTAGTGATGGCTCATTACAGAGCAGATTAATTTTTTTCTGCTGAAAACAAAGACCGGAGACCCGCCCCCCCAAACTTCTCCCCCCCCCCACCCCGGGATCACTTGAGGCCTCCCTAGGGGGGACCCCATCCCCCAGTTTGAAGACCCTTGCACTGGTGGAACTGCTTATGAAAGAAGAGTACAAGTTCAGCTCTACACCATCCTACCATTCCCCAGATTGAATAAAGTCAACCAAGCAGACTCCGTGATCCTGCTTACTGGACATGGCAGAGAAGTCTGGCATGATTTATATGGGAAAACAAACTCTACTTATAGCCTTTAAATTGTCTGAAATATTTCTGGAGCGACCAGCAGTCAGATTAGCATGGATCTACGATCAAGCTCTTCTAGCAACTAAGAAAGCATTTCTTAGTTACGATGCAGCATCTGCTGGAGAATTAACATCCATATTCTGGAAGGGGACTCACTGGAGGATAGCATAATCACATACTTTGAAACAAAATAGCGTTCATCATTCACAGTATTGTTATGTTGTGGCACTGCCCTGATGTACAGGTGTATTGGGGCGATGTATTGACACTACTCGCGCGCGACACTGACGGGCAACTACCGCACACATGGGAAGCATGCATCTTAGGATTGTATAAGCGCACAAAAAACAACAAAGTGCAGGCACGCTTCTGGGACATGGGCCTTATAACGGCCAAGCGCTTGCTCACCAAACACTGGAAGGCCACGGCCCCCCCACACGTTAGACATTGGAAAGCCTCCTTCGTTAACTGGGCGCAAGCGGAGAGTGCGGTGCTCCTTCGCGAGGAAACCGCGGGGCTCCTGAAGTTCCCCATCGCCCAGCCTTGGGATAACCTCCTCAAAGCATTTCAGGAGGCCTGCCAGGATCGAGGGGTAACCTGAGTCTCTGGAGTCTGCCGATCTCTTGCTGATTGGCAGCGACAGCACTACAACTTCGACGGAGCTTGCTCCCGCCCCCCCCACCCCCGCTCGCCTCTGGTGGCCCCTACTCCCGCCCCAAATGGGCCAGCCGCCAGGGATCTATCACTGTACAGATATCGCGCGCACCCAGTGAACGCTGCTGCCAAGATCTGTAGCAATGCGCATAATGCCTGGCTGAGGACCCAGACGAGAAGACACGACCACTTCGCCCCACCCTGCCATTCCCTCTTCACCGCAGCGGAGCACCCTGCGCGCCAATAACATAAGTGTGGACGTTGACGCTTTGAGATCCCAATCTACCTGGGGGGCCCTTCCCCCCACCCCCGGCCGCTGCTTCCCACGTGCACCGCGCAGACCCGCTGTGCCCCGCCCGATAACTGCTGGCCCCCCCGCTCACACGCAGGATGATCTCCACTCCCCCCCCTCTCCCCCTTGATCCCACCTGACTTTATGACCCTAACCCCTACTCCCCCTACCGCCACATATGCGTAGGGAACAGTTTGTTTAATGGTCACGTTCCCTGACCGGATTTCTACCTAATCACAGATAGCAGACGATGGATGCGCCGTCCGGCACCCCCGAAGCGCTACCCTAATTAGCGTACCCTGTTCACTGGCAGCGGAGCAGCGATGACATGCGTACCCTACCAGGGACGGGTACGTCCAGAACGTGCAGAAAGGCCTTGCCAGGGGCACATTGCGTTGAATACTGGACGTGCCCCGACAAACAGCGGCTCTAAGGGCGTTGCGCGGGGGAGACGGATGCGCGCCGAGTAGCCCACACATGGACTCGAATTGCGAAGCTGCAGATTGGATCCACCGGACTTAAGCGTTAGCTTCTATGCCTCAGTGAGCTATACCGAAACACTGTTGTCGCGCTCCGGCCCGCATTGCGAGAATGACGCTAATGCTGAGCTGACCAGAGGCCCTTCCGCTTGAGGTTAACCGCGATGACCTGCACAACTCTAGATAGGGGCCTGGGTGGCGACCGCGGTGCGGGCTGGTATATAGCGCCATCTTTGTTGCTGACACTACGAATAAGGAACACCACAACAAAACACCAAAAAAACAACATAGACCTGCCGATTAATCAAAATACACACCTAATGACTGTAATAATGCAAACGTGTATAGCGCCGCCGGACCCCCGGGTTGCCGGCTGAATGGCTGTGTCATACTGTCTGGACGCATATACCTATTGTCTAATTGACTCGACACTTAGGATGGTGAATGTACGCTATAGGATGATGACACTGAACAATAAAGGTTTTTAAAAAAAAAAAAAAAATCATTCACAGTATTGTTTTTATTACACCCAGAAGTGATATTTATCTTTCTCACTTGTTCTATTAAGTATGTGAAGTACTGTAAAGTGACCCAATAGTCTCCAAAAATGCAATAAACAGATTTACAAAAAAAAAAAAAAAAAAGAGACCCCCCCCCATTCTCAAGAATGCGCATTTTGCATTAGAATAAATCCTGGTTAATAAAGGAACGCAAACATACAAAAACATAGCCTCTAGCTGGGGGCAAAATATAGCTTTGTACAGTCTGAGGTGTTTGCTTCGGCTGTGAATAGGGGCTATAAGCAGATTTAAGTGTTTTAATTCAAAAGCTTACTATGGACAGGGGTCACAAATGTTATTTACATTTTTTCAACAGGAGGACAGGAGACAAAAAGATAGAATGCATAATCTAAACCCTCTCCTACCCGTGGTGCATAACTCAGACTCAATGGGAAGTTGCTACCATCTCGCCTCCCAGAATGGTTGCTCAGCCGAGCGTTCAGCATGCTCATCTTCCTGCTTGCCGCAGAATGTATCATGCTCATACCAGGAAACATATCGCCACTCAGGAGACTGCTCTACAAAAAACAGCAAAGACATAAGAAAACACATAGAATAAATCGATTAGGCAGAGAATAATTTAGGGCAGGACCTGCATTTAAAATGAGATGAATGCAACTTTCTCCTCATAAAGAAAAGGATAATAAATACAAAAATGGTACTCTGTAATAAATGTGAAGAGGAGGCACTACCTTTCTTGGAAAATTATTTCAGATTTCTCATTTTCTAAATACAATGTTTAAGGACTTAAGAACTTTGCTTTAAAACATTAGGGAAATGTTATACGTGTGATCCTAGTTCTGCATTGTTGGTATTCTCACTGAAATTATGAATGCAGAATAGTCCAGTCTCATGCCGGAACCCCAGAACTAACTAACGATCTATCTATACACACACACACACACACACACACACACACACACACACCCCTCCCCTCCCCCCCCCCCCCCCCCCATGTGAGCTCGTCACCTCACAGGAGCCTTTTAAACGCAGGGGAGGAGGGAGAACACTGCATCAGTAGAGAGTAGATGTTAATGTGACCTGTGAAGACATGGGAAGCATTTCCAGCAAACCCGGAGGACTTTTCTTTACTCTCTACTACTTCTGCTCTCTACTGATGGAAGGCTAACCCCAGAAACACTGTCTCTAGAGATAGCACTATCTCCACCAACTTTAGTGAAAAACTACAGCAACTTTGAAGTAAGCGGACTGCATTTACCAGAATGCAATGGGGTGAACTGTGCTGGGATGAGAGGCAGTGTGCTCCCTCCCATTCTATTGGTCTGGTAAGTGTTAAGGTCATGGCTTGCTCAGCTGCCAGAGTTCATGTTGATGGCTGTGTTTTTGAAGTCAATGGAGTCTATGTTGTTGGCAATAGAACCAAGAGAGTTGAAGACAGTACCTTATGCAATGGAGTTGCCGTCGACTCTTTTGATGGTTAGCATGTCGGTGCCGAAGGTCTCAACGTCTACCTATTCTCTAGTGATTGACGGGATTATCTAGAATGATGACAATGACACCCTTAATGTCTCTTCCCCCTGTATCGCCATTAATGGGAGGATGCTGGAGCTGTAAAGGGAACCCCCTCTTTTTCAGTTTTTACACTCTTCTGCAGCTCTGAGCTCTTCCAGCTTCCATCTAAGGTGACTCTCTCTGTCCCTGAGGGTTTCTTTTTATCATTGAATAGTTAGACAGACCACACCTAGGCTATGTGTGGTCTTTCTACACATAGGCTATAGAGCTGTGGGGGAGGCCATGACTCCTATAGAGGACAGACTGACCCGAAAAATTGATCAGGCTTTGGCAGACTGACTACCCTTCCCACAGCGCCTGTCCCCCCAGTCTGGGACCCCAGAGATTTCTCCACCATCGGACCGTGCCCCTCCCTCGACCAAGCTCACCTGCAATATGGAAGTTGATCTGAACGCCTTTGACAGGCTCAAACTGGCCTTTCTAGCCACTAAACCAACCCTGCCACCTACAGGGGAGGTTTTCCCAGCCCCAGACAACGCTACCCCCTCCAACGACACAGGGGACGCGGACACAGCACCAGGCCCTTCCCGACCGTGGCTTCCCTCCGACATCCCACGATGTCTCTGACATGCTAGTTCCCGATGACATTATCCACCCTCGCTCCTCAGAATGGGCCCTGTCGTACGAAGTCGCCAATTAAGTGGCATTGCGTATTCGCAAGCCTTTGAAAAAAGAGCCCATAACTGCCTTAGAGCAGAGTCCCCGGCTGTCTCTGGAGGGTAAGGTGGCCCTCACACCCGAGATAGATACACGCAAGGCCACCTCTCTACAAAAGTTCATGAAGGACCCGAAGAAGGGAACTGCTAGGTCCTGGAGGGCATGCCAGGACAAATTTCTGGACATTTTGAGGCCCCTCACCAAAATTTTGGACATGGCAGAGGAAGCCAAACTAACAGGTTCCTTGATTTCCCCAGAGTCCCTTTCGGGGAGGGCACAAAGGACCATTGTATTCTTGGGCAACGCCAACTGTGCCGCTCCCGGAGCCTCGCCGCTCCCTTCTCATTAAGGTAAGACCCCAAGTTAGGGGATCTCGCTGATTCAGACGCAGGGGCTGTGGCACAAGGAGGGCTCTTTGGAGAGGCATTTGTCAAGGAGTTAGGTAAATTCGTAAATACCTTTACCTCCCTTGATAAAGCATAAAGCGCACTCACCTATTCAAAAGGTTTTTTCCCTGAGTTTTACGCGGGCCGGTCGAGGTCGGGCCCGCTCAACCGACCACCCTTCTAATCAACTCCCCAAAAGGGGACAGGGCTCCAGAAAGGGTCAATACCAGGACCAATCATGACTCAGGAATTTCTATCCCACAAGAGGCCGGTGTGGCAGAGGATATCATGGATCAGCATTCTCCTCGAGTCCCGGTCAGTGTTCTCCCATCTTTCTGCGTAAGGGGAGGCAGGGGAATTTTTCTCCAGGCCTGGACTTTCATCACAGGGGACTCATGGGTTCTTCAAACGGTTTGGAGGGTTCCACATTGGTAGACTTGGTGGTCTCTAGTTGGCACAGGTATGCACTTGTGATAAATAGGGACCCTCTCCTCTAGTCAGGGTAACGGGGTACACTCCTAAAATAACCCCTGCTCATCTCCTTGGTAGCTTGGCACGAGCAGACAGGCTTATCTCAGAGGCAGTGTGTAAAGCATTTGTGAACACATACAGTAACCAAGTGACAACACTACAAATGGACACCACACAGGTTTTATATAAAAAATAAGTATTCTTTATATAGATTTACCACAAGACCATTAAACGACAAAAACACACAATACTGTTACTTTAGATAGTAGAATTTTGCTTAGTTCTCATAAGTTCTTAAAATGCGACAATTTAAGTCAATGTACCTTTTAGATGCGACACGCAGGGCAACGAAAGTGTTGAAACGATGTTGATGCGATGAAGTTTTTGGAGCAAAGAAATAAAGACGTAAAGATCTTCCAGATGCGGTACGCTTCTCCGATGTTGCGAGAAGACTCGAGTCGATGCTTCAGCTGCAGTGGCGACACCCTTTACGTGATGCGACAGCGGCCTTGGCAGCGGCATGCTTCTCCGTGGATGCGAGGCACTTTTCTTGATGCGGTGCAATACGATGGCTGCGATGGCGACACGCTTCTTCCTCGATGCGAGACTCTTCTCTTGATGCGGTGCAATGCGTCAGCTCCGATGGCGACACGCTTCTTCGGCATTGGGAGACACTTCCTGGATGATGCGAGACGCTTCCGCTCGATGCGATGCTGTAGCGGCGACACACTTTACGAGATGTGACGACAACAGCTCCGACGGCGGCACGCTTCTTCTGGTGTCGCGCTTCCAGCTCCTTGCGACACGCAGTCCCTCAGAAGGCCCAACAACAGCAGCAGGCACTTCTAAAGAACTCTGGGGAGCTGGGGGGTGAAGTCTGTTGTTCCTGAAACTTCAGCAGGAGGCAAACTCTTTCCCAAGCCCTTGGAGATCCTTCACAAGTTGAGCAAAAGTACACACAAAGTTCCTTTCTCCTCTCTTTGGCAGTAAGGTGACCACTGCAGGCCAATCCCCCAGTTTCAGGGATAGTTTCCTCCTCAGCTTCTTCTGGTTCCTCAGCAGAGGTTCTTCTTGTTTTCCCAAAGTGATCTAAATTTTTGGGATCAGGGTCCCAATATTTATACCCAGAAATCCTTTGTCCTCTGAAGGCAGAGGGGCCTTTGCCCAGTCCAAACCAGTTCCTGAGCACTCTGTTTACCAGGCTTCTCCTTTCCTTTCACAGTGCAGGGCAGAAACATTAGACGCCCCACAGGAGGTGGAGCCAGCATTGTGGAAGGCAAGTACAGCCCTGGAGCACTTTGTTAACAGGATTCCTTCTCTTCATTCACTGTGCAGGGCAGAGACATCAGCTGCTCCCCAGGAGGTGGAGCCAGCATTGTGGAAGGCAGGCACAGCCCTATTCAGGTCACAGGTGCAACTCCTCCCACCCATATAGATACAGATCTCTCTATTCACCACTGGGGCACCTCACCCTGTCTCCTGGAATTCCCCAGCCCTTTCACTCAAACTCCAGACAAAGGAATACACACAGCCTAGCAGAGGCAGGTTTGAATGGTTAGACAAGAAAATGCCTACTTTCTAAAAGTGGCATTTTCAAACACAGAATGTTAAAACCAAGTTCACTAAAAGTTGTATTTTATCATCCTGAGTTGAGGCATACTAAATTCGAATTTCTGCCATGTTCTCTGAGTCAGTAAGGATTATGAGATGTAATAACCAAACTGCCCATTCTGGCCTATGGAGAACAGGTAGCCTTGCAATAGTGAAAAACGAAAATGGCTGTAATTCACTATTAGAACATGCCACACACACCAGGGCATGTCCTACCGTATCCTTACAATGCACCCTGCCCTTGGGCCTACCATAGGGGTGTCTGATATGAAGAAAGGGGAAGGTTTAGGGACTGGCAAGTGGGTGCACTTGCCCAGTCAGCATAACAGTACCAGACTGCATGCAGGCTCTGCAATGGCAGACCTTAAACACATGTTTACAGGCTGCTTCTGTGGGTGGCACAACCAGTGCTGCAAGCCCACCAGCAGTATTTGGATTACAAGCCCTGGGCACTCCTGGTGCACTGTACTAGGGTCTGACAGGTAACCCAAACCAACCAATCATTGAATCACAAATTATACATCAATTTACAATAGGGAGCACTTGGACTGGGGCACTGGACAGCAGTGGCACAGTGCCCTAAGCAACTAACACCAGCAAAAACGTATGAGGCAACAGCGAAAAATGGAAGGGAGACTCACGCCAATGTGCCAGGTCTAACACACACAGATTATGTCGGCGAACCCTTTCAAGACACAAACCCAGTCCTATCCAGTTCTCTCAACAAAAGGCCATCTTGGTGGACGCAGAAGTAACATCGCTTCTGGTCAAAGGTGCTATCGCCCCCTCAACCCCAGGAGTTCATCAGCAACGCCTTTTTAGTAGACAAACAACCTGTAATGAATCTCAGCATATTCAACAAGTGGCTGGTTTACCGCCACTTCATAACGGAAGGAATTGATCCCCTCAGGAATGTGCTGCGCCCTCTACACTGGATGGTACGGCTGGACTTAAAAGACGCCTACTTAGTTATTCCAGTCTTTACACCTCGCTGCCGCTTTCTCCAATTCATTTGGCAAAATCAGACGTACTAATTTACCGCCCTTCCCTTCGGCCTATCCTCAGCTCCTTGGTGCTTCACCACGGTCCTCAAGCCAGCGGTGGAGTTCGTGAGAGCTCGAGGTATACAAATGATTGTATACCTGGATGATATCCTCCTCATGGACACAGGGCCCCATCAACTTCTGTGCCACCTCCGGATGGCGGTGGACCTTCTCCAGGGCCTGCGGTTTGCGGTGAACGAGACAAAATCCATTCTTACGCCTTCCCAGGTACTTACATTTCTAAGCTTTGTGATAAGACTACTTCCTCCACTCAGTCTTCTGACCAGAAAGGTTTCAAAGATTCGACACAAATTCAGGCACTCTCTCGCCAAACCTCAGGTGTCACTCAGACAATTGGCCCAGATAGTGGGTCTCCTCTCCGCCTCCATGCAGGTCATCTTCCCAGGCCCTCTCCACTATTGAGCGCTTCAACGCCTCAAACCAACGTACTTAGGCAGGGGTCGTCTTTACTCCCACAAGGTGAATCTGTTCGAAGAGGCCCGGGAGGACATTGAGTGGTGGTTGGAGCACATGGTAATCTGGAACGGCCAAGCAATCTTCGGGTCCGCACCAGACCTGGTGATAGAATCCAACGCCAGCAGAGCAGGCTAGGGGGCCAGATGTGGCGAGTTTTCCACGGGGGGGTTGTGGTCTCTACAAGAACGAAGATTACATATCAACTGCTTAGAACTCCTGGCAGGTTCTTTCGCCGTCCGTTGTAGGACAAGAGACTCCATCCAGTCTTCTGTCCTCTTAAAGATGGACAACATCTCGGCAGTCCATTATATCAACCATCTGGGGGGCACGAGATCCAAAGCCCTCTTGGATTTGGCCACCAGCTTCTGGCAATACGGCCTGGACCACCAAGTGTAAGTCACAGCGGAGTGCCTACCCGGAAAAGAGAACCAAATAGTGGACTTCCAATCAAGCAGCTTCAGGGACTCCAGCCTCTGGAAGCTCGACCCAGAGGTCTTTGTGATGTTGAACGACCGTTGGGGTCCTTTTTCGATGGACCCTTTTGCCTTGAGACTGGACCGTCAACTTCAATGTTTTTTCAGCTGAAGACCGGACCCTTTGGCAGTAGCTACGGATACCTTCCTCCAGGACTGGAGTCGGGAGAAGGGGCACGTGTTTCCCCCTTTGAAATGATCACAAGGGCGACAGCTCAGATCAGGAGACAACGAGCATAAGTGGTAATGATCACACCCGCATTGGAGATACTGGAACTTTCCTGGGATTCTCCAATCCTACAACCCTGGTTTCCAACTCTCCTCCTGAGCCCCAATCGAGTTCCCCATCCTCTGATTCAGGGGAACTCACTGTGGCTCATGGCATGGCGGATTACAGGAGGCAATGGAAGATCCCAGGCCTTTCTGAGAAAGCTGAAGCGTCCATGTCCAAGGATTGGGCGGATAGCACAGTCAAACGATACAGGTCCGCATGGGGCAGATGGTCCCGTTGGTGTATGCGACGGAGTCTAATCCCCTGGACGCAGGTGTAGTCCACATTCTAAATTTCCTGGCTCATTTAGCCTCCGATGGTCTTGCCTACAGGTCAATAAATACCTTTCGGTCAGCCATCTCAGCTGGCCATGTGCCGCTTAACACGGCAGTTGGGGAACATCCACTTGTCTGCAGACATCTGCGGGGTATCAGACTGCCTCTGCCACCGGAACCCCGTTACTCAGCCCTTTGGGATGTGAATCAGGTTCTCAACCTGCTCCTTTCCTGGCAACCTAATTGTTTTCTTTCATGGAAGTAGCTGTCAGCTAAGCTGGCCATACTGCTCTGCCTCATTTCCTACTGTCGCTTCTCTGACGTGAGAGCTCCGGATATCACGGGCAGGATCTTTATCCCTAAAGGAGTAACATATACTCTCTACAGAAGGACGAAGTGTCACACGAGTAATCACCTACCCAGAATTTCTGAACTCCCCTAAGCTGTGTCTTGTCCGCTGCTTGAATGCATATAAGGAAATAACTGATGAATTCCTCCCCCCCCCCCGGGAGAGCAGCAACTCCTTATTGCGTTACGCAAGCCTTTTAATGTGGTTTCTTCCCCCACTATAGCCAGGTGGTTAGGTGGGTTATGCAAGAGGCGGGTATTCGCCTTAACGATTTTGGGGCCGACTCAACACGAGAGGCCATGGGCTCTAAAGCATTTGGCTTGGGTGGCCATTTGGAGGATATCCTCAACAAGGCAGACTGGTCCTCGGATTCCACTTTTAAAAGATTCTACTTCAAACCAGTACTGGATATGGCTCACCTCGTGGTGAGCAAGCTTTAAACTAGCATAATCCTCGCCTCGAGTCCTGACCCAGAATGAAAAATTTCCTAGCTAACGTAACGGAAAGTTTCAATTCTATTAAGGACTCAGAGGTAAGGATTATCCTGCCCTAGCTATTTCATATGAAGATTGCCCTCCCCGTATCAGAGTAATACAATTTTACCTCTGAATTGTTTTTTGGGCAGAGGTGCGGCGTGATTGCTTAATGTCTGCTCTCACTGATATTTGTCCACAGACTTTGACAAATTCTTGCCCGATACTTGACAATTTTTTTGTCCTTGTGGGATCTGATGCAAATAAACAAGACTCATAAAAGTGATCAAACGGCTGACTTCACGCTACGAAAGAGGATAAAGGGCCAGTGAGTAAATCTGTGAAGAAGGTCCCCCTTAAGGTAACTAAAGGTCCAAGAGGAGGGGAGAAAAAACAATAGAGCAATCAAAAAAACCTCTATCAGGACCTATATTGCTTTTAACAGAGACTTATACAAGTTCTCTCCTGCCAACCATAAAAGGATAATTAAGAGTACATACAATATAAAGTATTATTTAATAGCCATTTTTTATTTTTTCACTTTTTTCAATTTAATAAATTCTACTTAGGAAGTAGCATCCAGTATTTTATAAACAATACACATACATATTCATTGAACTATCTAAGAAACAGAAAAAGACCTATTTTTGAATGTAAATAACCCCGCCACTAATATAGCACAAAAAAATCTCTCATCATACTCTCAACCATACATCAGTCATACTCATACTGTTAAAATAACAAAAAACATTCAGAGGCTTAGCACGGTCCCACAAGATTGTGAAAGGAGAGAGACAGCAGCTAGAACAGTTGTTTTCTGATGGTGCTGGATCTCTTGGGACCTCTCCTCTAGATGGGTAGGATAGGCCTACGCGCGTTTCGGTGGAAAGCCACCTTCTTCAGGGCCACCAACAGGAGGGGCAAGAGCCCTAAAATAGGAGGGGGTTATCTGAAGTGCAAACAACACGCAGATGGACCAGTATAATTCACTACTCCCCTAAACACAATAGGGCGCAGATTGACCTTTGGTCGTCTAGACAGACAAAACTGCTCCTGAACATTACCAATGTGACTAGTTCTCTAGTTGTTCTACTCCGTTGTTTGCACTTCAGATAACCCCCTCCTATTTTAGGGCTCTTGCCCCTCCTGTTGGTGGCCCTGAAGAAGGTGGCTTTCCACCGAAACACGCGTAGGCCTAGCCTACCCATCTAGAGGAGAGGTCCCAAGAGATCCAGCACCATCAGAAAACAACTGTTCTAGCTGCTGTCTCTCTCCTTTCACAATCTTGTGGGACCGTGCTAAGCCTCTGAATGTTTTTTGTTATTTTAACAGTATGAGTATGACTGATGTATGTTTGAGAGTATGATGAGAGATTTTTTTGTGCTATATTAGTGGCGGGGTTATTTACATTCAAAAATAGGTCTTTTTCTGTTTCTTAGATAGTTCAATGAATATGTATGTGTATTGTTTATAAAATACTGGATGCTACTTCCTAAGTAGAATTTATTAAATTGAAAAAAGTGAAAAAATAAAAAATGGCTATTAAATAATACTTTATATTGTATGTACTCTTTATCATCCTTTTATGGTTGGCAGGAGAGAACTTGTATAAGTCTCTGTTAAAAGCAATATAGGTCCTGATAGAGTTTTTTTTGATTGCTCTAAAGGGCCAGTGAGGACAGACTATATTGGGCTGGAATGTCCCCGATTGGAGGCCACAGGACTGTTTACTGATTGGACATTTTCTTTTACTACTGTTTTTTCCAAGAGTTCATGGGAAACGTAGTTGTTCTTTGTTACTATTGGCTGCTGTTAAATAAAGTGAAGACAGAAGGCATAATCCTCGCCTCCGAGTCCTTAATAGAATAGAAACTTTCCGTTACGTTGGCTAGGAAATTTTTTATTAGTCTCATATTAAATTGATGTAGCTCTCTGGAGATAAAATGCAATTAACACTGTCCTGTTACAGACTTACGGAACTATCACCAGACTATTCATCACTGAGGTGGCTAACTCCAGAAGAATATAAAGGAGTTTGCCTGGGTCCCTGCACATAGGTGGGACTATTCCACATTCATGACTATCATTGAGAATCACACAATGCAGAACATCAAAATCAACAGCAAAACATAGTGGGACTTACTGTTTCACGGTGAGCATGTGACATTTTGCTCTACAGCTTCTCACAACCAGCAGCTTGGAGTGTCAGGGAGATACTCCGGATCCAATGACATATATGCCTAGGGAACAGAAGAGACCTAGTCAGGTATGCAGTTTAAGGACAATCTTGTGTTGACTATATTGGTAAATGAAAGTTATGTTGTAGGAATTATTGTTCAGGTGTTGGAAGAAAAGAACACATTGTTGTCCAAGAACACTCCGATGAAATCTACCAGCTTTTCTGTGTGCTCGAACGTGGTAGCATCCCGGGTGTCTACAAATTGTTGGACAGCAGAGTAGCCTTGTTCCCTGGGAATGCTCATGTATAGTGCGCACACATGTTTGTACATAATGGGGAGTGGTAATTGACAAATACAGGGTGCAGTAATGGGCGCCTAATTTTCCCCTCTGTGTGCAACTTGTACATGGGACAATTCGAGAAACTACATATCTGAACAGCATACCCCACTGTACTCATGGAACACATTATTTACTGGTGGAGGTACATAGGCGAGGTGCTTATGTTTAGGTCAGGTGATATAGATGCACTTGATCTTTCCTTTTAACACCTGAACAACAATACCTACAACATAACTTTCACTTACCAGTAAAGTACACACAAGATTGACTATATTGATGTCACTTTGTCTGTGGAAGGCTAACAAATAAGGATCTGAACTATTCAGAAAACCTACTGCATGCAATGCAGTGTTGCATGCAACAAGCAAACACCCACCTTCACAGATCAAAGCGATGTCATACAGGTAGATGATCAGGATAAGACACAATTGCAGCAATGACGCCCAGTTTCTACTACAACTTCAGACATTCAAGACCAGGTTTAAGACAAGGGGTTACCCGAATGAGGCTCTGAGGGCAGCCAGGAGCAAAATTATGAAAATCAAGCTAGAAGACTTGCTCACCAACTCTAAAGTCAGAAAGAACAAGAAATACAACAGGTTCCCATTCTTCACTCCATACAGTACACTGAGCAGAGAGGTATACAATCCTCAATAGACACTGGCCTTTATTGCTTATGGACAACACCCTTAGAGGAGTTCTCTCTTCAAAATCTGGTCTCATTCATGATAGAGGGAGGACCTGCCACCACCCAAACAGAGCACTTGGATTTCACCACCCCTTAAAGGTTTTCAGAAATGTGGGCTGTGCAATGTTTGTTGGTCACTTAAAGACAAGACTGGGACTTTTCAATATAACACCAACAGATGGCACAAAATCCCAAAATTCGTTAATTGCATTACTGAATTTGTTGTTTATTTCATTTTGTGCGAATGTGGTCTCATTTATTTTGGTAGTACCATTAGACCCCTGAACCAATGAATTCAGGAGCACCTCAGGGCAATCACGAATAACACCACAAGTTATCCACTTACAGTGCAATACAACACAGAGCACAAGCATAACAAAATGATTAACCACCAGGTTCTATGGATAGATACCACAAGTCTCATGCCCCAGGAAGAGGACAGAATGCTAGCTCTTAGACAGAGAGCAGAAGGATCATATAGCTCAGATCAGTAGACATTGGTCTGAATACAAAGAATCGCATGCGTTTCTGATGGATTGACTGCCCTAACAAATCTCTGCATCTACACATGACATGTTTGTATTTAAATACTCTGTATTCCAATGATTTAGATGCTGGTCTAAGGCCACTTCATAGTATTTGATTGAATAGAAATGTAAGTTTAGTACTTTTGCATACAATCACAACATTTAGATGGTATGATAGAAATTTGAAACACAAATGTTAAAGCATGGAAAATGGAACATGCAGCCATGCTGTTGTTTTTACCTCACCCTGTACAACTATGCTTTCTACCTCACTACTGTCTGTGGCGTGAGCACAGTGCCACACTATCCTTAATCACGACAGCGTGTGGCACTATCCGGTAACATTACTCTCTAAACCGCGGGGACATTGTCCGTAAAACAGCACCACATGTCATCTACGGGGATGACCTTTATAATCAGTGACTAAGTAAATATAAGTACAAACATGGGGTCAGGGATCAAGCTGACATGGACACAGCATCCCACGCACACAGGTAGCAGAGGGCAATTTAAAAGTCACTATCAGGCAGACCTGCCAAGTATTACGAGCTAGATTAACACATTTCATTAGTATTCCAGCACTGCAGCAAGGATCAGCAGTCACGCAATTACGATTCCCTATTTAGTCTCTTCGTGTGTGTTCCTGTTTTGTGCTTACGATACCAGCGAAGCAGGTACACACGGTCACTGACTGAAGCAGTACTGAGGCCTAAGAAATTAGTCATGCCAAATAGCTACTCAAGACAGTCTGACTACTGCTGTGTTTGTGTTGGGTAGGTCACGACTAACTCAACATCAGTCCCAGCCTAAAATCTCTCACCTGCACGTGGATAAGGGATACACAGTGGGAGCAACATTTAGGTTCCATAACTGTTAGGCCGGATGTGTTAAGTTAGTTAAGGGATAAATGGACCAGACCATTCCCCTGTGTTGCTGAAACTCTGCCCCCCCTGCGAATGAATCTCTGCATTGATCATGGAGGGTCCAACCCACCACGCTCCTAGATACTAACTTTCGCAAAAAGCTTAGCAAGAGGTCCTGGAGTTCTTTCCTCGAAACCCAGGCAGTGTCCAATCATTAACCTGCGTTTGGGAGAGTTTTAAAGTTACTATACGTAGGTTATGCATGACTAAAGGTGGGGGAATTCTACGGGACAATAGGGGAACCCTACAAAAACTGGAGCAAGTCATTAAGCCTGCAGAGGCCTCCATAGCAGAAGCTCCCATGCAGCAGCTGCGCGCAGTTTAAGGAATTATTAATGGACTACACAGACACTCCGGAGTGAGAGCCCCTATTTTGTTCGAAGTATCTTTGCGCCTGAACATATGGAGAGAGGGAGAAACCTGGTAAAGCACTAGCATAGGTTAATACGGGCCCCTCGGTTCAACAATATATTCCGTATAGAAGAGGGGACAGGATCGTTGCACACAGACCCCAAGGCAATACTCAACATTGTTGCTAATTATTACCTGCGCCTCTATAGCACGCATAGAACTGGTCAGATAGATGTGGCAGCATATTTTGAGGATACAGCCCTTGGCTGGATAAATGATTCTCGCAGAGAGTTTCTGGCTGTTGATATTGAAGAAGATAAGGTGCGAGCAGCCATAATGCAACTACGGTCTGATACGGCCCCTGGACCAGACGGCCTGCAGGCTGACTTCTATAAATGCTACATCGATTAACTAGTCCCCTTCTTAAGCAGATATACGGAAGAAGCTAAGGAAACTGGCACTCTTCCATCGTCCATGCGGCAGGCTCTGATTATGTCACTCCTTAAACCAGGCAAAGATGCTGATAAGTGTTACGCCTATAGGCCTCTATCTCTAATAAACTGCGACACCACGATTCTAGCTAAAGACCTAGCCAATAGACTGAGCTTGCTGATGGAGGGACTGGTGCTGCCCGATCAAGCATGGTTCATACCTGGGAGGTCAACCTCACACAATTTACGCACCATATTTGCTCTGCTGCAGGACATTGATCCTAAATCCACTGCAGCGGCTGTGTTTCTAGACGCTACAAAGGCCTTTGATTTGTTAGAATGGGACTACCGGTTTGCGATATTGGGCAGAATGGGCCTTCCGTCGACATTCCTTTCCTGGATTGCACTGCTATACTGCCAGTCTATGGCTGTAGCCCAAGTGAATGGCCTCTACTCGCCCCTTTCCCAGTCTCCATGGGTACACTGCAAGGCTGTCCCCTCTCGCCATTACTTATTGCACGTGCTGTCGAACCGCTGGCTGCTAAACTCTGGCAGCACCACAGAGAATACGCTATACCATACCCCTCGGTGGATATCTTAGTCTCACTCTATGCCGATGACATCACCCTTTACCTTCCCGAGCCGAGCATAAGTTTGAATCCCGTTGTCCGGGAGTTCATCCGCTTTGGCGACATAAACAAAATGACAACATTGGGATACACATAAACTGGAACAAATCCCAGATATTCCCTCTCACTCGCAACACTCCTGAATTGCCACTATTGTTGTGTACATCTGAAATAAAGTATCTGGGAGTGGTGATAGCTCGGGATAGAGAAAAAACACTGCATGGAAACTATGGAACCGCCCTAGACTCCGTCACAAATTCGATAGCCCGCTGGATCTCTCTGCCGCTGTCATTGGCAGGCCGGGTTTCATTGATGATAATGGTAATCCTACCAAAACTACTTTATTTATTCTTTAATATACCGTACCACCCTGATCGCCCTTTCTTTATCAAGCTTAAATCCCAGCTCATCAGGTTGGCATGGGGGGGAAGCAACCCTGAGTAAGCTGGCAGACCTTGACGCTTCCGTTTTCACAGGGCGGTTTTGAGGCATCAGATATGGAATTATACTTCCTGTGTGCCCAGGCCCACCACGCAATATACTGGATTCACCCGCC
Source organism: Triturus cristatus (assembly GCF_964204655.1). NCBI lineage: Eukaryota > Metazoa > Chordata > Amphibia > Caudata > Salamandridae > Triturus > Triturus cristatus. The sequence goes on along the minus strand of NC_140585.1, from coordinate 1,237,228,757 downwards.
ACCATTCATGCCACATTTAGCCACTGAAAAGGGTTACATGGCTCCCTTGCTCTCGACTGCTTTCCTGGGGCACAAGTTCCTGAGGGGGGGGGCGCCATCCATTCGACGGTAGCATGCACGAATCTGGCATGGAAACGGCTTGTTAAAAAGTGGACAAATCCTTACTATACTCACCGCTGATTCCCCTCCCATACCACCACCTGGCCCCGATACTCAGGAAGCTGCATGTAGAAATATGGTCCGCAGGCGAAACCTACACACTTGGGGAGATCTCTATCACTAAGGTATGTTTAAAGACAGGCAGACACTTTTGGGTGGGGAGGATACCACACCATTAGAAACCTTCCTGTACATTAGGGTCTGGTACAAGGTGAAGGCAAACACCCCCGCATTCCACCAAGAACCACCAACATGCGATACCCTGCATGCTCTCCTACAAATGACTAGGGCAGCACACGTGGTGTCCAGACTGTATCATGTCGCTTCACTAGAACACCCACACACACAACACAAAGCAAGGAAAGGTTGGGACCTTGAATTAGATGCCACACTTACTGATAAACAATGGGAATATTGCTGCACGCAAACGGGGGCCATAACAGCGAGTACCCGCTTGCAGATCATCCATTTTAAATTCATACACCGTGTTTATCACACACCTGCACAGATACAAACTGAGGGCAGAAGATCTATGTTATAGATGCAGGCGGGAGGGTGCAGGTTTTCTCAAGGCTTGGCAATGTGAGGGAGTGCAACAATATTGGATGGAGGTGATAGAGGTTGTGTCCATGATGACTGGGTCCCACATCCCCGCTTCGCCTGTTGTAGCCTTATGGGGATACACGGACGAGTTACCATCAACGCACAGGAAATTTACTGCTCTAAAGCTGTTACTAGCAAAAAGGCAAGTGGCATGCAGGTGTGGCAGGGGGCGCACCCACAAATTTAAGGACTGGCTTGCTGACTTTATATCCTGTATAGACCAGCTTACTACATATGCGGAGCTGTTGCCGTCATCATCGCGCCCAAGGGATATCTGGGATCCCCTGTTGGCCTACCTGCGCAACGACACAGATTGAGTCTTTACAGTTCCCACTCTAAATCCTCTGGTTTACTCAATATTGTAGAATACTTAGGATTTGAAGGCTGGCCCACAACAACTAAATATGGGTTAACTGCTAAAGGACCAAGAAGCGGATATCTCCACAAACTTGATATATGAGCCGGCCTGTAGAAAACACCATCCCAGCCACAGTCTATTGTAGAAGGCTTATATAGAGGAGATGCATGTATTGGTTCATATAGCTTATTGGAGGAGGACTTCTTGTATGTTTTAGACTAACTGTGTGATGACACACTGTATAAATATCAAACGATGTATGCCCATGAAATCACGAAATGTACTGCCGCGTTTGGTTCATAAAATAAAAAAATAAAAGATAAATAAAGTATAAATGGGCAACCTTGCATAAGCACTTCAGGAATGTAGCCGCTGCTTTAATGGCAATAACTATGCCACTACATTCAAGAAAAGTGATGATTTCTGATTCTCGAATGAACATAAATCATACCGGCTTTATTCTACTCGCTATAAAAGGTCACTCAAAGTGTCACACATTAGGCGTTGAAAAGTCATATAAGTGCCCTAAAATGCACGTAAGTAAATTTAGCTGACTCGGCGTGAGGTCAAACGAGAACTGAGTCGCTATATAGGGATCTCGAGTACTGACAGGTTTTTTAGGTCTCGCCTGACCCAGTGCTTGCGCTGGTCTGTCGAGACTTTAAGTAAGGGCTTCAAAAAATGCTACCGCCGGCCACAGCTTGCAGTGCATGTGCGCAGGCACGCGCTTGAGCAGAGGCGCCATATGGCATGATTACTGCTGCACGCGCACCACTCGCACACATGCACTGCAAGCTGTGGCCGGGGGCGGTAGCATTTTTCGCCCGCGATCACTTTCACTTTGGCCCCGCGGTTAACTTATTTATTTTTGGGACTTCTCTAACTTGAACAGTTGAACTGGAAAAGCTACAGTAATGTGCTGTCTATTTTTGATCTGAATATTTGGCTACCCCACCCCTCATTTTAAATTAAAAGCACACACCAGCTCCTGTGCCTTTCAAAAACGACCCATTTCCATCTGCTTCAAAATTAGTCACTGGATCCTGTGAGCTGCTTCCTGGCTGCTTCTTCTGTCACGGCTCTTGTTACTCAGAGGGCACGAGATGACGGATTCTCACAATGCAGCCATGGTTGGCAGAGGCAAAGCATCAGCTGTGATCTGCAATCAAATTAGCTCCTCATCCACCAAGGATGCAGCCAAGCCCCAGTGACTCATATATGTGCCAAAGCTGAAATGTACCAGCATTGAATCAAAATGAGTCAAGATACAGTATCGACGTACCGGAAAAGCCATGTTTGATATCAAATAGTTACTCGTCACATTCAGTGTGCATTTCATCTGTCTCCGTTTAATACCATGCATGCCTTGTCGCTAGCTTTTGCCATAAATGTGTTCCTATTTCTTCTCAAGGAAACAGAGTGTGCACTTTCTGCAAACGTCTTCAGTTTAGCCTTATTAACGTTTGCAACTTGAATACTACATAGACCTGTTGGAACACTTGCAAAGTAAGCAGCTGTAGCACCCAACATATGAATCTGTCAAAAACATATGGCATTTGCATAGGAGTGAGGAGAATTCAAAATAAACATTGACATAGCCAATAGGTCTCGCTTTGGGGACCTTATAAGTATTTAGTTATGCAGAACAATATCCTTGGTGCAACAACATCAACTGTTGCATGGCTAAACACTTATAAGGTCCCAAAGGCAAGACCTATTGGCTATGCCAATGCTTGTTTGATAAATTGTCGCGAGCAGAAATTATGAACTTAGTTTTCAGGGAAGCTTTCTCTTCCGATTGATTACTATGTGGAGGATACACATTTTTAGAGGCTAGCTGTTTTGAGGAGTATTGAGTCCTGATGTCGCCGTTTCTATTCAGACACATTGTTTCCTTCCCGCCGAGTCATTGTTTCCACTGGAAGCCCTCTCTCTCTTACGATGAACATTTGAGTCGCAGGATAAATGACATTTAACTGTTTTTACGCAGGGGTGCAATTTTGGGGGCAACGTTGTTCGTATAAAAATACTTCATCCAGGAGGAGGTTGGCCTCGCAACAAAAACAGCAGTTTACAAAGGTTTAGTTTTTGACGAGGGACGAGCTAATATTTACAACGCCTGCGCGCGCCACACACCTCTTTTCTTCGTACGGTTTTTTGCCCCACACTCCCGTTTCTGTACTGCGCTCCGCTTACAATTAGGAATTTACAAACAAGAAGCTCTAACCTGGACCACACCGGAAGCGCAATGCTACATAAACCGACCTTTTCCGGTGTCCCGGCTACTGCGCAGTTCATTATACTCGTTTCACGTCGCCCCTTGTTTTCGCGAAGCTTATCACTTCGCGCTTGCGCAGTTACAAAAGGAGAAATCTGAGCTTGTAAGAAGCTGGGAGCCATAGTGCACGCCGGGAAAAAGGATTAATGCTCCTGTGCGTTGCTCACTGTAACAGGTAATAATAAAAAAAAAAGGCGCGAAATCGAGAACTGTGGCGTGATTCGCTCAGCTTTCTGATGTTTCTTTCACACGTTCAGCGGGATTAAAAATACAGTTAGCAGTTACTGACAAAGTTTTAAGCTTTTTAAAATATTTTTATTTCTAAATATATAGTTGGTCTTTTACAGACATATAGAGTTCTCGAATTTTGAGACTTGTTAGACGTGAGAAGTAGAGCTGGACCAGCCAGCAAATTAACAGGAAGAGCTGCAAGAGCGTAGGTCTAAGAGCTGTGCAGGAACAGAGCCATGCACATTTCAGGCAAATAAATCCGTAAATCTTTTTTTTAATTTGTTTATTGAACAGCTTGTTAGAGCATCAAACAGACAATGGCCCACTCACAGGTAGGCTAAGTCATTTTCATCAGAATATCCATTACAAGCCAATTTTTAATACATATTGAATCAACCCCCCCCCCGAGAGAAATCAACCCCTTACCCCCCAACCTCCCCCGTACCCTGGCACTTGTTTATACAGTCAAAACTACTGGCAACAGTACATTACGGCACCATGGAGCTCCAAAGAGGGATCCCAGTCTTCCCAGCCCATAAGCAGTGCACACCTCAAGTGGGATTTATGTCAAGTCCGGATTTGTAAGGAGATACCCAGAGAGAAGAGCCCAAAGTCCTTAGTTCGAGATGCTTCGGGCAGCTCCTCCGCATATATTTCCAATTGGTCCCTGCAATATAGTAAGGCACGGATCCACCCCTTAACCGTGGGTACAGCCCTAGCACCCCAGCATTGTGCCACCGCTCTCTTAGCAAAGAGGGTAGATATGGCTACTAAGCGCCTATTGCAGGGTTTAAACTGCTGCACCCATTCCAGCAGACACACTTCAGGCAAACAACCAACAGGTTCCATAACAACTTCAGTCAACACCTGCGTGACCCGGACCCAGAATTTGGAGATGCCCGCACATGACCAAGCTAGGTGCATAAAATTTGCATCAGCCTGGCCACAACGCACACAACATGCGCTGTCATGCAAGCCAAACCTGTACAATTGCGTCGGAGTGTAGTAAAGCTGGTGTAAATACTTGAAGTGGATTATGAAGAGGTTGCAGTTTGCGGTCAGGCGCCCATTTAGGGCACAGCAGAACTTCGAGGCGTCCAATGTCAGCTCAATGGATAATAGACCATTCCATCTATTATACAAGGGAGATGCTGTTATTTCTTGTTCACGAAGAGATGCATTATACAACTTGGTAATTAAGCCACTGCAGTTTTCACCACCCAACACCGCCCGTAAGGCCTGTAATGTTCGCGGTCCATTAGGGAACCCGGGATATACATCCCGAATCGCCTGCCGCACACGCACATAAATAAACCCCAACATGAATCCGGTGTCATGACCCACCTGCAGGTCAGACAAAGTCCGTAATCGACCCAACTCGTATAAGTCGCCAAGTTGTGTAATCCACACCGCACTTAATACCTTCCAGGCTGCCGGTTCCCTAGCAGACGTGATATCAGGGTGGGCAGCAAGCGGTAATGTAGGGGCATACAAGTAGTCCTGCTGTACTCTATGCGCAAGAGCTTTCCAGGCCGTGCAGTGGACTGGGCTTATTTCAGTGCGCGGGTCTCCTCCCCCCCCATCATTGCAGCCGCCTGTAGGGGCATCGGAAGTACAGAGTCCGCCTCGATTGCAGTGTGCGGTTGAAACTTCTCTGGAAAGTACCAAAAGTGTGCAAACTGCGCTTGGGCGCATAGATAATATTGGCGCAGGTCCGGAGCTTCAAATTCGTCGCGGTCAAAGGGTAAGGTCAGTGCGGTCCAGCTACAACAGGGCTTTTTACCTCCCAGACAAATGTTAGAAGGGTCGACTGCAATACAGCGAACAGCGCTTTGTTCAGACGGATAGGGATATTAATAAATAAATAAAGGAGCGCTATGCGGTCCGCAAGTGAAAGGGGAAGACTAGCTCACTGCGCAGCCTGATCCGTAATCACATCCACTGCCCGGCCATAATTAGCAGTGATCACTACCTCCGGGTCCCTATGCAACCATATACCAAGATATTTCACTGGGTCAACCGACCATTTCAAGGGATAGTCTAGATCAATCTCTGTGGTCCCCGTAGTCAGCGGAAATACAGTGGATTTGGCCCAATTAATGCCCAATCCTGAGTATCGCTCAAATTTGACGTACTCACGTAGAAGTGCTGATAGATAGGTGACGGGTTCTCGAACGTAGAGTAACATGTCGTCCGTGTATAACAAGACCACCAATGGCCTCTTTCGGAACCTCAACGCAGCCCATGCATGCAGATGCAGTTGACGTAGCTTGCACGCCAGAGGCTCGAGCGCCAAAGCAAATAACATGGGCGACAGGGGACAACCCTGCCGCGTGCCCCGCTTAATAGAAAATGGAACGGAGATCCAGCCGTTCACCCGGATCTGTGCCACCGGTGCAGTATACAAAAGGTGTATCCATTTTAAAAAGAATGGCTGCATGCCCATACGCAATAGAACAGTAAACATGAACTCCCATTGTAAAGAATCGAAGGCCTTAGCCGCGTCCAGAAATACGGCTACCGCCTGAAAGTCCTGCTCAAAGTAATGAAGAGTGGAAAAAATTGTACGGAGGTTATGCATAGTGGATCTAGAGGGCACAAATCCAGACTGGTCTGGGAGGACCAATTTAGGAACTAGTGGCTGGAGCCGAGTCGCAATCATTTTAGCCAATATCTTGGCATCAATGTTGATAATAGAGAGGGGCCTATAAGAGTCGCAGGCATTCGCTGACTTATCCGGTTTCAGAAGCATAACTAGTAAAGCCTCCTTGAGGGAGGAGGGCAGGTCTCCCGAATCATACACCTCAGCAAATACCTCTAGCGAACACGGCGCAAGGGTATCCGCATACGCTTTATAAAATTCGCTTGGGAGCCCATCCAACCCCGCCGCCTTACAGGTTGGGAGAGACATGATGGCCAGCTTGACATCTTCCTCGTCAAAGGGTTGCGTGAGGTACTCACGGTAGTTTGGCGGCAACCAACCCAATGCAACATCATCCAAGTAAGCATGGATTTCCTCAGTTGCAGGAAGTTCCCGGTTCCCTTATAATTCCGAATAGTAGTCGAGCACCACTTTGCTAATCTCAACGGTGCCATAACGCGGTACTCCCTCCCCGTCCAGCAGTTACGTTATATAGGCCTGGCTATGCGGGGCAGTCATCTTCTGCACCCAAGAGCGGCCAGGGCACCCTCCTTCTCCATAATAATGGGCAGTGCAACGCCTAGATCTGTGCGCCATTTCCTGATCAACCATCTTTTTGTGCTCTTTCACCAGATCGCGGATTCTAGAAAGCGTCTCCGGGACCGGGTCGCTAGCATAGGCCCGTTCCAGTGCGGCTATTTCCCCAGCAAGCTTATGGATTCTATGACGCAAATCTTTTAGGACCCCTGCCTGCGCACTAATACATACCCTCCGAATTGTAACCTTAAAGGCTTCCCAAAGAACTCCCTGACTATCTACTGACCCTTCGTTTTCTCAGAATGTTTTTTGAAAGGCCTCACCCACTGTATGCTTGAAGACCTGATCAGTCAGGGAAGATGGTTGCAACCGCCACGAGAATGGAGGTCTTTCATAACCAGGGACCGCTAGCTCAAGAAGGACCGGGGAGTGGTCAGACAACATTTTTGCCAAGTGTTGTACATCTAGAACCCAGGTGCAAGTGGCCACCGACAGCAGCCAGTAGTCCAGCCGGGACCACGTGCCATGCACCGTGGAAATAAACGTGCCTTCTCTGGCCCCCGGGTGCCTCATACGCCACATATCGTGCAGATTCCCGGCCTCCAGTATACCCAGTAGTGCAGTGGTGGTTAATCTCTGCCGCCCTGTCCCCGCACCCATCCTGTCGGCGTTAACATCCAAACAAGTATTGAAATCCCCCCAGCCCCAGATAATTTCTGCAGTAGGAAAAACTGAGATACGACGCTACACATCCACAAAAAACGGGTGATCATCCACATTTGGACCTTAAATGTTCACCAGTAATACACTTGCACTCCCAAGCGTTCCATGCACAATGGCCAGCCGGCCCTGGTCTTCAGTCTCCGCACTATGAACCTGAAATGGGACCCCTTGTTTGATAAGAATCATCACCCCACGGGAATACGATGAATAGGATGACATAATCCGCACCCCCGCCCACCGGGCCCCCACCTTCCGTTCAGACAGTGCCGTAAAATGGGTCTCCTGCAACATCGCCACGTGGACATTGAGCCTATCCAAGGTCACCATCACGGTGCGTATTGTTTTAGGACTATTGAGGCCGCGTACATTCCACGTTAAAAATCGAAAGTTACCTCTCATTACATTCGTATTAACCATATGTACGTACATATACTAAACACAACATTAAGTACAGTAAGCCAGGAGTCCACTGAACGTTTCAGTGTGAGACTGCTGTGATCCCAGTTAGTCCACATTTGGTGTTTGAACCTACTACACTTGAGACGAAATGTCACCGAGATGTACAGAAGTTCAAGGGGCAGACCTGGCATCCCCGTGCCAGAGGCCAAATTGCAGCTATTCGAAAAGTGCCAATTACTACCCCCCACCCTTCCCACAAACCCCCCACCCACTTCGGCCTTCCCAACTTGCCAAAGCCATCCCATTGTCTGACCGATCCCTCCCGCCCAACAGAGAAATACAGCCAAGTATATTTGGGGCACTCCAATATGGGGGCGTCGGAGCGCTTCTGTCCTCCTAACTAGTAGGAGGTGGCTAAGCAGATATGGTAATTATACCTCCCAAACAATATCACAGTGTCAAACCCCAGTCAGAGCAGGCACATAATGGCATTTGGTAATTCCAATTATTACAACCTGAGGAGAAATTAAATAGGTTAAGACAGCAGTTGTACATTTTATGCAGACCATCAACAGAGTTTTGGCCCGCATGACTAGCCAATGAAGTCATATTGATCTTCAGTATCCGTGGGCACCCGCGACTCCCGCCTCGCCCGCTTCAAATGTTTGGCGTGTTCAAGGTCAGCCTTGGTGTTTGTGAAAATTTTGGAGTCTCCCTCAGGGTCAATACGCAAACGAGCTGGGTATAGCATGGCGTAAGAGACCCCTTCAGAGTGCAGAAACTTCTTAACAACTCCAAACTCCCTCCTTGAAGCCTGGACAGTTACTGTAAAATCGGGAAAAAATGAAAGAGTATTGCCCTGGTGCACAATGTTTCCCTTGTCATGGGCCATACGTAAAATCGCATCGCGGTCCCTATAATTTAGCAACCGCGCTATGATTGGGCGGGGTGGAGCGCCCGGGATAGGACCTGTCGCGAGGGATCTATGCGTCCGTTCAACCACAAACATGGGGGACAGCTGCTCGGCGCCAAAAATCTCTTTCACCAAAGTCTCAATAAACAGTTCCATCTTGCCTACATTTGTGGATTCTGGAAGGCCCGTTATGCGCATGTTGTTGCGTCGGGAACGGGCCTCCAAATCCTCGTTCTTGGCCTGTATGAGAGAGAGCACTTTCTCCATGTTCAATGCCTTCCCAGCAACCTCACTCAGCCCATCCTCCGTCGCCGATACACGCTGCTCAACTTCACCCATTCGAGCATTATGCTTTTCAAGTTGTGACGACATGTGGTCCAAGCGATGGTTCACCACGGCCATCGTTCCCTCAATGGCTTGTAGACTGCGCTGCATGGCCAGTAGTGTTGTCTCAAGGGCGGGGGGTCAGCAGCAGGGGCCTCCGCCTCCGAGTCCAAAGCCGCTCTCTGCAGAGTCTTGGAGGGTTTGCGTGCCTCAATGGTGAGGCGAGGTTGAGACTTATCTGTGTGCCCCATAGTGGACTGTAGTGTGGGCAGGCAGGCACTGAAAGCACTGCTATAATGTAGCCTATACAGTGGAGCAGTAAACCACGCCAGAAATAGCAGTGCCCATATAGATCTCCGCTGAAATAGTAGTCACGTCTTTGCAACGAGGAGCAGGGGGAGTGTATCCACACCTGTCAAGCACGATAAACTTGTATAACACCAACAGTCACACAGGTGTACCAGTGAATCCTCAGCACTGTCGCACCCCAGTTCACTGTAATTGATCTTGGCCATGGGCACTGGTCGTGATAACAAACAGTTCGCCTGCACCACAGTCATATAGGCGCCAGGCCCACGCCAGCACTCTCAGACACCCGGCCACAGCTCGCAGGGTGCAGCCCAGGCCCCCACCGGTGCCGCCTCCACAGTCCCCAGTGAAGAGTGCGCCGTCCCCCCACTCACCGCGACCGGCGCCGAGCCCACCAGGATCTGTAGCGTCGTTCCTCAGCTCCAGGCAGCGCTGGCGGGTGCCATGGGCCCCTAGTGTCTCAGGATCGTATCTCCGGATAGGTCTCCAGCATCTGATGGTTGTGCAGGTCTCCAGGCAGTGCAGAGTGCACGCAAATAGTAGGGCAGCTCCACTGGTCACTAGCGTGACCCCTCATAGGTGGATGGAGCCGCGGGGAGAATCTCGGTGCGCCGGCCTCAGGGCCGCGTGGGAGCCACCATTTCAGATTCCGGGCGCCAAAACCTTTTCCTCCTAACCGATGAGTGCAGGGGCCTTTTCGAACGGCGGCTGTCTGATGTGCAGGTCTCCAGGCAGCGTCGAGTGCGCACAGGCAGTAGGGCAGCCCCCAGGTCGCGAACTTGGCCCCTCGCGGGTGCATGGAGCCACAGGGAGAATCTCGGTGCGTCGGCCTCAGGGCCGCGCGGAAGCCGCCATTTCAGAGTCTGGGCGCCGAGATCCATTTCTCCTTGCTGATAAGTGCCGGGACCTTTTCCAACAGCGATATCGGCACCAAACCGGGCAGGACACTCCAGTGAGCAAAAGCGCTCATGGTTCAGCACAAGGATGCAGTATGGAAGGCGTATATTTGTCGGATGTATAATCAATCAATCAAAAATCTTTATTCGGATATTAAAAACATCCATAAAAGTACATGTACATCACAACAATTCATCCAAATGAAAACAATAAAACAATCAGTTTAAACATTTTTTAGAAAATATCACAGTTAATTTTATAAAGTAAACTTCCTGTGAAATACAGGTATCTTAACAATAACATTATTTTACAGTACTACGTGCATTATATTTGGCCTGGCATATGCTACAGTTGAGACAATACACAACTGATTAGCTATAACATGTGGAAAAGAGCTACCACTAATACAAATATACAATATGCAAACTGAGTAATCAGACCATGATCATTGATGCTTGAGAACGTATAGCAGATTGAAGTAAACAACTAACTCTGAAGATTACATCGTCAGAGCCTAGCATCAATAAATCTCTAAATGCCAGGTTGAAATCCATCAGTACATTCTCTCTGAAATACGGGATTAGGTAATGTTTAGTATATTTTACATAAAAACCACAGAAAAACATAAAATGTAAAAGGCTTTGTTTTCCACCTAAATTACAGGGACAGCTTAAATTTTCAAAATTTTTGTGGAAGCCTAATGGGAAGCAAAGTAGGTTTTTAATGCTCCCGTCCCTGAAACGAAACAGCAAACTCCTATTCCATCTGCCTAGTTTCTTTCACAAGTAACCCTGGGGCAAATTATTAAACCTGTCACTTGTTTCCAAAACGGGAATGTACCTTTTAATAGCATATTTTACAAGCTCGGTCCTTTCCCTCTCTTTTCGGTAAAGATCATACAAAGCCCTTTTTACTTGGTTCTTATGGGTGCAATCAATGGTTAGGGGTAATGAGAATAAATGCCCCTTCTCCACACTTACTAAGCTTTTTTCTACTTCCCTGAGCCAGGGTATGTAATTTGCCCGCTCGCATTTTAGACAGTCCATGATAATTTCGCGGGTCAAAGAGGCAGCAGAGTTCCGCCATATTTACAGCCAAAACAGGGCGGGCCTAGATCTTATGAAGTCCTCTGTGTATGGGAGATTCAGTTCCCTGTGGCAAACGTAAGTTGGAGCTGAGATGACCCCCCCCCAATACCTTCCAGCAAAGTCTATTCTCTTCGGTCTGTATGGTAGTACAATTCGAATATCCCCACACCTCTGCACCATATGTTCCTGTTGGTAAACATTGGGTTTTGTAGATTTGTAACAATGGTATTATTACCTCTGCGTGTTTGGGTTGGCGGAGGCTAGTTATGGAATTGATAGCTTTGCCCATTTTATTCCTCCCCCTGGCAACATGAGGCTGCCAAGATCCGGAATCGGAAAACAACAAGCCTAAGTAGGGGAAAGTACTAGTGCTTTTTAAAACATAATTCCCTGACATAATATGACAGATTTTATGCTTTTTAGGGCCACATGACATTATATAAGATTTATTAAAATTGGTACATAGTCCAAGATCAGCCATATATAAAACAAAACCTGTTATTAGAATGCGTAATGCATTGGGTGTGCGGCCCATAAGGACCGCATCATCCGCGTAAAGAAGTGCGGGAAGTAATTTTCCATTAATGTTCGGGACATCACTTGTCAATTTGCACAAAGAGTTATTTAATTCATTTATATACAAGATAAAAAGCAGGGGGGCCAAGACACAGCCTTGTCTGACCCCTCTGCCAATTATAATGTCCCCTGAGACTTCACCATCATTATTTATTCGAACACGGGCTTTCAAGTCACTATGTAGGTGGGCCAAAAAATAAACAAGTGACTCATCTAACTCATAATTTAACAAAACTGACCATAAGCGGGAGCGGTTAACAAAATCAAAAGCGGAACTTAAGTCCATAAACCCCAAATACAATGGGGATTTTTTGGCAATGGTGTATTTGGCCAATATTAAATTCAGGTTTAAACATTGCTCAATAGTCCCCACGTTGCTTCTAAAGCCTAGCTTGCACGGGTGTAAAATCACATTTTCCTCTGCCCAGGTCCTGATCTTATTGAAAATGACTTTTCCTAAGATCTTCAAGGTATTATCTATTAAAGATATGGGTCGATAACAGCCAGGATCTAGTCTGTCGCCTTTCTTAAAGATTGGCACGATAATGCTATTTGACCAGGTTGCTGGGGCTGGGTTGTTAGATAAGTTATTAAAAATATTGCACAATAAAGGTGACCAAAAGTCTGGTTCTGATTTAATTTGGTCGATGGATAATCCATCGGGACCAGGTGCTTTATTGCTCGCGCTTTGAGAAATAGCATCTTCCACCTCCGTTATTGAGATATTAAGGGCCATAGAGGGATAGGAGGTTTCCGTTAATAGGTGCGGTGCAGCATAAATGCTTGAAAAATGCTTCACCCACAAATCCCCTGATATATTGCAGTTTATGGGGGTAATGTTGGATCCAATTGATCTTAAATTCTTAACCTCGCCCCAGAAACCGGCAACATCTCTCAGTGCCGCCGTGCGTACAAGGCATTCCCAATGATCCTTTAATATCTCTTCTGTTCTTATTTTTACAGTGTGCTTATAGCTTGACCTCAGTCTCCTCACCAAGAACTGGTCCCGTGGTTCAGCTATAAGGGCCGCCCGTAATTCACGGTTTGCTTTAGAGCACGAAGTGTCGAACCACCTGGGGTTTTTATTATTATTATTGGCCGAGGGTTTGGAAATCTCCTTTTTGATGGCCATACACAACCCTGTAAAAGCCTCGATAATGTCATGTCCAGAATTATCACTAGATAAACAGACAGACACTAACGAAGGGTACATTTTAATTGTGCGGGCTAAGACCCCCTTGTTGTCTATCCCCTTCCAAACTACCCTAAGTTTGTCCGTTGACGCCACCAAGTTTTTTGCCCCAATTTCACTATGTTTCCCCGGTTTTTTGATGGATTTAAAACTGCACAGAATAGGGTTGTTGTCACTATATATAGTGCTAACTCCCTCAGCCTCTAATAGACAATCCCCAAGCAGGGAAGATATAAATACATAATCTAGTGGAGTTGAACTCCCATGCCCAACATAAGTGGCCACAGGTCCTTTATTTGCGGTAATATTTACCTTCTCCATGATATTAACTAAGTCTCGTGTGGCTAAATGATTAAGCAATTCTTCCCCTCTTTTACAGGGAGGGGTTCGGGGATAAATGTGTGCGTTAAAATCACCTCCTACACAGATGTCATCAAGTTTATCATGCTTTTGTCCATCGAAAATTCCATCAATAAAATCAAACAATCTTATAAAATTTGTGTTTGGGTGTGTTGTGAAGTCATTATTATAAAAATTAATTAAGCATAATTTAAACCCGTTAGTGTAAATTAAGGCCTGAAAATTCATATCATTGGTCTTCAAGGGTTCAATTTTAGCTCCTGCAGTAATCTTAACCCAGATAGATAAACCCCCACTAGGTCGTCCCATAGCCGGAACGGGTACAATTTGATTGTAACAGCTATACCCCTCATGAAGCAGAGAACTAGTACACCAAGTTTCTTGGAACATTAAAATATCAAAGTTAATAACCCAATCTATCCAGTCCCTAAATTTCATTTTCGCATTTAAACCGGCAATGTTCCAACTCAAAATTGTTAATTTTTCAGACGATATAGGGGTGACGGTGGCATGAGCAGTTATTTTAGGATCAAGAGACAGAATTACCTCAATTTCACCGTTAGACACCTCTATAGGGAGGCCAGTTATCAATTCTTCCACGGAGTCAGTTACATTCAAGTAATCACTGTCTGCTGTAGCTGGAGGGATAGCTGATGGTCAGTCCTGGGTCTCAAGCTCAGATAATACACTGTATCTATTATACAGTGGAAAAGATGGTAGAGCTGGGCTAAATAATCTCTGAGGGGGCCTATGGAAGTAACTCAACGGTAGTGGAGTTACAACAGTAGAGGGACTGGGATAGATATTATTGCTATTGAGTATAAAATTTACTGTTGAGGGGTGCCTGAAATTAATTACAATGCAGTCTCCATTAATGTTCTTAAATAAGGGACCAACCCAACTTACTCGACGGACTGACAGGATTTCCCTCGAAATATTTGTCCCAACCCCTTTATGTTTAGTCAACCATTCGATACACTTGTTGTTCAACTGGACCCAGGACTCACCTTGTCCCCCCTTAAGCAATGGTACACCGGCTAAGATCAAGACATAAGGGCAGGCATCAGGTGGCAAGTGAAGGGCTGGCCCTGGATGTTTTGTAGGCCTAGTATCAACGGATTTACCCTTGTCTGAACCCATATTAGTTTGTTTCCCCGACTTTATGGTGGCTGAACTAGGTCCGCCCTTTGATGTACCGGCAGCCGCACTAGCGGGGCACGGCGGTCCAGCTTCTACAGCTGGAGTATGCTGCGATGGTGTTGCAGATCGGCTTTTTCCTGCTAAGGCATCCCTAGGTGCAGTGTTATTTACCAGTGTACTACTGTTAATGCTTGGCCCGTCTCCCAAGATGACCTTACTAACGGCCTCCATATCTTTCAGTAGTCGTTCTCCCCTCAGCAGGTCTAGGCTAATCACCCCTTTCCTTTTTTACATCTTCCTTTTTTACCAGGTTTTCCAATCTATCAAGTCTTTTAAAAATTGTATTAAACTGTTTGATCATTTGACTTTCCATTTGTTTAAAAATTGTGTCGACTATAGTCTCAATAAAATTTCCGTTTAACTTTTTTTGAGTAACGCTTTCAATTATGGGCTCAGTCTGTGTACAGGCAGAGTTATGTCCTTCTTTATGGGGGATTATAACTGTATTCCCCTCAACCAGTTGCAAAGACTCATTGCTATCCATGCCATCCATGCCGCCCCCTGATAATTGTTTCCCTCTGGTCCACATACTCTGGGGTGTGGGTTGACTCTTGTTGCGTAGGGGTTGTTTCCTTTTATTTATTGTTTGTTTCGAGGGACCCCTTTTCCTCCTCTCTCCGACAGTCTTGTTACTCGAGGTCGGGGGAGGGTTAACGGTTAGAATGACAGGATCTTGTTGTGAGTCAATGATAATATTTGAACTGCTACCCCCAAATTGAGCTACCATGGGGTTGGCCGGTGGGTTAACCGACAAGGTAGATTTCGTGACTGTGACCGCAGGGGAAAGCGGCACAGCATTATTTGGGCAGTCTTGCTGGAGCTCTAAATGTGAAGTCATAAGACCCAACGACATCCTCCTCTCGGTATTGGCAATTTCAGTGCTAACCAAATTGAAGGCATTTTCCAGCATACTCTCAAAGGAGGGTGGGAGGACAGAAGGGCCCTCAGAGGCCTGTGTGATGGCACTGGTGTTTCGTTTCCCCATAATGCTCTTTTGGGCTCACCTTAACAACAGCTTAGAGAGGGGGTGGCCCGCCCTTTGCCCGAGCTTAGCCCGGCTGGTCCCGCACGCATCGCAGGAGAAACGCCGGTGCCTTTCTGCGCCTCCGGCGATGTCGACGGTGGGCGGGACCTGCGGGGGATTGTGGGGGCTGTAGTCCCCCCGCACCGCGGCTCGGAGCGCGGCAGCGGGAGGGACCTGGCAACCAAGCGACAGCACTCCCCAAAAGACTACCAGTAAGCTCCCGCCGGTCAATCCCCCAATGCGGCAAAGCAGAGCGAAGAGAGGCCTCTGACACAGGCCACAAAAGTAAGTAAATAAGTGGCAAAGTTCCCGCAGGGCAGACCTCTTTGTAGCAAGGAAAAGCTCCGTAGACCGCTCTGGGGTGCTCCGCTGGGTCAGGCGCCCCTCTCCTCCGGGCGCCCCTCTCCTCCGGACTCAGCTCATCTCTCCCAACGCCCCGCTCAACGCTCCGGTAGTGTCCACGGGAGCAGGCGCAGTGGAGACCAATCGCTGAGTGTGTGTGGGCTCTGATCAAAAGCCTTGTTCTGCCGAGGCCATGTGCTGTCGGATGTATAGCTCAGCCGGGCAGAGCCTCTCTAGTGAATGGCCATCTTGCCGCGCGCTCAAGCCACGCCCCATAAATCCGTAAATCTCATTGTCCATATTTGTAGATATTACATTTTAAAACTGCACAGTCCTGCCAAAAACCAGGCATTAGGGATTAGACTAACGCATTTTAGTGCAGGTGGGCGCATCAGAGCACTAAAATTAATTAGTCACGCTTAGTAAGAGCTTCTCAATCCAAACTGCAAGGATAAGGCGCTGTATTGAAGAGCCACCACGCATGGCTTATACTGCTGCTTCCTGCCTACCACATGCAATTTTATGCAACCTGCCGGACCTGGACTCTCTCACTGCTATAGTCGCAGTTAACTTTTAACAGAGAAGTGTTTTCTGTTTCAAGTGGCGCAGCCACCAGTGCGGATTTGTTCCTTTAAAAAAACACAATTGTGAGCCTTCCTGGGCCACTTGGATTCGGCAGCACCTTCTTTTGTTCTTCCAGACACGCACAACAGCTAATTTGTCACAACCAAGCAGTAGGCATAGCTTGCTGTTTTCCTTTGCACTGCAGGATGCTTTCCACTGGGGGGGAGGGCAATCTCTCGCTCCAGCGTTCCTTCCCCCTAACAATAGGACATCATTGATGGTCATCACGTCACACATCAATCTCGCAGTCAGCTGCGTTTATGTTCTGATATTGTTTTAGGGTTGGGGTCCTCCATAGCGGCCCTTCCTAAAATGATTTTGATTGGTATGTTGTGAGGTGTGGAATGTGGGGTTGTTAGGGTCTTGATATCCCCCAAGCTGTTGCTGGTAGTAACCCCTCTGAGGGCCTTGCTGGTAACCATGGCCGAACGGACGCCCTCAGAATCATCCGACCCTGCCAAAAACTGGCCTGAAGACCTTGAGAAGGGATCCCTGAGCTTTTTCCAGGTTGCTGAAGGTAGCTACGAACATAGCTCTTTTAATAACGGCTGGCCTAACAGCAACCCCTGCGCAATCGGGCCTGATGCCAGTTCGGTAAGTTTGAGGTCTAGCTTCAGGAGAATAGACGTCCGCCTCTCGCTGGACAGAGCAAAATTAAAATTGCCCAGTTGGCAGACAGCACTTTGTGCCCACCCTATCTGCTCATCAGGGTCAACGGCTGAGGGTCCTTAGCTCGGAACCTCAGCTCTAGTATTTTTGTCAGAGACCCAGACATATCCAATAATTTATCCTGGCAGGATTGCCAGGCCATGTCAATTCCCTTTTTGGGATCCTTCAAAAAGTTTTTAAGGTATGTGACAAGCGTAGGATCCACTTTGGGGATCTCTGAACTTTCCCTGGTAAATCAGGCCTGAGACATTCGGAGGGCAGTCTAGCACACACCTTTGTCGAAGGCCTGGCGTAAATGAAACTGCACGTAGTCCACCACTTCCTGAGGCGGGAGCCAGGCCGTGGACTCATGGTGGACAATGTCAGTGGGCTCAAACATGAGCAATTTTTGTTGATGGCGGGGATCGGCATGGCGTGCTTTGCGTCTTCGCTTGCTGGGTCCAGGTGTTGTAAATTGACTGCGATTGGATTAGCATTAGCGGAATCCATCTGGTATTTAGAGGCTATCTTGTCCATTTTCTGGAATCCATTTTGTATTTCTGGCAGCCATTTTGTTTGCCATGTGCTCACCATGTGCTTTGTCCTCCCTTAGTGTTAACTGCTCTTGTAATCTGCCTAGAAACAAACTATATTTAGTATCTTCTACCTTCGCACATGCCCAGTTGATTTTGCAGCTGTTAGTAGTATGTAACTGTCAGGATGTGTTTACTAGCATTGGCAAACTGTTAACTCCTCCTACTTGTCGACTGTGCAGTTTCTGTATGACCATCTATGTGCATAACTCTTCTCATGTGTACTTGTACCACCTTTTTTTTCAGCCCCTGTGTGGGTATAAAATGACCATGCTCTTTCTGTTCAGTGTGCTACTTCACTCAATACCGAAGGGTGCTGTGTGAATGTAGTTCCACCTCATGAGGTTTATTAAACTTTGTATTTTCTATTCCAGTTTCTGTGCCAACTTCTTCCTATTGGTCTGAGGACTCTGTGCAGAGAAGGGCGAACCCCTTGCACTGGTCGGCCTAGCTGAGGTCCACTTCTACAAATTGGCGCCCAACATAGGGCCATCGGCGACTCGGATGCCCAAAGGATTGGTCGCGACGAAGGATTGGAATCTCGCTCTGGACGCGATCGCTGCCCGATGAGACCCGAGTCTTGGCAACCACGGCGTTTTTCCTTTCTTTCTGATCTGGCCATCCAGGTGGTGCCGGTCCTCGACTGAGATCTCTTCTGTTGCTTCGCCGTGCAGTGACCATTTGGTCGATTTTAGAACTTGGCAGTTGGAACCTGGACACCAAGTGATTGGTAAGTGTCCTTCTGCGGCGCTTGCTGTTGGTTTTGATGCCTGGGATTGGTAAGGTAGTTTAGTAACACTTACTGTGGCTTTTGGATTTCGGAATTTGTGTTGGCCAACTTGGTTTGTTATGAGATTTATATATGGATTGCAATCTATATAGGCAGGTAATGAGGAGAATTTTCTCTATTTGAATTGATTTGAACGGCACATCGTACTAAAGGTACCTTAAGTGCTACTTTGATTATAATACTGCATATTCTGCACTATTTTGGGCATGCCTGTTTTTAGCACACTTCGTAGGATGTGTTGCTTTTGTAGTGGTACCAATTTGAGACTCGATGAAGCACAACCGGCCCCCCCGGAGGGGACGCCCAATAGGTATATGTATATTAAGCATGGTCTTTCTTCTATAATGAAATACACTCGTAAGGATCCTGAGTTGCGTTGGCCTATGTATGGGTCATTTTTAATTTACGAAAGATTGAGTATGTGGAACAATGTCTGTGTAAGCGAAAGACTAGGCAAGATATGTTTGATTGTGTACGAATGTGGGAGAAAGAAGTGCGTGAACCAATGAAGCGTGAGCAAGCCTTGATTGAAAAAGAACAGTGAAAGAACATTAATGTGAAAGCATTAGAGCTGAAGAACAAAGAAATAAAAGAGTTAAAAGAGAGAGAAGATAGGGAGCTCAATTTACAGGTAACTGGCCAATAGGCTGTTCGGCGGCCACTTTATCCTATACTTAATAAACCACAAGATGATTCCTTATAATTAGATCGTCCTCCACCTCCGTATACTGTTCCTTCTGCCCCTCATGAGTCAGATGAGGACTCTAGTTCAGAGGAACACAAGACACGAGAAACTCGCTCTATGTTGACAGCTGCGCGTTCGACCCAGCTTAGATCTGCTGCTCGTAAAGCAGTTCGTAGCATTGCCCCCGCCTCTGAACTTCTTGATAGTATGAAAGGGTGGCAGGAAAGGGAGCAGCTGTATTTTACTGAGGTGTTTGCCGCAGAGGTCCTTTAGCTGTTTAGGAAATATTCTGAGGAGTTAGAGCCCGACGATGTAGCAGTTAATTGTAAGCAAGTGCGTGATGGTCTTTTTGTTTTCCCCCAGGTGAATGATACAATCAGGCGTTTGGTTAAACTGCGTGTTGATGCAGTCCGTTTGCGAGAGGAGCAAAAGGCTGCAGACGTAGCTGCACAGACATCTCAGACCGGCATGGCACAAGCTTCTATCTCCAGAACAGATAAGACTATGATAGTTCATGCAAAACCTATGCGGGAGGCCGCGCCTTTGTATGTTCCTCCTAAAGGACAGGGTACAAGTGATGATAAGGCCTCTATCGATGCAAAGGGTTATTTTATTTATAATAGGGTTTACACTCCTTGGAATAGGACGGATGTCATGGCACTTAAAACTGCATTGCCTGATCCGCGGAAAAATCCAGCCGCTTTTTATGAGGAAGTTGAGGGTGCTATTAGCTCTTGTACTATGACTTTGCCTGATATTGATTTATTTTTCGGATTGATATTACCGCCTGATATGTGGAGAACTGTTCGTAAAATTGATGATCGTGCAGCTTTTGGGGCGTTATGGAAAGACTTAGAACAAATGGATGTAGAAAGGGAACCCGCACAGAAGCCATGTCAGTTAATTTTAGATCTTCCCGCAGCTATATTAGTTAAGTTAAAAACGATTATTCCCCCTAAAAAGATAGATTGTACTGTTTTAGCATATTGTAAGCAAAAGGCAGATGAATCGGTCTCTGAATCTTTACATGCTTTGAAGAAGCATTCCACGATTTTAGTGGTCAGTCATTGACAGATGACACAGGCAGACATTTGTTTGTCGATAAATATGTCGCAAACCTGTTGCCAGGAATAGCTAGTCGCCTAAAAGCCAGTGAGAGTTCATGGACTACCTCTTCCCCGGTTTCTCTCTTGACTATGGCTCAGTATTATGAACGCCAGGAATTAGAAGCAAAGGTCAATGAGGATAAGAAGACTAAAGAATTAAAAACTAAGGTTATGTTGGCTCAGGCTTATGGTCCGCCTTTTAGAGGTAGCGATAGAGGTGGACATGGATCTTATGGTTCGTCTTTCCCTTCTTATACTCGTTCGAATTTGTCTGCTGACCAGTGCGCGTACTGTAAGAAATTTGGGCATTGGGCTTCCGATTGTCCAGCACTGTGTGCTCAGCAATGTCCACGTGGTCGGGGACAAATGAGAAATCGTTCAGGATATTCAGGGCCTAGAGGAAGCACAGGTGATCGTGCTAGGTTTGATGCTAATATACGTGGGCAGAATGGGTTTAACACTTTTGATAGAAGGAACCAATATCAAATGTCCGACTATGTGCCGTCTGATTCTCAAGATTCTGCTTATGCATAGGATTGCCTAGGATGGGGTAAGGAATCAGTTGAAGTTCCAGTAGATCAGAGGGGTCCCTATGTTACAGCGAATGTTTTGGGTTCTACTGATCAGTTTCTGGTTGATACAGGAGCTACTCGTAGCGCCTTGTCTAAACAATTGGTTCCAAGGGCTCCCCTGTCTGGCTTAACCATTACATCGATAGGTTTCGATGGAACCCCTTCCCTTAGCCCATTGTCACAACCACTTGCATTCCATGTGGATAAATTTACTGCTCCGTGTCCATTTTTGCTTTCCCCAAATACACCAGACAATATTTTAGGTCTTGATATGCTCAAGTATTTCAGGGCTACGATACGATGTTCTCCAGAAGGTGTACGTGTTATCTTGAATGACAACCATCCTGTGATGGAGAGAGCTTGTCTTGTTAAAGAGGATATTGCATTAGCTTCACTCCCTAGTACTTTGTGGGCTACTTCAGACACCGATGTAGGGCAAATGGTTATTCCACCGGTACACATTAGTGTCAAGGAGGGCGCTGTGCTGCCACGTTTGCCTCAATACAAAATTTCACACGAAGGTGAAGAAGCACTCATACGTATTGTCCATGATCTTATTGAAGTGGGGGTTGTTGAGGAAGTTCCTTACAATGTTTGTAACAGTCCGATTCTTCCTATTCTGAAAAAGGATACTGACACGAGGATTTACCGATTCATTATTGATTTGCGAGAAGTTAATAAGATTGTAGTACCACAATACCCCGTGGTTTCTGATATAACGACACTTCTTACTTTGGTTCCTCCGACAGCAACTCCATTCTCTGTGATAGACTTGAAGAATGCTTTCTTTTCGATCCCTATTCATCCTGATAGCCGATATTTGTTCGGTTTCACTTTGAATAATCGATCGTATAGATTTTGTAGAGTTCCTCAAGGCTACACTGAGAGTCCTAGTATTTACAGTCAAGCATTAAAAAGACAACTTGATTCTTTTGTTTTGCCTGAAGGTGTGGCTCTCATACAATATGTCTATGACATCTTGTTGGCAGCCGATACCCCTGAACAGTGTGAAAAATGTACTTTGTCCTTGCTATCTTTTCTTGCTTCCCATCATCACAAAGTGTCACGAAAGAAATTGCAATATTGTAGACCGAAGGTAACCTACTTAGGTCACCTTCTGTCTAAGGAGGGCCGTGCACTCTCACCAGATCGCATTCAAGCTATTTTAGACACACCAGTGCCCCGTACTCAGAAAGATGTCAGTGCATTCATTGGTCTTACTTCTTTTTGTAGGCAATGGATATTAGGATTTTCGCATATTGTTAAACCCTTGCTAGTACTTTTGGCTAAAGATACTCCAATGCCCCTCCCATGGACAGATGAATGTGAGACTGCTTTCCGACAGTTACGACAAGCCCTTTGTTCAGCACCAGTGTTAGGTACTCCAGATTATACGAAGCCTTTTACACTATATGTACATGAGAAAGATGGATGCGCATTGTCAGTTTTAGTGCAGACACACGGTGACAAACAGCGTTCCTGTGCATATTTTTCAGCAGTACTTGATCCTGTTGCTCGTGCGTTACCTGGATGCTTCCGTTCAGTTGCGGCAACAGCTGTGTCAATACGTCAGAGTGAAGGGATAGTTTTGTCACATAAGCTGTTGGTGCTGGTACCCCATGCGGTTGATGCCCTTTTAAATCAGACGAAGACGCAGCATTTAACTAGTGCTCGTCTGACAGGATACGAATTGACATTGTTGGCCCCTCACATTACACTAAAGAGATGTGCGATACTAAACCCAGCCACTTTGTTGCCATACCCAGTGACTCAGTCTCAGTCACAGGAGTCTCATGATTGTATATTCCTTACTGAGGAACAGACAAAGGGTCGTGTCGATTTGCAAGACACGCCCCTTTCAAGTGTTGATGGGGAACTATGGGTTGGTGGGTCCTGTTTGAAGTTACCAGATGGTACAACGTCAGCTGCATATGCAATTACAACACTTCAGACGGTAGCGGATTTTGAAATCGGAAAACATGGCGGCCGCAGGTTAGGCGGTTCGCGCGTCAGCGGATTTGGACCTTCTGAGCCCCCGTCGAGCCGCGCAAAGCCACCGGAGCCATCTCTACGATGGAGGTCTTCGCGGACTCGCGTTGAGCTCCACCAAATTACCGTGTGCTTTCTCACCTCCGTGTTGCACAGTTTCTCCGGCGCTCTGCCTCGCATGGATCTGCCTTCGTGTTGGCGCAGGGTATAGCAACGACTGACTTCTGAGCGGCGCCGATGTGTGGGAGTCCCAGCCTAAAGCTCTCCGTTTCCTCTACCCTGCGCTGGAAGCAGGCAGCCGTGGAGCTCAGGCGCGGACGTAGGGCGGTGGCTCGCGGGCTCCTGAGGGGGGCTGCCGGATCCAGCAACGCGAAGAGCACCCCAGGGAGCCGGAGGAGGACACAGCGGGCACAGCAGCAGCAGCCAGAGAGCCGGTAGTCGTTATAGGTGCCCCAGGCGTCCCTCGCTCCTCCACGGACTACAAGGTGGTGAGTAGCAACGAGGGAGGACGGGGGGAGGGTGCGGTGGCGCCAGGGACCCACAAACCCACTCAGAAACCTACTGGCAGGATATCTCTAGAGAAAGAGGGCAAGACTAGAAGGAGGGGGAAAGGCCCCACGTCTATTGCCCCGGGGGATAAACAAGGCATCAGTCTTAAGGCCCCCCAACAATCTATGACTGTGAGCTCAAAGGTACTGGAGGCTCCAGTGGAAAAAAGAGGCAGCGCGGCTATACCGCCCAAACCAAGTGCCACTATCCATTTAGTTGAGAGGGAAGGTAAAAGAGATATACGTAGAAGCTCGATTCGTATAACCCCCTCACTGCTTTCATACTTCAGGGTGCGGCCCCAAATTCTGGACATTCAACTTGGATCAGAGGTTGTCAGCAATACTGCCGGAATTTCGGAGGGACCTATGAGCGATAAAAGCAAGGCCGATACCCCCCAAGGTGAGGATGCACTTGGGGTGGTTGAGTCGCCTGGGGTTAGACCCACAATGGTTGTTCCAGAGGAGGGTGCGACGTCCTTGCCGGGCCCCGGGGGGGCTGGACCACTCGCGGCCCACAATGGGGAAGTTGGAGGGTCCACTAACATAACTAACAGCGATCCCTCCGGAGAGGGGGGTGAGATCGGTGGTGCTTTGGAGACACTCCTGAATACCATGAGGGAGGAGATTAGGTGCGGTTTTACACAGTCCAAAAGCAACCAGAATGAGATCAGGGCGGTCTGTGAGGCTCTCGAAAAGAAGGTGGATGGTCTCTGTGAGAGAACAGACCATTTGGAAATCTCTGTAGGGCGCTTGGAATCAACTCTGGAGTCAGCAGAGACCAAGATCCAATCCTTGTTAAGGGAAGGTGACGTGATGAAGGAGAGAGTGGAATCTTTGGAAAACTACTCCAGAAGAAACAACTCCGCCTACTAAAAATACCAGAAGGAAAGGAGGGTAGTGATATCAAGGCATTTGTGGTGGCCCTATTAAAAAGCTCACTCAATCTTGAGGAATCGGCAGAAAGTCTCGATAGGGATATTCAGAGGATCCATAGAGACCCTTTCCGCTTTAACCCCGGGAGAGTAAAACCAAGAAAGATCCTGGTTAACTTTCTTACCTATTCCCTTAAGGAGAAAATCCTTAATCTAGCACTAAAAGCGAAGTCAGTGACGGCCACTGGCTTCTCTTTTGAGATCCGGTCAGACCTGTCTAAAACCACCTTAGATAGACAGTGGGAGCTAGGCCAAAAAATTGACAAGTTTAGAGCAGTAGGGGCAACCGTACAGATGAGATTTCCTGCTTTCCTGAGGGTGATGTACAACAATAAAATGCATAATATCCGATCCCCTCAGGAAGCAGATGATTTAATAGCTTCCATCAGTCCGCAGCACCCCTGATCTAGGGCTTTAGGCTTCAAACGTGGAGGAAGGCGAAGAGGCAGAGAATAAAGGGAAAATAAAAAATAAAAAAAAAAATAAGAAGAAGAATCTTAAAATTGCCCCAGTTTGATAGGGCCTTCATGTCTAGGGGGAAGTAAGATTAGATTAGATTAAATAAGGTGGGTAGGCGGGTAAGGGACACAGCACAGTTAGAAGGCGGGAGGAGGGGGATAAGAGATAAGGGAACACTCAATAAAAAAATAAAAAAATACAAGGGAGGGAAAAAAAATATATATATATTTTTATTTATTTCGCAAGGGGTGATAAGCACGTTAGTTAGTTAAGTTGGGTAGTAAGAGGTGAGGTCCCCTCTCTTTATGCATTGATTCCATCTCGTCATTATCGCATTATCGCATTTCCTACGTTCTTCTCACCATAGACCCTGAGGTGGAGGAACGCTGGTCCCTCATTCCAATTAGCTTTTCGGGGGCTTAGGAATGGTCTTTTTCTGACGCAAACTGGCAAAACACCACGCCAGTATCAATTAGGGAGGGTTTTCCAGGGGGTGGGGGGGGGGGAGAAATTTAAAAAGTCCTCATAAGTTTGTCTCAGCATCTTTTATAATATATAATTCAGCCTTTATAGGTTTTCAGGTTGGGAGATGTCGGGTGGACTGTTCTAGAGAGTCGGGTTTAAAAGGTGGAAGGATAGGATGGACAGGAAAGGCTAATCCACCATGATTGGACTGCAGTTTATATCCTGGAATGTCAACGGCTTGCGGGTGAGAGCTAGAAGACACAGGATCTTAAAATATTTAAAAGACTCTCCCGCGCAGATAATAGTCATCCAAGAGACCCACCTATTATAACATGAGGTTAAGGATATGCTGAAAAACTTGAAATGGGTGGATAAATTCATATGTACGGATCATAACGCCAATATACGAGGGATACTTATAATATTTAAAAAGCAGATTTGTGCCCAAATTATGGATCAGAAAGAAGATCTTAGTGGTAGATGGCTATTGGTAAAAGTGCAGCTGATAGGGCTAGTCTATACCCTAGTGGGGTATTACGGCCCGAACCATGATGACCCATCATTTCTGGATAAAATTCAGAATCACCTGATCTCATGCCAAGACCCCATTGTCTGGGTGGGAGATTTTAATATTGTCTTAAATCCCAAGCTGGACAAATCTGTTAACTCAGGAGCAATAACTCCCTCTAAATCCAGGCAAACTCTTACATCTATTTTGTCGAATCTGGGGTTGGTGGATGAATGGAGGCAGAGAGAGGGTAATACTCCAGGGGTCTCTTTTCATAACTACAAGTACAAACACAAGTCAAGAATTGATTACGCTTTCTTCAGTTATAAGCTGAAGGATGACTTGAAGGACATAACATACATTCCCTCTCACCTCTCTGACCATTCTGCCATTGTTTTCACCCTGTCACACCATCAGCAGAGTAGGCAAAACTCTTGGTCCTTTGATCGGACGATTCTGCTTGAAGAAGAGGAAATCTGCTTCCTTGTTGCTGAGGCATGCATGTTCTTGGACATCAATATAAACTCAGCTTCAATAGTCACTGTATGGGAAGCATTGAAAGCTTTCCTAAGAGGCTGCATAACAAACAGAGCTTCTTTTAGGTGTAAAGCTTATAGAACAGCAGTCACCAACATAGAGCAGGAACTCAGGCAGATAGAGTTGAAATTCGGGTCACTCTCGGTAGAGGAACAGGAAAAGCGGGCAGCGCTGAAGGTAAAGCTTGAAAACATACTTCAGGACAGGGTGGCCAAGAGATGGGAGGCATCTAAGCTTTCACATTTTGAATATGGAGAGGCGGCCGGGCAAATCTTGGCCTGGAAAATAAAAACTGACCAGGCCAAGAAATATATTAAGGAAATAAAAATGGTTGGGGAAGCCAGGGTCAGATCCACCACCACAGAAATAGGGATCGCCTTTCAGGAGTTCTTTCAAAACATCTACAAGGAGGATATTGTCAATGACCATTTGGCTAGGGAGGCCAGGGAGGTATGGTTATACCAGGCCCACCTCCCTACCTTTTCGTCAGTCCAGCGTGATCACTTGGAGACCAAAATAACCGAGGCCGAAGTTAGTAACACCATCAAACAACTGAAGCGAGCGAAAGCCGCAGGCACGGACGGCATTCCAGGGGAGGTGTATAGTGCCTTGGGTTCAGTTATAGTTCCATCTTTGACTGCCCTTTTTAACGCTATATTCTTAGATGGCATGGTCCCGCCAGAGTCATGGAATGAGGCCACGATCGTGCTGATCCCTAAACCTGGCATGGACCCGGCCGACTGCGGGTCCTACAGACCAATCTCACTCCTAAACAACGATTATAAGATCTTTGCGGCCATTCTAGTGGGAAGGTGGAGGAGTGAGATTGGTTCAATAATCCAGCAGGACCAGAAGGGATTTATAAGAGGGCGACAGCTAGCAGATCTTACCCACGACCTGGTCGGAGCAATAGATATTGCCACCTCATTCGGTCTCCCATTGGCCACCTTCACCCTGGACGCCACCAAAGCTTTTGATAGGGTCAATTGGCCCTACTTGGCCGCGGTGCTGAGAAGATTTAATTTAGGTGATAACTTCCGTCGTGCCATCTCGCTTCTTTACAACGACCCAAGGGCCAGACTTCTGGTCAATGGAGTTCATACTGAACAAATTAAAATTACGAGGGGTACCAGACAGGGTTGTCCGCTTTCCCCCCTCCTATTTAATATGTATATAGAACCTTTAGCTCAAATATTGAGAGATGATAACAACATTCCCTCTTTTGAGTTCGGAGGTTGGGCTAAGCGGATAGGACTCTATGCGGACGACATAATAGTCTATACATCGGACCCTGTGCAGGCTCTCCCCGTTATTATTAAGAGAGCTAAGGAATTCGGGCAGATTTCGGGATATGAAATCAACGAAGGAAAGACTGAGGTAATGACCTGGAACATCCAAAACTCAAACTTGGCCGTTACTCCATCTATGCGCTACCTGGGAATCAGGATCACCCAGGAGTTAGGTAAAATCGCTTACACCAATTTGGAACGGGTTTCACGAGAATGTCGGGCATTACTAAAAGCTTGGGCCTTTCTTCCATTGACATTTTTGGGGAGAGTCAGTCTAGTCAAAATGTCCATCCTTCCCAAGTACACGTTCATTTTTAATACCATCCCTCTAGCTTTTGATCAGAAACAAATTTATAAATGTCAACAAGACATAAACTCCTTCATTTGGAATTATAAAGCCACCAGACTAGCCTGGAAAAAACTGAGAAGGAGGAGGGAGAAGGGGGGGCTCACACTCCCAGACTTACAATACTATGCCTGGGCTTTTCAGTTATCGTACTCCAGGATGTTGTTGAAGGCTCCATCAAGTGCACCGATTGGTAAAATGTTTAAGGCCATGCTGAATGGGGCTGATTTGCCACCTGACGGTTTTCTTTTTAAATTTGGAGACCGGAAATTCTTCAAGAAGGTGAGGTTAAAGATCTTATTATCCTTGGCCAAGGTGTGGAAAGCGATCAGAGAAAGGGTGGGGTTGCCTTACTATTCTCGGTTTGCTCCAATCTGGGACTCGCTGGGGCTTCCTCTGTGTCTGAGGGATAGTCTTGCAACACCTATTAGAGAGGCAGGGATAGAAAGGTGGGGTCAGCTGTTGGTGGAGGGGGCATTGGTGGGTTGGGAGGAGCTATATGAGAAGGTTGGCCCAACACTTTCCAGATTTAAATACATCCAGTTAGCCAGCTGGTCCCGGGAACTGATTAGGAAAAAGACACACTTGGGGAGGAGTTGCCTCCTGGAAGAACAGTTGGTAGAGAGACAAGTGGGGGGGAAAGAGGTAGCCTTTTGGTACTGGGTCATCTTGGAGGAGGCGGATGGGGACTTCACTCTACCCGATGTACAGTGGGGAGGGCCCACGGGGATGCAGTGTGAGGACATATGGATAAGATCTTTCACTCTCCTGTATAAACTGGTTAAGCCGGCCTGGTTGAGGCGGAATCACCTGTTTACCCTCCATCGAGCTTACCTATCCCCTCAAAGGCTATCTAAATACCAGCCCGGAAAATCATGTAATAAGTGTAATCTTCCTGCAGCCTCCGATGTTCCCATGTTCATGGAATGTCCATTTATCAGCACCTTTTGGGAGGAAGTTAAGATCACTTTGGACTCTATCCTTAAGAAGAATACTCCTATTACTCTGCCGTTAATCATATTTGGGGTGGACGACAATACCACAGGCCAGGCAAAGAGCTTTCTGTTTTACACAATTCTGCTGGCTAGACGGCAGATTTGTAAATTCTGGGTAGACCAGAAGGCACCATCACACGCAGGTTGGCTAGAGTCTCTATATGACACATCAAAGGTGGATATGGCCAGAACATGTCAGCAACGCAACCTCTCCTTTTGGAACTTGTTGGTCCAGTGGAAATAATTGGCTCCGTTTAGCCTCCGGGTTTTTTTTTGTTTTTTTTTTTCCCGGGTCCGATGATTATGCCATCATACTCCAGGTGCCTTGGTGGTCTCTTTCGAAAGGCCTTCCAAGTTTAAGATGGAGTTCCGAGGGGCTGTGAGCCCTCGCATATTTTTCCCTTTCCTCCCACAACATCATCCTCGAGAACGTCTCTCGCCGGTCTATACTCGTTTGATGTCTGGGTTTGGGATGTAATAGTATCTAGTTCCAGACGACATCTAAGGGGAGTGGCGCTTCTCATGGAGATTGTGGGGCAGGCAAATGAGGACAAAAAAAAAACGAAAAAAAAAAAAACACTTCAGACGGTAGTTGAGACAGCTCGTATTCCACAGAAGTCAGCTCAAGCAGCTGAGCTAATAGCTTTGACACGAGCGTGGGAACTTAGTACTGACTTATCTGTGAACATTTATACAGATAGCCGCTATGCGTTCGGAGTGGCTCATGATTTTGGGCTACTCTGGAAGGAGAGGGCTTTCATACATCCCACGTGGTGCAAATAATGCATGGAGAATTAGTACATAATCTCTTGACTGCTTTAACATACCCGAAAAGAATAGCAATTGTTAAATGTAGCGCACATAAGAAAGTAATTGATAAGCTAGGACAAGGCAATGCTTTTGCAGACCAAACAGCCCATGACACTGCCATGCAGCGAAGCACCACGTCTATGTACGTAGTGAAGTCACAGGCTGAACATTGGCATGATACCAGACAGGAAGTGCTAGATATGCAGAGATCTGCTTCTGCAGTAGAAATTGAGCAATGGTCTGAGGACTAAACATTGGATGATGAGGGCAGTTGGAGGAATAAAGAGATGAGTAAGTGGAGATTGCCGATAGCGTATTTACAACCTATGATTCATATGGCACATGGGCCGGCACATGTTAGAGCCTCCTCGATAACGAAATTGCTCACGTAAGTTTGGGAGCATCCAGAAATTGCCGGCACAGCTAAAAAGATGGTGCAGTCTTGTCTGATTTGTCTTCAGCATAATCCTGGTAAAGGGACACAAACTCCTACAGGAGGGTTTGCTACGCCAACGGCACCTTTTGAAGTTTTGCAAATGGATTACATCCAGCTTGAGCGCTGTAATAACTTAAAGTATGTTTTGGTAGTGGTATGTGCCTTTAGTAAATGGATAGAGGCATACCCTACGAAGGACAATACAGCTCTCACTACAGCAAAGGTGCTTTTGAAGGAATTTTTCCCTAGATTTGGTGTTTGTAAACTTTTATGGAGTGATAACGGACCCCATTTTATTGGGCAAGTTGTTGAATATGTCCTGAAGGGGTTGGGGATAAAGCAGAAGTTCCACGCTGCTTTCCATCCACAATCAGCAGGGTTAGTGGAAAGGTATAACGCCACACTTAAATTAAAACTGGCGAAAATACTGGCATGGGGACCCTTAGGGGACTTCCCACTGGACTTGGCTCGCACCTGGGGGGGGGGCCGGCAACCAACCTTGTTGCTCTGCATAGCCAAAAAGTTGGCGTTTTAGAGACTCAGTGGCTCTGACAAGGGCCTTGTTAATCGAGTGTTGTACCCCCACAACCAGGTCTTGCTCCAGTGACCCAGCAGGGTTATCGTAGTAACATTCCTCCTGATAATATTCTGCCTTTGTGTTAGGTTCTGCATAGGAGAGAAACAGGGTCCCATGAGAAAGGGAGAACAGACTAATGTAATGTAAATTATTTTAATTTTTTTTTTTTTTTAATTTTGGGATTTGTATATACATTGACTTTTATGGTTTTCACACTGTAAAACCTAATAAAGTTTTATGAAATGAAATGAATTACTAATGTAATGTAAGGGGAATCAATCAAGCCCCACTTAAAAGCAATAATGTGGAGCAGAATCTACCCTAAGCAGGCAATATCATAAATCACTGTTAGAAGGTGGACTGAGTGTCTCCCTACACCGCTCTAGGCAAAGAGTCTGCACAATTTTCCAACCCTGAGCCAGATCCAGCCACAGGGAGTCATTAGGTAGCAACATGAGGAACCTGGAGAAACTTTTTACGTGTCTCTGTGCGTTCAGTTTGAACCTCCCAGTACCGGAGGCAGTCAAGATGGCCGCCACGTGTGGGTGGGGCTGCCCAGTGTGAGAAACAATGAAAGAGGACCGCGCGTCAGACAGACGTGCGGCCTCACTCGCAAAACTCCTGCTCCACAAGACAATTAGGCACCCTGCTGGGAGGATAAACACTCCCTCACCCAAAAACCCTATGACATGGTTGAGATGTTATATAGGGCTGTGGCTCTATGGTTGGTCACGTGATAATATAGTATCATGGGAAATGTAGTATTTTACAAAAGTTTATTGTGATTGGCCGCTGTTAAAAAGTACTAAAGAAAACAGAAGCATAATCGGAGCCTCCGGTCGTGACATAGAATTGCCCACAGAGAGCCAGTAATGACGCTTTCTGGACCCTGATGAGGCGATTTATTGCGAATGGGTTAAAAAAACATAGGGGAGTAAGGTTTACAATTTTAGTAAATATTAGTAAATGTACGGCATTGCGATTATAGTGAGAAATGTACAAAAACAATGAAATCTCTGGAAGGCCACTGTTACTTCCACAGGAGCCTTCTTCGCAGAAAGAGACTCCCTTTGTCCTCTTCACTACAGTCTCGTCTGCCACACTGGGAGTCATGGGGTATCTCCTGCACTGTAGCACTAGTTCAATTTTATTTCCTTTTTCAGTGGCAGGCAATAGATGTGGGGTTCAGATCCTAGACAGAGCCACTGTATTCTTTGGTATGATTTGCATCTCCATAAAGGGAATGGGGAACTCAAAACACTTCCAACTGTACCAGTTCATGCCATGTGGAGAGGAGGAATTGGGTAGAGAGAGGGGTGTGAAACGAGAGTGGCGTAAGAACAGAAAGAGAGCCAGAGAAGGTGAGGGGTCTCATAAAGGACAAGTGAAGGGGGCGAGTAGATAATGTCTGGATAGAAGGGGAATGTGAGAGCAGAGAGAGACTAATGTGAGGAAGAAAGAAAGGATGAGGAAATGTGGGACAAGCATGGGAAAGGAAAGTGGACCTATGTTGAGAGGGGAAGAGGATGTAAAAGGAAAGAGGAGATTAGGAAAGTAAGCAGCAACAGAATGGGGAGTGATAATGTAAATGAAATGCAGCATGGAAATGGTGGAAATAATGGGGATGGGTAAGAGACTGGGGGGCTAGGAAAGAAGAAATGATGGGGAAAATAGGAATCATATTGTGTTATTGACACCTCATTGAACTTTTGGTAGCCCGACACCTTAGGGCACGTGTATGGCTAGTGGGGTGCAGGGTAGTCCCTGTGTCTTGTCCGGCGGGGGCACACATACAAGTGGAAAGCTGCCCACACAACAGTCAGTCACAGAGCTCCTGGGTGTGGACCTGACCAAAGCCACAGCGGTGAGCCTGACCGATACAGACCAGAGAGCAGAATAGTGCATGGCAGTGCAGCAGCCAGGCAAGTCTCTCTCTGTAACACAGACAGCAGCCACCTCCAGCACGGTCTGCCACTCACTGAGTCCCCTGGCTGCCCAAAAACCTGACTAAAGAAATACTTTTACTCAGCCTGGCACTGCAGTGAAGACAACAGCTCATGGCACAGGAAAGAGTTCAGCAAAGCACCAAAAAAGGGCAATGTCTATCACAATGTGGGAGCGGGGTCAAAGACATTATATTGTAAACGACAAAATATTTAAACTGTTATGGTCTTTCATCTTCAAGTAACCTCATGTAAATAACCATACCCCTTAAATGACACCTAAATCATGCACATTAAAGAAAATGATGGGAAAATGCACTCTTTTTAGGTCGAGCTACAGCATGCATGCGCTGTCTGCAAGACCTGCGGTGATCAGTGTTTGGAATGTAATCCCGCCTGCTCTTTTTTAAGTGGGTCACACCTGCTGATGGTCCTGCTGTCGATCTTCTTTGGTGGCTCCTCATTGGCTGGTGCTCCCGATATATCACTTCCTTTTTTCAATCAGGAGCAATGGCCGAGTACATTTTCCTTACGCTGTACATGTTCTATTTGTTTATTTGGGGACTACTTCAACAAAACAAACGTGTTCATGTTGAACCTTGCAATTATAATGTGAGTTCACCCAACTTAACTTTTTAAACATTGGGGACTACTCCAACAAAACAAACGTGCTTCTGTTGAAGCTTGTAATTATAACGTGAGTTTGCCCAAAACAATCTGTTTTTTGGGTTTTTTTTGCAGCGCCTGCTTTAACAATGACAGCAGCTCCTTTTTCCCCAAGTGCTAGGAGTGTCAGGGACCAAGGAGCAAGGCACCAAGGCACCAAGGCAGCTGACAGCGGGTGGATTGTACAGCATCCACACTGACTTCAGCATCTGCAGTAACTGAGCCTTGCAGGGGGGCTTGCCGAAGGGGCTGCTACGGTTTCAGCCTCCGCAGTCCTCTCTCTTTCCTTGTCCTTCCTAGTGATAGCCAGCCTTTTATTTCACAGTCTTAATTTTTTATCGCTTTTCCATCATTAATTTTTCTGTTCCACAAACAAGAGAACTCCCCAGAAGCGTGTGTGCACTGCAGCTTTAACAGCGAGAGGAAGCGGTGGAGGCAGCTACGCAGAAATCATAATCGAACCTTCTCCCAGCAGCAAGCCTCAGGTAACCCTCTGTCTTCATGCAGCGGCCCAAGAAGTATTCGGGATTAAAGAGCATTAGGCATCCATTTAAGATTATACGTCGCAAAATTCATATCTTAGATCCATTAAATAGCAGCCAGAGCCCCAGCGGGATACGCTGCTGGCCTAGTTTCATCCTACCTCATTGTTTTCCCTGGGACTTCACAGCATGACTTTGGCCGTATAAGGGAGTAGGGAGATCGGTCTGAAATTCTTGAGGGCGGTGGGGTCCGCTGAAGGTTTTTTCAGGAGAGGGTTGACCTGGTTAACGCCAGAACTAATTAGATGCCCAGTTCTTAATGAAAGTCACAAAAGTGCACCCATGGTAGATGTCCTTACGTTAGTACAGATTTATGACTTTCATGGATTTACAAGAATTTACAGAAGTAAGCCTGGAAACTGTACCCTCGAAAATGTTTGTTAACTGCATTCTACCATGAGGAAATATGCAAGTGTATTTGCCCATGTGAAAATCTGCTGAACACTTGCAAATCCACTTTCCCTACAACCCTTTTTTCCCATCTTTCTGAAGTTTTACTTTTGCTCTTGCCAGGAGTAAATTTCCACCCTTTCTCAATGTGGGAAGAGATTAGAGAGGAGCTTGTGGAAACTCTTATACATTGAAGTTTCTAAGTTTGCACAGACTTAGAAGGGCGTTCTAACCCTCGAACTACTGCTTCCAGCTACATCTACCCCCAGGATGTAGATTTCTGAAAAGGTGACAAAATCAGAGAAGGTATGTATACCTTCTATGTGTGAGTAAGTATCTGTATTGTATATATTCTACCCCTGCTGCGGAGAAAAACACAAATAAAACCTAATCTCAGACTCACTCAAAACCTATTTCAGACTATCCCCTACCTCCACTCTCTGACGTATCCCAAACCTCTCATACTACTATGGACTCTCCAATAATCCTTACATTTTTTTTTACCTCTTTATCTCTCCTCTATCCTATTTCATCGAGCTAACAGGCACACCTGTCCACCTCACCCAATACCCAATTTATATTTTACCTAAACTAATTCACCCAAAACACATCTATCCCTTCAAAACTATATACTTAAGGCATGACACCTCAATGAACAATTACTTAACACAATTTCCACCACTAATCCGAAAGACAAATTAAAATTTGCTATTCTACTAACAACAAAAAACTCTAACCTTGGGTTCTGGAATAATGTGCTACTTACTGAGAAGCGCTTCAGTGCCTCGTCAGGGGTAGCAAGCATTATATAAACAAGTTTACTATGACAAAACCGTGCTATAACCTGAGCCCTGTCATAATGAGAGAGGCTATTGGCACACCTATCATATAATGAGAACGTTGCTATAATTTGTCACCTCCTTGCATGGTACCAAAGGGACATGTGAATTCTTTTACAGGACAGTTACATTTATGTTGATATATATTTGTCCTATAGGCAAGTAAATATTTTATGAAATCCCACACCCCTGTTGTTATTTTGTTAGTCTTAATATGTACTTTTGAAAATGTTGATATATGCAATTTAAAATGTTTTAAGTATATATGTTAATCACAAAATGTTTAATTTTTTATAAATTGGCATTTTTATAGTGAGATTATTTAATTATTTGTTAGTTTGTTTAAGGTATTTTTATTATTTTTATAATTTTGGAATGAATAATTTTCTTTTTTAAAAGGGAGAAAAGTTTATGGGGTGATTTTTTTAATTTAAAAAATATTTGAAATCTAATTATTTTAATGTTATACTTTTACATTTTGTTGGTAGTTTGTTTTTATTTTAGATTTGTCACATCACAATTTTAAAGGTAATTTGAAAGTTGTTTGTTAGAATGCATTTGTTTTTTCTGTGTAATGTGCTTGCTTAATATTAGTACAGCGGATGATAATAATTTTACAAACTTAACAAACTGTGTTACTTTATAGTGTAAACAGTAAATTTGAACTTTTCCCCTAATTCATGACTTGCGGTTGAAGTTTAACAGGGAATAATGTATTCAAATTCAAACACTTTCCCGAATGTGGTTAAGGTTGGAATGGGGATAGTAAATTTACCCTCCCCCCACCCCCAAAGGTTCAACACCTTCCCCAGTGTATTTTATTGTAATTGCATTCATATTGCTTACTACCCCATACGAGGTGTCAAAGTGCTTTTTCGGCGAGTAGCATGCTACTCCGGAACACATACAGGATTAGTGTTGAGTTAATACAGTGAAATATGAAAGTAATTTGAGTGGTGGCTATTAGTCAGTTATTTGGATTGAGAAGGATAGCAGAGGGATAGAAGAGAGAAAAAAGGTTAGCATTTATATAGCGCTTGTTACCCCTAATGGGGTGTTGAAGCACTTTTTTGGCGAGTAGAACGCTACTCCGGAACCCATAAGGATTAGAGGTGAATTAGTATAGTGAAATATGAAAGTAATTTGAGTGGTGGATATTAGTCAGTTATTTGGATTGAGAAGGATGCGGAGGGATAGAAGAGGGAAGAAAGGTTTGCATTTATATAGCGCTTGTTACCCCTAATGGGGTGTTGAAGCACTTTCTTGGCGAGTAGCACGCTACTCCGGAACGCATAAGGATTAGTAGTGAATTAGTATAGTGAAATATGAAAGTAATTTGAGTGGTGAATGCAGGGCTTTCTCAATACTTGTGCAAGGCAGTAAAGGTCGTGTGCAATGCTACACTCTGCAGTGCTTCACTATCTCCGTAGAAATTCCAGCCACTGTGCGGTCCTCGAGTCAATGTTCAATGCTGCAGTCAATGTGCACTGCTGCATGCACTCAATAGTCTAACAGCCATTTTGCAGTGTTCCAATGGTTCTGCTACTGCTAAAATCACAGTGCAATGCTAAAATCAGTGCACTCTGCTAAACTTCACACATTGGTGTACAAACAACGATGCACAGTGCTAACGTCACCGGGCATTGCTAATTGTAACAAGCAGTGTTACACTCTATGTGCAGTATTACAACAAGAGCCCAAGCTGTCCTTCAGAGTGTTCATGTCTCTGTGCACTATTACATACATCACGCAGTGTTATGGTTAGAAATGGAAATGAAGCGTTACACAAATCTCTGTAACATAACATGCATTTAGTGTGCAACGACACAGACAGTGTGAACTTGTAGCCAATGTGTTCTACAAAGAGCGCATTGCTGCTGGAAGTGTGCAGTGGTAATCAGTCTACACTCCTAGGCACAAGACTTCAGTCAATCTGCAATTCTATGGAATTGACACTAGCTACGTCAATGTGCAGTGGTCAGTACTACATTCAGTGAACAGTACCATAGGTACACCTGTGCAGCTGCTGTTCATCATAGTTAAAAGTTAGTGGCGTGGCGTGGAGTTGGGTGGGGTAGATTGAAGTCGGGTAGCCCAAGTAGAGTGGAATGGAATGGGGTAGCGTGGAATGGGGTAGATTGGAGTGGGCTGGATTGGGGTAGATTGAGTGGGGTAGTTTGAAGTGGGGAGTTGGTTAGATTTGCGTAGTAGATTGAAGTGGGGTAGATTGAATTGGGGGATCATTGGGGTGGAGTGGGGTAGATCTGAGGGGGGTAGATTGGGGTGGAGTGGGGTTGATTGAGATGGCGTGGGGTAGACGAGTGGGGTAGATTGGGTGGATTATATTGAGATGGAATGGAGTGGGAGAGACTGGGTACTTTGGAGTGGGGTAGACTGAGGTGGAATCGGGTAGATTGGGGTGCAGTAGATTGGAGTGAGTCGGGTAGATCGGAGTAAGGTGAAGTGGGATAAATTGGGGTAGAATTAAGTGGGGTAGATTAAGTGGATTATGGTAGGGTAGATTGGAGTGAAGTGGGCTAGATCTGAGTGTGGAAGATTAGAGTGAGATAGATGTAAGTGGAGTAGTTTGGTGTGGGGTAGATAGGAGTAGAGTTGGATAGAGTGGTGAGGGGTGGATTGGAGTGGGGTAGAGTGGAGTACGGCAGATTGGATGGGGTGGTTTGGACTAGGGTAGTTTGGGTTGGAGTGGGGTAGAGTAGGGTAGGGTAGATTGGAGTGGGATGGATTGAGGTGGAGTGGGTTATATTGGACTGGAGTGGGGTAGATTGGGTGGCATGTGGTATACTGGAGTGAAGTGGGATGAGGTACACTGGGTCGAGTAGAATGGTGTGGTGGAGTGGGGTAGAGTGGAGTAGACTGGAGTGGTATAGATTAGGTGGATTATGGTAGGGTAGACTATAGTGAAGTGGGTAGAATTGAGTAGATTAGATGGGGTAGATTCAAGTGAGGTAGAGAGGAGTGGGGTAGTTTGGCGTAGGATTGATAGGAGTAGAGTTGGATAGGGTGGTGTGGGGTAGATTGGGTTAGGGTGGGGAAGACTGGAGTGGGGCCAATTGGATGGGACAAAGTGGAGTAGGGTATTTTGGGGTGGGGTAGGGTAAGGTAGATTGGGATTGAGTTAGTTGGAGTGGGTTAGATTGGACTGGAGTGGGGTAGATTTGAGTGGCATGTGGTAGGTTGGAGTGACGTGGAGTGGGGTAGAATAGAGTGGGTTAGAATGGAGAAAGTAGATTGGATGGTTAAGTTTAGAATGGGAATGTGATTGGGGGGGTGTCAGGGTGGGTGGCAGGGCATCTGGGGGGTGACAGCCTTGGAGACAGCATTAGGCACCATTAGGCAGAAGCATGACAGCGAAGAGCCGAGCCTTGGTTAATACAAGACAAGGTGTATGTTCGATAGGCCGCATACACCTTGAATCAGGCGAATATAATTGTCATTCCAAAACCTGGGAAATCACCAAAATACATGGAGTCGTATAGGCCTATTTCACTTCTAAACAGTGATTATAAACTGTTTGCAAAGATTATGGCAGATAGGTTGGCTAAGGTGATCCCTGGTATTGTACACGAGGATCAAAAGGGGTTTATTAAGGGCAGGTATCTAAAGGAACTAACGTTTTCTTTGATAGCTAGCATTGATGTTGCTGTTGATCAGAAGCTTCCCCTGGCGGTTGTTGCTCTTGACGCCGCTAAGGCTTTTGACCGCGTAAATTGGGTTTTTCTGAAGGCTCTAGTAATGCACTTGCGATTGGGGAAAAAATGTGGTCAAGCTCTAATATGTCTCTATCAGTCCCCTACCTCTAGAGTATTAGTTAACGGAGTATTAACCAAGCCTATAAAGGTAATGAGGGGTACTAGGCAGGGATGTCCTTTATCCCCTCTTTTGTTTGATCTCTATATTGAACCGCTGGCTTGTAAGATTAGGGAGGCAGATAGTATCCCTCCTTTTAGATTTCAGGGCTGGACCAGAAAGATTGGCCTCTACGCGGATGATATAGTCATTTTAACATCTGACTTGAATCAAACACTGGCCACGATAGATATAATTACGAAGAACTTTGGCGAAGTTTCAGGGTATTGCTTGAATACGGATAAAACCGAAATTATGTCTTGGAACCTGGCAACGGAGGCTGCAATTCTTAAAAAACAGATCAGAAATTTGGGGGTCCAAATCACTCACGATATAAAGCAACTCGCCACAACTAACTTTGTTAAAACTAGGAAGGATATTTCCATGCTAATGAAGGGTTGAAGTCATCTTCCATTAACTATTTTCGGTCGTGTTAATTTGGTCAAGATGATGGTACTGCCGAACTTAACTTTTTTATTTGATTCTATTCCTCTTATGTTCGAGAAAGACGGGTTGGTAAAGTTGCAGAGGGAGATAGGGTCATTCATCTGGTCATCCAAGGGATCAAGACTATCTTGTAAAAAAATTAGGAGAAAGTATATTAAGGGAGGTCTGGCAGCTCCGGACTTTCAGATTTATTCCTGGGCTTTTTTGCTCAAAAACTGCAGAATGCTTTTGGGTACTCCAGGGAACTCGGTAATAGGGGAATTATTCTCTGCCTTGTTGAGAATTGAGAGGATCAAACAGGCTGGCTCTATGTATAAATTTTCGGACCCAAAATACTTCAAAAAAGTAAGACTGAAGGTCTTAAGAGATTTGGCTACGGTTTGGTATCGGGTCAGGAGGGCCACAAAAATTCCATATTTTAGTGCTGGAGCACCAATCTGGGAAACTCCGGGCGCCCCAAGTTGGACAGAAGATGCATTGGCAAAGGCATTAAAAACAGAAGGTCCCCAGAAATGGGGCGAACTATTTGTAGATGGAAGTTTATTGCCGTGGTCTGTTTGCGAGTCATACTGGGGTGCTAAGTTTTCTAAATTTAAATATGTTCAGATTCAAAGCTGGGTAGCCGGGAAAGAACATCTCATTGGGCGGCACAACGACTTTGAGGAAAAGTTGGCATCGGACGTTTGCATTAAAAAAGAGGAGGCGATGTGGTATTGGGCTATTGTTGAGTTGGAAGATTTTTTTTTGTCTACTGCCGGAGACCCTATGGGGAGAGTGCTTGCCGAGGATCGCGACAGAAGAACAATGGCAAGTAACTATGTTGATTCTATATAAGGTGGTAAAGCCTGCGAATTTAAGAAGGAATCATTTGTTCACTCTCCACAGGGCATATTGGACTCCAAAGAGGTTGGCCAAATTTAAAGACGGTGGTAATGTAAGATGCCCTAAATGTAATAGCCTAAACGAGGATGACATTCATATGTTTGTTACATGTCCGGCGATCAAGGTCTTCTGGGATGCTGTAAGTAATTGCTTATCAGTGATGCTAAAGCAAAGTATTAAGGTAAGCCCTGAAACGATTATTACAGGAAGACTGGACTTACAAGGTAAGGGCCTGGATGATAAAACGAAGTTGGTGTTCTATGCTATTTTGTTGGCCCGGAGGGAAATTTGTAGACTGTGGGTTTCTCCTGATCCTCCGACAGACTTGATCTGGGTTAGAGCTATGAGAGCTATAGGTAAACTGGACATGGCAGGTCACTATAAAAAGAAGCACAGATATTGGACTTTATTCTTGAAGCACTATGGGTGACGGGTAGGGATATAAGATGTTAAATTTTTGTTTAGTGTAAAGACGAAAAGAAATGGTCCTATGATTAAGTTGCTTCGAATCTCTTGGAGGAAACTTGCTTCGGAAGGTTCGGTCACGGCATGGCACCTCCCCTCCGCCTTCTAGCAAGCGAGAATCTTTCATATATGAGACGAATAACACCCCAGGGCGCTACAAAGAGAGAATGGGTGGGAAGTGGCATATGAGGACTAAAAAAAAAAAAAAAAAAAGACAAGGTGTATGTTACCCGGGAAGAAGCTGTTTATGTTGCTTATCGATATACATGCTGTAATTGAGTTCATGCAGTTATTCTGTTTTGGCTTTGATATGTTAAAGCTCTGGTAGCAGAGGGTGGAGGATTAAGGATTAAGGCAGCAATTGGTTGAACGGATGGTACATGGAATCGCTGTGCAAATATATGTAAAATGAAATTAAGAACTTTTTTTTTTTTTTAAAGTATTGAGTTGGAAGAGTAAATCTACCCCTGCCCCCAAAGCCTAGCCCTTTTACCTATGTGGACACAATTGGAGTAGTAATTTTAATCAGTTCAGAGTTCAACACTTTCCTGAATCTGGGTATATTTGGAGTGGGAATAGTAAACCTAACCCACCACCCCCTCCAATTTCCAATAGTTTCTCCAAATGGCTATATTTCGAGTGGGAATAGTAAATTCGACCCTCCAAGTCCAACACTTTCCCCAATGAGGTTACGTTTGTAGTGAGAATAGTAAATCCAACCGCCCAAAATCCAACCCTTTCCTCAATGTGGTTAAATTTGCAGTATGAATATTATGTTTAATCCCCCAAAAGTGTAACACTTTTCCCAATGTGCTAGTAGTGCTCCATTGTTTGCATACCGCGCTGGATTGAAGGAGGAGCCACGTCATTGCTGCCGCTGCTGCTCGCGGCTTGACTCGCGGCTTGGTTGCCGGCTCTGCAGCCTCTATCCCGCTACGATCTGACACGATCTGCGGTGATCCCCTGCGGTCGGTCCGCCTGCACCTCGAGAGCCTGAGATCTGAGACCAAGCCTGAGCCTGAGACCGAGTCCCGACCCGACCCGACCCGACCGCCCGACTGGGCTGAGACCCGCAGCTCCACGCCGTCACGCGGCCACCTGAAGCCGGTGTCCCTTCCCCCGCGGCAGGATCAGAGACTGTATGACTGGTGGCTGCGGAGGCTAAGCTGAGGAAACTGCAGAGGTGAGAGGTGGGGGGGGCTTGTGAGCAGTGGGGGTCACGGAGCGGCCGGGTACCTGGACCCCCGCAAAGCAAACGGCAGGATTTACCCCACATAACCTGGTCTGGAACTGTGGGCAAAACCGTTTTTTGTGAACTAAACTTCCAAGGAGGTGTTTCAGTTCTGTTTTTCAGTCTTACTGGTCCCGGCCGATTTCACCGTCCGATTTCCTGAAAAAGAATCAAGCACTTAACAATGAGCTGCTAGCTATCGGTAAAGTACTGCAAAAGAAAGAACTTAAGGCAGGAAACTGCGGCGGTGCACGTACAAAGTGGCATTGAATGTCAGAAGCTGCATGACTGCGCTGCCGCCAGTTGTTGCTTGTCTTGCCTGGCTCAAGAGACCTTGCTGCTGCGCTAGGAGGTAGGAGGCGACGCCAGTTTCCCACTCGCAAAGGCAAGATGAGAGAGCAGTAGCGAGGGGAAAGGGGAGTTAAAGGACTAGAGTGCTGCCACTGCGACAACCACATCCACATCACGGTCAGGGTGGTCTCTAACCCCTACCTTCCTCTGTTTGTCGGTCCATGCAACCCAGGCTCAACAATCTAACATGAGATCTGGTAAGATCCGAGGGAGTCAAACGCACAAAGGAGGTCCAAAAAAGCGGAAACAAAGGACTAAATCATCTAAGGGGGAGTCCGAGGCACAAACAGACGTGTCCAAACCTACAGTGGAGTCCCCCCCTCCAGAAATAATTGACCTAACAGCTTCAAGAAAATCAGTGGAGCTAGCTCAAGCCCATAGTGCTACAACTACACCCAAACAAATAAGAACTACGACAAGCAAAGAAGGGGGAAAAAAACGAACACAGCCTTGGTTCAGCCTAAAATCTATACAAAATTTAGCTTTTTAAAGAATCCAGGCGATATTATATTTTCTAAGATCAACAAAGTACCAGGCCTTCAATCACCTCTCGAACCGCTCCAACCAACTCTAAACCACCATCCCAGCGACAGTCAGGGCCGACTGGACGACAGCTACAGCAACATCATCGGCAACAGCAGAGAAGATAAAAGCACTACATCAGCAATAACACCCCAAAAAACTTCAACACCTCATCGCAATAATCTCAAAACGGGGTTAAAGCTCGTGATGGCAGACACCCCGGTAAGACGGGAAATGACCATAGATGCCAACTTAATACAAATACATCGGCCAAAGGAAGCCACGGATTTGCTACCATTAAAATGGGAGAAGAACATCGCTAACATTAACATTAGCACCGAAAAAGTCAGCATGAGCAATGAATTAGGCCAGGAGGGTCTCGAGGGCATAAGCAATAATGAGGAGGGCAGGAGGAAAGAGGAACCTGAAACCGCTCCAGCAAGGTCATCGGAGATGGAACCCTCATTAGTAGTCCTTGATATAAAAAACAACGTAGCAACACCAGTACCTAAGGCGTCAGAAGGGACGGGAAAAAAAGATGGAAGTCAAAAGATTTGCACTCCAGAAGTGATTGAAATCTCTTCTTATCTAAAGAAAGAGGAGTGGGAGGATCTCATGGCGGCATACCCCAACGACCTAAGCACAAGTAGGCTGACCAGTGAGATACCAAAATGTGGAATGGT
The DNA here is from genome assembly GCF_964204655.1 of Triturus cristatus. Taxonomy (NCBI): domain Eukaryota; kingdom Metazoa; phylum Chordata; class Amphibia; order Caudata; family Salamandridae; genus Triturus; species Triturus cristatus. The sequence goes on along the minus strand of NC_140585.1, from coordinate 1,237,184,863 downwards.
CCTCCAGCAGACAAACACAGCAGGAACGGAGGGGCCAGAAACAGTGCAACTCTTCAAAGTGTCACCTGTGCTCCAAGAAGCAGGGCCCAAAGAGTGTGATGGGAACCAGGATGTATATTCAGCTCAGGCTAGACAAGAAAGCGCATGGCCCAGCCTCCTCAACACAGTACAACTCCTGGTGGACGCAGCTCAATATCAATCGGAGAAAATGGATGCCCAACTAACGCTGCTAGATACGTTGGCAGTATTCGTAGTTGCAATAGACGGGAAGCTGGGCTCATTAAACTCGCTTCTTCAGAGCAAATGGAACCAACATGTGGACACCAAAAGGAGAAACAACACGGACTGTGAATGTGGCCCAATCATTGACAAACTGGCCACTCTGCCAAGAGTAATGTCAGACTTATGCGGACATCTTAAATCTGCAGAACTTAGCCAGAAGATCAGCAGTGGTGCACCGGGCTGCCACAAACCAAATGGACCCGGCAAAGAGTCTACTACACGAATAGGGGTGGCTGAGGAAGACGCCACCCTCGGCAAAGATACCGCTGCCAAACGACGCGATGATACAACAATGACCGGTGGGCATTACCACCAAAAAACGGTAGCGAATATCCAGGACATAGGGGAAAATAGGACGGAGAATATAACACCTCTATCAGCAGGTGTCGAAGACGAGGTGGACATAAACCAGAAATCAAATGCCAAACAGAGGAGAACGAAAAAACGCAAAGGGAGGAAACAGAAGCTCTGCTCCAAACGTGAAGGCTTTAGGCAACTTTTCGGGCAAATTAAAACTGCAGAACAAAGCACGAGCAATCTGGTTGAAGCAATATCACCGAATCACGAAAACGAAGAAAGAGTCGGCATTATCGATGACATCGCCCAACCAGCAAATAAAATTTTAGTGAAAACAGCAGCTGATCCACAAAGCAATCAAGCAGTGGCGCCCCTACACTCTGGGTCCAACACCACATTGGTCGACCCCGGGTCTTGGAACCGTTTAATACCTAACATCTGGCCCTGCACAAAACCCATGGAAAGCCCAAAAGGCCCTATAAGTCCAATGGAAGATAAAACAGGAAGACAGGATCTAGGACTAACCGAAAATCAAATATCAGCCATTACCAAAGAAACGGTGTCAAAATATTTACAGGTGGATCAAACAATGTCAACAATTGCCCCTGTAATCCTGACTTTAAACAAACAGCTTCCATGTCGCGAAATCTCTGATCCGCCAATTGATGCAAGAGATCTAATTTCAGTATGGAAAAACAACCGAGAGGGCTATCGAGTTCCATCAAACACAGCTAGCAATACGAAGCAGACAGCAACACCAAACAAGGACAACGCAATTGGAGGTGCTATTGACCAAGGGGAAGCCTCGGATGCCATATGGTTTATCCCGGATTTTACCTCCAAAGGAAGCCACGACATCCTCAATAGAGGCAATATCTTGCGATTATTGGCCCATATTCCTCCATTGTCATCTGTGGTAAGCTCGGACCTGAAGTCTATCGAATTTATAGCTGTGGATGGTATAGGAAAAGAAGCAACGAAGGCGACCTGGGCCTCGGCAGACATGGCACGAAAGATCCTTTTGGAATCTGAAATCTTCAAAAACTGGGGCATTACGCTGAAGCCCTTCACAAAGCCACGATACCCGGATGTACTGTGCCCTGAGAGAAATCCGAATCCGAGGGAGCATACAGAAGGTAGCAAAATCTCGGTTCTCAGAAGTGCTGTCGGGCCAAGCCGTACTGGCAGCAACGGGTCGAGCGAACTCACTCTCGGAGTACGACAGGGAAGACAAGCCTCTAACGGGTGGCAGGAACAAAGACGGTTTGTGAGAACCATAACAAACAGCAATTGACAAGTGCAGTGGCCAATAACGGATAACTTGCAGGACCAATTGCGCTTATGTTCCTGGAACATAAATGGCCAAGCATCCAAAATGCTTGACCCAGACTTTATAGCTTACATTCGATCTTTTGATCTAATAGCGCTACAAGAAACCTGGCTTGCCGAGCCCCCTCACCTGCAAGGATATCTACGCTTCTTCTCCGGCGCAAAGAGCTCAGCTAAGTATGGTCATTTAAGAGGTGGTTTGGTAACATACGTAGCTACAACCAGCTTTGTGATGGCCAAAGAAATCGGGCACTCGGCGACAGCCGCACTCGCAGTTAACCTGACTTTGACAACAGGACTAGGCAAAACAATCAATAACTGCATCTTGGTTAATGCTTATATTCACCCCAAAGGAAAGAAAAAAGCAGTGGAGGAGTTATATGCATATATTGAAGAGTGTATTAGGGGGAAAAAACAGGGAACTTAGTACTCACTGGGGATTTCAACCTCAATCTTATGGGAACAACACAAGAGGAAGGTACCATGGCACAAAATACATTCTGGGCACTACCACAACAAAGCAAGCCACTAATAGCCATTCAATCAAAACTGGGAAAGAAGGTACTTGAGGCACTAGAAAACTTTAATTTAAGGGCATTAAATGGCAGGTTTGCAGGGGACAACCCGCCAGCTTCAACTTTCCACTCAAAAAAAGCGAACAGCACGCTAGATTATACCTTCATGTCACTTCCATTTTTCCAATTCGCAATATCCTATCAGATTGGGATCCAAACAGATAGCGATCACTGGCCTCAGGAAATTATTATGGACCTTGCTAAGCCAACTTACGAGCGTTCGACAGCCCCCAAAGAGTCCATTTATACCGAAAACTTTAAAAAGATCAAGTACTCGACCACAATGGCCGAACTTTTGACTGGACTGGCAAAACAACACTACATGGAGCGCATGGGCCCTAATGAAGTAGCGAAATGGGTGCAGTTCACTACCACCTTGGGGCAATACGCAACAAAACCTAAACTGCGCACAAGGACAAATAAGTCGGGCACCCTCCCTCAATCACACAGAGTGAAAATTAAAGAAATAAAATATTCAATCTCCAAGTTAAGGAGAATAGTACAGCAGGATCACAACAACAAAAGGATGCTGCATCAACTCTCTGAATTAAAAGCCTCATTAAAAAAACTCAAGTGGGAAGCTAACAGAACCTTAGAGGAACAACTCTGGGCTACCCTTCATGAGGACATAAAAAAGAATGATGGTGCAAGGTTTTGGAAAACAATAAATTCACTAACGCACCCTGCAAAAACGGAGATAACATCAAACATCACGGAGGCAATTTGGGCAGCATATCTCGAAAACCATTTTAACCGAGATCTGTTGGCCAATCAGAACATGAACAATCCTTTTCCTGTACGAGCCCAGGACGACGGCAATAGGCTACAATGGTGCCCAACTGACCAGGACACGGCGGGGGACGCAGATCATATTTCTTTGGTACCCACAATAAAGCGGCAAATAAAGAAAGGAAGAAGGGAAGGCGCGCCGGGTCCAAACGGGATCCCGCCCGTCCTATCCAAACAAGATATGGATTACTGGGCAGCGGCACTTGAACCTCTCTTCCGGGAGATCAGACACACAAATATTTTGCCAGATACCTGGAAGGGCTCTATTATTGCCCCTATACACAAAGCAGGGGATAGGGGCCTTCCTCAAAATTATCAGTTAGTTGCTCTAATCAATAACGATGCGAAGTATTTCGCAGGTCTAATTTTGGAAGAATTAAAAGAATGGGCTACGAGGGAATCTCTCATACCTGTCAATCAAACAGGCTTTGTTAAATCAGTGGGGACGACAACAAACATATTGACGATGGGCATGCTTATTGACAAGGCAGAGACAAAAAAATTGCCTCTACACCTCTGCTATATAGACTACAAAGCAGCATTCGATAACATTAACCGCAACCTACTATGGTCAAAACTCAATGATTGGGGTATTCCAAAAGGCTTGTTGGAGCTGTTAATTAACTTACATACAGACACTTGGATTCAAATCAAGGTGGGGGACGGCTCAATGTTGTCAAGGCGGATACAAACTAATAACGGCCTCAAGCAGGGCTGTGTGCTGGCCCCCACATTGTTCAACCTGTTCCTGGGGGACTTGGTACCCCTACTAAACAACTGCAATTCACACTCGCCAAAATTAGGAGGCCTTAATTTACCATGCCTCTTATATGCAGACGACCTGGTGTTAATAAGCCACACAAGAGTTGGGCTTCAAAATCTTCTGAACACGACCCAGAGATATTCTGAGTTAAATGATTTAACAGTGAACCTCGAGAAAACGCAAACGATGACAATCAGCAACAACAAAAAGAAGAAAGGTTTCTCGTGGTTCTGGAAAAACACCCGAATCAAAGACACCTCGTCGTATAAATATCTAGGCGTAAAGATTGACAGTGGTGGCCAATTTAGCGAACAAAGGGCCAGCATAAGAGGTAAAGGCACCGTTCTGGCAATTGCCTTAAAAACATTAAATAACAACCTCTCCGGCCCTTCTCTGTCCCCCTTACTACATGTTATACGTGCCAAACTGTTACCAACACTAACATATGGGAGTGAGGCCCATCGAGGCAGAGATGCCGTTATACTTGACAGCACAATCGTGTCGGCATACAGAATCATCTTCAGCCTCCCAAGGCGATCCTCCCCCGCACAGATCAGACTGGAGTTTGGTATTCGGTCACAGTTATTGGCACGTCAGGGGGCATACATCTGCTCCTGGGATAAAGTAAGAAAAACGACCGAAGGGACGCTGAACGAATATCTATGGAAAGAGCTAGAGCGACCCAAAACTCACCAGCTGCAAAATACCTGGAAAAAAGCATAAGGAACACCGGGCTGGCAGAGCTCTGGGCGTCCCCTGTAGATCATAAAATACTCAACAAATTGGTGAAAAAATCGATCAAGCTACAGTCATGGGTCCAGGATAAAGCCATCCTATCAAAAAGATCTCATGCTTGGATGGTATTAAATACATACCTGTCACAAGCCTCCCAGCCTTACCTTGCTCTAGGTTACACAAAAAAAATCAAACTGTGTTTTTCAAGATACAGATTGGGCTTGTTACCATGCATTCTACATCTTCCTCACTGGCTGAGATCGAAAGCAGGCACATTATGCAGGTTATGCGGCAAAGGGGCAGAAGATATGTTGCACCTGCTATGCTCGAAGCTTCTGCTGAAACGCCATTTCATTCTACAGGGGGTACGCACACGAAGGAATGCAGTGCTAACCTGCTTTTCAGCACAGGACCCTCAGCTGAGCTGTAGATTTGTGAAATTTTTGAAAGTAGTAGAAAAAAAACTACCAAAAATTGACCCATGATTAACTCAGCAAAACAGGACATTTGATTTAACTCACACAGGTGAATTATTTATGTTGCAGATTTTAACGAATTTTTATTATGTGTTATTGTATCGCATTGGTTTTAATTAACTGTGCAATAAATTATAAGCTAACCAATGTGTTTAAGTTTGAAGCGGAAATAGTAAATTTAATCACTTCAAATGTCAACACTTTATGCAATTTGACTACATCTGAATTGGGAATTGTAAGGGAACCTCAGTCATACGTTCAACATGTTCTTCTGTGGCTAAGGTTGCAGTGGGAAAAGAAAATGTAATTATTCCAAAGTTCAACACTTTCTCCAATATGGTTAAGTTTGGAGTGAGAATTGAAAATCTGACCTCCCAAAGTCTAACACTTTCCCCATTGTGGTTATGTTTCGATTTGGTATAGTGAATGTAACCACTCCAAAGTCCAACCCTTTCCTAGTGTGGTTACATTTGGAGTGGGAATAGTACATCTAAACCCCACAACCCTTCCCAAATGTCCAACGCTCTGTCCAATGTTGCTAAATATGGCCTAGGAATAATAAATTTAGCTGATCCAAAATCTAACACTTTGCCCAATATAGTTATGTTTGGAGTGGGAATACTTACTGGACTTACAACAATTGTTTTTTATTTGTTTAATCTGGTTAGTATGTAGTTAAACATATTTATATTTTATTAGGTACAAATACAACATTAATTTATAATTTTTAATATGTTTCAATTTGTAAATATGTTTTAATAAGAAAAATGCTCATTTTATATTAACTTTTTAATTGAAAATAATATCTTTTATTTTAGTTTGAAGTCATCAAAAATGTATATTTATTTGGATACACCCTTTTGTTGAGTTCTTCATACATGTTTATATGCATATTGTTGTTCACATTTTTAATACAAAGTTTTTATATTTTTAATCTCAATTTCTTTTTTTAATTTCCAGTGTATTAAGAACTACTTTAAATAATTTCTCATTTATTTGACACTACTTTTTGATATATATTTACTTACTGTATTTATTTGTAGACATTTGTTTAAACAGTTTTACACATTTTGTGCATTTAGAATTGATATTCATTATTTGGATGCATTTATTGCATTGCTTAGCATGGTAGAAAAATATGTTTTTCATTTCCAATGTTCCACCATTTCTTATTTAATGCTTGCTCTGTTTTGTCTGTTTTCATCATTTCTGGATGTCGGCAACTCTGCAAGTTAGGGATTCCTCCTTCCTGTTCTATGGCAAAGGTAAGTTTAATTTTGATCTATTTTCTATAATTATTAAGCCTCGGTGGAGGTAATAGATTGCTCGGCTAGTATTTGCATTTTAATGTTATTTTTAGTTTATAGTCTGGGGTTTTGTTGTAGTTGTTTGGGGTGTGTGCAATAGGCCTAATACTGTTCTATTGTGTATGTATTTGAATTGTAAGAAAATATGCAGGATTTTAAATAAGTTTTAGGTATTGTTGCATGTGTGTTAGTATTTACGTGGGGTATGATTGTGTGGGTGGGTTTTTCTGTGTTTTCTTTCACAGTTGTTTTTTTTACTGAGGACAAACTTCTATTTTTGGATCGTTGATGATTATAAGTTTTTAACCAAATACTTATTATATTTTTCCTTTTTTGTATTAATCCTGGAGCGTTTTTGTATTTTTAAAGTTTTTTAGGTTTTGGGTATTTTCACAGCACTTACCATGTATGTATTGGGTGGAGTGAGTTTTTTATTTGTATATTTTTAGCTATATTTTGTTAACATTTTTGATGGATTATGAGCTTTTTTGAATGTCATATTTTCTATAAAGGACTTCAGCTACAGAATCGTAATTATGTTACTCATTTTATTTATTTGTTGGGTGGGAATGTTTTATTGTATAATGTTTGTTGATATTTAGTTAGTTTGTAATTATGTGTCATTATATTATTGTATGTTAGTTGTATTACTTTGAGAAAGTTTTTTCTATATAAAAAATATTTTTTTATCATTTATAAATAATGTTTTCTTTCCTTTATGCTTTTATTCTGAGTGATAAAAATGATTTAATTTATTATTGATAACATTTTGTATGTTTTTATGGTTTGATTTCTTTAAGCCATGTTTTAGTTTGATTTAATTTAATTTTTGGTGATATTTATAGTAATGTTCTGGCTATTGTTTCAAGGTGAGGTGGTAGTTAGTAAAAAGTCACACATTGCTTGCTAGCATTTCATGCATTTGTTTAATTTGGATTTTTTTGCATCAGTTTTGTTAGGAATTGTTCTGATATTAGTTAATGGTAGATTTGTTCTTTTTTGAGTGTTCTAGGAATTGGTAGGGTGTAGGGTGGCTTCTTCCAATGGTTCCTTGGAAAGAGTAGTACAACCCTTCCACAGCATTGTTATTTTTTCCTTGTTAAGAGATGGTGTTATTGTTAACATTCCGCCATGTAATGTGAAATATGGGTTAGCGCCTGAGCCCTCATCGATGCAGGCAACCAACCAAACTATATTCAAAATAGCCCATTTATTGAGAGAGCTTGTGTTTGTGTTTTTTGGTAGCATGAGGATTCCATTAACATGTTGTAGTATTTGCTTAGATTTGTGACAGGGACATAGGCTAATGCTATGATTGTTTTTAACTTCATGTGAACATTTTGCATTTTTACTGTGTTCTAAGTATAGAGCTTTGTAGGTAATTCCATATATTTTCGTTGAAGTGGGAGTAGCACTCTTGAATTGCTATGAGTGGCAAGCTTTTAACATTGTGGAAATCATAGATTGTTCAAAATCAACAATGATTTTGTGGGGTTTGTAATTATTTGTATTTTTTATTAATGTTACAACTTTGAGGTTACACTTTGGTGGTTTGGCAGTAGTGTATACATTAAAGGGACATTGGTATTATGGTATTGACCATGTATAGTGCATATATTTGTGTATGGTTTTAATGTCCTGTCCATCATCTGTGTGTTGCATTGTGTTAGGTTTAGTAAATGGTAGTTAGTTATATAGACAATTATTAATTTGTTGTTATTTCCATTGTCATGCTGTACAAAATCTTGGTTATGTGTTATTTTTAAATGTTGCAGTATTTGTATTTCTTCATATTTTTGGGTGCTCTTGATGTTTCCCTAGTAATCCTCATTGTTCTACTTATTCGTATTTTTAGATTCTCAATTGGAGAGGGACTTGCCCAGATGCTTCTTAGGTAACTTGGGAAATTATATTTTTTAGTATAGTTCCTCTGGGCTCTTGTGAGCTTCTGCTCGCTTCTCTTAAATCCTGAAAGACATTCCTAACTTGAATTTCAGTGATGTATCCCCTTGCAATTTCAACAAATTTTTCTTTGATGGTGTAGCATTTATTGCATTTACATTCAGTGCCTTTCTAATGCATCCTTACACAATAAGTGTTTTCTTTGCTATAGGTTTATCCCCTATAACTTAATAGTCATTTCCTATATATATATCACACCATCGATGCTTAGTGAATCTTTAATTCCGAGGCAAATTGTATGATGCGTTTCAACTTATGCGAGTCTTTTCAAATGCAAATGTTTGCTAGGGCGGATTCGTTAGCTTTTAAAACAACGTGATATAAAACATTGAAGAAGGACCAGTTAGTCACATGGTAAATCTTAAAGAGGCAGTTAATTGCAGATATTCAAGTTCTCAGTGAAATTCATTTGCCAATGATGGTAAGATTTTCTCTCGAGTCTAATGCAGGTTAGTCCTTTGAAAATACCGTATTTTTATCATTTGCAATTCATTTACCATCATTGATTCGTTCAATTTATGTTTATTATAGGCAACCAGACCACAATATCCAGAATGCTTCATTACTGTCGTTTTATCATCACTTCCTCATTCAATGTTTCATGTGGTTAAAACTTCGCCTTAATTTCACTGTCTTCATTGTGCCTTTCATTTTTGCCTTTGAGAGGAAAGTTCCATATTATGGCTAAGACACAAACTTGCAGTGAATGTTAAGAGCAGTTCCACTCCAGCCCACGTTAGATTTTTTGTCTGCCTTCAAAACAGTTACCCAAATAAGCAAGAAGTGCATAGAAAATCCCTTGCAAACCCTGGGTGTTCCACAGTTCACTTTCAAAATAGAAGCAGGCCTCTCAAGCGTTGCCCTGCCATCAAAACCTTGTTAATGTCCAGTATAACAGCCGGCGGGCGCTCCTTTTCAAATGTACTCCAAAAGCCACCTGACGTGAGGAGCGCCTCAGCCTCTTGGGTCAGGGGATGCATCCGTCATCTAAAAATATTCCAAAGAGAAAACACATACTCATCAGTAACGATGCTTAGTGAATCTTTACGTGAGTACGTGTTTTCTCTTTGGAATATTTTAAGATGACTGACGCATGTAAATGGCCCCCGACCCGAGGGGCTGAGGCGCTCCTCACATTATAGTTAGGACCACGTTTCCATAGGAAAAGCATTTTTTCATGTGCTTATAACTTTGGCGTCGTTTGACGAATCTTTACGAAATTTTCCGAAAATGTTTCTCTTTTTTGATCAGCTCCTATCTTGGAAGTTTCGGGGTGATTGGTCAGGGGGGGCTGAGAAAAAATGGGGTCCCAAAACATGTTTTCTCAATGCATTTTCCATAGGAAACTAGACAAGGTTACAGGTCAAACTGCTGAACGGAATTACGCCAAATTTGGCAGGGAGAACGGTCTTGGTCCAGAAAGCACACTTTTGTTGAAATGGTGTAAATCCGTTCAGTAGTTTTTTAGATATTAAAGTAAAAAAAATATATATATCTGGGCTGAGCCCAACTCCCGAGCACGAGCTTGCCTCTGATTGGCTGCTAACTCTTCAAACCAGGAAGTTTCCTCTGATTGGCTGCTAACACTTCAAACCAGGAAGTGTTACAGCCATCTTGTGCCTCGCATCGAGCAAAAATATAAAACAAGGTGCCGGGGGCAATTTAATATACCGGAGCTCTGTCTGTGCGAGATACCCCTTTCAGGCTCCCTCTGCCCATATCACCAGCTCGCAGCTATGCCTTTAGAAGGCAGTCCGTCGGCTCGCAGCTCTCTACCTTTGCGAGCTAGTACGCTGCTGTGCCTCTTTGCGAGCGGACGTGCTACATTTGGCAGAGAGAAAGGTTGTGGTCCAGAAAGCACGCTTTTGTTTAAATGGGGTAAATCCGTTCAGTAGTTTTTGAGAAATATCATATTGTACAGATATCGATATTTGAGAATTCTCGACATCTGATTGGTTGAGGCGTTACGAGCACGAGCTTGCGGCTCATTGGCTGCATACTGTTGAGACTAGGAAGTGTTGGCAGTCATTTTGTGATTCAGTCCGTCAGCTCATATCTCTCCGTAGTTCTACCTCTGTGAGGCAATACTGAAAATATACCGGAGCTCTGTCTATGCGAGACTCCCGTTTCACGCTCCCTCTCCCCACATCACCACTTCGCAGCTTTGCCTTTAGAAGCCAGTCCGTCGACTCGCAGCTCTCTACCTTTGAGAGTTAGTACGCTGCTGTGCCTCTACCTCTGCAAGCTAGTACGCTGCTGTTCCTTTGGGAGCGGACGGCCCGCAGTTCTCCCTCTGCGAGTCGAGCCCACGAGCCGCAGCTGTCCCTCTGCGAACCTGGGTGCGAACTGTTGATCAGTCGCACTATATGAGCATTGAAAAGCCATTTTGTGATTCAGTCCGTCAGCTCGCATCTGTCCGAGGCAACTCTGAAAACATACCGGAGCTCTGTGTGCGAGATACCCCTTTCACGCTGCCTCTCCCCACATCAGCAGGTAACACACCCTCTTCCCACATCACCAGCATACCCCCAACAACCTTCTTGGGCCCGCAAGTCTCCCTCTGCGAACCACCTGTCGGCTCGCAGCAGCAGCTCCTTGTCCGCCATCCCCCCTCACCCCCACCACCCCACAAACAAATGTGACAGTCACTTTAGGGAATCTGGAACGTTGAAAAATTGGCTAATGTGGTACAATTATTAATAAGAAGATGCTTGTGAGGTTGGACAAATAAAAATCTTAGTCATGTATGGATTTACATACAAAACATTTTATTTTAAAAAAAGAACAAAATAAAAGTAGGTACAGGTATGGCGTGTCATCCCTCGACAATTTGTGAATCACAGCCTGCAAGACAAAAAGAAAGATAAGATGGTGCGTCATGCGTCCAGCAAAAGAGAGAGAGAGAAAGAGTGAGAGAGAGGAAGAGAGAGAGAAAGAAAGAAAGAGTGAGAGAGAAAGAGAGAAAGAGTGAGATTCAAGCAAGAGAGAAAGAGAGAAACAGTGTGAGAGAGAGGAAGAGAGAGAAAGAGTGAGAGAGAGGAAGAGAGAGAAAGAAAGAATGAGAGAGAGAGGAAGAGGCAGAGAAAGAGAGAAAGTGTGAGAGAGAAAGAGATAGAGAATAAGAGAGAGAAAGAGTGTGAGTGACAGAAAGGAAGAGATGGAGAGTGAGTGTTGACACTGTGGAGAAAATCTTCACAGCTCACCTTTCTGCCACCGGTGTGTCTCCAACCACGTGCCGGGATATAATGCAGCCCTCAAGTTTAGTAATCTGAAACATAGTATAGAAACAGTAATTGCAGAGTACATAGAACTACACACGCGTAATTCTCCGTTTCGCCCCTGCGCACTCAGGCTGCTGCACCCAATCGACTCCCGTTGCCCAGAGGTGTCTGTCCGGCCTGCGCACTCAGGCTGTTGCACACCTCTGACTCCCACCGCCCAGAGGTGACTGCCCGCTGCTGCAGAAACAAGCCTCTCTGCTCACCTTCTGCCACCGGCGTTTGTGTAAGAGGGTGCACCACGTGCTGAAGCAACCTTCTCAGGCATTGCGTACACGCGGTAAAGCAGAGCTCACAATTCAGACTGGGTGTTGATTGTCAGGATGGCCACGCATCATCGCAGGCTGCACACGCGTTCAGCTCTGGTGGCACTGAGGGCTGGGAGTTCTGTGTTGGGGGGGACGTCAATCTGTGAATCACAGCCTGTTAGACAAAAAGCAAGATAAGATTGTGCGGCATGGGTCCATCAAAGTCGAGAGAGAGACACACACAGAAAGAGTGTGAGAGAGGAAGAGAGAGAGAGTGAAAGAAAGAGTGAGAGAAAAGAGAGAGAAAAAGAAAGAAAGAGTGAGGAAGACAGAGAAAGAGATAAACAGTGAGAGTGAGAGGAAGAGAGAGAAAAAGAAAGAAAGAGTGAGAGAGAGAAAGAGAGAAAGAGTGAGAGAGACGAAGAGATAGAGAAACAGTGAGAGAGAGGAAGAGAGAGAGAAAGAGAGAAAGAGTGTGAGAAAGAGGAAGAGATTAACAGAAGAGAGAGAGAGAAAGAGAGAGAGAGAGAGAAAGAGTGAGAGAGAGAGGAAGAGGAAGAGGGAGAGAAAGAGTGTGAGGGAGAGAAAGGAAGAGATGAGGAGGGACAGCGAGTGCCCACACTGTGGACAAAACCCTCACAGCTCACCTTTACGCCACCGCTGTTGCTCCAACCACGTGCCGGGACCTAGTGGAGCCCTCAAGCTCCCACATCTGAAACATAGTACAGAATCAGGAATGTCAGAGTATACATGACTGCAGACGCCTAAATCGCTATCCCACCTTTGTGCATCCAGGCTGCTGCACATCATCCACTTCCACTGCCCAGAGGTGTCTACCCACCGCTGCGCACCCAGGCTGCTGCACCCCATCCACTCCCGCCACCCAGAGGTGTATGCCCACCCCTGCGCACCCAGGCCTCACTGCTAACTTTTTCAGGGCACCCTCCACATCATGCAGCCCCGCTCCGCAGGCCAACAGGTCTCACATTTGGTGCTGCGTCTTGATTTTGCCATGGCTTAGGACATACCAGTGCACCCATCATCATCACAGGTTGCACAGCCGCTCAGCCCTTGTGGTGCAACTAACTCAGTGACCAGTGAGGCCACGCACGTGGCGGTAGGCCCCCGCTGTTCGATGGCTCAGGCCCACACTGCGGTCCAGCAGGCCACACAAAACATGAGCTGTCCGGACCACTGGGACGGGGCATCATCGCAGGCTGCACACCCCCTCAGCACTTACAATGCCCCTACCTCAGTGGACCGAAATTCACCGTCCCGTGGCAGTGTGCCGGTGCACCAAGTCTGAAATGGAAATGGCGTGGAGCACGTGCGTCCGGTCGTTTTTATTGGCAGGGTCACGTGTCCTGTGACACCTGTGCTTGATGGGTGTGGTGTGGGTGTAAACCAGCCGTCAGGGAGTGGCTGTGGCGTACTGACAACTAGACCTGTGAGCAGCAGATCACTACAAGGAAAAGCTGGGCCATGTAGCGTTGTTGTCCCTCCCTGTATGTGTAAACGGATTGGGCTGGCCTGGCATATAGCAAAACACACAAAATGATGGACGGAATGTTGTACATTGGCAAAACATTCACCCCCAGTCACAGATCTGGGTTTAATCCATCGTTATTTTGCTCACCACACCACCCCAGTTCAGACATGGCCATATGCAAATCAGTCTTGACCCTGTGCCTCATGGGAACAGTCCAGCCCGAACTGCCAAGCCATGTCTTCCCTGGACAGGAATCAAGCATCCTAGGACCGGTTTCGGGGTTTCACCCCTCTTCAGCCAGGATAGCTTGACTCCAGTGGTGTAGTGAGCACGGGACCCACGTCTGGGCATACCTTTCCCACATAGGGCCATCAGCAAAACACACAAGATGATGGACGGAATGTTGCAAATTGGCAAAACATTCATCCCCAGTCACAGATCTGGGTTTAATCCATCGTTATTTTGCTCACCACACCACTCCGTTCAGACATGGACAAATGCAAATCAGTCTTGACCCCGTGCCTCATGGGAACAGTCCAGCCCGAACTGCCAAGCCATGTCTTCCCTGGACCAGAATCAAGCATCCTAGGACCGGTTTCGGGGTTTCACCCCTCTTCAGCCAGGATAGCTAGGTGTGTCAATAACTCTATGGATGAGTGACGGTGTATGAGTGTTTGTATAGGTGTATGAGTACATATAATAGTGCTGTATTGATGAGTGACTGCATGTATGAGTTACTGTATGGGTGAATTAATGAATGTGTGAGTATAACTAGGAAGTAGTCAGTGGGTATATAGTAACTGCTATTGATTTGTCTATGGTTTAGAAAATGGTAGTCAGTATTTAAGAGTGGGTGTATCAAAGGTTATATTAGGGTGTGAAGAGGTGCATCAGATTATCACGTGGATGATGTCATCAGTGATGTCATTTGACATGTTATCAGTGATGTCACTGACCATGTCATGAGTGATGTAATATGTGACGTCATCAGCAGTGCATTGCGGGGGCGCGAGTTATAATTAGCTCTACTAACTATAACGTTCAAATTTCTCTGTTTTTGTACGAGTGAAATGACCAACTAACTATAAAGTCCCTGAAACCTATGGTTTTTTCAGTGAATTTCAAAGATTTTTTAAATGCTAATTTCTAACTATAACGTCCCTGAAACCTGTGGGTTTTTTCAGTGAATTTCAAAGGTTTTGAAATGCTAATTAGATATATATATATATATATATATATATATATATATATTCACTGAAAAAAACATAGGTTTCAGGGGCGTTATAGTTAGGAATTGGCATTTAAAAAACCTTAGAAATATACTGAAAAAACCATAGGTTTCAGCGGCGTTATAGTTAGCTGGACATTTCCCTCGTAGAAAACCCTAGAAATTCCCCCGTTATAGTTAGGTCAGCTAACTATAACTCGCGCCCCCGCAATGCACTGCTGATGACGTCACATATTACATCACTCATGACATGGTCAGTGACATCACTGATGACATCACTGATGACGTCATCCATGTGATAAATTAGTGCATCTTCTCATACCCTAATATAACCTTTGAAACAGCGACTCAAAAATTTCAGACAGCCATTATGAAAACCATCGATACTCCAATACCAATAACTACATACCCACTCATTGACTCTTAGGTCTACATACACCTCCACTCACTCACCTGTACAGTCACTCATACTTACAGTCACTCCGTACAGGACTATCATATGCATTTATACACCTATATAGACACTCACACACAGCCAATCATCCATTGAGGTACTGACACACCTAGTCAGTCATGCAAATAATTAAACACAGTCCAATTTACTCACCTATACAGTTAAACACACTCCAGTTCACTTACTCATAAAAATACTAACAAATTCTGACGCTCTTATACAATTACTGATACAAGCACACACTCATCCATACAGCCACTCCCGCAATCACACACTCTCACATATTGATAGTTATATACTCTTACACACATATACACTGCGTTTCACATATGTAGTTACTGACACATGTACAACTGAGATATACATTCAATCACTAACACACCCATACATACACTCACCCAACCATACAGTCCATCACAGTTGCACTCTTAGAACCATGCACCCATAGAAACACCCACTCACACATCTATGCACAGAGTCACACACACCCTATCCACACAAACACTCAGGCACCCATACAGATACTCAGACAACCAATCAATAACCCATATAGACACTCATATAGCTATTCACAAAACCATGCAGCCACTTATACACCAACACACAGACACATACAGACATTCACACAGTTTAGTCATTAGTCTGCAGTAAGATACATTTAATGACTCACTTATAGAGTCAGTTACGCACCTAGAAAATCATCCATTCACACACTTGTACACCCACTCATTCTTCAACAGGCCTTTCCCTATATATATTAAACATATTAAAACTTTACAGAAACATAGACTCACTCAGTGATGTCATCAGTGATATCATTTGAGATGTCATCAGTGATGTCATCAGTGATGTTACTGACCATGTCATGAGTGATGTAATATGTGACGTCATCAGCAGTGCATTGCGGGGGCGCGAGTTATAGTTAGCTGAACTAACTATAACGGGGGAATTTCTAGGGTTTTGTACGAGGGAAATGTCCAGCTAACTATAACGCCGCTGAAACCTATGTTTTTTTCAGAGAATTTCTAAGGTTTTTTAAATGCCAATTCCTAACTATAACGCCCCTGAAACCTATGGTTTTTTCAGTGAATTTCAAAGGTTTTTTAAATGCTAATTCCTAACTATATCAGGCCTGAAACCTATGGTTTTTTCAGTGAATTTCAAAGGTTTTGTAAATGACACTTTTTAATGTATTAATTGTTATACTGATTTTTTTTATACTGATTTACTACATTTTTAAAACTATTTAATTTTAGATATATTTTTTTAATTACATTATAATTACATTATACATTACAATACAAAATATACTTTCTCAGAATGAATTACTTTAGTTTAAATACTTGGCAAATAGGCAACAGACAGTAGTTACAGTTGTTGCAATGGGCAACACAATTTCAAACACAAAGCAACATTGAACTCAATGTGAATTTCTAATGAAATGCAATTAGTTACTTTATGGATTACTTTTATAACCACAGGTCTGGATCCTAGATTCAGTCCTTGGACATCTCCTATAAACAGTTGAGTAAAAGCGCTTTGGTTACAGTAGTAATTTTTAAGGAATATTATTGTATTTTAAAAGTTGACACTTAGAACATTTTTCCCATAGAATCACCAATGTTATCCTATTGCAGAAAATTCACTTAGCAGGTAAGTAGTGTTATCGTTACTTTTTCTTACTCAGTGGTGGATCCTGGATCCAGCACTGGCCAACCTCCTGTAAACAGTTGAAAGAATGTGTTTAAGTCATTAAACACATCAAGTCAGACGATTTTTTAGGAATATTTTTAGTTTGTGAAAATAGACAGAAAATTTTCTGGTGAAAACCACACAATGGATTCCTACGGAAGGAAATACAAGTTACTGGTAAGTACGCTTAGAATTAATTTTCTGGGTCAGTACTGGACTAAAAGATGCAGCCCTGGGTTCTCTCCTGATAACAGGTGAGTAAATCGGAATTCGTAGTTCGGCTGATCTTAGAGGAATATTTGTACGTTTCAAAATTGGACACTTGGAAAATTTTCTGCTGAAAACCACACAATGGATTCCTGTGGAAGGAAATACAAGTTACTGATAAGTATGCTTAGAATTACTTTTCAGGGCAGGGTCAGTGCTGGGCTAAAAGATGCAGCACTGGGTTCTCTCCTGATTACAGGTGAGTAAATCGGAATTCATAATTCGGCTGATTTTACAGGAATATTTGTACAATGGTGAAGGAAGGGGGCGGGGCCTGAGGTGACGTGTGTAAACACGCCCTGTGGCGCGTTTTAAGTTGGGGAATTAATTCCTCTTCAATCCTGAGGTCCCCTGGGGGCCAACTAGCCCACCAGGTACCTCCAGTATGCGCCAGGGAGCTGCATTGCAGAGAGGTGTTCAGAGGCCACGCCCCTTTTTACAACACTCTGCAACACAGCTCCGTGGCGCTTACTGGAGGTACCTGGTAAGCTAGTTGGTCCCCAGGGACCCTCAGGATTGAAGAGGAATTAATTCCCCAACTTAAAACGTGCCACAGGGCGTGTTTACACACACATCACCTCAGGCCCCACCCCCTACCTTCACCACTGTGCAAACGCGCCCCGTGGGGTGTTTTAAGTTGGGGGATTAAGTCTCCTTGAATCCTGAGCTTCCCTGGCGGCCAACTAGCCCACCAGGTACCTCCAGTATGCACCAGGGAGCTGCGTTGCAGAGAGGTGTTAAGAGGCCACACCCCTTTTTACAACACTCTGCATCGCAGCGCCGTGGCGCTTAGTGGAGGTACCTGGTGGGCTAATTGTCCCCTAGGGGACCTCTGGATTGAAGAGGAATGAATTCCCCAACTAAAAACGTGCCACAGGGCGTGTGTGCACAGTATCACCTCAGGCCCCCCCCCCCTACCTTCACCACTGTGCAAACGCGCCCTGTGTCGCATTTTAAGTTGGGAGATTAACTCCCCTTGAATCCTGAGGTCCCCTGGGGTTCAACTAGCCCACCAGGTACCTTCATTAAGCGCCACAGAGCTGCGTTGCAGAGAGGTGTAAAAAGGGGCGTGGCCTCAGAACACCTCTCTGCAACAGCCCCCTGGTGCATACTGGAGGTTCCTGGTGGGCTAGTTGGCCCCCAGGGACCCCCAGTATTAAAGGGGAATTTGTTCCCCCTCTGCAAACGCGCCAGGTGGCGCGTTTGCAGAGTGATGAAAGGAGGGGGCGTGGCCTCCTCCCCATCCCCCGGGGCCTGGCCATCTTGTTGGGGACCGTGGGTGGGTCCCAATCCCCCCACGGTCCCAGCCAGCTCCCCGCTTCCTGCGGGAGCCAGCATTGCTTTTCCACATGGGGAGCAGCTGACATGCTGCTCCCCATGTGGAAAAGCAATCAGCTTTGCTATTTGGAAGAGAGAGCAGGTTTCCTGCTCTCTCTTCCAAATAGCAAAGCAGTTTGCAATGACAGGGTGGGAGCCCACATGACTGACACAGCAATCACACCGTCAGCTGGCGGTTGATGGAGTGTGTGAAGTGGCATTTGGCTAGCAGTATGTATAGTGACCAGCAGCAAGTCACTACTCACACACTGCCAGACAAACACCAGTCCATGCACATGGCCAGGCAAGCCCCAAGCCACGCACACCGCCAGCCAAGCACCAGTCCATGCACACCGCCAGCCAAATGCCACTCCATGAACAAGGCCAGCCATGCGCCTTTCCACACACACTGCTTGCCAAACGCCATTCCATGCACACTGCTTGCCAAACGTCAGTCCACGCACACCACCAGCCAAACGCCAGTCAACACACACTGTCAGCCTAACGTCAGTCCGCGCACACCGCCAGCCAAACGCCAGTCCACACACACCGCCGGCCAAGCACCAGTCCACACACACAGTCATCAAATTGTTTTATACACAAAAGAAAACACAAACCAATTGGAAGTAGATACAAAACTATAACTACAAACACAACAGCTCTAACTATATACATCATACTATTGCCAACAATGAAATCTGAACAAAAAATATAAAACGATACAGACTAGTCAGTTTACTCTTATGCTCACGGTTGCACCCAAAAACTCAGTTTCATGTGGTACAATTTAAAACATGCAGGAAAGTTATTTTTCACCACGGGAGTAATGTGAACAGGAAAGTGGCTATCTTTAGGCCTAACCACACCCTCCACCACTGCTTCTCTAGTGTTGTGTGTAGATTTAGATTCCGTATATAGGTTTCCCGATTTATGCCCTTATATAGGTACAATGCATATTGCCCTTATTTAGGCATAGAAAATCCAGCCCTTATTTAGGCATTGTCCATGCTAACCAAATACAGGCATGGTCTCCTACATCCGTTAATCCACGTCACAACGAGTTCTTGGAAAACCAGACTATTAAGCCTTAAGGAATTTCCCTAGCTTGGATATTGATTTCTCCAAGAACTCATTCAGTATGCATGAACATCTATTCCTTAGGGGTTCATTCATGACGTTCCGATGCCCGACTTTTACGTCAATACAGGCATTCCTAAACACCTTCAAGGTATAAATATACCTTCACTTACAATGGCAAACCACGGTTCCGGTACGGTCCAGCTCGACTGCCTACTTGCGGTTCGCCACGGCAAGTTTGGAAGGAGATCGAGTCCCAGCCTGACCAGACACTGTCATCCTCCTTGCAGAGAATCCAACTCCAGTGTTTCTGACTCCCCGTGCGTGATGTTAGATATCGAGTCCCGGTAAGAGATTCCAACCTCACACATTCTAAGGTATGGAGCAGACTAGAACTTAGAGAAACTTTTGGCAACTCTTGGCAAAACTATAGCTAGCTATACTTTAGAAAACAGCACCTACTTCTTATCTCGTACTACACTTAGGTTAGGTACACTGGGGTAGAACTATTTAGAAGCATCAGATGAGTATTACCATTTTAGCCTGTGTTATTTATGTATGTATGTTATAAATATATGTCATAGCTACAAACCATGCTATTTCAGTATTATTTAATCTTACTGCTAACTCTGTACATATTGTACTTCGCAGCCTGTCTTACGATTGTAGCAGTTCATATCTCTTGCATGAGAAATAAGACTGTTCAATAAACCCTTTTTATTGAAACGCCCGTCTTTCTATTTCTGTGCAACTCTGTAGAAACGAAGCATGCACGATTGACTGAGTGAAACTGTTATTTATTGTTTCCACGGTTCTGAGATTGTTCCGACTCAAAGGGAAACAAAGTTGTCATGTTTATGCGGTTGTCAGAAACGAATCCCTTCTTGTATATTCGAGAAGTTTCTAGTGACCTCTAAGTTAGCTGGCACACACAAGTAATTACGTTTAATGTACTCGATAGAGACATACTGACCTCAGTCCTATGTCAAATCTATAGTGTGTATTATTCCAATGCGCAGAGCCTATCAGGGATATAGGAACTACACTACATGGCGCCCAACGTTTGGTAGGGCACTATTTTAACACTAGGTACTGGAGTAACTCAGTTGTGCTTTTCTCAGAGAACCCTACTCATAATACTCCATAAGACGTCTGGAGTGGGTAGGGATAATATCCACCATAGCTGAGTAGGACAAAAATCCTATGTATTAGCTGTTTGGTTTGTTCAACTTTGAAGGATACAGTGTTCCAAAATATTGTGCACCTTTTCTTGGTTCCCTTGAAACTTGCTCTGAAACTTTCATTAAACAATGACCGAAAACAGCACAAACACCGATACTGGTGGAGCTGCGGCTGACCAAGTCACAGCAGCTTTTAATCATACAGGTTTTCAAGAAATCGACGAGGATGCTATAATCATCCATCCAAATTTAAGGAAAGCCATCACTCTAAAACTTATAAAACATGGCCTAACACCAAGAGGTGGTAGAGCAGTTTTTGTGATAGAGGCACATGAATCTCACCAGACAGAGGTATTCTATTCATGGATAGTGTTCCCAGAATCAAATCCAGTTTCACTTCTATAAAGAAGATGATCCAACTGAGGAATATATTCCTTTCGAGGATATTGAAATTCCACTCACATACTAGGAGCATGAGCTCTGGTTTAAAGGCAACATTACAATCACATTACCAAGCTCGGTCCATTAGGTGGACCAGGAGCAACATGGCCGATTTTAGCCGGCTACACACCTCATCCTGACATTGAAGAAATGACAGATGTAAAATTACTAGCTCAACTCAAGGAGCTAATTAAAATTAATAGAAAATTGGTTCAATATGTCATGCAGACTTTCACAGTCCAACCACCATTAACCATTCAAAATCCAGCCCGTCATCAGGGCAATACATTAAAAATCACGCCACAGACTTTACATGCAGTCATGGGTAAAATTCCATTCTGGATAGCTCAAAAAATTACTCAAATCGAAGCAGTATTTCCTAATACTAGCCCTTATGAGAAACATATAATTCTAACAATCTGTTTACCAATGGGGATCACACCACATCTGGAAGACTACACCACTTGGGGCAGAGTCTTTGCTGCAATCTACACAAAAACACATGGTGTTCCGTCTATGGCGGTAATACCTGATGTCCTGAAACAAATTCAAAACGAATACGGGGCAGAGCCTGCTCTGAATTTAGGTATGAAGTTTCGACCAGGTCTCAACAATAATTTTATCTAATATTAAAGGAGAAGCAGCATCAGTGGCAATCCGCCAGGAATTAAGGGAATTTGATGTAACAGAACAACCACAAGAACTAGCCAGAATAATTGAAAAATCCTATGAGGAATTAGGCAGAGACAGTTTGGGAGGGAAACCAGTTAAACCACAACTGTCTGAAAGTCCTGATAAGGTCTTTCCTAAAATCACTCCGACATCTTCTAAAAAGAAGTGGGAAAATAGCAAACAGCATTCTAAAGAGAAGCATTCTCAATCCTGAGGTAGGTCTCCTCAAAAGGAGCCCTCTGAAAGGAGGTACAACCTCAGGAATAGGGATAATTTGAAAAAAACCTGACAGATATCAAGATACTGATGCACGTTCCTCTCGTACCTTTCAGATATCATCACAGACATCCGAAAGAAGAGGACGGTCAGATCAACACGTTCAGAAAAGCAAACAAAAACCTCAATTCTCCAAGAAGAAGGTAGCAGGTCTGAAGATTAGACATGCAGAGGGTTCTGAGAATGCAACTCAGGAACGGAGAATGGGCTCAGACAATGTTGGACAGTGCAGCAGAATTTACAGTAGCTCACCAGAACCTGAAGGGGCTCCTGGAGACAGTGGACATGAATGAGGACATTCAAGTTGAAACTGCAGACACCAGGGTTAGTTCTCCGCATAGGTTATGTGAAATAACACTCCGGATGGAGGGAGACATACCAAGAAAAGTGAAAGCACTCTTTTGGGAGCATCTTTCAAGGGGTTATGATATACTTCTAGCAGAACGAGACTGGCCACCAGAATTTGTCAGGGAGTGCCCACATGGCGGAGACATCATTATGCCATCCTTCTCCAACAATGTTCCAATACATTTAAAATATACTTATGTCAGGAAATGGGCAGTGGCCCAAGCCCCAGCATTATATACGAATCATGTAGGATGGGATGAGGACTCACCTCACCACAAAATCCAGTTAAAAAATCAACCAACTGCACAAAGGCAGTACCCAGTTAAGCAAGAAGCCAAGAAACAAGTCAGGGAGATCTTAGATCACTAGAATACCAGGGGGTGATTGAAACATGCACCTCATCAATGAACAATCCTTTGTTTCCTGTTTCCAAACCAGACAATACATATCGTCTAGTTTTGGATTGCAGACACCTAAACTCTTGTTGTAAAACATTTGCAGTCCAAAATGCACACAGTACAGCATTAATGAATAACATTGTGCGTAAAAAGTACAAAACCACATCCGAGATGGATACAATGGGTTAATTCTCTTGCTGCAACTGATGTTGAATATGTTTTTGACCCTTATTTAAAAACACAAGCATTCCTGCAATACGAACACCAAAGTCCTCTGCCTACTGAAATTCTCCCTCTTGATCAGTACGAATTAATACTGACTGATCTGCACAACCTGCTATGGGGAGTAAGCAAGCTTACAGTGCAGCATGCGCAATCGTTAAAGGTCGAATGCGCGATGGCAAATTCAGACCAGTAGTCACAAAAACACAATCTCTAGGAGATTGTACAGCTCAGTGAGCTGAACTACAAGCATTCAAGATGGCACTTGAAAACACGGATTGCGAATTCCCCACACTCATAGTGTGCGATTCTTTTTACTGTGTTCAATCTTATAATGAATATTTACAGAATTGGCTTCAAAATTGTTTCAAGGATGCGGAAGGTGGCACAATCAAGCATAAAACGCTTTGGGAACAAGTAGTTCAGTTGCAAAACGGACTACAAAACACTCACGTGATACACACGTGGAGTCATCAACGTGATGGCATTCACGTTGAAGGGAATTCATTGGCTGATGAATCCGCCAAGGGGGCTGTGCAAACGGCTTCCATAGCTGCAATCACTTGTTCAAAAACGAAAATAGACAGTGAAATAATGCTGGCTGTCAATGCTTCAAGCAAAGGCAGCGGTGCAGCGTTACCTAAAATGTTTCCACTCAAATACTCATATATAATTGATGCAAACAAT
This sequence comes from Triturus cristatus, assembly GCF_964204655.1. Classification (NCBI taxonomy): domain Eukaryota; kingdom Metazoa; phylum Chordata; class Amphibia; order Caudata; family Salamandridae; genus Triturus; species Triturus cristatus. The sequence goes on along the minus strand of NC_140585.1, from coordinate 1,237,161,073 downwards.
GTTCCGTTTGCTCGAATACCTGGAGTGGGGGATAGGGTAATACCAAACATGGAACGAAGAGCGGCTTTGATTTACGAAGCACATCTGGGAGAGGATCTGACACATCAGGGGATCACTAAAACAATTTTAGAACTAAAAGAGATGTACTGGTGGCCAGGAATGAATACACTGATTCATATCTTAATCAATAACTGCATAGACTGCACTAGAGATCGCAGTACAGAACGCCACCAGATACCTGACTACAACATAGCCAGCCAAGTTCAGACACCATTATTAGACAGCATTAGACTATCTACATGCAGGCGTCCTCTTGGACAAATGCAGTCCCACAAACACTAAATCAAGGTTCCTATGGATGTGGCCTCAGCTCTCAGCTGACGCTCGAACTGTTATCAAAGATTTGTGAGTCTTTATCGGCACATACACAATTGACACACTACATTCTGACCAGGATCCTGCATTTAGCTCTCAAGCTTACAAAGATGCCATGGCCAGTCTGGGCGTAGCATTGCGGTATTCTTTTCCATTCCATCCTGAGGGAAATTTTGTTGTGGAAAGAAAAAACCGGGACATAAAGCAGTCTATAACAGCTAGGTTATTAGGTTCGGGTAATGGGTGGGTCAAACATCTTTATGGGGTCCAGCGCGCACTTAATAACTTGTTAAGAAGTTCTCTAGGGGGTGTCACTCCATACGAAGTTCTATTTGGAACTAGAACGTTGGTACCGAACCTTGATATGCAAGGCACAGTGATGGAAAATAAGAAATTTGATATCAAAGATCGTTTGGCTGTTTTACATGACTTAAATGAACTAAGAACGAAACAAAGCAACGTGATCCTGAAGCCAACCATCACTGAGGAAAAACCGGCAGTCCCAGCAAGGCCTGTCTGGATCCCAAAGCTTGGTGATCTAGTCAGAGAAAAGATCGCGGACAAGAAGGAATTTGGGCCTTTTTACAGACATCCAGTACCTGTCCTAGCAATCCACGGATCAAGAACAGTACTTTTGCCGCCCCTTGCTGGTAAAAAGGAGAAAAGATTTGTGTCCATCGACCTGATCAAACCACACTATGTGGCCGATACGAAGTAGTAGGCCAAATGGACTCCGCCAATGTAGCAGACGCACTCCTCTAGCTACAATCCAAGAGGTTCAAACTGAGGGACTCATCACCTTTGAAGAATCTGCAGTAAGAAGTAAAGGACTAAGCAACAAAGCTATGGAACTTGTCCCTCTTGAAACCCAAATAACAGTTCGTCCTGATACACCTGTATACAGCGAAGTAACAAGTGATCAACTGGTTCCAGCGAACTCCACAAATCCTGATGCAATTCCAACCATTGACAGAACTGCCTCTGGCTATTTCATTAACTTTGATACGTTTTCTGAGGATCCCAGCGAACCTGAAACGACGCCAGCACAAAGAACTTTCAAAAAACAAGCAACAGATTTTTTTCATCTCCTGCAAAAGACTTAGATGGTTTCACCATGGATTGAACTATGGATTGTTTTGGGAATATTCTTCTTTCTACTTTGGTTAGCTCTGGTATTAACGCTGGGTATGCTGATAAATGGAAGATATATTCAAGTGTACACAGCAAGTAAAAGAGTGAACTTACTTCTCCAGCCACAAAAATCATCCCATCGTGAAGCAAGAGACTTGTCAGCAGTGAACATCACAGCCGTTCCTGTACATGATAGTATAGTTTGGGACCAAACCGAATATGAAATTTTTTGACCATCGGAGCTTTTGAAGATTCCACATTTACTTAAAATTTCATTAAGTGACTTTATTACCTCTAGTACCTTTTCTGATGATTGGGACTTCAAGACTGTTAATAACATGATGTCTGATCTAGAGATGTCTACTGTATTCACAAATCATGAATATTTAGAGGGTTCATCAGACTATGAGCAAATGTATTGTTATAACCACTATGGTCATCATTTCTTGCATAAATCTGCAACACCTAGAAATGTTTTTATGTATAACCAATGGGAACGTTGTCTTACACCTCCAAAGGGTAGTTCAAAAACTTTTGCAATGAAAGTTCCATATTTTTCAGGCTACAATTTGTCTAATCCGGAAACATTTTACTTTCAAAATGTGAACAAGACAGGAACGAAAAATATGTTAACAAATACGAAACAGATTTATTCTATGAGCCTGTATCATCCCTGAGCAAATTATGTTTTTGAGTGACACTGTCCAGCAAACGTCTTGCCTTAGATTAGCCTGGATCAAAGACATGAACACACCGACCATACCTATACCTGCAAGCAATAGCACTACACGGGGGTAGGTCGACATACATAATATTTTGCATCACAACAGATCAGATCCAGAATGGAATAAATTGTTGCTCTGGCCCACAGACACGAATAACTGTCAAGATCGATTCCTGAACAAAACACAGGGTTTCACTATCAATAGGCCAGACCCACGCTATGTTCAAAGACAGTATCCCGGGGTAGTAACAACATACAGTGTAGGGAAACTTTGCTTTGATTGGCTACAGAAAGCTACACTGAAGGATGTAAAACAACACTTAACTTTACTTCAGAAGGCGCAGACCTTAGGGAATTCTTGCTGGGACCAAGAAAACCACGTCAAAAACATTTCATATATGCCGGTATCTACGCTGCTTATAATGAAGCATGGAAGGTTACCCAAGCAGAGACTGCAGAACGAATACAAGAAATTGATTGTATTAATTTAGAGAAAACTCTCTCTGTAGTAGACAATCGGTTAACGACTCTGTCGTCCAGAATATATTCATTGGACAGCATTGTGTCTTCTGTCATAGACATAATGGAACACGACTTGGTCATGTTGCAACATGGTCAGTCTCAGCTACGTTCTATAATGCTATTGGGCTGGACACTACAAAACCTGTGTGCAGGCTATGTGCTTTGGCGTTTAATCAATACTACGTCACTGTTTTCAGAATTCAATCGCACTGATAAACAGATCAGACTGGCACAAAGGGGAGCAGACTACATGAAAAGAAGAGCCTTCCAAGGTTTCTTGTAATTAGAGTAGATTTATTCACAGTTCAGCATCCCAGCATACAACACCTTCATCATCTTAGTTCTTTCCTCCAGTCACTGGCTAACCTCGGAACCTCCATTCCTTTACATTCTTTTCGTAGCTAAGTAACCACCCCATGACATCAGCTCTAGATATCTTTACATATCTCCTTTTTTTACAACAAATAACAAAAACATAGATTGGTAAGATAAAACACAGCATAAGATAATACATTATAACTCTAATTTCATGACTGAAACTATTTAACTCCAAATTGTCATTGACATTGACGTTTCTATGGTTGGCGTACTTTACACACATTTCCCAAACTCCAAGTTGTGCCATCTTCCAAATCGACAACATTGGATCTCACACCTTTAACTTGAAAAGGCCCAAGGTACTTGCTTTCCCCTTTACGAATCCATTCGTTTCTCCGCACTACTACCCAATCACCTCTTTGAACACAAACTGTTTTTACACCTTTTCTGGAATCATATAACCCTTTCATTCTTTCTTGATTCCCTTGCACCTTTTTCAACATTTCCTCATGATCAACCCATATCTTTTCCTTCTTACACAGCCACACGGGACACTCTTTCTTCCCAGGCTCCCTTCCTTTAAGTGACACAAAAGGAGCTACTCCTGTACTAGAATGTGGAGTAATCCTGTGCATCCACATCATTGTTCTCAATTCTTCTCTCGACAATCCGTTAGCAAGTGATAATTGTATGTTTTCCATAACAATTCGATTAGTTCTTTCCACTAAACCATTTGCTTGAGGTCTGAAAAGAGCCACTCTCTCATGTACAATTCCCAACTTGTTCAAATAATCTACCATCTCTCTTGATACAAACTGCACCCCATTATCAGTCACGATACTACCTGGCAATCCTTCCTCCAGAAAAACCCTTTCAAGAAATGTTATGACATTACCTGTACTAATTTCACCCATGGTCTGTATTACAAACCATTTGGAATGATAATCAACTAGGACTAAGATAAATCTATCCCTCATTCCTAATTTATTAACCGGCCCAATAAAGTCCATGGCTAATTTTTCCCAAGGTTTTGACGGAAACTTAGTACACTCTAGAGGAGGTTGACGCACAATCTTTGATTTGTCACTATTCAAACAAAATTGACAATCTTTCACCAAAGCCTCCACTTCACTATCAATTCCCGGCCACCAGAATGACTCTCTAGACATCCCTTGACCTGGATGACCCTCATGAATTATTTCCAAAATCTGTTTCCTTACCTCCTTTGGAGGTATGATCTGCCACCTTCTCATAATATTGTCACCACAAAGACTTAATTCTTCTTTAATTTTAAAGAATTCTATCAAAATCAGAATCCTTGCAGTTATGCAAATTCCAGCCCTGAACAACTCTTAACTACACTTTTTCCAACACTGGATCATTCTTCATAGCTCTCTCCCAATCCTCAGACAACAAAGCACACACTCCTACATTACCACAGACATCACCACTTACATCACCACATACTTCATCAAAATCTTCCTCCAAAGGCATCCTCGATAAACAATCCGCAATTACATTCTTCTCTCCCTTAACATATTCCACCTCATAGTTAAACTCCATGACCGATAGTAACCATCTAGAGATCCTTGGTGTCACACTTCCTTCCAAACCTTTCCCTCCTTTAAAGATATATAGTAAGGGCTTGTGGTCAGTTCGCACTTTGAACGGGATACCCCATAAGTAAAATTTGAAATGACACATACCCCAGCAACACGCTAATGCTTCTCTCTCTATCACTGAATATGACCTCTCTGCACCTTGCAGCCTTCTACTTGCAAATCCAATAATTTTTTCTTCACCTTTAATTACTTGTGATAATACCGCCCCGATTCCAACACCGCTAGCATCTGTGGTTAGAAACGTTCTCCCACCAACTTCAAACCGTCCTAACGTGGGTGCTTCAGAAATTTTCTTTTTTACAAGTTCAAAACTTGTTTTGCATTTTTCTGACCATTCAAATGGGACACCTTTCTTCATAATTTCTCTTAAGGCCTCAACTTTTTCCGCAAAATTGTTTACATATTTTGAGCAATATTCTGCAAGACCTTGAAATGACCTTAATTCATCCTTATTCTTGGGTTCTGGTGCCAAAGTCACAGCCTTAACAATACTTTTTCTCGGTTTTATCCCTTCTGTACTTATTTCGTGCCCCAAATAATCAACTACACCCTTTCTCAGCTGACATTTTTCCCTTTTTATAATCAAATTGTGTTTTTCAAGTCTTCTCATTACCTCTTCAAATAATCTATCATGATCACAATGATCTCTTCCTGCAATCAAAATGTCATCTTGAAAGCACCATACGTTTTTCATGTCTCCAAAAATACTTTTCATCGCCCTCTGAAAGACAGCTGAAGCTGATGCTAGACCAAATGGCATCCTTTTGTACCTGAATGCACCTAAGGGCGTGGCAAAGGAAGTTAAGTGCCTGGATGCTTCATGCAAGTTAATTTGATGATATGCTGCTGACATATCTAAAACGCTAAAAACTTGTCCTTTTCCCATAGTTGATAGCATTTCAGATATGTTCGGTAGAGGCTCCCTATCTACCCAAATATTTTTGTTTAAATCGCGCAAGTCAATACATAAGCGAATTTTTTTCCCATCATTTGGCGCAATCACAATCGGAGCCAACCATTCAGAGGCTTCTATTGGCTCGATGATACCTTGATTTAATAAATTATCAATCTCTTGACGTAGAGGTTCTAACATCAAATTAGGTACATTTCTTACTTTGTGGACTACTGATTTCGCATTGTCCTTTAAAATAATCTGATGCGAAAATCCCTTTAACAATCCTAATCTAGAAGAAAACACATTGGGATATTTATCAAACAATTCCCCGTCCTCAGATATGTCTTGCACATTTGTTTTCTCTAAGACCATAACTGGTTCCTTGGCGTTTGGATCAATTATGATGTTTAAATCTTTTTGATGTCTCCATCCTAGGAGATCTGATCCAAAGTCCGTAATATAGACTCTTCCCCTCACCGCTTCATTTTTAAATCTTAAGGTCATCCAACACATTCCTAGAATTTCTATTCTTTTCCCAGCATAACCTACTGCACGGATGTCTGATTTGCATATAGACGAATTATGATCTTCAGACCAATTTTTTTCAAAGGAATTTTTTGACACAAGAGTGTATAAACTTCCTGAATCTTCTAATATTCTAATCTCCCTTCCATCAAGCGTAATATTACAGTGTGGTTTTTCTAATTTATCTGTACTTTCCATTTTCACATTAGTATTGGACAATTCCTTGATCTCATTTACCGGAGCTTCTTCTTGATCTACATTAACCATCAAAAAGATATCATCTACATATTCGCAGACATCCTCTACCTTTTGAATCTTATTTCTTCCAATTCCTTTTGTTCGACACATTTTAGAGAAATGTCCCCTCTTACCACAATTTCTACATAATGTCCCTCTTGCAGTACAATTAAGACTAGTAGCTATATGCCCAGGAGCACCACATCTGAAACATTTGATTTCTCTTGGTTGATAACTTGTTTTAAACGACTGGGGTGATACTCTCTTAATGTCAAGATTAATCTTTGCGTCACTTTTGCTGTCATTCTTTTTCTCGATAAGTTCCACTTTCTCTTGCTTGAAGCTAATAACAGGTTTATCCATTTCCTGTATCCATATATCTGTATGTTCCATTGCCTTTGCAATACCAATTGCCTCATCTAAGCTATACTCTTTTGTTAACAACTTTTCTCTTATTTCTTTATTATTTACACAACGCACCAACTGATCTCTAATTAAAGAGTCATTTAACTACTCAAACTTACATGACACTGCTAACCCTCTCAAGGTCGATATGTATGATTTTATATCTTCACCTTCTTTTTGGCTTCTGGAAAAAAAATTATGACGTTCAAGTACAACATTCGTTGTAGGTTTAAAGTGCAATTCTAGTATCTGCAAGGACATATCATATATGTTAGTAGTTTGACCATCTCCCATACCTAATGATATTTCAGGTATCTCTTCATAGATCCTTCTACCTTCTACTCCTAAATGGTGCAAAAGGATAGTTTGACGCCTAACAGGACCGTATTTGTCTCCCCCAATAGCTAAAAGGTAAGTTACAAACAATTTTTTCCACTGTAACCATGGTATTAATGGTTCTCCAGGAGACACCAAAAAGGGAGGTGGGGATGACATGGATTGGTCTGACATTATCACCTGCAAAAGAATAAAGTTAAATTTAAAATAAACATTTAAAACAATAAGTTAAAATAATAACTTGAATAATGGCCTATTAAGACTATTATCGTTATTTCCTTGAATGTTTCAGCTTCTGACTTCCTCTCAGTGGAGTAGTTCTTTATTTAATGTCTGATGCAAAGGTTTAGTCCTTTTTTAATGTTGTTGTAACTGATAGTCCTTCTTTCCCTTTTTGTTCCAGCTTTATTATTCCTTTCGTGAACACGGAGTGGAGAACAATGAAACGAGATCCAGATAAAACGTGAGTATATAATTTTGTTTTAAACTGTTTCTGCACCTATTTGCACCGATTTATTTCACCCTTTTACGTGTGATGTAACGTGGACTTACATTGTACGATTCGAGCGCGAGGGAAACGCGCGATGTTGAAATGATGAAGAGTTGCACGAGACACCCGGTGAGCGCGCTGCCAATTCAAAGATAAACAGTCAGCATGCATGCCTCATTCGTGCGCGAAGGAAACACGCGATGCGAATGTGGTTAGGCACGCGAGTACTGGTCTTTTTTTTTTTTTTTAAAACAAAATGCGCTAATTCTGTGAACGAGTGCATCGAGTGTTTATTTAGTAAAGAAATATTAAACTAGCGCACCCGAACACCGTGCTCCGTAATTGGAAACTACAAAAGTCCTAAGTAAGCTTAAAAGAACGAAACCAATCCAACCAATCTTCAAACGTTTCACTGTTTGTGGCAAAACGCTTAAAACGAAACTAATCCGACAAATCTTGAAGCGTTTCACTGTATGTGGCAAAATCCTTTGTACATTACAGCAGTATCTGGAACCACGCAACCAAAGGAGGTGAAATTTCAATCATTACGTGCAGGAACTGCTATCAATCTCATTAGGTGCAGCAGCTGTCAGCAATCCCAATCACTGTTGCTAGAGAATATTAGATAACACTCCTTTATAGTTTTTTTTAAATTGTAGAGTCTTTGAGTACGAAAAACTGAGTTTTTGATTAAGTACTCACAGAATTGAGAACTTTTGCCTTTATCGTGCCCTCATCTTCCTTTATCTTTTTTTTGATGGTCCAAGGATGGGATGCTGGTCTTTGCCTCCTTGCGCAGACCACTCGTCGCCATGAAAAGAAGAGCCTTCCAAGGTTTCTTGTAATTAGAGTAGATTTATTCACAGTTCAGCATCCCAGCATACAACATCTTCATCATCTTAGTTCTTTCCTCCAGTCACTGGCTAACCTCGGAACATCCATTCCTTTACATTCTTTTCGTAGCTAAGTAACCACCCCATGACATCAGCTCTAGATATCTTTACACTACGCTATGCTGAGCATTGAAAAACTGGAAAAATTACCATTCACGGTGGCAGAAAAACCAACCACTGAGTCGATCATACGTGGTAAAATTACTCTGCCTGTTACAACTTTCCATTTTCAATATTGCCTAAAACATATACCAGTTGGCAAATATGAAAGGTTGGGTAAAGGATACATCAAGACATCCTGGGATTTACCTTACACACATAGATGTTGGAGTGGGGAACATGAAGTGTTTCTTAGCGGTGAAAACTGTGAACACACACTAAGCTGTTCTCTCCTTTGTCTGGTATTAACTTACACGGGGCCTGTGATGGTTCCACTACAAACTTATCCTGTCACCTGCAAGGTTCACCGGCTGCAGTGATTAATCCAATTTTTGGCCAACTTTCTAATGGGAGTTACACTATGTTGAATGATCACAGCTGCTGTGGCATGTTGCCAGGTATTCCATATCTAGTTACGGTTACATCCAGGGTCACTTGCTGTATGCAAGTCTTGTTTCCACAAATAGACACAGTCAGGGAGTCGCCTTTGTGGCCTTCATCTCTTCTATACGAATTGATACTCTAAGCGGAATGAAAGTCATTCTTTTACAAAAAACAGTGCCACTGACCTCGGCCAAAGAAACCTATGATCTCCAAGTTGCAAGGACTTCTGCGGAGATACATTCCCTTTTGTATACAAACTGCCCTGAACATTTCTCAGAAATGTTAGGTCGTATCTTAAACATGTCTGATACGGGCGATATTATACATGTATTTAAGAACGTGTGTGCAGGACTGTTAGCACCTTTTCAAGCAGTCCTCAGCATAGTTCCAAACTTCATGCATTCTGTGTTTGGCGGACTGCCGCTCCTTTTAGCACTCGTTGCAGGGATCCTATTTTTGCTCGTACTGCTACGATATGGCAAGCCTCATCACCAGCGTCACTCCAGGCACCATAGAGAGAGCTCTATTGGAGATGAAGTGTCGTGAGCGCATCGTCAACATTTTGGGTTTACCTCGTCTACGAGAATTAAACACCACATGGTTTCTGTCATTCAGACCAATCTGGCAAGATTGCATCTCACCTGTTCTACGCTGCCTGCTCTGCGGTGAAGAATGCGTGCTAGACATCTGTCTAACACTCCTATCAGTCATGCCTACGGATATCGATACTCTGCTGTACCCGGTAACGGCCCATGCTCTGTGTTGTCCCCAGCGGCTACCAATCCTGATGACGGCATTCATTGAGATCTCACAGACGCAAATTGCTACTGCTGAGGTACGAGAGGAAACAACAGGCACGCAGGTAACATCCGATTCGAACATAGCTGATGCAACCAATGCTGAAGGCGATAGTTCACATCTATGTGCAGTTAATCTTCTAAACGAGGTATTCCAACTTTCACCTACAATGGTAGATGACTTTTTGTCTACAGGATTAGAAGATTTCATGTTTTCTCCAGACCCACACACTGACTTTTGATTCAGGCACACAGTGTTCCGCTGAGACTCTGAATTTGGCCTTAATTCTTTTCAGACAAGGGACTAACTTTGGAACTTCTTTCCTATGATAATTTTTTTTTTCCAAATTCGAATTTGTTTTCATTTTTTGGCACAAGTAATCTGCTTATAGTAGAACTATTCATAGAGAACAGAATTCTTTGAAAATCTTCCAGGGACATTATGACACCTTGTCACATCAGCAATTGATTTGTGTTAACCTAATATGAAATGGTTTCGGCCCTCTTTTTTTCTGTATTAACGAGCCATTTCATCATATGTATATATTTCTGGTTCATTCTTGTTGGCATTTTCAATGCACGCATATACTTAGAATGAAACATTGCTTTTAATATGTACAGCACCTTATGCATAGCAATGGTTTTTGTAATGCATTTTTAGAACATATGTTTTTAGATATGTTTTAGCATGTTTTAGATTATCATGCGACACTCTCTTTTAGACATGTTTAGTATGTTTAGGATTTAGTAATGTCGTTCATACGAAACTGGAGTGGGTGTTGTGTGTAGATTTAGATTCCGTATATAGGTTTCCCGATTTATGCCCTTATATAGGTACAATTCATATTGCCCTTATTTAGGCATAGAAAATCATCCAGCCCTTATTTAGGCATTGTCCATGCTAACCAAATACAGGCATGGTCACCTACATCCATTAATCCACATCACAACGAGTTCTTGGAAAACCAGACTCTTAAGCCTTTAGGAATTTCCCTTGCTTGGATATTGATTTCTCCAAGAACTAATTTAGTATGCATGAACATCTATTCCTTAGAGTTCATTCATGACGTTCTGATGCCCCACTTTTACATCAATACAGGCATTCCTAAATACCTTCAAGGTATAAATATACCTGCACTTGCCCTGGTAAACAACGGTTCCGGTACGGTCCAGCTCGACTGCCTACTTACGGTTCGCCACTGCAAGTTCGGTAGGAGATCGACTCCCAGCCTGATGCACTGACCAGACGCTGTCATCCTCCTCGCAGAGAATCCAGCTCCAGTGTTTCTGACTCCCCTTGTGGGGTGTTAGATATCGAGTCCTGGAAAGAGATTCCAACCTCACACATTCTAAGGTATGGAGCAGACTAGAACTTAGAGAAACTTTTGGCAACTCTTGGCAAAACTATAGCTATAGCTAGCTATACTTTGGAAAACAGCACCTACTTCTTACCTCGTACTACACTTAGGTTAGGTACACTGGGGTAGAACTATTTAGAAGCATCAGATGAGTATTCACATTTTAGCCTGTGTTATTTATGTATGTATTTTATAAATATATGTCATAGCTACAAACCATGCTATTGCAGTATTATTTTATCTTACTGCTAACTCTGTACATATTGTACTTCGCAGCTTGTCTTACGATTGTAGCAGTTCATATCTCTTGCATGAGAAATAAGACTGTTCAATAAACCCTTTTTATTGAAACGCCTGTCTCTCTATTTCTGTGCAACTCTGTAGAAACGAAGCATGCACGATTTACTGAGTGAAACTGTTATCTATTGTTTCCACGGTTCTGAGATTGTTCCGACTCAAAGGGAAACAAAGTTGTCATGTTTATGCGGTTGTCAGAAACTAATCCCTTCTTGTATATTCGAGAAGTTTCTAGGGACCTCTAAGTTAGCTGGCACACACAAGTAATTAAGTTTAATGTACTCGATAGAGACATACTGACCTCAGTCCTATGTCAAATCTATAGTGCATATTGTTCCAATGCGCAGAGCCTATCAGGGATATAGGAACTACACTAGAGTAGGAACTCTTGCCTGTTCCACTACAACAAGGCTGCCTATCAGAGACTGCTGAAACTAAACATATATCATCTTTGACTCTGGAGAACAATCCTCAAATACAACAAAAGCATTGAAGGTTGCTAAATAGGATAAATGGATAGCTAACTTCATATACCAAACGTACGCCTTACGAACAGCAGTGTAAGGTTCCAACCTCTGATCCACTCCATCTACACCACCCATGTGCTTATAATAGTCTAAAATGCAGACAGTTTGCGCACTTTAGCAACCTGACCCCAAACAGGCACAGGTGAAGAAGTACTTTCATCATGGATGGTAGTCAGCATGTAGACATCTCTCCTTTCAGAAAATTTCACAGCCAGAAGTTCAACGTTCGCAAGGCACTGCATTGTCCCTTCTCAAGTTTTTTACAAACAAGCTCTTTTGGGTAACCTTAATGGTTAGAGTTGATTGTGCCACAAGCAACAGTGTCCACTTTGAACAATTCCCTGAACAATTGCACACCACTATAAAAGTTATCTACGTATAAATGGTGACCTTTGTTAAAAAGTCCTCTACCAAGTTTCCACACAGTCTTCTCAGTAACTCCAAAAGTGGATGGCTAACCAGGGGGGGCAATACTGAAATGCTTACCGGTGTACACCCTGAAATTATAGACATAGCCAGTACTACTGTCAGACAGCACATACATCTTAATTCCATAATGTGTCCTCTTGCTAGGAATGTACTGCCTAAAAAAACAGCCCTTGAACAGAACCAAAGACTCATCCACAGCTATTTCGTACCCTGGAACATAGATCTCTGAAAATCGATCTACAAAGTGATCAAGGACAGACTGAACCTTAAAAAGATGGTTACAATCAGGGTGATCTTGTGGCAACGCTAAAGCATTATCAACAAAATTCAGCATCCGAAGAAGAAGCAAATACCGCTTATGACTCATGATTGCAGGAATTATAGCCGTTGCTATCAAGGGACTAGTAGACCAATATGAAGACACTATTGGCTTCCTTATCAGGACCATCAAAAAATTTAAACCCAAGAACTTCTTCAACTCATCCAGATTTGTGAGAGTCTACCGGGTAGCTCTAGAGTGGGGCTTAAGTCTGGCACTGTTGTCCCTCAAATACTGTACAGCACACAAATTATTCTGCTCAACAATCTCATCCAATAATACATCGTCCATAAACAACTGAAAAAAATATATAGGCAAAGGTTTTCAGTATTCACTCTACACCCTGCAACACCACTAAAGGCAGGCAACCTCGGTTGAAACATCTTGGGGCAACCCAGAGTTCAGCACTTCCAATGAGAAGCCTTTCAGCCCCAGGCTGCAATCCAGATGGCTTTTGCTGCCCTATATCAGATGCGGAGTCAGTCTCATAATCATGTTCAGAGTATGAAAAGCATACCAACAACCTACTGAGCAGTTAACCTGCAGCTAGCCATAATCCTTATAAAACAAGTAACTTGATAAACAAGTCAACAATATCCAAAACCGTTGAAAATAAGTAATAAACAAAGTGTGGCTTGATCAAACAAAAAGTTAAAACTACTACCATATAGCAACTGCAAGGTTAAGACAATCAAATCAAAGCACACAAAGACCTATACACTGTAAATACCACTCCCTTGCCAGAGACAGCTAGACTCACCAGCACCTACTCTGCAAAGACACAGCAAACACCAACGATATCCCACTAGAAAGGAATAACAAAACAAAATGAAATGCAAGACAAGACAATAAACATTGTGATTAAATACAAGGAGAATTTAACACACAATCAAACAGAAGCTATATATGCTGCTTTTATTACATTTCCAAAAACTCACATTCATGCAGATCTTTGTACTCATTTGGAGTGAACAGTACAAAAAACGTTTTCTTACCAAACACTTTCAACTACACAAACTGCAGATCTACCAGTGCCGAAACCGCAAGCACGAGTCACACCAAAGGAAAACAAAAGCTTTGCACTAGAATAAAAAGGAGAAATAAAACATTATGATCACAAATGATGACAAAAAATAAAACAGTTAACATTATAAAACACTATGAAGTCTGCCAGTCACCATTAAAATGAGAGCCACACACAGTCATCCAAATGCCAGTCCGCACACACCACCAGCCAAGCGCTGCATCACACACACCATCAACCAAGGGCCATTTCATGCACACCGCTATCCAAGCGCTAGCCCACACACACCAAGTACAAACAGGCCGTCAGCTGAACTCCAGTTCACACACACAGAAACCTTCCCTGGTGTCTAATGGTTTTCTGCCCTGCTGGGGCAGATGGGCCCAAATATATGTCTGATCTTCCCCCAAGCACGGCAGAAACAGACAAAAAATATAGCCCTTCATGGGAGTGACCCTTACCCAAGGGGCTGCTCCCCAAAACAACAATGTTCATGTGAGAAAAAAATCCCTAGTGGCTTCTGCCCCCATTGGAAGCAGATGGGCATAAAAATATACGGCTGATCTGCCCCAAGGGGGGCATAAGTGGCCACAATAAATGCCCCTCATAAAAGAGAATGACCCTTGTTAAAGGGGCCACTCCCCAACAGCGCCAAATCATTATTTCCCTGGTTCCTAAACCTAAAAATATGGCCGATCTGCCACCAAGGGAGGGGGGGGGGGGGCAGAAAAGACCAAAATATTTAGCCCCTCAAGGGGAGCGACCCTTGGGCAGTGGGCGACTCCCCAAAACATTATGCGCCATATATGATAAAATCCCTGGTGGTCTAGTGGCTTCTGTACCCCCTTGGGCCCGATGGACCTAAAGATACAAGGCTGATCTGCGCCGGGGGAGAAACGTCCAAAATATTCACTCCCAAAAGGGGAGCGACCCTTGCCCAAGGGGCCACTCCCCAAAACATTTTGCACCATATACAATAATATCCCCGGTTGTCTAGTGGCTTCTGACCCCTTGGGGTCAGATGTGCCTAAAACGAATCCCTGGTGGCCTAGGGGCTTCTACCGCCCCTTTGAAGCAGATGGGCCTGAAAATACAAGGCCAATCTGCTCCAAAGGGGGCAGAAACGTCCAAAATATTCACCCCTAAAAGGGGAGTGACCCTTGCCTAAGGGGTGGCTCCCCATAATCATTACATACACGTATATATAAAATCTGTGGCTTTTAGGGGGTTTTGTTCCCCCCACCCCCCCACCCTGGAGCTTGATCGGCCAATCTAACCAGAAGGGGGGGGGGGGCCTAAATACAAAAAAACATGTTGCCCAAGAAATTAAATCCCTGGAGCCTAGTGGGTTTCGAACCACCTGCGGGCAGATCAGCCAAAAAACTGGCAATATAGCCTTCGGGGGAAGGGGGGGGCGAAACATGCGTTAAAAATGTCTCCCAAGGAACGAGACCTGCCTAAGGAGTCGCTCCCCTACACACACAAAGAAAAATCCCTGGTGGATGGATTCTTGCTTCACGATCGCGGGCTGCAATCGCGATTGTGGAGCAGGAATCCATTCTCTCTTGGGACGCGCTGTAAGTCCACGGCAGCATATGATGGCGTCGGCACTCCTTGAGCTCGCCAATGACATTAGAAAGCAGAGGGGAGGGTTGGGGGTGACAGCGGAAGCCCTTCTGCTGCCATCCCAGGTAGTGGCCCCTTAGAAATTGTTTCTAATTGATTTTTTTATTACCTTTATTGGCATGTAGATATCACAGAGACAGCATTACAATCAAATGTTGAGATAACAACGTATTCCACCATTCCTCCTTATCAATCATAGCATATGCATCAATCATTATATCGCTCTCCTCATCACAATACACTATCTGTGCAAGTCAAAGAGACTGAATAAGGGAGAGTCCTTATTCCCACTTGCTTGAACCTACATTAGTGCCTTATGTGCCACATGTACGTTTTCAAAATCTCTACATAAATCATGCCAATCCTAACTTTGAATGTACCCCTCCTTCCCCTTCCCCCCTTCCCGTTCCAACTAGAGTCCCAGCTTCAGTTTGTGTCCATGCATGGTTGTTATAACTATTCCTTAGTGTTTGCCATGTGTCATGCCATTTCCCTGCCCTAAATTCCTCTTTCAATGTGACATCCATCTCTTGTGTAGACTCTTGGATTCCCGTATTCCGATCCCCCCTGAGATCCACTAACATTTGATACCACGCCCGGAGGTTTTCTTCTAGTTTTTCGTCTTTACAAACCTGTTTCATTCTCACCCTTTCCGCCGTTGCCCATTCACATATGTCTTTCAGCCACTCCCTAAACTGCGGAGGCCCAGGCTGGAGCCATGCTATTATAATTCGCCTTTTTGATAGCACCAACCCTAAAGAGAGAAAACGTCGATTTAATTTTTTGTTTTTATGGTTAGGTAATAGGCCTAACAGTACTTGTCAGATCTAGAGACTACCCATCCCATGGCTCTCTGAAGGTGTGTTATCACTGAGTCCCAGTAGGAACCGAGTGTGGGGCACATCCAGACAATATGGAGAAAATCCACTGCCTGAGATCTACATCTCGGACACTCATCACTTCGGGTTGGGAAGATCCTGTGCAATCTGCACAGGGTGAGATACTCTTGGTGGACTATATTGTATTGTGGAAGTTTGAATCGTGCATTGGAGCTAACTGCACGCACACCCTTGTGTACTCTCAGGTTCAGATAGCCTAAACTTAGTAATGTCCCTCCTAAAGAAAGCAACTTACCCCGTACAGTAAGGGCATTCCGTAAAATTACACCGTAATTATTAAGTAACAGGTTGGCTGTGACGAAGTCCACTCTCAATGGCGCGACAATCAAAGATGCAGATTTGATAGACAGCTGGATTGATTCTGCCTTCCAAACATTGGCACCGGAAAGTAGTATCAAACAACATCGCTCAAAAGTACCCAGTCCTTGGTTCACCCCTTCCCTTAAAAAACCAAAGTCCGCCTGCAAACAGAAAGAGAGGCGATGGAGGGTAAACTATTGTCCAGCAGCCAAGGCTGACTATAAAGCGGAATTAGGGAAGTACTATAAAGAAATTAAATTTCAAAAAAAGCCTTTTTTGAGGCTACAATTCTATTGGCAGGAAATCATTCCAAATAATTTTTTTAAATTGTTAAATGTTTTTCTGTGCCAGAAGTGTGCTCCAATGAGAAACCTCCTTCCGAGGAATGGTGCGAGTTGCTCGCTTCATTCTTTCAGGAAAAAATAGACACTATTCAGGCCAACCTCCCGTCCCGCATGATGGGAAACAACATATCAGAAGTCGTCTTAGGGGTGATAGAAAACCAGAAGGAGCCAGGTCATGACCCAACCTCTAATACGAACGTTTGCTCATTAAACTTTTTTTCTCCTATCTCCTTGAACGACTCTCTGCAGGCCTTAAAATGCCTCAAGTCAGGTTGCCCGCTGGACCCTGCCGCCTCCACTATCCTTGTCTTGGGGTCAGAGGCTATCAATCCACTCATGAACCAGCTACTGAATACTTCCTTCTCGTCAGCCACTGATCCTACTAAATGGAAAAAAGCTAAGGTCATGCCGTTGCTAAAAAAAAGCCAATTTAAAGAAATGGGGTGACCCTGTGTCCCTCAGAACCTGGGTATGTGTAATATATAAAGAAGTGGTTCTGTCGGGAAAGTGTCAATTGCTTTGTACTGGTGAAATCACTGTATTCACAACATTAGATTTTTCGTAAAGTAACTATAGTTTATATTGAAGGTTCAACGTCCCTGCTGGAGAACCAAAACTGTATTGTTTCAACACACCACAAAGACAGTTATATTTTAGTCCAAAAAATATTTTGTATTGTACATGAATTACTGAACAAGGCTGTCAATAAAACAATACAAAGTAGAACAATAAAGTGATTAAAGTGCAAGAAGTGACTTAGTGGTGATATGTGAAAATTGTGCTATACATATATTATACAAATAGGTAACATTTAGGAGCAACAATATTGATGTAATACTGTCCAATGTTCTTAATGCATGAATACACAGCCAAGGAATGACTTTGTGTTGGGGCCAGTACAAAGCAATTGACACTTTCCCGACAGAGCTAAAAAAGCCCAGGCAGACCCCTCTGACCCTTCCAACTGTATGTCTTATCTCCCTCCTTCCAGCCTTCTCAAAACTCCTAGAGAAGTATGTAAATCAGCAGTTATCATCCCACCTCGAAATGAACGGCTTACTTCACCCTAGCCAGACAGGCTTTCACCCAAAGCACAGTACGGAAACAGCTCTGTTGAAGGTAGTGGATTTCATCCGACTTGGTCTGGAAGTAGAGTAGAAGGCAATGCTGGTTCTGTTAGACCTATCGGCCGCTTTCGACACGGTCTCACAACCGTTTCTCTTGACACAACTCCACTTGATTGACATTGGGGGGCTGGCCTGGAAATGGCTAGCATCCTTGCTAGAGGGGAGGGGACAGGAAGTATGGTGCCACCCTTACTCGGCCGGGTCTCGCAGGCTGAATGTTGGTGTCCAGCAGGGCTCGGCCCTGAGCCCAACTTTGTTTAATGTCTACCTTGCACCTATGGCCTCAATGGTAGAATCCTTGGGTCAAAAATTGTGTCCTACATGCCCTATCCCCTAGTTTAGAGGGTCTGGAGTCGCTACCGGAATTCAGCCCGCTGGAGGTGAAGGTTTTCATGGCAGATCTAAATGACCGGAAAATTTCCCAGATTTATCAATCCCTGGTCACTCATTGCTCCCCTACACTTCAGAGGCTTCGGAGGGCCTGGGAGGAGGATGTGGGCGCGCTGGAGGAGGTGGACTGAACCGAGGCCTTAGCAGCCCCACGAGATGCTGCCATAGCGATGCGACTTCGCCTGGTTCAGTTCAAGTATTTACACAGGGTCTATTTTACCCGGGTGCGCTTGTGGAGGGCAGGGTTGATCGCCTCCCCTATGTGCCTTCACTGTTGCCGAGAGGAGGGTACATTCATTCACACAGTTTGGCGCTGTCCTTCTCTTGATCACTTTTGGAGAGGGGTATTTGCCTGCCTTTCGGAGGTTCTGGGGTGGGAGTTGCTGGCCTTACTTCATGTTATGGAGGGAATAGGAGGCAAAATGTATAAGCGACACCTTATGCAACTGGGCTTTACACTGACGAAAAGAGATATTGCTAAGGCGTGGAAGGCGCCAAGGGCCCCATCGGTGGCCGCATTGAAGAATGGGCTTGACTCCTGTATGGGGCTAGAACAACCTATTTTTGTTGCTAGGGGGTGCCCACGCAAACACTACATGATTTGGAAATGGTGAGCGGATTATCGGGGACTATTGTTTGACCCGCCACCAGTGACAGAGGTCCATCCGATGGGATAACTCATATACATATCTTCAGCCTGTGGGGGCGTAATGCAGGGGGTCCCAGAGGGGCTTACCCTTCCTGATATATTTCTATGTGGTGGACAGGACTATGCGGATCTTGTGCGATCAGGGGGTGGGAGGGAGTTGGGGTATTCCCCCTTTATTTCTTTTTTTTTTTTCCTTATTATTGTTGTTGGTATGTGTTTGGATCTTATGGGTAAAAGTCAAAGTCATCATAACTGTATAGTGGGATTGTGCAGTTGCCTCTGGAGTGAAGAGCCCTGCAATATATGTGCAACTTGACAAATAAAAATTTGTTTAAAAAAAAAAAATGGTGTCCTACGCTGATGACACCCAGCTGCTGTTCATGTGGAAGAACAACGAGCCCTGCCCTCGCAAGTTAATTAGTACCTGCCTTCCAGCTGTATTTTGGTGGCTGGCCGCAAACCAGCTGAAATGTAATACCGGAAAGAATGAGCTACTTTTCTTTGGTATAGATGCAGAAAATCCACTTCAGTCCTTCTGGCCACCAGATGCTCTCACCCGTTATAAAAAATGAGGTGGTGAAAAACTTGACAACCAATTGCTCTTCCATACCTAGGCACCTGTTTTGCCTTCCTGCGTCTCTTGAGGAAGTTTCTGTTCTTTTTGTCTCGGGCTGCCAGACAGCAGGTGGTCCATGCCCTGATCGTAGCTCGCCTTGATTACGGGAACGGCCTCAATTTGGGCATGCCCATGTATTTGTTGGACAGACTTCCGCTGGTTCAAAATGCAGCGGCCGACCTATCTTTGAGCTCCCCCATAAGGCTCATGTGTCTAACCTTCTGAGGAATCTTCATTGGCTTCCAGTAAGGAAAATAATCATATTTAAGACTCTACTTGTGACTCAGAAAGCCTTATACGGGATGGGCCCTGTCTATCTTAAACGTAGAATTCCGTTCTACGTCCCACCTATAAATCTTCGTTCTTCTAATCTCTTTCTGGCCAACACTCCTCGTATTAAAAAGGCCAGGTCAGGGGGCAGGCCCTTTCCTTCCTCAGCCCATTCCTCTGAACTAAACTGCCCCTGACCCTCAGAAGCATCAAGTCTATGCCCCTGTTCCAGAAAAAGTTATAAACATGGCTTTTTTCTAGCCCGTAATTCCCCTTTTCCTTCTGTCCCACTGTTACCTTTCGGCATCCAGCACCGCATTCTGGAGCTGGGAAGCCATATAATAAAGTTCCATGCATGGGACCACCATCCCGCCCCCCCCCCCCCCGCGGCCCCAAGTCCGCAGCAACGTTGTTAATCATTCCTATTTATGTTTAATGCCCCACAAGAGATCTGTTAGAAGTTGGTCTAGCGTTCGAAAGTAGCTCCTAGGAACACTATAAAGCTAATGTTGCAGTGTGTATAGACATCTTGGCAGAATGATCATTTTAATTATTGATATTCGACCCATGAGGGACAACGGCAAATCCTGCCAGAACCTTATGGAGCCTCGCAGCCCTTCTATCACTCTGCCTCATATATAAACTTTATTTCGGTCAAACTGACCATAACATACATACATTTTTATGAATCTCATTGTTACACAGGCACAATTTATATATAAAATACAATAAAAAGTAGAAAACTTTAGCCATTTAAAATCATCTAGTTAAAAAGAGAGCAAAAAATGCTTACACATCAGGCCTTCTAATGATATAAGTTAATACAATGTATACTAGGTACAATCCAGACTACAGTTGACTAGCCAGCGTTAAAAAGAGACATACTACGTACTCCCCCAGCAGTAGACCGAGATTTAGAAAAGGAGATATAACAATGTTATAACAAAATACAGCGGTAATATAATGCATATCTTGCTGACCAATTGTGAAAAATATGTTAGCTACTGTACTACTAATATGGACTGTAATGTAAATGATTTGTCAAATTTGCCGGATTCAAATGCAGATCTTTGTTTTTCAATAAAAATTGTTTTTTAAAAAAAGAGTGACACAATATAACCATTTATCAGAATAACTAATGCCATTCATAGCTTCCTTCGGTATCTTCCCATCACTCCTAGAAAGTGCCAACGCGCATAATCAAAAATTAATGCTAGTTGCATATAAAACAGAAGATTGTTGTGTCCCGCACCTTGACCTTTCATCTATTCGTGCCTTATATACTTTAAAACAATAAAAATTACCAGTCGCTGACCAAAGTTAGAGATTCGCATTGGGATAGATTATCGAAGTGGATGGTTTCAATCGTGCTTTCCTTCTGATTCCCCACATGTGGCTTAAGAACTTTGCGGTCGCACAGACAAACAAAGGTCTTGTCTCGGTTTTTAGGATACGAAGTTCCACACTATAATCTCTAGTACCCAAATTGAATATGGGAACGAGCCACCTGCTCCTAGGGACAATATATGCTGGGCAACCAAACAAGGCATGGCCTATAGTTTCTCTAGGGGAAGGACAGCACGGACCATCCTTACTAGCAGTGGCATTGCCTGACCAAGAACTTGTAAACGTATCCAGAGGAATTGTGCCATATCGAAATTGAATGTAGAGCTTTCTATCTGCCGGAACCTGTATCAAATCAAGGAAACTCTCCAGCGATCACTGTTGTTTAAAATCTAGAAATTCCCTTGATAGTCTTCCTAGATTACTTTCCTGATCTCATTTCCGAATACCTACTCCCAATACATGGATTTTAATTGTTTTTTTGTGGGGAGATCTTGAAGATGATTACAACCTCCTGTTATCCCAATGTTTTTTAGTACAATGTTTAAGTTCTTTATACAGCCTATCTTCTTTTGTGTATCTAGAGAGCTTACTTCTTCCCAAGCCAAAGCATATGGGCGCAGATCCGGGACTGAGAGAAATCTCAGTCAAAAAAAGAGAGGACGTAATTGGCCAGGTCCGTTATTGATCTAATGCCCATGTCTGATTTGAAGGGGAGTAGTGGTGTGCTTTGAGGGAGTGACACTAAATTCCTCAAGTACCGATTCTCAGCTGTGATGAGATCATCCATTTTATCAAACCCCCACAGCTCTGCACCATAGAGAGCGCTGCTTACCGCCTTAGTTTTACAAATATCAAGTGATGGAGCAACCGGTTTACTATAGGATCCTGAATGTTCCTTTTTCAAGGCTCCAACTATCTGTCTAAACTTTAAGTTGGTCATAGTCATGTGGGTCTTCTAGGACATTCCCTCAGCCAGCTTTACACCCAAATATTCGAAGCTACATACCCACTCCAATCTAGTGTTATTAAGAGTAAAGCAGCCTCTAAAAGATTTGTGAGGATTGAGCATCATCAGTTTGGTCTTTCTGGTATTTATTTCTAACCCCCTCTTGTTGCAGAACGCTTTAAAGTGATTAATAGCGTTTTTAGCCCACTAGGAGTTTTGGAGACAAGCAATGTATCATCCGCAAAGAGGAGTGTAGTTATCTTCATGTTCCCCAAAGAGGGAGCATCAGCTGGTGCTATGGCTACAAAGGCCACGACCTGATTGCTGTATAACGAAAAGAGTGGGAGCCAGTACACAGCCTTGACGGACCCCCCTATTTATGGTGATACAATCAGACACGTGGCCCTGTTTGCCCCATCGAACCCTGGCATAGTTGTCTTCATGAAGACGAACAATCAATGCCAGGATCTCCAGGGGCATCCCCATGTCTCTCAGCACCTCCCAGAGCTTTCCACGTGGCACTAAAACAAATGCTGACTTTAAATCTACGAAGGCAACATATAGGCTCGCTCTGCCTAAGACTACGACTTTCCAATAAATAAGAATGAATCGAAAAACCTGGTCAATTGTCCCGGTCCTTTGACGAAAGCCTGCCTGTAATGGTGTTAGTATATTCTCTTCAGTTATCCAATCCGGAATTCTAGCTAGGAGGGTGCGACTAAACACATTTTGAATGCAATCTATTAGGCTAATAGGCCTGTAATTAGCCAGATTGCCGCGATCCCCTTCCTTAAAAATTGGTATGACTTCAGCTCCCTTCCAAGAGTTGGGAATTCCTGCTCCCACTGCTATACTTTAAAAAGTGACAGCATATAGTTTGACCAGTTATCTTTGTCGTGTTTGAACAAGTCACCAGGTATTCTATTGGGTCCCGGGGCTTTTGCAACTGCAATAGATTCAATTGAAATTTCTTCCTTGGAAAAGTTAACCCTCGCTATGTTGGGTGGTAAATCTTGGAGGACTTTGTAATAGCAGAATAAAGTGCCCCATAATGCTCCTGCCAGTCCCCAGCTGTTATGTTATTAGCTAATGCAGGTTGACTTCCCAAGTCGCCCTTTCCCACCAGGATCCAAAACTTCCTGTAATCTTTCCTAGAACGTGTCTCCCCTATTTTTTTCCACTTATCCTCATCCCAATTCCGCATGGCCCAGTAAATCGCTATCTTGTAAGACCTCCGAAGTTCACATACTAGGGGTAGAATTTTATTTTTAATAGCTTTAACTGGTTGGTGTTTTAGAGATCTAAACTCACTTGAAAACCAAGAAGTTGTCCTGGTTGAGTCTCCAGCGCTATGATTGTCGGTGCGTTTGGAGTTAACTACAAAACATATAGTAAGCTGTTCGAAAATGTTGCATGCAGCCCTCTGACATCTTCCACTTCCTCTATGGCCACTACAGGGGATTTGATCTTCGACGACCAGATCAATAGGCCCCTCTTGATTTTACTGAGATTAACTTCATCCCCAAGGATCATAGGTCATTTGAGATGTGCTTATCGTTTGTGGCAAATACCTCCTTTGTGGTCAAAAAGCTCCTAGGAGTACTGTCTTTCCCCTTCCAAGGGGAGATTAGTTCAAGACTAACTGGGTTGTGTTCACTATCGCTATTCTTGATAACTGACATGTCAAGTAATATAGGCTACAGCTTTAGATCTACTACAATATAGTCTAGACAACTTGCTCCTATCGGACCAATGAAGGTCAATTCCTCATCTCTATCCAATGTAGTCTTGCCATTGGTGGCCTGTGTTCTATAGTCAATGCGTTTAACAGCAAGGCTGATTGGGACCATTTCTTGATTGGGGTAAACTTAGCCGAGGGAAGTTCCAGTGTTTATCCTCGACATTTACTTTGAGGATATCGTCATCGTCCAGTGGCTCAAATGTTACATTAAAGCCGCCCCCAATAATCAGGGGACGAGTAGACTGTCTATTGCCTAAGAGCTCGTCTATGGTCTGCAAAGTAGTGGATTTACCCCCCTATGGTGCTTCTGGCCTACACATTATAAATGTCTAAAATGTAGCCGGAATTGGCTTTTAACCTAACAGCTTGAATGTCAGGGGAATTAGTCTGTATCTCCTTAATGCTGCAATTCAGTGCAATACTAATCCATATTAGCATTCCACCTGCTGGACGACCTTTGTTGGATGCTAATGCAGGCTGATGGACCGACACATAGTCTTGCAAATATGTTGGGGATAAACTCCACGTCTCCTGCAGAATACATATGTCGTGAGGTTGTACTAGCTGTACCCAGTGAGGCAGAGTCAGTTTACTTTGAATTCTCGCCAAGCTCCAAGAAATTATTTTAAATGGGTTGGAGCTTATAGGTGTCTCAGTAGAGACGTGGGAAATAATCTCAGGACTTTTCTCTACATCATTGGATGAGGTCCTTACATCAAATATAGCAAAACCCTGGCTGTATAATCGGTTTTCCCCAACAACAGGCACTGCGGAATGTAGGCCCTCTTTGCAGACTAATGTTGATTCTAGGAGATTTGAATGCTAGTCAGTACAAGAGATAATAGTTTCTAAAACCGTGGGTATAATGCTGCGCTTTAGTCAGTCAATGTCTGCTAAAGGGGGTGAAGGAGTTGAGCTATTGATTTTCAAAATAGTGTTATAGAAGGGTGCAAAAGTTGCCAGTTGTCTCTTAAACTGGATGTTCGATGTAACTGGGGGAGAAGTTCTAACTTCCAGGGCAATAAGATCATGCACTAAGCTCTCATCAGTTAGAGTCAGGTATGTTATGTTATGTTAACTGTTATTTCTATAGCGTGTAATCACAAGCAGGTCTCTTAGCGCTTCGAGAGAGAGTGGCCGAAACCACATGCAGTTACCAATATCACGCATGGCAGAGGATTAAACTGTGGCCAAGGCCTCCCTGAACAGGAAAGTTTTGAGATGTTTCCTGAAAGGGAGGCATGCGGATTCCTTGCAAAGGTAATTAGGCAGTTGGTTCAAGAGCTGTGGGAGTAGGACAGAGAAGGCTCTGCCACCCTTGGATACTGCTTTGAACCGTGGGAAGGTCAAGAGGCAGGCCTCAGAAGAACGGAGTGTACTGTCAGGCACATAGTTCCTAAGGCGTTCCTTAATGTAGACTGGGGCCTGGCCGTAGATGGCTTTATGGGCAATGCAGAGGCCATTAAACTTTGCTCTCTGCTTAAAGGGGAGCCAGTGTAACCTGCACAGCAAAGGGGTGGCATGGGTCCTTCTGGGAAGCCTGAAGATCAGCCTAGCTGCATCATTCATAGTCACCTGTAGTTTGTTGACAAGCTTTTCAGGTAGGCCAATGTATAAGGCATTCCCATAGTCCAGTCTGGACACGATTGTGGCTGACACAATCATCTGAAGCGCTGCAGTTGAAAGAAGGGGGGCAGGTTTCCGCAGCTGTCTCAACAGGCCAGTGCAGGTTCCAACCACGGTAGCAACTTGATTAGCCATGGAAAGATCGGCATCAATTTTGATGCCCTGGCTTTTTACAACCGTTACTGGCATAGGGGTGCTGCCAAGCTCTTGGGACCAAAAAAGATCGCTCAGGGATTGATTTTCGAGGTAATGACAAGGACCTCAGTTTTGTCGGGGTTGACTTTTAATGAATTAACTGTCATCCAGTTCACCGTAAATCTGAGAATGTTTTGCACCTGTGAGTGGCCTGAGGAGTGTTGTCAATCTGGAGGATAAGCTGTGTATAATCCGCGTAGTTAAATACTTGGCAGTCCATGCCCGCTAGAGCAGCTATCAATGGCTGGAGATACATGTTAAGGAGGAGCGGGAACAGTGCTGAGCCCTGGAGGACGCCGCAAGTGAGGGTGCCTCTGTCCGACACCTGCTCGCCTGACTGGACCATCTGTGACCATCCTGACAGGAAGGACTCGAGCCACTGATGTGCCAACCCGCAGATGCCCAGGTCTGTGATACAGGCTAAGAGCTGGTTTGTTATGTTAAGAGGGATTTATAAAGCGCTCGGCTACTCAAAAAGAGTGTCCCGGCGCTAAACGTTCCCGCCCGACGACAGGGGCACACACACGACTTTCAGTCCTGTCGTAACGACGTAATGCAGTCTATAGGGGGAACAGCCAGGTCTTGAGATGCTGTCTAAAATTGAGGAGTTCAAAATTGCTTCTGAGGGCCAGAGGGAGGGTGTTCCATAATTTACTGACAATCACCTGGAAGGAGCGACCTCCCTTCCTGGTTAGAAAGAATTTTGGCACCTGAAGTAGATAGAGAGTAGAAGATCTTAG
Organism: Triturus cristatus; assembly: GCF_964204655.1. Taxonomy (NCBI): domain Eukaryota; kingdom Metazoa; phylum Chordata; class Amphibia; order Caudata; family Salamandridae; genus Triturus; species Triturus cristatus. The sequence continues at coordinate 1,237,134,490 of NC_140585.1, read as the reverse complement.
CGTCCTCACAGGGCAATAGGGAATGATTCTCTTTTTGAGATAGGAGGCCCCTATATCGTGAAGCGCTTTAAAAGCAAGGACCAGTGCCTTAAAATCAATTCTAGATTTTATTTTGAGCCAATGAAGTCTTTTGAAAAGGCTAGACAAATGGGTCCTAGGACCGACCCTCACAACAGCTCGAGCTGCAGCATTCTGGACCAATTGCAGCCTGTTCAACAGAAATTTCGGAATGCCCAGATAGAGAACATTTGCGTAATCTAATCTAGAGATGATAAGAGCCTGAACTACAGTCTGTCTATGAGACATAGACAGTAGGGAAAGAAAATTCCTCATCATTTTAAGAAGCCTGAAACCTGTGCCCGTCACAGATTTCACTTGCGATTTCATAGAAAGATCTGAGTCCAATAAGACTCCCAGATTTTTCACTGTAGTCACAGGGTTAGGTGGAGAAGGCTGGTCCTGTGGCCACCAATTTTTCCACTCGTCCCCAGGAGTGTGTCCAAAAAGATCATTTCAGTCTTCGCAGAATTGCAGGACAGCTGATTCAGATGAAACCATCCAAAAATATTGGACAGACATTCTCTGATTAAAGATTCATTAAGAGGTTCATTCTTCCCGTAAGTAAACAAAATTTGAGAGTCGTCAGCATATGTTATAATCTTGGCTCCAAATCCTTCAGCAAGAGAGGCCAATGGGGCCATATATATATTAAAAAGCGTCGGGCTCAGCACAGGCCCTGGGGTATTCCCACATTTAATTGGGGAATAACAGCAGAAAAAGGAGGAGACCAAACAGATTGTTGACGCTCATTGAGGAAAGAGGAGAACCAGTTGATAATCGTGCCCCGTAGGCCACATTCCCTCAATCTCTGAAGGAGGCGGTCGTGGGGCAAGGTATCGAAAGCGGCTGAAAGATCAAGCAGTATAAGAACTGCTTTGCCTCCTCTGTCGAGAGTGTTCTTAATGCATTCAAAGATTTCTAGCAGGGCTGTCTCAGTACTGTGATTTGCTCTGAAGCCAGATTGGCTCGCATGAAGAGCGTTAGTAATTTCTAGATGATTAGTAAGTACTGCATTCACATATTTCTCCAAGGTTTTAGCAAAAAAAGGAAGCAGTGTGATAGGCCTGTAGTTGTTAGTGACTGCTGGATCGGCCGTGGGCTTTTTTAAAAGAGGGAGTATCTTGCCCCATTTCCATCTCGCAGGTACAGTGCCGGTGCTCAAAGCCAAATTCAGCACGTGATTGGCAGCCGGGTTCACAACTTCTGCCATAGATGCTAATATTTTGGCAGGGCACGGGTCAGAAGGCGAGCCAGATTTTAATGCTCTCATAATGGTTAGGGAGGCATCCAGGGATATCGGCGGAAATTCTTCCAATATAACCGTCTGGGAGCCGCCAGAGAAGTCGGAGACACTCTCAGAATTAGACTGTGGGGGTGCAGCAAAGGAGTCCTGAATGGACTTAATCTTGTTGGAAAAGAATGAAGCAATATTTGCAGTCCATTCAGCAGTAGGAGTGAAGGGATTCTGGGTAACAATAGGGGCAACAAAATCCTTCACTACTTTAAACAGTGCCTTGCTGCAGTTGTTAGCGGACTCAATTTTATTTCCTAAGAACTTTTTCTTCTCATTACGAACCTTCAAGAAGTGGATTTTAAGAGCCTGTTTATAAATGAGCTTGCTCTGGGGGAGATAATTTTTCCTCCAAGCGCGCTCAAGGCATTTACAGGCTTTTTTACTCTGCCTCAGTTCCTCAGAGAACCAGGGGGCCGAGGGGCTATTCTGCGTGTCCCTGTGCACTTTGGGAGGAGCTAAATGGAGTGTCCATGTATAAAGCCAGTTATCAAGAGTAGATACTGCATCCTCAAGAAGGCTATCTGCCGTAATAGGGTGATGAGTTAAAATTTCCGCTAAGGTTTCGGGGGTAATATATTTAAAAGATCTAGTTTCCTTAGATTGAATGCTGGATAATGGCCAGGGCTTATGACGTTCTACAAGAATCCTTAAGGTAACAGAACACAAGATCCACACCAAAGGACGGGAAAACATGGCGGCTGCAGGCTAGCGCGGTACGCACATCTCTCCCGGAGCTCCTGCTCCTGCTCACAGTTTTTTGCATTCCGCGATTATGGTGAGCCTGGTGTGAGTAAGCCTTTCTCTCGGTCATGCTCTACACTTCAAACCCTGGATCTCCGGCCCCCAAATACCACGAAGACTTAAGAAACCCAAACAACGTGTTTTCGGCTTTTAGCGGCGGCGGCGGCGGCTGCGAAGTCCTCAGCGGCCTTGCCTTTCGCGCGTCTCTCACAAGCAGTGACGTGGCAAGGAAAAATAAAAAGTTACCTTCGAAGGGGACTTAGCATCCGGTGTTTGGCAGTTCGATACTGGCACCAGAGCTCAGACTTTGGTGGTTTTCGCCGAGCTCCGTGGAGCCTTCGTGGAGCCTTTTTCCCTGGTGGATTTTGAGGCAGGAGCCGATGTGCTTGGCTCCGGTGGAAAGCCTCCTCCCCCCGCCTGCCTTCCGAGGTGGAGACAAGCAGCCGTGGAGCTGAGGAGAGGTCGTAGGGCGGCGGCTCGTGGGCTCCTGCTGAGAGGTTTGGTGGGGGGTGCGGGAAGGGGGGAGTGATTGCCACGGTGGATGGCCAAGGATACGCAGGGGGCCCCATAGTCCCTGCTCAAGGGGTGTGTGATTTGGGAAAAGAGAGTGGGGGTGGGGGCGGGGGAGAGGCTGGGGAGGTGGGGGCAGGCACTTGGGATAAAAAACTACGGAAAACACTCGGGGATTCTCCAGTAAAAAGTAAGGGAAAAAGACAGGGGAGAGGGAAAAGCGCACGAAGTTTAAAATCAGGCATCAAAGAAGGCTTGAGAAATTTAGGGGTGGGGAGCCCCCCCAGAGTATCTGGCTCAGTGAAAGACCAAGTTGAAGAAGTTTGGAGCCCAGATTATTCCAGTGAGAAGGATAAGGGGGACTACCTTAGTAAGGAGCCTGGGAAAAGAAGAAAGGGCAAGGATAAGACTAGATTGAGTGGTGTAGTGCGGGTTACCCCCTCCCTTCGCTCCTTCTTCAAAGTATTCCCCCAGGTCCTAGCTATCAACCCCGAAGGAACCGGCAACCCAAGAAAAGGGGTAAATATGGTTGAAATTAATCTGCCTGAGCTATGTGGTGGCCCAAACAAGGGGGGACATATAGATCAGTCTCTCCCCCCCGTAACGCCCTCGCCTCTACAGGCTCTATAGGTGCCCATTTTAGGGAGCCTAGTCCCCCTCCCCCCGTCCTTTCCACCTCCATCCTTACCCCCAAGTCTACCTTTACCTCTACCTCTACCTCTACCTCTATTATTACTTTTACCGGTACTCCCACCGACAACATTGATATAAATCAAGTACATGTACAAGACAAAGTGCCTGAGGGAAGAGAGGAGGAGAATCTAAAAGCGTTTGTGGTGTCATTTTTGAGGGACTGACTTAAATTGGACGAAACAACAGAGGTACTAGATAGAGATATACAGCGGATCCATCGCGACCCTTTTCGCCTCAATCCTGGGAGAACCAAACCACGCAAGATCCTGGTAAACTTTCTAACATACTCTTTGAAAGAATTTTTTTTGAATCTTGCCTTAAAATCAAAGACAATCAAGGATCCCGACTTTCTGTGTGAAATTAGGTCAGATCTTTCTAAAGCGACATTAGATCGGCAATGGGAACTCGGCCAGAGGATGGATAAGCTCAGGGTCGTAGGGGCCGCAGTTCAGATACGCTTTCCCGCCTTTCTGCGGGTTATGTACAATAACAAGATGTACAACTTTCGATCCCCCATCGAAGTAGACGAATTTCTAGGAAAAATGGGAGAGAGCTCAAAAGGGGGGTCTTAAAAAGTCTGGGCCTACTGGATCTTTCTGCCTTTATGTTTTTGTTGTTTCCTTTTTCCCTGTTATAGTAACGGGGTAAAGCACCGGGTTGGATAAGGGGGTAAGAGTTTTAAGCATCACTCAAAAAGAGAAAAAAAAAAAACTTCTACTTAAGAGGGAGAAAGGGAAAGGTAAAGAAAAAAAAGAAGGAAGAGAAAAAAAAATAAAAAGGGAGAAAAGAGGAAGGGGAAATGGGAAAGGGAAAGAATAAAAAAAATAAAAAAAAGGGAAGAAAGAGAAGGGAAAAAAAAAACAAAAGAAATATATAATAATTCATTCAACTCATGTTTTCTATTTGGTGGGGGTATTTCGCTGTGGACTTCCCACTCTTTGTTTTTTGTTTTTTTTTCATCTCTGAAGTAAGAGGGGGATCCAAGAATGAAGAATCCGGACTTGCAAAAAATCATTCTTTATAAATCACCAGTAGTTTAATTAAAAGGAGTAGGAAGGGGGGGGGAGACGTAAACCTTGCCATACATCTGGCAAGAGTTAGGAAGGAAGGGTTTTCCAGGGGAGGGGGGAGGGTTGTAGGGGGAGCACAGGGGGAAGGGGGGAAAGGAATAAAATTCCTCAGGAGTCAGATCTCACAAAGGTTAGAAATTTAGTCTGTCTTATAATTTCTTTACTAGCAGAGAATAGGTTTACCCTAGCTAGTGGTAATACTGCCTTCACGGCAGTGGAAAATAATGTTGGGAGAGGGCTTAAAATAAGAAAGGAAGTAGAAAGAGAGGGAGAAAGAAAGAAAAGAAAAAAAACCTTATACAGGTGACCTAAGTTTTTATCCTGGAATGTCAATGGCCTGCGTGTAAAGAGTCGAAGATATAAAATTTTACAATATTTGAGAGATTCTCCTGCGCAGGCCATTGTCATCCAGGAGACCCATTTAATAAAGGCAGAGGTCTCTGAGATGTTAAGGAAACAAAGCTGGGTAGAGACGTTCCTATGTACGGATCAAACCGCTAACATAAGAGGGATACTAATAATTTTTAAAAAATCAGTTAAAGTTCAAATTTTGGATTGTAAGGAAGACTGTAGCGGGAGATGGTTAATTTCAAGAATTGTATTGGAGGGTACTCCGTTAATATTAGTAGGATACTACGGGCCGAACCAAGACGACCCTTCTCATTTGAAAGTAATTCAGAACCATCTCACACTTTCACAGGACCCAGTTATCTGGGTCGGCGACTTCAACATTGTCCTTAATCCTCTTTTAGACAAGTCTACCAAGTCAAGAGCACTTGTCCCATCTAAATCAAGGTTGGCTTTGTTGGACATAATGGAAAACCTCGGTTTAGCTGATGTATGGAGGGAAAGGTCAGGTAATAAGTTGGGGGTTTCTTTTCAAAACCTCAAATATAAACATAAATCAAGAATTGATTATGCCCTTTTTAGCTACACCCTAAAGATTCTCTAAAAGGGCTCACGTACCTTCCCTCACACATGTCAGATCATATGGCCATCATATTTGACCTCCAAGGGGCCACCCATAAGAAAGAATTCTCCTGGTCTTTCGACCGCACGATATTATTAGAAGAGGAGGAGATTAATTTTTTGTTATTAGAGGTAAAGTCTTTTTTAGACATAAATTTGAGTTCGGTAGACATTAATATAGTTTGGGATGCCTTAAAGGCTTATATAAGGGGCTGCATAACCAATAGAGCCACTTATGGAAGGAAAGCTTATCGGGAAAAAATAAAAAATATTGAGTTAGAATTGGCTAAACTATATCAGCAGCAGGGTTCCAACATGGCATCCTTGGGGGTGGCAGAAAAACAGGCTAACTTGAGACGTCAGCTTGAAATCATATTACAAGAAAGATTAACTAAAAGATGGGAGGCGAGCAAAACTTCCCATTTTGAATTTGGGGAAGCAGCAGGAAAAGTTCTGGCATGGAAAGTTAAAGCAGAACAGGCGAGAAAGTATATTAAAGAGATTAAACGAGAAGGAGAGACTACCATTAGGACTTCAGATCGAGAAATAGGGACTGCTTTTCAAGAATTTTTCCAGGAAATCTACAAGGAAGAGGTCAGGGATGACCCGGAAGCAAGGAAGAGGTGGTTAAATAATATTGCTTTACCATCTCTGCAAATATCACAAAGGGTTTATCTAGAGAGGGAGATTTCAGAGGAGGAGGTGGGAAAAGTGATAGGTCATCTGAAGAAGGGGAAAGCGGCGGGGTCCGGACGGACTACCCGGAGAATTATATCGAGAGATAAGCCCTGTCATTACTCCAACATTGACGAGCCTTTTTAATGGCATTCTTTTGAGAGGGGTGAATCCCCCAGATTCATGGAATGAAGCCATTATCGTCCTTATTCCAAAGCCAGGAAAAAACCTTTCGAAGTGTGGGTCTTACAGGCCGATTTCCCTTCTAAATGACTACAAAATTTTTACATCTATTTTGGCACTAAGATTAGGGAAGGTAATCGGATCGATAATTCACCAAGACCAAAGGGGCTTTATAAGGGGACGTCAGCTGGCCGACCACACTCGAGATCTGGTAGGGGCGATCGATATAGCAACAACATTTTCTCTTCCATTGGCTACCTTGACCTTAGATGCCTCAAAAGCATTCGATAAGGTCAATTGGCCATATTTGGTGGAGGTGATGAGAAGGTTCGGTTTGGGGGAGGTCTTTTGTCGGGTAATTGAGAAATTATACAGGGCCCCTACAGCCAGATTACTAGTCAATGGCATGTTGACAGACTCGATAAAAATTACCAGAGGTACTAGACAGGGCTGTCCGCTATCCCCGCTCTTATTTAATCTCTATATAGAGCCGTTTGCTCAAGTTCTAAGAGAGGAAGTGGATATTCCTCCCTTTGTATTCGGTGAATGGGAGAAGCGGACAGCGCTCTACGCGGACGATATCTTGGTTTATACGTCAGACCCGCAGAGAGCTTTTCCGATGGTAATTAAAAAGGCAGGAGAATTTGGGCAAATTTCTGGCTATGATATCAACGCCAGCAAAACAGAGATTATGTGTTGGAATGTCCCAAACGTACAGTTACAGTTGTAACATCCATGAGATACCTGGGAATACGCATTACTCAAGAAATAGGATGTTTGGCACAGACCAACTTAGACCGTGTTGCCACGGAATGTAGGAAACTCTTGAAATCTTGGTCGTTCCTGCCTCTCTCGATTTTGGGAGAACAAATTTTGTTAAAATGTCCATTCTTCCAAAGTTTACTTTTATTTTCAATTCTATTCCCTGGTCTTTTGAACGGAAAAAATTTGGAAAAAAGTCAGCGAGACATAAATTTGTTTATTTGGAACTTTAAAATAGCCAGGCTGACTTGGAAGAAGTTGAGAAGGAGGAGGGAAAAGGGAGGGCTGGCTCTCCCAGACCTGTTATATTATGCCTGGGCATTTCAGCTGACCTATTCCAGGATGCTTCTTAAAACTCCCACAATATCATCATTGGGGGTTATGTTTAGGGCTATGTTAGGGGGAGTAGATATCCCACCGGATGGATTTCTTTTCAAGTTTGGAGACATGAAATACTTCAAAAAAGTCAGATTAAAGACCTTGCAGTCAGCCATATTAAATTGGGTTCAGATAAAAAAAAAAGTTAGGTTACACTATTACTCCAACTTCGCCCCGGTCTGGGATTCCCCTGGGCTCCCACCTTGTATGCAAGACATCTTAGCAATCCCGTTAAAAGACGCTGGGATCCTAAGATGGGGAGAGTTATTGGTGGATGGAAGGGTACAAGATTGGGAGGTGCTGAGGGAAAAGGTGGGTAATGCCTTCTCCAGGTTTAAATACATACAGTTGGACACGAGTAGTAAATAGGAAAGGACTTCAATCAGGGAAACATAGCCAGTTCGAACAACAACTGGTAGAAAAGCAAGAAGGGGGTAAAGAAGTGGCAATCTGGCATTGGTGTATGGTGGAGGAGGCGGATGGGGATTTTGCCTTGCCAGATAAGTTATGGGGAAATGAGTTGGGCCTTCAGTGCGAGGACTTATGGATGAGATCTTGTTCTTTTCTTTATAAAACAGTTAAACCAGCTTGGTTAAGACGCAATCATTTGTTTACTTTGCATCGGGCCTACCTTTCACCCTTAAGGCTTTCCAAGTTTCTTTTAGGGAAGAAATGTAATAAGTGTAATCTGGTGGCAGCTACAGACACACACATGTTTATGGATTGTCCTGCCATTAGGCTGTTTTGGGAAGAAGTAAAGGTCACCTTGGATTCGATTTTAAGTATATCATTGAACATTACTCTTCCGCTAATAATTTTTGGATTGTAGGAAAACGTAAACAGACAGGCAAAGTCCCTTCTTTTCTACTCCATTATTTTGGCAAGACGACAAATATGTAAATTTTGGGTGGAAGCCAAAGCTCCATCACACGCAGCTTGGTTAACATCATTGTATGAAACCTCAAACACTGACTTGGCCAGATCGTGTTGTAAAAGAAATCTGTCCTTTTGGGATCTGTTAATAAACTGGAGATAGGACGACCGTTTATTTTTTGTGGTTTTTTTTCCCCCGGGTCCTATGATTATGCCAACTAGTCTCCAGAAGACCTTGGGAAGTGGTCTCTCCCGTACGTTTTTCCAGGTCTGTCAGGTTGAACACCATTGACTGGAGCTCCTTCGTTCTCTACTTAAGAGGTTAGTCTCCCGCCTATTAAATAAATTCTGCCCGGAATAGGCCATCAAGGAGGATAGTTCGCTAAAATGCCTTAAGGCAGACATGTTTTGTGGTTGGCGTCTCTTTTGTGGACGGAGGTAATGGCAAATGAGGACAAAAAAAAAATGTACAGATCCAGAAGGTAAGCAAGAAGTGGTCCGACCAAGTCAGAGCTAAAGGGTTATCTAGTTCAATGTTATGGGACGAAATGATCTGATCTAAAGTATGGCCTTTATCATGCGTTGGGGAGAAAACAAAAGGTGGCATACCAAAGATATTGAATGATTCACATAGCTTTTTAGCCTCCAGGTCGGTAATTTGATCAAAATGTAAATTAAAATCGCCAAGAACCATACAATGTTTATATCTAGCGGCAATAGGGGCCGTGGCCATGGTGATAGATTCTAAAAAGCAGCCCACCGGTCCCGGTGGTCTGTAAATAAGTATCCTTGCAATAGATTGGTGCGCAGAGATTGAAAGATAGAACCCTAAACCCTCAGCTCCTGCAAGGTCGTTTACTGGGATCATAGAACACCGGAGGGGACTTTTATAAATAATAGCTACCCCTCCTCCACGACTCCCAGTTCTATCCTTCCTAATGATTTTATAGTCAGAAGGTATGGCATTCGCTAGAGTGGGGTTGGAGCCTTCATGAAGCCAGGTTTCTGTAATAAAAATGAGATCGGGCTTGTCCTCCATTAGAAGGTCATGCAAGAGAAACTCATGCTTCTTCACCGAGCGCGCATTCATGAGGAAAACTTTGAGTTTACCCATCATCATATTATTTACTTGAGGGTAGATTTTACGAGTAGATTCAGTCGCATAATGGGCGCTGACAGGTGCAGCCACCCACTTGCAGACATTACAGACCGGGAAGTCCACGGTCATGGATAAATTAAAGGGAGTGCAGCCGCACACTGGCATTCTAAGTTTAGTTAGTAAGAGCTTACTGTATTTCCGCCTTATCGTATTCCCTTCCGTGCTATTTTTGGCGACAGATACAGCGGTCCATGCGCCATGCGCCGTCGAGGCGCGGACGGGCACAGACGGGCATGCCTTGTGCGTGCCTTCAGCGCGCCCGCTGCGCGCGTCCGCTGCGCGCAAGCGCAGCGTCCTCTTTTACCGCCTCCAGAGCGTCTAGAACGCTAACTGGAGGGAAGAATGGCGGCACTTCCTGTCAGGTCAGTGGATTTCCCCCAATTCGATTCCCCAGAAATTCGTAACACACAAAGCAGAATACAATGTACACAATGAAGATAATAATTAAAAAAAGCTGAGCAATAAAATAAAAGTATGTTATTTTAAAAGCAGACTGTGCAAAAGTGCAAATTCAAAAGATCGAGTGGAGAGAGAGCGTCGTGTGGCAGTCTCTCAGCAAGGAACGCGCGCGCTAGCGCAGCGTCCTCTTTTAACGCCTCCAGAGCGTCTAGAACGCTAACTGGAGGGAAAAATGGCGGCACTTCCTGTCAGGTCAGTGGATTTCCCCCGATTCGATTCCCCAGAAATGCGTAACACACAAAGCAGAATACAATGTACACAATGAAGATAATAATTTAAAAAAGCTGAGCAATAAAATAAAAGTATGTTATTTTAAAAGCAGACTGTGCAAAAGTGCAAATTCAAAAGATCGAGTGGAGAGAGAGCGTCGTGTGGCAGTCTCTCAGCAAGGAACGCGCGCGCTAGCGCAGTGTCCTCTTTTAACGCCTCCAGAGCGTCTAGAAGGCTAACTGGAGGGAAAAATGGTGGCACTTCCTGTCAGGTCAGTGGATTTCCCCCGATTCGATTCCCCAGAAATTCGTAACACACAAAGCAGAATACAATGTACACAATGAAGATAATAATTTAAAAAAGCTGAGCAATAAAATAAAAGTATGTTATTTTAAAAGCAGACTGTGCAAAAGTGCAAATTCAAAAGATCGAGTGGAGAGAGAGCGTCGTGTGGCAGTCTCTCAGCAAGGAACGCGCGCGCTAGCGCAACGTCCTCTTTTAACGCCTGTGCATGATTGACCGTATCGAACGTCGCTGATAGATCTAACAAAACCAGAGCGCTCGGTTTTTTATTGTCTGCCAGGACTCTGAGCTCGTTGAGTACAGACATCACCATCTCAGTGCTATGGTGAGCCTTGAAGCCAGCCTGCCGTACCTGGAGTAACTGTTGTTCCTCCAAGAAGGACAAGAGTGTTTTTAGGACATGTTGCTCCACCACTTTCGCCAGGAAGGGAAGCTGGGAGATTGGCCTATAGTTCTTGAGGATGGCGACATCTGCCCCAGGTTTCTTCAGCAGGGGGATAACCCTAGCTTCCTTTAGGCCGGGGGGGTATGTAACCTGTCTCCAGAGAGTGGTTTAGCAAGGCGAGGATCTGCCTTTCTATTCCGGGGAGGGCCATGCAAAAGACCCTTGGGGAGCAGGGGTCTGCCGGAGAGCCTGATTTAACCCGCCTCATCAGAAGTGACAAGGAGGCCAGGTCTAAGTTGAACAGCATCTGTTATTATGCAAAACACATCTCTTTGCACACAATATGTCCTCCTTAATCATAGATTTGAATACTCTAACGTGCCTGATCCAGTGAATAATTTTATTGATTAGGGATTCCTCAGTCTCATATCTTGTGTCGTGGATACGTTTAGGGACATTGGTCATAAAGATCTGTTTCCCACGAACAACAAAGGGTGTTACTGAGCCAACCCAATATTGCGGGCTGTTGCTCTGTGCTGTGCTACGTAATAGATGCAGGGAGTGTGAGTGTCTATGTGGTGCCTCTGGTATTGATTTGACTAGCTTATCCCGCGCTACATTTCCAGCCATATCCGCTCTGCAATTGCTCGAACCAGTGTTTAAAGTTGTTGTTAAGGAGGTGTTATGTGAGGGAGTATGAGATGGCAGATTTCTACTAGTTGACTCCCTCATACGCTCTAATCTTGCTAGCGTGCCCTGGTTATTGGAGTCTCCCAGCCTATTTATCAGCCTATTTATCAGCCGATGGATAAGCCCAGTTAGCGTCTCAATGGTGGTTTTCAATGCGTTGACCTACTTATATAGATCAGAAACTGAGAGGGCAACTTCTTGATTGGCCAAAGTGACAACTCCAGGTGAGGTGGTTACTTTCTTAGTTTCCCTTCTGCTATTTGTGTCCTCAGTCACAATTCTGGTTTCCAGGAGATCTTGTAGAGGTGAAAATCTGTTGCATGACAGCTCAATGGGGAAATCTGCTGAGTCAAGACCTCGTGAGTATCCATATGCGCCTCCAGGTGCCTAATGTGCGGTCCCGGAAAGCAGAGGAGCCTGGGGGATGTGGTTCCGTGCCCCAGCTCTCATTCACCAACTTGCGGCAGGATATGAGCGTGTTATGTGCAGCGGGACCTCGTGAGTATCCTTATACGCCTCTGGGCACCTGGTGTGCGGTCCAGGAAAGCAGAGGAGCCTGGGGGATGTTGTTCTGTGCCCTAGCTCGCATTCACAAACTGGTGGCAGGAAATGAGCCAATACTGAGGTCAAGGTATGCGGAAGGTGTATTTGCCAGCCGTACTCCGAAATATCTCACCCCCTCCCCGACCCACAGTATTTCTTCTCTAGTGTGCTCAGATTGCGGCACTCCTGCCAATCTCCTGATGGGGATGAGCTTGAACTTCCCTGGGTTTATCCAAAGTCCGAACACCTCCCCAAAGTTCCGCAACTCTGCCAGCAGCAGTGGTACCGAGTTTGTTGGTTGGTGTAGATAAACCAAGGTATCATAGGTGTATAAGAATACCACATGGTTGGTCTCTCCCAGTTCAATGGCAAAACGTGAAGAACTGCTGCTAGCAAGAAGCGTCGTCGTTGTCGTGAAGAATGAAAATGTAGATCTTGAAGAGAAGGACCTGAAAGCAGAGGGGACAGAGTCTGGGTCACGGCACAGTGACCAGGGGGCTCAAGAGAAGGAGCCCTTCAATGTCGGGTGCTTCCAGGTGGAAGAGGTGTAGCTTGGATCGTCAGCCACGGGGTCCAGGAGGGTCAAGTAAGGCCAGCTTCTGGAGGGCAACTGTCCCACAAAGGATGAGGGTCGCTGCCGTGTTAGTGTCCGGATTGGATCCACTAAGCCTTGGCAACCGCAACCCACGCAAGAAACACAAAACTGCTACTGGTGCAGAGACACGAGGTCTGAGTGAAGTCTCCAGCGAGGAGACTGAAGAGCAGGCCTGGAGCAACCAGGGGAACTCTTGGAATCGAAGATTGACCTCCGCTAGGGCCCACAAGTCGAGAGACAAGGGACCGCAGGAGGCAGCAATTTGGCGTGCGTAAAGATGCGCCCACGGGTCGCCGGAGTGGGCTAGGGCCTCGATCTTTGGCACAGATAATGCTGAGAGGTTGGCTCAATAATGGGCCAAAGCACAACTTCCCCACTTGTCGGGGTCGGGTGCTGTACAAGAGGTGGCCGGTGTCCTGGGGTATTGGGGATCTCGGCACCCACGGGGTCCACGGTGCTGAGCTTTGCTGTGCACACTCTCTGGCCTCTGGGAGGCTTGGAAACCCACCTCAAGGTTGGAAAGAGTCGTCGATGTCCGTAGGAGCAGCAAGGTTCTAACCGGGTCACTTGCAGTGTTTCAGGTGCCTGCCAAGCAGGGGGGTAACTCCTTTACTCCAAGGGAGATTTCTTCAGTCAGCTGGGCAGCAGCTCGTCGAAGGTCAAGTCTGTAAAGTCCAAGAATAATCTGAGGCTCTGGGGCCACGTTATTCACCTTTATCCCCAAGATTAGGGGAGTGTCCAGAGTAGTGTCCACCAATGAGTGGTGAGGCGGGAAAGGGTGGCTACACCCTCTCCCCTTTGTGTGTTTCCCGCCAGGGCAGGGGACAGGATGCCCCTGAACCGGTTCCAGGCAGTGTATGCAGAATGTAGGCACTGGAGAAGCCTACGTGCAAGTCTGAAAGACATCCTATGGTGCACCCACCCAGTTCCAATCCACATAGTCTGTCTGGGGAGGTGGGAGCACCTCCCTGCAACAAGATCCCTATTGTCCAGCTGCCGTGGCTGGAGTTCTGCCCAGCAACAGGCAGCCAGAGTCGTATGGGTGGCGGGTAGCATCCATTTTGTACTACGTGTGCAGTTTTAAATTGGTGTCTAAATTCTGCCGCTTTTCCCATATCGCCCCTCTAGCAGGGGGGAATCATGCCCTCAGTCCCATGGCTGGATTGGGGGTATGATTCCTACATGTTTGACACCAAACACGATATGGTTCTGTGTAGCCATTCTCAAGTTATCACGTTATCGCGATATACTTATAATGCGGTTAAGAGTATATGGTATGGCTACACTACAAACAACCCAGCAATGGTTTTACGAAGGTTGCAGAGGGGCCCTACTCAGGTAGGGGTCTCCCCTCACACATATCTCAGCACCCTGCCTTGTAGGATTAGCAAGGCCTGCTTTAGGGGTGACCTATGAGGATATATGTGTTGTATTAAGTGGGATACAGGATACCTATATCCCTGTAAGGAGTGCAAGCACCACCTTACCCAGACTACAGTAGTGGTCTGGTGGTGTCATTTGGTATGGCTGTCCCAGGGGTGGCACAATAAGTGCTGCAGCCCCTGGTAGGCCTCTGTGGGACCCATGCCCTGGGTACCTAGGGTACCCTCTACAAGGGGCTGATGGGGTGTCCTCAGTATCCCATTGGAAGGTACCTAGGGTACTCACATCAGTTTAGAGAACAAGCAGATAGGCTGAGGTCCTGCATAGCAGGGCCACAACCTGACTAGTGTCATAAAACAGTCAAAACATCATCAAAAAGTTGGGGGCAACTATGCAGTCGATGCCACTCTCCTACATCTAGGTAAATATGTTATTCCTCTCACTTCAGGTTCAAGGTCAATGGAAATGAAAGCAATAGTCTAACCGACTAAAAATACCGGACGCAGGGGAGTAGCAGGAAAACTGTCGAGCTGACTAATGTCGCCGGTGCCATACATCCATCAGATGTATACCATCCATAGTGTCCCGCAGTGCCTCCGTCATCCAGGGCTTAGTTCGGGGTCTTGGTGGCTCACAATCCATGGCACCGTCCAGGACCCAGTTAATGTCCCCCGCTAGCAGCACAGATGCTCCCAAATAGGAGGATGCCACCCTCATCAAGTCAGGAAAAAAAGTTGAAGAATCCTCATTGGGGGAGTACACATTGCTAATACACACTTCTTGCCATAGAGGATGACGTACCTCCCCTCCGGATCCCCCAAGTGGTGGTGATGTTGGATTGGATCCCCGGTGCTACCCCTATGAGGACCACCCTGGCAAACCCAGAATATGAGGTAGCATACAATTGCCCTCTCCATCGTTTCTTCAGGCTGGGTAGGGAGTCCCCCCAGACTTGCATTTCCTGCAAACATGCTATAGATACCTTATAGCGCCTCAAATATTCAAATACTCTTCAGCGCTTATCAAAGGCGGCTATTCCACGTACATTCCATGTGATCAGCTTTTTCATGGGACTGCCATGTCAGGTATGTTCCTATTCCACCCCTGTTTCGTTATCCATGTTTTGCTTGTTGAACGTCACACCTTGGTGTCATGCCATATACATTGACTCCATGAGAAGCCGGGAAAAGCAACCCCAACCAGACCCCAACCATAGTAAACACCACCCACCCCTTAGGCAGTCTTGCACCCCACCCCCAGTTGCAGAAGAGACAAGTTGAAGATGTGTTTTTGTCGTCCCATTCCCCCAACATAAAACAGAGATAAACACTGCAACTGTAGTATACCATTCTTAGCTTAACTATCCAAGTGTCTATACTCCTTGTATTAGGCAAGTAGAACATTCCAACATTCTTCTGCAATGCTAGTGTTAGACTCTCTAATGTGGTGCGAGGACACACCTCCAGCCCCCCACTAACTCGCCTACCTCTTGGGGGTTAGGCCTCCCGTCGGTCACCAGTATCCTAATTCAGGATTATTCACTCTCTGTATCAATGACAACATAGATACTATGACCCCTCCCTTTATGCTATAGAATAAAGTCTCATTTATTCTCTTCAATAAGCAACCATATACATATCTAGACCAATTATCTGTCCGGTGTCTTAGTTGTATGGGCGATACGTCCCCTCCTACTTGTCGTCTTCTTTGTGAAGATCAGTATTCAGCAGCTGTGCTTGGGGGGAGTCCCCTGAGTCAGAGATGGTGTCATATATCGGTAGTGTGCCATCCTATGCATTCGGTTGCCGGGTTGCCGTGTGTGTTGTGTTCATTTGTCCCTTGGTGGGCATCTTGAACTGCCAGCTCAGAGGAGTTCGTTGAGGTAATTGCATCCTTCCCCGGGTGTCCCTGGGAATCCAACCATTCACTGGCCTCCACTGCCGAAAAGTGAAACAGCGTTTTCCCGTTGCTCTCAAATCTAAGTTTAGCTGGAAAAAGGAGGCTGTATTTAAGATTTAATTCCTTGAGGCGTTGTTTTACCACCATGAAGGATTTCCTTTGATCCTGCACCCGTTGTGTGTAGTCTGGGTATATTGAAATTTGTGTCCCTCAAACATCTAGGGACTTTGAATACATGTAATTTGCAGGATGTCCTGCAATAATGGCTCTTGGTGGTGTGCCCGGCTTGGGCGGAGGCCCAAGTGCACTGTGTTCCCTCTCCACAGTGAAGAACTTAGACAACTTTTTGAAGCCACTGCAGCAGTAATCCATTCCTCCAAAAAGCGTTTGGCGGATAGTCCCTCCGCCTTTTCGGGAAATCCTATAAAACGTAAGGTATTCCGTCTTGACCTCCCTTCTGAGTCCTCTGTTCGCTCGTCCAGACGGACCCTTTTTTGTTTGAAGATCAATACTGTATCTCTCAAGCTGTGCACCTCCTTCTGCAGAGTTTGCACCGTATGTTTGTTAGAGGTAACTCTGTCTGGGATTTTGCAGAGATCACAGCGGAGCAGGTTGACCTTGATGGCAACGTCTATTTTATGTACCATTTCGTCGCGAGTTGTATGTATGGTCTCCAACACATCCGCTATAGAAGGGACCGAGTTATCTAAGCCCTGCAGGTTTTCTTGTTGTTCTGTTATAGTGGAACTTGACCTCCATAAGCCGATGGGAGAGGTTGGGCGTACTGAATTTTTTTTAGTTTGAGGCGCACGGGTCCCCTTGTCCTTGACCATGTCGTCGGAATTCACAAATCTTGGTGGTGTTGAGGGTGCGTGTGCCTGTGTTTACCTCCGTTAGCATTCACTGCTCCAAGGCAATCAAAAGAGCAAGCTGGGATGCCTGAGGCACCACACGCCGCTTTGGGGACCACTCCAGGGGTATCGTACCGTTCAGATTCCTCTCCCGCCAAGCATGTATCCCCCTTATTTCAGTGGGATCTGGATGGAGGTTTATTAATGCCAACACTTTTTGATGCCCACCTTACGAGCAGTGTTTCAGTCAGTTTCCTTTCGAGGCAGGTTTATGGTCCTCGATGTCAGTGGGGTCTGGGTAACAGTCTCGCCAATGCCAGCCACGGTCCTTGTCTTTCAATGCTAGTTGATTGAAGAGCCACGCGTGCCCCAATCTGTTTCAGTCCGCTCAGCAACCCGTGTTTACCTTTCTCCCCCCTGGGCTGCCCTGCGAGGGATCCCAGAGGCTGTGCGCCAGTCAAACCTGTCCTAGTTGGTAGTGCTCCCAGGATCCTTAGAGGGCTGCTCCTCCTCCCGGCACCTCGAGATCACTTTGGTGCTATGTGTAGTATGCTCCCCATGGGCTTCAGGAGGTTTATTCAAATCGCCAGGATCGGCGTGGACCGTCCGCTGCCCGCCTTGGTGCCACTCTCGTGCAGGTACGCAGCTGGAGCGGCCACCAGCGTCTCCCAGAGACTGACCACAGCTTCAGCCGGCATCCGTCACCTCTGGGATATACAGGGCCGCTTACTTGTCCCGGTTAGCTTCCCTGTCCGTAGAATCCAGCCGCCGGACCTCTGGGGCGCTCCACAGCCCTCCTCCGTGGCCCGTGGGTTTAGCCCCTCTGTCCCAGCCTGCAGCAACACCACATCATCTATCTCGCCCCCCCGGCCAATCTCCCGGGTCATCTTCACGTGCCTCTTACTTGCAGGGGTTGAGTGCTCTCCACCGGGAGATCCGCCATTACGCCATCTCCGTCAACTCTCCTGACTCGGGTTGTATCCCTCCTAGTGTCTCTCCATGGCCTTCATCCAGGGTCCAGCACACAAGATGGCAGCCTGCCCTGATCCGACTGTCCGTTGCCACCATACTCCGCACTCTTCGCTCGACGAGTCAGCAGGTGAGTGCTAGTATCAAGTCTCACCGTTTCGTACGGTCCAAAAGGGAAATGATCGTATGGGGTAACCAGGATTATGCTGGATTCTTTTTTGGCCGACGGAAGAGCAGAGATAAGCGTCTACTCGGCCATCTTGTTAGGCCACGCCCCCATTGTTTCTAATTGTTAACTGTTTTAAGTTTAATTTCATATGTTGCTGGCTTGGTTGTTTAATTTGCTTTTTTATTTTTTACCTAATATGCTAATTTTGTTTTTGTTTTTAGTATTCATGTATGTTTATTAGATATGTATAGTTATTTTGTTTCATAGAATTATATATAAGTATATACTTTTTTTGTTTATTTTTAGCGATGTGTTTCACAATGTTTTTGTGGTGTTCCTTTTGTTTTATTTTATAAAAGATATCTAGTATTTTTTTTTCGATATTTAGGTATTTTAGACATTTTTTATGGCTTTATTTTTGTAGTCAATATTTTATTTTTTTGTATTTTAGTGTAGGATGGCAATGTTTTTTAACGATATGTGTGTATGTCCATATTATTTCATGGAAGCAACTGAAAATTCGGACTAACAATGAGTCACTTGATAGTAAGTCACAGCTCTCAACATTTCACAGCAGCTTTGATTGAGGGTGACGGCACGGTTAATGTAAACTAAAAAGTAAACAGTACTGCTCAAGCGTTTCACAGCAGGTGTAAACTGAGTAAACACCTCCAAAAAAATTAAAGCTCTTTTCTACCTACATCTAAAGGCTGACCTCAAACCAGTCGAACTATCATCCTACAAAAATATTAGAGTACTTGTTTGCTTTTACAGTGGAATGATGAAAACAGACCTGGCAGAACTGAAACCAGCTCGTCAAAAAATGATAATGGCATTCTGTATTGAACCCATACTGCTATGCTAGTGTGCTATTACAGGACCGTGCAATACATCTCAGTGAGTTTAGCTGTTATTGTGTGCGACCTACTGGTTAGATTCACTCCTAGCAAGGCAGAGCCAGCTTTGCAGCCTGCTGAGATGAATACTCTGAGTACCACTGAAGATGGGTCATGTATTACCCATCAACTCACACTCTCTTTTCAACGATATTTACCTGCTAGAAAAGACACTAATCCAGGGCTAGAAAAATCCTCTCTTTCCGCGCATATACGAGCTGGATTTAATTAGGACGAGCTATTTTTAGGTCCTTCTCAGGCTTTCTGGTGAGTAGGAACACAAACGGACTTTTGACCGCTGCCTCTGAAAGCAGAGCAAATGTGACAAGATAGCAAGATTTAAAGGCATCTTTATTGCTCACAAAAGGAATGGGCAATAAAAATGCCTTTAAATCTTGTTAACTTGTCACAATTGCTCAGCTTTCAGAGACCGAGGTCAATTGCATTACAGTTAGGTCTGGTAGATGTTTCAAGTTACTAGACCTGCAGGTCCAGTGACAGGTTTATGATTTTTCGAGCCCTGCTACCTCCCTAGACCCTTTTACAAATCTGCATCGCCTTCCTACTAAGGATTAATGTGCATTCAGGTCAATAGGATCACCATCCTAAATGTGTGACTTCACCTTCATTTGAGTGATGACTGGCATTTCAAATGCTTGACAACAGGGACAGCTTTTGGCATGGGCAAGCTGGGCCCAGGCCCATGGCGCCAGTCTTCTGAAGTGTGCACAGAGCTGTGTCCATTGAGGTTATTTAAACAGCAGCACCCCTCTCATCTTGCTGTAGCATTGTCCGCGTCCCTGCGTTCTAGTTTCTGTCAGATTTGCCAGTCTAAAATGGTCCTTCATTATCATACCATACGCAACGTTTTTAACATCCCATTAGCCCCCTTTCTTGCCTTCCCTTCACTCTCTCACCCCTGCTGACACGCACCAACAACACCTTCTTCTGCATGAGGCAGTTAAGATAAACGTGACTTAGGTAAGCTGTTGGAGGTATGGATAGGTTTGTGTTTCAGGGGCCATAAACTGCTCAGCCAGGGACTGACCAGTGAACACAAATGGGCCCCCTGCTGCTTCATTATATTTACTAGAATCAGCAAGTCGCCACATACTACAAAGAATAATAAAAACACACAGATAAAAGACTACTCCTGCATTTAAAACCACAAGATTGCATCCAGCCCTACATGTCCTGCAGTGGCTACCAGCTGAAAAAAGCCTCCTTTAAGTCGATCTACGTCACCAATCATGTTTTACATGAAATACAACTATCCTTCCTAAGCTAAAAACTTCATACATATCGCACAACAAAAGGTTCCTCTTCAGAGACACACCTTTGAATTGAAATATCAACGTATAACTAACCGCAAGGTTGAGGGTCAATCATCTCTGACCAGACCGCAAAATGTTTCAGTTTGCTTTTTGCTTGTATAGCAGCTTTCATTATTTTTAACCTGACCTTCAACAAAGCATTGATGCCTGGGCCATTTTCATACATATGAACCAAGCAATAAGCCAGTGTTGCTGGCATGGCCATTGCTCTGTGGAGCTACTGGCGAAATTACACCTTATGTTAGGTAATCCCAGCACTGGTTGAAAATTATCAGACGAGCAACTATGGAGTAACATACTAGGGACTGCACTACATTGACACCTAGGTCCCATAGTAACTGACCCATTCTAGATAAATTGGAGGACATAATCCCACCATTCAAGCTCTTTCTACCACTCGTCCCATAATAATGGGAGTTAATCTCTCATTCTCACATGTCACATGTAGCCCGGCTCACAGGAATTACGCAATTCTGAGGCTGAAGGAGTTATCCTATAATTACTGATTCACCACGTAATACAGCATGTACTGCAAAATTTCTAGATTTTACCAGAAAAATGTTAATAGCTCAAAGGAATTACATGTTACTAAACAAAAAGTGCCACATGTGGTTCGTCGAAGTGGCAGAGACTTTGCAAGAGTTAGCTGGTCACTTTGCATTTGCCAACTTCCGTATTCAGATGTTAAACCAGTACTAATGAGATGCAATCTTACTGAGACAGTAGCAATAGGTGTTAAAATAACACTGCTACAGATTGTGCAGCACTAGTTTGCAAAATTTGCTTTTTCTTGACACATAATTTCATCGACCAATCTGCATGATTTTGCTTTTAAATGCCAAATAATTTCCGTGATCCTGCACACGCCTCCTCCCCATCAATCAAGCACATTTGCAACACCAACCTCTTCACCACTCCCCACACAGCCTCTACCACATGCAACTGTTAAATATGCTTTAACACTCCTTACTAATCAAAAGGAGCAAATCTACAGTATTCTCCTAACACGTCTTCTTACAGATAGTTTGAAACATCTAACATCTTTTTTTTATCCATGTCTGCATTAAGCGGAGGATAAAACAGCAAATCTATGAAGCCACATTATTGGCAGCAAAACACTTTAGAAATGCAATGACAATTTACCAGTTTAATGAAAAGCCTTTCCAATAAATTAAATAATCTTTGCTGAACTGTGAGCGCTTCAATTAGCTGAAGAGAACGTTATATTGTGATAGCATGAGGTCAGATGTGTACAGGAGAAGGAGAAAGTGATAGGAGAAGTTTTGACTCTGCTCCCTAAAGTCACCGTCAAAATGCAGAGTTTAAGACAATCTGAGAAAAAAGCGCTATAAAATGTTCTGCTGTAAAAAAAAAGTGTGGCAAACAACATCAGCTTGGTCTAATTTCAATCTAAACAAAGGTACATGAAGAAATAAGAATTGTACGTGAGCGTACGTTGAAAAGACTCTAGAGCAAAGACAGACAATGTCACTGTCCTCACCAGGCTCATCTGTATGGAAAACGATCTCTGCCACCATGCTCGACCTTTCGCACAACATTCTGGTTCCCGCAGAGAATAGCAACTAGAGATGCTTTCTCTGTAGGCGAGGGTACTACATAAATGCCCCAGTGCCTCTTGACGACAAGCATCAAACGTGCGAGGCGTACCAAGATTGTGCTTTATCACTGGTAAACATGGTAATCATTGCGCACGGGGACCGAAACATCGGTTTTAAGTATACACACTCAATCAGGTATAAGAAAACATATTCAATTTAAATAAGGCAGTACTGTGACAATCAGGGATTGGTTTTCTGAGCTTTTGCCATATGACTGGCTAGGAAGCTATTGTGTAACAAGTGGCCATTGTCAGAACAGGAGGCGGGGGGATTTAGCATTGCGGACTGGAGGTTGCATACGGCAGCGAGTGGCATGGCATCAGTAGCGCTTGTGAAAAGTGCTTCTAAAGAAATAGTGACAAATTAAAGAAGCAGCCCCCGGTGGAAAAGTGATGGGCAGAAAGCTACAATAAAAAAAATAGTTCTCAGAAAACAACATAAAAGCACTGCAAGTGGAACGACTCTGTACTTAGCCAGTGCTCCTGAAAAACCGAAGTGACGTATTGCTGCCTGTACTAGTTAGGAGGCAGCAAAGAAGAGTGGAACAGGAGTTGAACCAATGGTAAGTAGGAGCCGGGAATAGAGTTGTATTATTGATTACAGCAGGTCTTGCAGACAGCGTATGCGTGCTGGCTAGGCGTGACCTAAAAATGGACAAGGCTGGCTATATTAGGTACATTGAAAATGCGATGAATCAATTCGCCAAAATGTAATGGGAAGTTTGTGTTTAACAAGGACTGTATCTCACTGGATATCCTTGCAACTTGTAATTCAAAAGTTTCTCGAGCAGATGTTAGCGCTACTTCTTTTTGAAACAATAGTGCTTTGAGTCTGCTTAACTTGATGAAATCTGCTTTCAAAGTTGGAATGGAAGGCCACAACGAGTTATCAATACCTCCTTGCGTGGGAGGGAAAAGGATATTATTACTGCAGGTGACGATCTGGGAGACCGATAAAATGTATGGGATCCCAGCTCCCATTCTACAACAGTCTTGATCGATTAACATTAAATAACTTTTATGTGAGAGGACAGTATAATAAGTGGGAGTATTGTAGGGGCTGGTATTCCCTTTAAAAAACAAGCAAAACGTCAAAGTGCGTGCCCGCCGTCACAATGTCTGGACAGTCAAGGTCTGGAACCAACATTTTGATGCCAAAAAGGACTTTGGCTGGGGCTGGCCTCCCA
The DNA here is from genome assembly GCF_964204655.1 of Triturus cristatus. Taxonomy (NCBI): domain Eukaryota; kingdom Metazoa; phylum Chordata; class Amphibia; order Caudata; family Salamandridae; genus Triturus; species Triturus cristatus. The sequence goes on along the minus strand of NC_140585.1, from coordinate 1,237,111,632 downwards.
GAGATCTCTTAGGCATGTTATTAAACGTTTGCTGAACTTCATATAGATGATGGATCCAACTACGCCCAGTACCTAATACTCTAGCTGTTAAGGACTATTTTAAGTCACGGTTCATCCTCTCCACATCAGAACTGCCCACAGGCCGGTATGGGGAAGAATAATGCACCTGTCCACCCAGGGATGTCATAGTACCCTGAAATGCTTTAGAAGCAAAGGCCGAGCCCTGGTCTAAGGGGAGTGTACTGCATGCATGTGTCCCAATAATGAATTGCATGTTTTTAATAACAATTAGATCGTGAGCCCAGCGCTGTGGCCAAACCCAGAGGAACCTGGAGCAAGAATCAACTGCAATCAAAATAAATGTATATGCAGACCGTAGTGGTCCAAATAAATGCAGCCAAAATGCTTGTTGCAATTGAGAGGTGTGTCTGCGGTGGGCATATCACGGTGGAAGATTGATTTTGTTGACAAATGTCACAACACAGGACATTTTTTGGCCTGTTGGTATATGCCATGCCACCAATAACATTGCTGTAGAAGCGAAATAGTGGCCACCACACCGGCATGTGCAGAAGCAACCCCCTCATGTGCAGCTATCAATAAAGCTAGTCTGCGGTTGTGGTTGGGAATCACACAATCATGAACTCCTGGAACAGTTACAAAAGGAATGTTTTGTTTCACTTAAGTGGTACGTATATTTAGATGGAAAGACTTGAGGTAAAGGGGTGCCATTTTTATTTGCATTAACGGCAGCCAAGATATTGCTATCTACTCTTGTTTTAGAATGAGTAATTGCAGCAACAGTAGCAGTAGTGACTGCAGATTTGGCCGCTTCATCAGCCAGAGAATTCCCCACATTATGTGCTCACACATGCTGATGACTCAAAGTATGTATAACATCAGCCCGTGGCAACCTGTCTATGAGGTCTGCCACTTTAACCCAAAGCATTTTATGCTTGATTGTGTTACCTTTAGAATCTTTGAATCCATTTTGCTGCCAATCTTGTTAATTATCATTAAAGGACTTTAAACAGTAATACGAACAACACAAAACAAGTGTGGGGAATTCAGGATCTTTATGTTCTATGTCAGAGGATCATGTTCGTTCTTTGGAACTTATGAACTGGGCTATGGACCAATCGTCTCCGGAGACGGAATCTGTTTTGGATTCACTAGCCTTTGAACTTGTGAGTGACATCATGGATACTTCCGATGCACCTTAATTTGGCTATCTTTTCAAAATTGAAATGTCATGTATTATTCTTCCATTTTTAATAATATGTGTATTAGAAATGCTTTGGATGTGCTTACTTTGTGCCTTAACCCTTTATCATTTACTTAGTCATTGCGTTACTATCCCGACCAAAGGGGGGTGTTGTGAGTTCTCTGTAGGGCCCACTGTTATTTTCGAAATAGGCTGTACATGTTTTGTTATTCAGCTCTTCTGCTAGGATTCAGTCTGAACATTTAAAACTGGGTCAAACACCACTGGGCTCTGGTTTTCTCTGCGGTCAGACACAAACACCTAGACATAATATAGAAATCAAGCTGCTGTTTTCAAACAAAGCAATTCTTATCATATAAGCCGAGACTTCTGAAAATAGGGAGGAGAGATGCTTGCAGAGAAAAGGGCCTGGGATGAGTGCGCTGCGCGTCTGAGATATAGACCATCTGATTAGGACCATCAGGCATAGGGTCTAGCACTAATCCCAGAGATTTCTAATGTATCACTGTGCTCACATAGTTATAGTATTGCATAGTAACAATGGAGTAACCCTGTGTCCCTCGGAACCTTGGTATCTATACAAAAAGCTACAAAGGCACATACCTCACAGTTGTCAAATATTCCTTGACCTGGACTATAGACTCAACCAAATACCTATGTATCCATTTACCCTTAGAAAAACAACAAAAATTACTACTTAATTACGGCCCAGCCGTTGATAGACTCACGTCCCAAGTGGAACGTTGGATAGTCCTCCCGCTTTTCACGGCCAGACTAGTGACAATAATCAGCTAAGTGATACTTCCCCATTTTTATACTTGTTTTTAAACATCTCAATCCACCTCACACAACACTTGTCTCCTGATACAGCTGGTCTGGGCCAGACACCGACCTCATGTCAAATGGGACACCCTGACCCTCCCTTACGAACATGGTGGACTTGGTGTTCCTGACTTCTGTTTTTCCTACCTGGCCGCACAGTGTCAGTACTCACACTTCTGGTACCATCCAGATACCTGCTTACCATATCTCAAACCCTTGCGAGATGAGGCATGGCAGCAGTCACTCTCCTCCCCATTACCAAAGGGTATTCCCATCAATCCAACTGATAGCCAAACCCTGTTTACCACCTGCTGGACCTGGTAATTTACTATTCCAACACCTTCCCTACTGTCACGCAGGCTGGAGTTGGAGTAAATTATACTATTCCTAAGTCCAGCGCGCCCCCTACAGCAAGTCGTAGAAATGACTTGCGATGTAATGGTATGTGTTGTAACAATGCGGTCGTTGTAACGACTGCGTTGTAATCGCATGCGTTATGTGGCATGCGATGTAACATCGCATATTCCTATCAAGCAACATACATTGACCATTTCATATTACGAAGACTACACAACATCCTGAGTTCTTGTATACCCTCATAACCCCTTGTTCTGGATGAGTTTCCACCCCTCACACTTATCATCTCGAACGATGACAGCAGCCACTTGACTTCCAGGTTATATCGCTCATGCTTGTCCCTGAAGCCTGACTCCACTAGACATGTAAGAGTCTTGGAGCACGGATCTTCAATAGCCTGTGCTTTTTGTTGCACCCAAACGAAATTGGTGTCTATTAATCCTAGACACAAACTTCTACATTTTAAGTTCTTACACAGAGCATACATCTGCCCCACAGATATTTCCAAATTCGACCCAGAGCACTTTTCCGTATCCTCAAATGCCAGACTCCTGATGCTGATTTTGCACACATCACCTGGTCGTGCCCAGTCATCAGCAACTATCAGATTACCATTTTCCCTTCTTACCACGATGAAGGACGTCACACTCCAGCCCGACCTTGCAATGGCACTGCTGGTGTACACTCACGATCTTCCTAAATCCATACGTAGATTCACTTCCATATCGCTATTACTCGCTAACCAAGAAATCCCCCTTCACTGGGCCAGCAGAGGCTCTCCCACAGACACGGCCTGGCTTAAATCCATGCCCTATTGTGACAAAATCAGCGACAACTACGCACAACTCCAATCCCCCACGTCTAGGCCTAGAGATATTTGGCAGCTCCTCTGCACTTACCTACTTTAATTAGAGTTTAACTATACGGATTAAGGCTCTCTTACTTACATGATGTACTCATTCACTGCATAGCAGCGCATATTCCTTGCATTCTTTTTTTTTTTAAAAACAATTTTTATTGAAACAACGAACAAAAGTACACCTTTCGTCATTACATGGTAGATCTGTGCGGTACAATGTGCTGTCATATCATCCAATTTCTGACATTGATTGCTATTGTCATACCGGTACATCCAAGCCCAGTTTTCCGCCACCCGCCACCTCCCTCCTCCTCCCCGACCCCCTCTCCGGTCAAGTCCCACTTGACAATACTGCCCTGAGTTTAGTCGCTTAGCTCGGACTCCGAGTTCGGTACAGGGGGTTCGCATAAGTTGCCTCTGTATGTGTTCCATTTTCCCCATATTCTCTGCCATCTACGGGGGCAACCTCTGTTGACACACACCACCCTCTCCGCCATCATGGCACCATCTAGGTCACGGCACCATCTCACATGGGAGGGGGCGGACTGCGCCCCCCAGTATTGCGCAAGTGTCCTCTTTGCTAACGCTAGTCCGAGAGCCACCCAGGTTTGGTCAGCTGTGTTTAGGTCAGTGTCGTCCCAGACATTCAGTAAACACATCCGGGGTTCCGGCGAGACATCTCGACCGGTAACCCGTGAGATCGTGGCCATGACCTCCCCCCAGTACAAGGTAATGTCAGGGCATTCCCATAACGTGTGGAAGAATGTGCCTAGTTGTCCACATCCCCGCAGACAGATCGGGGTAGGTGCCCTCCCCATTTTATGGAGCATGTCTCTTGTGTAGTATATCCGGTGCAGTATTTTAAGCTGCACCAGCTTTACTTTGGAGGGGATAGCCACCTCCCGGGGAGACGCCAGCGCTTCAAACCATTCGAGTTCGTCCATGGGCCCCACTGCCGCCTCCCATTTCTTTTTAAGGATCTCCGTGGGGTCTTTTTGATGATTCACTAGTTTACGGTAGGTCAGTGTAATGGCTTTCTTGGTGAGGTGGTCTGCGAGCAGCCTATCCTCTAGTGGGGAGGACTCGGGTAGGACAGTCCCCTTGGGTATAGCTAGCTGTAGGGCATGCCGTATTTGTAAAAATTTAAAGTGCTCAGTCTGGTTCAACTGATACTCCAATTGGAGCTTCGCAAACGGCACCACCCCCCCTTTTTTCCAGAGGTCACCAACCTTGGAGATGCCTATCAGGTCCCACCCCGCAAATTCTTTACGTAGGTGTCCCATACCTATCTTCGGGGAGAGCCAAAGCGGCGTCTGCTGCGTAATCACCCCTTCCCATCCCAACCTGCGCTGTGCTGTACGCCACACCTGTACCGTGTGCGCTGTGGGGCCTTGTAGCTTCTTCGCCCCTGAGGTGGCATATAAGGCGTGGAGTACTCCGTGTAGTCCCAACAGCGCCCTGTCCATGCGGAAAGCGGGTTCATCTTGCTCCGCGTGTAGCCATTGGTTGACTGTTATAAGTTGGGACGCCCAATAATAGAGACGTATGTTGGGCAACGCAATTCCCCCATCATACCAACTCCGCATAAGTTTGCAGAGAGCTATTCTATGCGGTTTACCCTCCCACAGCAGCGAGCCCACCTCTGCGTTGATCAATTTAAAATAAGAGTCCGGGACTGGGGCGGGCGCATTCTGTAGCGCATAAAGGAAACGAGGGAGGGCCATCATTTTGAATAGCGCCGCTCTCCCCAGCAGCGTCAGCGGCAGGGAGTGCCAATGTTTGACATCACTTTTTAGTCGTTTAAGGGGCGGCAGCAAATTGTGTTCTAGGAATAGTTCTGGATCTGGCGTGATGTATATACCCAGATATTTGAAACCATCCACCGCCATCGGGATTATCACTCCTTTGGGGAGTTGTGGCGGAGGTCCCTGAAGGACGTATAGCACAGACTTCGTCCAATTGATCGAATAGCCAGAGAATCTACCATATGAGTCACAGATATCCAGTAATGCCGCTATGGTATTCCTTGCATTCTTATTTTTTTTATTTTATATGTTTGCAGATTTATTAAGTGCGAACTCGACCCGATGGTATTTGAGCATTTTACATAAGCAGCAGTTATGTTACACAAGGACACATTAATTTCTTGGTAAGCACAGGGAGATTAAGGGCCAGATGTACAAGGGTTTTTTGCATGCGCAAATGGGTTTTTGACCCGTTTGCACCTGCAAAAAACCTGTGGCCCATGTACTAATCCTATTTTGCGAGTCGCAAATCAATTTGCGACTCACTAAATTGGATTAGCGACTCGCTATTAGGAAGCGGCGTTCCAAGGGTGTCCCTTCCTAATAGCGACTCCTTAAGCTATGTAAGAATGTTTTGCGACCACAATTGCGGTTGCAAAACACTCGCAGTTTACCTCCCTTCTAAGAAGGGTGGTATAGCACTCGCAAACGGGAAGGGGTCCCCAGGGGACACCCTTCCCATTTGTGAATGCATGCACAAATATTTTTTAAGGGCAGGCAGTGGTCCCAGGGACCACTGCCTGCCCTTAAAAAATGAAACTGAAAAGTTGAATTTTTATTTTTTAAATGCATCCTGTTTTCCTTTAAGGAAAACGGGCTGCATTTTTTAAAAAACTGCTTTATTTAAGAGCAGTCCCAGACATGGAGGTCTGCTGACCCCAGGAGGCCACCATCCCTGGGAGTGCCAGCCATTCCCAATGGGGTTGAAAATTGTGACAGCCTCATTAATATGCACGAGGCATACAATTTGCGTCCCCAATGGAAATTGCAAACAGTGTCTCAGACACTGTTGTGCATCCCAATTAGCGAGTCGCAAATGCGACACAATTTGTGACTCGCTAATTGGCAGGTCGTCCATCTGGCCCTAAATGATTTGCCCAGAATCACAGGATGTTGAGCCGAAGCCGAGGCTCGAACCTGGTTCCCCAGCTCCACTGTCAGCAGCTCTGGCCGAAAGGCCACAACATCTCTCCGAGTAAGGTTGAGCCACACCTAATGTGATATATTCCATTTATCAGTGCCGTTTCGGCCCTCTCAATCTCCCCCATCCTTATGGTCATGTCAGTATGTCATTGCCCATCTTTCCCTGCCACCTATGCATTTGTTGTGGTCTGTGTAATGCAAACATGCTAGAATGTTGAGGTCTCCTGCAATGTGTTTTGTTTTTTCTTCTGTATTTCTTGAAAAAACTTAATAAACAAACTTAAAAAAAATTGTCCTTTTCACAACGTAAGCATAGATGAGGCACTTTTAATTTGCAAAGAAATACAACCAGGACATCACTACTAATTAACAGACATTATAGAAGATGGCCAAACAGAAGGAGCCAGGAGTAGGGTAAAGGTCACAGTTTAAGAATTTCACCTCTTTGTTGTAATTACGTGACTGAAGAAATCAACAGTACTTGAACAATAATAAATACTTTAGAGCCGACCGTGGGCTGCTAGCTGGCTGTTAAAGTGCTGTTCGAATCCTACATCATAGTACGATTAACCATTTAGATCGGCTATAGGTGGAATGAATCAACATCTTCTATGGATGAAGACTCACAGGCAACCTCAGGAAAGAAATCCAGTATAGATCGTATTAAAAAAAAGGTGTAAGTCAAACCAAAACAACTCTGTTTTACGGGTGCCTAATTTAGAAGCAGAAAAGCTGGGTGGGTCCATGAGAGCATTTCAAGAAGTTCACAGAAAAAAAAAAAATCCTAAAACGATTCTAAATGGAAACCACTGACATAGAACCAGCACTCCTTGACCTAAGTGCTACAACATTTTTTTATTCAGTCTTATAAGAAAGAACATGCATGATCCTTCAGCGAGAGAACATTACTTCACTCATATGTTTGTTCTTTACATATTGTGATGAGGAAGCCAACCATGAGTTGCGGACTTCAATAAGGACGTTACAAAGTTTATGGGCATTTGTCTGTATCACACACAGGGATATACTTAACATGACAACCTGCATTCCCACAGACTCATATTTAATGTGGACCTTTAGGTCTTTTATGGAACAGCATTGAATTTTACTTAAAGCATATAAAGCACCGGCATGTGCCGATCATCAGGAGATGGATATAGAAGTAGAGTTGACCATGCGCTTCAAGGGATTAGCCCACAGCCCATCCCGTACTTGAGAAGGTGGTTTCAGTATTGAGGAGTTCTCTATTTGCAATGTCTTTGGACTATAATATGGCAAGGAATAGGCCTGCAGTGTATGTAGAAGACTTATATAGAAGGCCTGGTTAGTCAATGACAGCATTTAGGATTTTAATGTATAGCTCACTGGCAGACCGATCAAAGCCGTGGGGCTTGTTAAGATGTTTCCTGGGCTTCATGTGGAAAGTAAAAAATGCCTCTTTGCTTTGAAGGTATTGCAGCTTGTATGTTTGGCTGGAATGCCTAAACACTCCATGGCCACTTTAACTGAAGTTAACCTGTTTTATCGCATGGTTGATCATGATGAGAAGGTGCTTCGTTGACAATGATGACATTCTTTTAATTTATAAACCAAGGTGCAAGGCTCACCTTGGAGTTTCTTGGGGCTTGTTGCCAAAAATCACAACTTTCATACAGTTTAATTTAGGGATAATTACGTTCTACCCATCTGTGAACTTGACCAAGGCAAGTCTAAACGTTTTTCATGAGAAAGAAGAAATTTGTGAAGTGAGAATTACCTATGATTAATCTACCCAAAAGCACAGTCTTTGTAGCATCCACCTGAAATGTACTTTCTACCTACTTATAATTTCTATCACTGGGTTCATGTAGATGTTATATCAAAGAGGCTATTAAGGAGACTGATGTACTACAACTGAAATTTCGTTGGTAAATGAAGATACAGTGTTTCCCAGTTTCACGTGTTTTGTATGTTAGTAAAAACTGGTTTCAGCCAATCAAACATTGAAAAAGAAAGTTTTACAGACAGTTTCCAAAACAGGGTAAGGCTTTGGCAGATCCTTCTTCAAGTTTGCCAATTCACAAAGAATCTGACTAGACATGTTAATTGATGTGATGTGGAAGAATTCCGTTTCTGTTTAAAGCATAGTTACACGTGCCAATGAAGAAGGGAACCTTCACATAGCTCCATGTAGGAAATTACTTTTCTGACCTCACCTCTTGGCAAAGGCTGCTAACTGTTGAGGGTCACTTTGAGGTAGTTAGATTGTCTTTGGCGAGGCTGCCAGTGCCCCCCCCCCTCAAAAGTAAGGAGTGACAAAAGAATCACAGCAAAGAACTGATGAGACAGAAGCCGTTACAGGTCGACTCCCAGACGCTCAATCTCATCAAGGAAGAAGATCATATCATTCTCTGTCAGCTCCGGGTTAATCACAATCTGGCGGAAGAAATTGACTTTATCACCATTGGGCTGATAGCCCACCATCATGGACCCCTTTCTCACCATCCGCTCCTTGATAGTGGGAGCAACCTGGACAGGAGAAGAAAGAGATATTACTAACTGTCCTGTGGACTGTGTATATGCCAATTAGTTGCCAGCCAGAAGGCAAACATTCATATATCAAAACAGTCCATTTAAGTATCATCCAATCACTGAGCAAGTCAACTTATAACATATGTTAATGATTGCTGAACCAACAAGACAAGGGTGTAAACAACCATATAATTAATTATTCACACAGCAACGACTGATGCACAAATAATCTCTTTCAAAGGAAGTGATGTACGTAATGCTGCACTAACACTATCAGATGAAAACAAATTCATTCACAGTACTGTAACCACTCATAGTGATCTAATCAATTTTTTGCAGACGTTTTGGTGTATCATGCCATTCTGAAAAAACACTTGTGTGACTATCTGTGAATAATTTGTTACATAGCTTTCTTAATCTATGCTTATTTAAATTTCCAAGTAAAGTGTAATTGTACCACTCTCTTTAAATGATTAGTTTTATGTAACAGCTATTTTTCTAAAACATTAAGTAGATGATGTAGCGTCCCACCAGCCCCGGTACTTACCAATAATCAAGCCACACAGAGAGACTAGTTGGACACATCTTTATTCAGCTACGTGCAAGTCAGAACTCAAAATTCTAAGTTTGGCTTCAACTCATCCCTCCAACGCTTACGTCACAGGCCTACATAAGGGACTTCCTAGGACACTGGGCAGTTACCATGTGCCCGTTGGTATTAGTGAGTATAAATGGTTTAGCCTCAAAAGGAGCATCAGACTTTCTTTTGCTGTGTTGTTTGACAAGCACTCGATCTCCTGTTGTAAAGATGACGTCTTTTACATGCCGTCGTCTTGTCAGCATAAATGTTCATCTTCTGTTTGCGACCAAAGTCCATAGTATGAACGTCTCCCTCATCCTTGGTTCTGAGGTTGGTCCATTGGGGCAGCTTGTTCATCATGGCTCGTCCAAACATGAGCGTTGCAGGGCTTTTCCATGTCAATGAGTGAGGGGTCGAATGACAAGCTCGAAGAGTAGTGTTCCAAACATCTTTGAGGTCGAGCTTCTCCAATGCAGCACACTGACCAGCTTTCTTTAGAGTACTCATGAACAGTTCCACAAGATTATTGGCCTGGTGCCAAAGAGAAGAGCTTTTTTGATGCTTTATATTGGGGTGATTTAGAAAGTCTGAATTCCCGACTATTAAAAGGTTGGCCATTGTCAGACTTCAAGATCGCAAGTACAACCCATGTTGCAAAGATGCCATCTAACGTTTGAATACATTTTTCATAGGTAGTGGATGAAAGGTCTTCTACCAATGGCAAACAGGAGTATTCATCAACAATCACTAGAATATAATTGCATGTATGGCAAGTCTTGAACTCTTTTTCATTTTTTTCGTCGAGATATGGAAACTAAACTCAGTCACGGGTCGGAGAGCACCCTTGGTGGCAACTATTTCTCATTGTCCCTCGTGTGCGAAGTCAATCGTTTCTTATCGTAGACTCTTTGAAATCACAATTTGTGTCTTTTGCAGAATGAGGCCTTCTTGAGTCACTAAAAGTTCTTCTCCTACATTTTTGAACTTCAGATACTCACTGTCATTGGTGAGAGGTCTAGAGTGCTGCTCCCATGAGTGAGGAGCAATAATGTCTTAACTTTAACATGTCACCATCTTGGCTTTTGGCAATGACAATTTGTTCTAAAGTCATGGCATCTAGTGTGCTTGATTTCACAATAAAATTGATGTAAGCCTCGGTTGTCTTAGATGCGGTACCAGGACACTGCAATGACACTCTTGAAAAATAATTAGCAAGATTCTGATCTTTCCCTGGACTATAGAGAATTGTATAGTTATATTCTTGCAACCTCATCCCCAATGTTCAATTCGAGGAGACAGTTTGGCTTTGGGATTGCCAAATCTCATCAACAGTACCTGATGATCAGTCACTACTGTGAAAGTCTTTCTGTACAAGAACACATGGGAATAGTCACAATCCCAGACCACTGCCAAACTCTCTCAGGTTGCGGATAGGCATGTTCTATTTGTGACAGGCTTTTGCTGTCATATGCCACAATATGTCACAGCAAAAGGAACAAATGTAGGACAGAATGCTGAACAATGCAAACATTCACCCCCAGTCACAACAATCTGGGTTTAATCCATTGTTCTTTTGCTCACCACGCCACCCCAGTTTGGACCCAGCTATAGGAAAATCAGTTGGCCCTGCCCCTCATGGGAACAGTCCAGCCCGAACTGCCAAGCCAGGTCCTCCCTGGACCAGAAACAAGCATTCTGGGACATGTTTCGGAACAACACCCCTCATCAGCCAGGCTAGCTTGAATCCAGTAGCGCAGTGAGCACGGGACCCACATCTGGGCATACCCTTCCCACATAGGGCAACAGCATTCCATCTGTCATTTGTTTCTTTTGACAATATGTCTCGGAGCATTTGGCTGTCCATTGTGATGTGCCAGGATTACACCTAACTGGCAGGGATAGCATCAACTGCAACCTCTGTGTGAAGCTTTGAATCAAAGTAAGCTATATAAATGGCATTCTCAATAAACTTGTTTGATCTTTTGGTAACTCTCCTTACATTCATTTGTTCAATGAAAAGACACATTAACTGGCCGTTCCAAGAAATGATCATAACATAGAAATATCCTTTGGGGGACAGGCAGTAGACAACACTTGCACTTTAGCTGCATCAGGTTTCATATGCCCATCAGAAAATACATGACCAAAGAATTTCAAGCATTTCTTGTGGTATTGACATTTTTTAGCATTTAGAGTTAAACCTGCATCGTTCAGCAAACAACATACTTGTATAATAGCTTGTTATGCTCTTTCTGTGTGGTTCCAAAAACGAATACGTCATCACTATAGTTAAATGTATTTACTACAGGCTGTATGATACGTCGAATGACAATTTGGAAAAGTTCTGCAGAAGAGGATACACTAAAACTCAATTGCCTGTAGTGAAACAAATCAATATGCATAGAAAAGGTTGTAATGTACTTGGCTTTTTCTTCAAGCTCCAATTGGTGATATCCTTTATTTAAGTTGAGTTGAGAGAAGAACTTCGCACCATTAGGTTGAGTTATCATATCAGCAATGTGTGGGCCTTGATATCTTTCTTGCTCAGTCATGTTGATGGCCTGACGCGTGTCAATGTGTATGCGTTCAGCTCCATCACTGACTCTTTTAGGCACCACTACAATGGGAGAAACCCATGGTGTTGGACCAGTGAAGCGTTCAACGATGATATGTTTAAGCAATTAATTATGTTGCTTTTTAACAGCCAGTGAAATGCAATTCATCTGTGTCTTTGTGCAACAGGACAAACAACCTCATTTATATGTAACTTTACATTTTTATTGTTTTGAGTTTTCCTAACCTGTGAAATAATGAAGGTAGTTGACTTACAATTTCATGATGCGAGTTTTTATTATAGTTCACTGATATCAGTCTCATATCAGCAGCAGTGTTAAAACTCAGCAAACAGGCACTTGAGGCTGTTCCTTGAAGTATATTAATACTTGTATCAGAGTCTTCTTATGTTTCATCGTAGCTACAAACAAACCTTGACTCTTTAAGGGCATTGAGGGAGTCCAGGTGTGTACTTTAGTCTTGGGCTTCGTAATGTGAGATAAGGGAGATAACTCCTGATACTTCTCCTCAGGCATGATATTTATTGATGCAACACTGTTAGTTATGAATGTTATTGAACACCCATTTATCTTTAGTGTGATCTTCGGACAATGTTTGTGGTCCCTCTTCATGTAGATTTTTCTTCACTTTGAATTTTTCATTATATCCAACTAGTCCCACATAAGCATGCCTTTCAGAAGTAAACATTGACATTGCACAACTGATATTGTCACTTTCACTAGAAACTGATACTGAGGAATTCTTTGTCAATGATTTAGATGATGATCGGCTTCTTTTGGTGGCAAACTGCCTCAGTTGGTGTGAATGCTTGGCCTTGTGGGAGCGCCTGGAAAGTTGCCAAGGTAGCGTTCAGTCAGCTATTTTGTCTTCACGCTGTGACGCATTTACTTTTCTCTTCACCTTGCAAGTCGTCCCAAAATGGTTTGCTTTACCGCAGCCAATGCATATGTGTCTAATTGCAGGAAATCTGCCTTCATGTGGAAATGATAGTCCACATCTGTAACACGTTTTCTTCTTCTTTGAAGACATTACCTTGTGTCACTCATCCTTATCATTTGGCTTACTTTTCATGCTCATGACTGCAGAACTTTAGGAGCCTCTGGCCTCCATGTCTGTCGCTTGATGATCAGCACACTCTTAAGCGCGAGCAGCCTTGAGGACTTGTTCTAAGCTTAGAGTTTCCTCAAGCATTCGTCAACGTTAAACTCATTGAATCTGCAGGGCTTCACCAGAACATCCAGTCTCTGCACAAACTCACTGATGGTTTCACTTGGTCTCTGGTGTTCTTGTCTGAATATGTATCTTTCATAATCCATATTTGACACTAAATTAAATTTGACATTCAAGGCTGGTTTAATTTGATCATACGTCACTTCACATTCTTGTGGTATCTTTTTCATGGCTTCTTTCACTCCTTCACCAGCGATGTTCTTCAGATACTTTATGATATTCAAAAATCTCTATCCATGCAGTCTATCTATTGCCAATATTGTGTTTCTTGGCAGTATCAAATGCAGATGATGGTTTTAAGAATGCAGCAGCAATATATACATTGGTGGACAGTAGTTGTCTCTCAGGTGCTTCTTGTCGAAGCTTCTGTATCACCTTGTGATGTGCTAGCTTCGGGGATCAGCTTAAATAACTTTTGGAGCATGGGTTTTGCCATGGCTCTCCATCAGAGCTCTTTATCTTAGGACCATCTAAAGCGTTGTTCTGGGCGCCTGTATGGCAACCTTAGCGGTGGGCCGCTTAATCTGAGGACCACTACTCAGGCACAATCCCGGCCCTCTTTCTGGGGCCACTCCGCAGCACATCGATGCATGGTGAGTCGTTAGTGATTTTGGCAAGTAGATGAACCATATATACTACTAGTCCATTAAAGCAGACGACGTCATGATATTTTGTCAGCTTTGCGCTTAAATGTTTCTTCACAACCAACTGGTTAATCTCTGCTTGGTAGCACTTGCATTTCAGTTTAATCTGAACTAAACTATTGTGCGCTACTTTCATAACCTGGTTGCATCCGCCTTTATCGTATAGCATTATTTTTCTTAATGGCGCAGTACCTTTTATTTGCAGCCGTTTCATTCAGCTCCTGGCCACTGACATGTAGACTTTCAATGTTGCTTTCTTTATCTTCAAGTGTTTACAAAGGCTGGTGGTGCGCTGAAACTCCACCAATGCAAGCGTCAATTCTGCACTTTGAGTGCGACACATGTGGCATGTACGAGCAGTTTGCTGCACTACGGCAAACTCTCTGGAAGGGAGCTTTCAGTGTATGTGCTTCATATCACCTACTCATCGCCAGTTATAACACATTACCAGCCCCCATACACACCAATAGCCAAGCCACACACCGAGAGGAGTTGTATGTCTTTATTCGGCTGCTTACAAGTCAGAACTCACCATTCCAAGCCTATCTTCGTGCCATCCCTCAAATGCTTATGTCACAGGCCTATGGTGTACAGTGGGAACCAAAAGAGTTCCAGGGATCCTTTCTTTACAAGACACTACAGATTACATTTTCAGAGGACATCATTTTCCTGAAAACCCACTCTTCACGCCATGCAACTAAGATTCACTAACCAATTTAAGCATGACAAATGACACTCTTAAAACAATTTGAATATGAAATTAAGTAGAGAAACAATCAAGTGGTACCCAAAAGTACAAGAAGGCTAACAACAATGCTCACCATTGTAAATGCATTACTGACAAGGTTATAGTTAACCTTTCATCCAGAAGTCATACAAGTAATATATTATCCAGAAAGGTATGACATTGATTGTTCACAGTGAAACTGATGCAAGCAATCACTCAACCATGATGTCATATAGTTAATATAACATTGTAAAAAAGGTATGGCATGCAAGTCATTGATAAACTTTACCACTTAAATAACCAATAATCTCATTAACCATCCACATCACAGTCATTTCCTTTTTCATGATATAATGGCAGTCTTAGAAACAACGTCTTGCATTCGCAAAGGCAAGTGACCCTAGAAAATCATCAGCTGGCATTTGTGATCCTTCAAACAACGTCCTGTGGGATTCACAACTGCAGGAAAGTCAAATGACTTCTGCCCGCAAAGAGCCACAAAACAGGGGGGTTGTAATGTAACTACTCTCCACATTCCACCGTCCTACCTTCACTCATGAGGTTTAAGACTGGCTCAGAGTGCTAAACTTTACTCAGTAATAAGCAAAGGCTGCAGAACCTAAAAATCATCATTGGTGGATTCATTCTCAAGTCTTAGATCTGACCATATAAAAGAAATTATAGAATCTGAATTAAGGTTATTTGGCTTAATGTACAAATTGTAAAACAATAAAGATCACAAGTTGCCAATTTTTTTTAAAAAAGGGACTGGGTGAGATTTCCTGCGCGAGTTTAGCAGGTTATTGAATTGGCAGTTCACACATTAGTCTAAATGTGTGAAGAAGATGAGCAAGAAGATTTTTGTCTGGTGTGCAAACAAGCTTTCTTCAAACTGAAAGACTCCCTTACCATTGCATTGTTTCAAAAGGGACTCTTGCAACAACTACGTCCTTGAGGTTAGGTCTGACTGATACAGTAAGATTATGGGGGCATATTATCAAGCACGGCGTTAAAATTATTGCCGCTTTAGCGGCAGAAAACTGCCGCTAAAGCGGCGATAATGGGCTTGATAATATGCCCTTGAGAATTCCCATAGAAGCCCATGTTGACACCAGAACATGGGCTTCTATGGAATTCTCAAGGGCATATTGTCAAGTCCATTATCGCCGCTTTAGCGGCAGTTTTCTGCAGCTAAAGCAGCGATAATTTTAACGCAGTTTCTTGATAATATGCCCCACTGTCTACTGTTTTAGTTTATATCTAATGGATGATCAACAGGTAGAGGCAATGCATTTTTTACAGACGCATGAACAAATGCTACCACTTACTCACTGAGTGCAGCATATATAGAGTGGTTAAACACAACTAAAGCATAGTAATAAAAACATCAATTGGGGTGAAGGGATTACTACTAAGAACCTGGTTATACAGACAATAAACAGACTACCAGGAAAGGCGCTACCATAAACCTGTATTTTGACGTTGGAGAATGTATTTTGCTGAGCTTTGTACTTCACCTTTCAAAGTATGTCCACAGAGGGTTTCCTAGTATAGATAATATGTATACTAATCGGGAGAGTTCTTTACACTAACTTACATACCTCAACATTCACTGTGTGGGAGCACACAGGTGGTGAAAGTGGGGCTTGTCTCGAGTAATCAACCTCTAACAATGCCATAAGGTTTCCTGTCTGTCGTCTCCATTTTCCTCCTTGTCATATTTGGGTTAATGGAGTTCAGGCTGGGTATTAAGTCTGACCTCAGGTTTCTGTTTCATGAAATGGCACAGTTGCTGAAGCCCGGCTCCAACATTTTCAGTACATACATAACAACTTTCCCAATAAAGGTGGAGAAATCCCAGACTGATTAAAAAGTGATATCATTACACACAGAGAAGTGGAAATTGTAAGGGAAAAGATTACTTTGAAAGAGCGAAAATAAAAATAAAATTAAGGTGCAAAATCCCAAGCAGCTTCTTTAACCTGCCTCAAAAGCAATTAGCTGATATAATTCTGCTCAGTCAGGTACAAAATCCTACCCTAGCAATACAGCGGCTGTTTGGCAGCAACACAAAAACATTTCAAAATATAGCCTATCTATCCTGGAGCATAAAACATTGAAAAAATTCTAAAATCACTACAGAGTGCTAAATGGTCTGGGGGATAGCGCAGAGACGAAATCCAGACAGGACCCCAGACCCGCTCGTACCCTCATTGTTTGCGGGTGTTCCTCAGGAAGCGCAGACCAGCTAGGGATGACTCACGAGAATTCAAAGTGCAGGCTCAGTGCTGGCGTCAAGGTTTACAGAAAATGTGGGTTAAGACACCCTATTCCCCTGACTTGCCTTTAGAGATGCTGAGAACACTCCCGCATGGAGGTAACTGGCTGGAACTTGACCTTTGGATTGAGTCTGGGGCGACGAAGATGAGGGATCTTTAGAGGGATACTGAATAGCTTCCATTTGAGGAATTCCATGCAGAGTTCGATTTACCTTGTGAAATTTTTTTATGACAATAAGCACTCGCGACAGCACTATGCAAACAAGGGCGTGCAGGGACTACTGAACCCCCGTCGCAGCAGAGCTTCTGTTATATGGCTCTTTCTGCAGGCACCATAAAGGCAGTCTCTTGCCTGTACAGAGCACTGCGCACAGATCAACAACGTCCATTGGAAAAGTTACGCTATCATATAGCCAATGCAGCCAGTCCTAGGTGCGGGGAAGGGAGAACACACATACCTCAAATGTTTTAGGCATGCCCTGTGCTGCACGCATTCTGGGAAGGAGTCTTGCATGCGATCGAAGAGACTATTGAGAGGGAGGTCCCCCACACCGCAGGTCACTGTATATTAGAATGATTCCCCCACATGTCTAAGACTTAAGTCACACGCAAATTCCAAGACCTGCCGTTTATCCTCGCTAAACGCAAGATCAGAAGGAATTGGAAGGCACCGGGGGGTCCACGCCGACACATGTGGAGGAGGGAAATGATGATGTGGGCAGGGTGTTAGGGACAAATATTGCTGGGAGAAGCTAGAAGAGGGATAGGAAACATAGATGTGGCCCGGGCCTGAGGAGCTATGGTAGATAGTCTATCCAATCCCGAACCGGACACGCCAGCGAGGTTGCCCGCGGGGTCCCAATGGGAGTCCTCTGATAGATGAAATTCCCCAATCACTGGGTCTGACATGTGAACTTATAAATGAACACGGAGAAGATAGGTCTACATCTGACTACCTTCTTGTGCACAAGAATTATGCCTGGTCAAGCTCTGTAGTACTGACTCATGGGGAGGAGGTGGAGGGGACAGTGTCAGGTTAAGTGTTAAGATTGTGTCATTACCATGACTTGGTTTAATGCATGTGCAGTATAATAGCTCCTGGATCTGAAGTACCCAAGAACAAAGTAATATTTGTAATGCTGAACGCACAAAAAACAAAAAAAACTGTTTACAAAAAAAAAATCACATAAGAGTGCTGAATTTCAGGACAAATTATAAACAAATAGATTTGGAGCCAGAGTGTCGGTTATCGCAAATTGTGTGGCAATAAAGTGGCAAAGTATATTACCGTTTTTTTAAATTTCCATATGCATAATATCCCACAAGCCCACTTTATAGCATTCCTGTTACTACCTCCTAATAGGAAAGGTATAAGATTACTCACGAAACAAAGGTATAAGATTAATCATGAAACACACAAACGATGAAGGGAGGATGCTAGCAACAAGTCTAACCAAAGGAAATCGTTCAGGGTAGCATTCCAGCCCATCGTTCTTTTCTCCACTGTGCTACCCCAGTTTGGACCCGGCCATATGCAAATCAGTCTTGACCCTGTCCTGATAGAAACAGTCCAGCCCGAACAGCCAAGCCAGGTTCTCCCTGACCCGGAACACAAGTAATCCCAAGACTGGTTTCTCCTTGATTGGGGATCTTCATCTTCAAGGATGTAGCTTGACTCCAGTGGCACAGTAAGCATGGGACCCACGTCTGTGCATACCCATGGCCACTTAGAGAGTTACATGAAACACAAAAGGACTGTTCCTATTGGATCAAGTTCAAGACTTATTTGCATATGGCTGAGTACAAACCGTAGTGGCACGGTGGGAAAATGGTTGTAATGCTACGCCGAGTGATTGCCAGTGTTTAGACAAATTGCAAGCATTCCTTTCATCCCCTTTTGTGTGTTTGATACAGTTATTCATTCCAAGGATTATGGTTTATACCAGGGATTAAGGAATCTATGTATAAGGGATCTTACTTACTAAATGATAACATATACCCTTACATGACATATAGCAGGGATGCTCAGGTGTAATGTCTCCTTGTAATGGAATTCTTCTTAGAAGGATGCAACCTAAGTCTGCTTCCTTGTGGCTGGCCTCCATTCCTAAACCCAACTCTGCAACCTCTCGAAATAGCCACAACTTGAGTGCCATCCTTATTGACAATATGTCGATGGCTCCTCCAGTGAAATACATAACAAAACTGATTCCTCCATGTAGCCTTTCTTTGAGTAATCATGCCTCAATTGCTCCTGCCATGGCTCTGGTAATTGCTGTGGTAATCTCCAGGATTGAGTAAATGTAAAATGTAAATTGATACTTGTTAGACCT
Organism: Triturus cristatus; assembly: GCF_964204655.1. Lineage (NCBI taxonomy): Eukaryota > Metazoa > Chordata > Amphibia > Caudata > Salamandridae > Triturus > Triturus cristatus. Next base: position 1,237,092,543 of record NC_140585.1, on the reverse strand, counting down.
GTCAGCCCTTTGGTTGGTCCCTCCTCATCATTATTTATTTTGTCCCACTTTTGCCTCAAACCCTGTTTGAATTTTTCCTTTTTGGGAACCACCAGACTTTTTAGTGTTGCTGCAGATTCAGGGAGCCATTTTACCTACCCCTGAAACTTCTGTCTGAGGGCCTGAAGCACAAAATGGTGGCCACCTGTGACATCACCAGCATCCACTGGAACCTACCAGCACCTTCCAGAACATTCCAGAACCCTGTGACAGTTGGAGGCGGTTTGGAATGTTGGGATTTAAGACAGAGAGTTGGCAGTTGGAGCTGGCAGTTGGCACCTGACTGGTGAAGAGAGAGGAGCACAGAACTGAAGGAGGAAGGAGTGAAGCAGCAGGGGTGGAAACTTGTGCCTGGAGTGGGGTCCATAAACCCACCCTTGATACTAGTCCCTACTGACGGAGCCCAGCCTAGAGCCCTGTGTGGGAAGAAGTCAGAAAAACCATCCTAAGGACCTGGACAGCAGGAACAGGCCTTAGAAACAAGAGAACAGCAAGATCCTGACCTGGAAGCTGGTTTCCCTGAAGTCCGACGTCGAGTAGCCTAAGACCTGGAGCCCGAGGTGGAGAAGCGGCGCTGACTGGAAAAGCAGACGTCGTACCCGGAGCCGCCAGAGGTCGAGAGAGGGCGCCGTCATAGGTCGTGAGGAATACCAGAGGTCGAGGAGGAAGTCACCCGAGGTCGAGTGAGCGGCGTCATCGGAGGAGTGAAGTCCGCCCTCCGGAGTCGTCGGAGACCGAGGTGAAGGGTAACGGAGGTCGGGAGTGAGGATCGCACTCCGGAGTCGCCGGAACCTGTGAGAATCGTGCCGGAGGTCGGGAGTGGAGGTCGCACTCCGGAGTCGCCGGAAACCTGTGAGGAGCACCGGAGGTCGGGAGTGAGGATCGCACTTCAGAGCCGCCGGAAGTCGACATCGAGGCAAGGCCGGCCGACGTCATCGAATCCGAGGTCGCCATCGGACCGGAGCCGCCCGAAGTCGACATCGAGTAAAGCCTGCCCGACGCCATCGAATCGGAGGTCGAGATCGAACCGAGGCCGCCGACATCGAGACCGGAGCCGCCTGCCGGCGTCGTCAAAGAACTGACATTGTGCCGAGGCCGCCGACATCGAACCGGAACCGCCTCACGGCATCGACACGACTCCAGCGGCGTCGGAGCATCAGAAAAAGGGCAGTAAGTGGAGTAGAGGGCGCCTAAGGCCCTGTGGAGACCTGAGAGACTGCTGTAAGGGGCTAGGGAGGTGCTGGAACCAACCTGACTGTGCCAGGGGTGAACTGGGACTAATCTAGAGAGGTTGTGTGGAGAGAGAGAGCCAGGTCTCTGGTATTTTCCCCCTTTATCTACCTCAGTTTAGGCCTCAGCCTTGTCCAAGTCAGGGAGTAGACACCCTCCAGCCTTCCACATCCCCACAAGCTGTGCCTGGGCCAAATCAGCCCTTAGGAATTCGAATGTGATCTGATTCTAAAAGTGTCACTGTCAGCTTTTAAGTATTTATTAGGGGCACTGTATTTATTGTATTTAACCTATTTATTGTTCCACTGTATTTATTGGTCCACAGTATTTATTGATGCACAATATTTATTGGTTACAGTATTTATTGCCTCAGAATATTTAATTGCCTGTCTGTATTGCACTTGTATTTATGCCTTCTGTATTTATGATCACCCCTATTTATTGAATCATTAAGCCAGTATTTATTTGTCCTGCACTTTCTAAAAAGTTTGTATATTGTGATTGTTATTTATTTTATCCAATCAGCAACTAAGAGAAAAAGCAGATAAAGAAAGTTATTTTTATAATTTTTACGGTGTAGAGTCGTTTTTGGAACGGATGCACGCATGGTTATTGTTTGGGTATGTTGTATGCTTAGCACGGAGCCTGATACCTGACCACTCGAGCCAAGCTACCACAGTGTGTCCGGAAGACCACCACCACCCCTTCTAGTGTGGGAGTGGTTTTCCAACAATACTTGTATAGCGCACTACTCACCCGCAAGGGTCTCAAGGCGCTTGTACGAATACCGCTGTGGAACCCATGCTGGCTTTCCCTGTGAGGTGTCCACTCCTGGGCACCCCCAAGGTGGAGGCCAGGCATCCTTAGCGTTGTGGGGGCCGTTGTGGAGATTAAGCAAGCTATTGCCCAGAGTTGCAGAGTGGGACTCCATGATTGGAATAGGCACCGAGGCGAGAATTGTCAGGTCCGTGGAATTTTGAGTACGAGACCGTTCTTCTAAAATTACATCTATACTACAAATAATGCTAAACTATGCAACTCTCTTCACCTCTAGCATAGAGCACACTGATCACACCACTCCTGCATAACTGACTCATAATTGGCTACCAGTCAAACAAAGCGTGCTGTTCAGGACCGCATGCCTGGTGCACAAGGCCGTTCATGGTGAAGTACCTCCCTACCTTGCTAATTTGTGGTTGTCACTAGGGTCACAGGATGCAAATGATCAGCTGAACAAAACAAACTCTGTGTACATTCAGTGACATAAATTTGGTACATCATTATAATGTTCAAGGGTCTTCTAGAGCCTGCTTCCTTCATACATATGGCTCAACAATTGTTTGATAAAATTGAGTAAATCACTGGAGGCGTATCTGCTCTGAAAGGAATGCTTTTGCTCTGCACCCCAGCTGGCAAATCAATAAGACACAAAAGATAATTTGCTGTAGCCTTCTTAACTGTGCAATGTCCTGGAAATTAGGAATGTCGGATGAGAGGCATCAGGCTGTCAGTCTGTCTTTATTTTGACCCATCACCCAACTTTTTTGTCTGTTCCTTTATAATAAATAATTGTAATTTGTAGTTTTATATAGCGCAGTTTATCCCCCGTTAGGGTATCTAGGCACCATCCATGGGCACAGGGAGATTAAGTGATTTGCCCAGAATCACAGGATGTTGATCCCACTCCGAGACTCAAACCAGGATCCCCAACTCCCTAGTCGGAAGCCCTGGCCACTGTGGCACATCCTGTGTGTGTATTAAATTAAACTCTCATGGACATGAAATAAAGTGAATCCCAACCCCTTTCCTGCCATAACGCCTTCCCAGGCCTCTTCTTACAACAAGCACATACAATTCTGCAACCAAACAGTGCACAAGAAAGGAAGTGGAGAGTTTTGGAAGCATGGGGACGAGCATAGTTTGCAGCCAACTTTGATGGTAATCATGTCCTACAGGGGATATCCGTTCCCTTGTTTTTACAATGAAGATACCATCTACAATTAGCGGGAGGTTGGGAGGGACAGAAACAGGGAAGTTATAGGAAAGTGGATTTATTCTTTATTATTGGATCTCCCTTTCAAGTAGATATTGGTCTTACAAGCTTTTTAAATTTTTTTTGTCTTTTAAAATGTCTAATTACGCCCTTGGTACCCAATGAATGTCTGATGCCACCGTAAGCTACAGGAAAAAAAGCAGGACCTGCAGGAGGACCTAAGATAATCTTCAGCAGTTGTGCAAATAGAGGAGCTACTGGTAGCTCCAGTGGCTGACCACTGCAATAACAGGAGGGCCAAAGTGCTTCTCCAAGGAAAAACAAACAAGGCTCTCAAGTGCAGCCATAAGTACCCGAAGAGACATTCCAATTCGGCAAGAGTAGAAACTTTGATGCAGTGTTCAGCGTCTTTTTTATATTCAGGGGTTTTTCAACTCAAATGTGTGCTGGGCAGCCAGTTTCGTGACAATAAATGTTCAAGACTGCTTCTTCCCTTCTAAGTAGAAACTGGCCATAATCCCACCCAAACTTGATCCAAGCAGACTTTAAGGGCTACCATACTTTTCTATTTGCCACTGAAAGCACTTTGAAGCCAGCTGCCCTGATGCAGGTCATATGGCAAGATTGTGTTTCGAGTGAAGTGGAAAGATGTTATCCAATGGAGTGCTTTCTTGCTTTTACATCATGATAATCTGCTATCTTTGGGGCATTTACTACCATTTCCATCAATCCACCACTTCTCCAGCCCGCTTTCCACCGCTGAGGTTGGGATGAGTGTTCAGTATGTTCAGTAACTTCAACTTTTTATTTACTATTTTCACCAGCAATTATGGTAATTCTTACCTTCCCGAGCTTCTCCCAGTAATCTGCACACTCCGACATCCCTCGCAGGCTTGGCGGGATGAACCAGAAACACAGATTGATAAATTCAGGCTGCAAAATTGGAAGTCAGAAATGAGAAGTTGAGCAAAAATTAAGATTGCATGAGAGGTAGGGGAACAGGGCTAAGCCAAGAATATGCAAAAAGTAGAACAGTACTTTTTAACGAAACTCAGTCTCTTTACTCTTCTGAGAAGTGCTATAAAAATTATCATTTTAGCATTCAGTAGAACATTAACAGCTCCCCAGCAAAAAGGAAACAAATTCCTTGGAACTGGATCTTAGGTCCTATGAGAAAACACGCAAACAATGAAACTGACAGCTTGCAATCAAAGGGACTAGGATACAGCGAAACTAACTTAGGCCTTTGAAAAATATTTCCATCAAGCGAAAATGAGCCCTCCAAGAAACCCTTCATATTATGAGGCCATACCAATCGCAGAAGCGGGCTCTATAAACACAGTGTAAGAATTTGGGTTATTAGTTGAGGGGGTATGTACCAACCTCAAGTACTAGTCACGATCCTTGTCAGAGTGAACCACTTAAGTCACTAAATAAACATGAGCTCAACACCCTGGAAGCTACGGCACAGAGCAGACAGGCTTTATTTAGAGGCAATTTGTAAAGTATTTATGGAGTACTAAAACAGTTATAAAGTTGAAATGTAAAATAATAACTATCCCAAAATGAATTAGAAAAATAGAGTAAAATGTGATAACCAAAATGACAAAAATCCAATAAGGGGTACCGGAAATATGAATTTCTAAAGGTTCAACTAGAAATAGTGCTAAGAAACACAAAGTGCCTATGATAGCCAATGCAAACACAAGGAGATGATGGACGGAGTGCTGAAACTTTTCAGACACTCACCCCCAGTCACAGATCTGGGTTGAATCCGTCATCGTTCTTTAGCTCACTTCGCCACCCCAGTTCAGACCCAGCCTTATGCAAATCAGCCTTGACCCTGTGCCTCATGGGAACAGTCCAGACCAAACTGCCAAGCCAGGTCTTCCCTGGACCAGAAACAAGTATTCTGGGGCAGGTTTCAGGGTAACACCCCTCCTCAGCCAGGCTAGCTAGAATCGGGTAGCAAAGTGAACAAGGGACCCACGTCTAGGCATACCCTGCCAACTTAGTGTGAAGAAAGCAAACACAAGGAGATAATTTTAGGCAGTCCCTGTACACCCAACAAACTCAGACAGAAATCTTGTAGGACAAAGCAAAGCATTCAGTCAGACAGTGGATACAAGCAAATTGTTTTTGCTTTCTGTTTCCCTCCTTTGAAGTGCGACCCCCAATGTCAAATGAAGAACCTCAGCAGACCTATCAAGCAGGTCTTGATACTCCAACAGGATCTGACACTGTGATGTCAACAAAAGGTCCATTGTAATGGAGGCCGATCTGGCTGGAGAGACAAAATACAGGTGCATGCAAGGGTGTTAGCTACATGTCCCTGTGCCAGAGTAGGCCTCTTTGAAGTTAATCAAGTCCTTGGGTCCATCCAACAAACCATCCTGTCAAATGCACAACAACTTCACCCCACACCACAAGGCCTTTTGTCCCTGTCTTGAGAGCATGCTCATACCTCATTCACACCCATAGAAATGCTAATTGCTGACTGGCATAAGGGAGAGAGCAAAATGGAGATTCAGCTTCTAGGGAGCTCAAGCAGGGTAAATGTGACTTTTTAAAAGTCATCTTTCCACATTTTTGGGGGGAAAAGTCTGACTTAACAGTGAGTTGGGCTTGTAATAAATATTTGAAATAGTCCAAAATAAATAAATAAATTTATAGCGGTTTCCTAGACTGAGATAACATTTATTAAATCTAATAGTGTATCCTAATGATTTCCTATGGAACCGCCAACCTTGTTACAGTGAAAATAGCTCAGAGGTACAAGGCACTGTATTGGCATGCTTAACATTAAGCGCTACATGTCCTATTTTTAAATGCCATGACCTTTGCCTGAATGGGCAGTAAGGCTTAATTAGGGGTGACTTATAAACATTGAAAAGGAGGGTTTTAGTCCTGTGAAAAAGGGTTATTTTGATAGGTCAAATTTGCAGTTAAAACCTGTGCAGCGAGGCTATTGGTGGCAGGCCTACAGTCATGTTTACATGGGCACTGTAGTGGATGGTACAATGGGTGCTGCAGCCCACTTGTGACATTTAAATTACAAGCCCTGGATACACCTTTCACTACTGTTACTAGTACTGTTCCTACTGTGTGTGGTAATGTTGTTCTGCTGTTGCTTTCGATATTTAGTGCATTTGCGAATACTGCATTGCATGCTGGGATGAAAGTTGCTAACAAAGTGTTGGCTGTGAAAACCTGCCTGATTTTCATGCATTCAGGGCTAAGCTGTGTTTTTCTCTCCAGTAGTCTTTCATAATCTATCCTCCTAAATATGCTGTTCAAGTTTATGGTGTTACCCAAGAACCCCCTTTCCAGTCTGTTTGGAATCCAAGTTCACTTTTTCGTGGTGTATCACACTGTGTTTGACTGCAGCAGTATTGGGTCACGGCCACTGAGCTACTCTTCTTGAACCTGGGGAAACTACAACAAAGGGCCCGAGGATCACAGTCTTGAAACATGCTTTGTTATGTTGAGTCTCAAACCTTGCCCTGATTGACTTGAGATCATGAGAACCCAAGTATAGAAAATGTCACCCAAAGTGGAACTGAAGATAGTAGAGTATTTGCAGTCTCTATCCATTGACAAACATCTTGAAGCTCATTCCATGTGAAAGTAATTGTAGCACTAAGACTAACAGGGATCTATTCAGGTAAATTTACAAATGATTAAACTTACACATGTAAATTTACTCTTACACATTAGTAATTAAAACACATATTTTACCCATAGAACTAATACAATTAGGTGTTAAAGAACATTGCCTCTTCAAAATAGAGGTTTATTACATACTTAAATATATTTATGCCATAATTATACATTTTCACCCCAAATAAAATAAAATAAAATAAAATAAAAACTCCCTACATAGCAATTTTATTTTTATTAATATTTAGCAAATTGAAAAGTTGTGTTTAATGTTAATCAGATTTAAATTTATATTAAAACTATAACATATTTTTTATTATTATTAGTGTTGCATATATATATATATATATATATATATATATATATATATATATATATATATATATATATATATATATATATATATATATATATATATATATATATATATATATATGGGGTTCATTAAGTTCCTGCTTCCACTATTTACTCTATATTGTTATTATATTGTTGCTGCAGTACCCATGAGGCCCCTTCAGTGGTGCTGAACGTACTCCAATGTTGGGCTGGAGGGCATGTACTACTGTTTTGTCACCTTTATGGCAGTAGTAATTTTAGAATGTCGTTTGTGAATAGCAATGGTGTTACTCTTTTGTTGGTGGGTGTTTGTATTAGCATGCCCTTCCCTGAACTACTCCTTATCACTCCCTAAACCCTTCCTTATCCCTCCCTAAACCACTCTCATTTAGTAGAAGATATTCTCTACTTTCCGAACATTCCTCAGTGGCATTCGGCAGGGATCGGGGGGGGAATAGGGGAGAGAGGAGGTAAAAATATAAAATAAAAACTTACCTGATTACAGGGTCTCTCCTCTGCCATCCCTCTGTCGTCCCTCCAGCTGGAACAGGGAAGCAGGAAGCACCCGGCTCCCCTGAGCCAATCACAACTCTGCAATGCAGCGTTCCGATTGGTCTGAGCGCCGTGGATCGGTGCTCAGCTAGGGAATGGGGGCCTGGGCATGTTCTCAATGCGGGCTGTAATGCAGCCTGCATTGAGAACAGGGAAAGTGTGCATGAATGTTTGGCCGGCCCTCTCGGGCCAGCCAAACATTCATGCGCAGGTTGGGAGTCCAAACCACTCCTCCCCTCCCCTGCTCTGTAAGCAGAGCAGCCGCGCCCGCCCACAAAGCTGCCGCATCAGAGACACATTAAAGGATAATAACAACGAGTTATTATCATTTTATATTTTCTTTATTTCACTGCTGCAAGCGGTGAGGCAACGCTCCTCCGCCTTAGAGGAGGAGCCGCCACTGCCATACCTCCTAGTCACTCACTCATTTACTACTAAGTAAGTAGCGTGCAGGGTTCTCTCCATAGATCATATAAGGTTGTTGGAACTGGAGATTACCGCCCGTCAGTTTGTGAATTTAATTTTGTAGTAAGTAGTACGACTGTAGTACTGCTGAAAGTACTACAAAATGCAGTATGTGAATCGGGCCCATAATCACTAGAATAATATTTGAAATTTGCCCTTGAAGGTTTCGGGATTTTCATATTTTGAAAAAAAAGTGCTCTACATTTTTTGTTGAAATTAAAGTAGTAAGCACATTTTATGATGCATCTCTGACTAAATAATGATCTTCATTAGTGACTAGTAGTCCCGTGCCATTTCTGTTCTCTGCTCTGCTGGTGCCATATACCTTCTTTGTGTGTGAAAGAAGCTTGCATGACTGCGTCTCACAATATAAATACACGGTGTGTCTCAAATATCCGAGCTGCTGCTCAATGATCTGGGAAAATTTAGGACATGTATTCCCAACTCCCAAAGGCCTGAGACGTTCGGAGAAACTAGTATGAATCACAGAATTAAAAGTATGTAGAAAGCAAAAGGCAAGAAAAATTATGAATGAGTAAATGCACTTGGGTATTGTAGTTTGTAATGACCACTTTTCTAGAGCAGACAATGAAACAAAACATGGCTGGGCACTGCACAGAGACGTATCGTATGTCCGCTTACCTCCATCAACAGTCGGAACCCATCCCTTTTCTTCATCTCTTCCATCATGAATCTAGGAAATAAAAACACGTCAGTTCTCCAAATAACTTCAAAATGGTCTTTGCTGTATTCTTTCTAAACCAAGCACCAATACACGGCCAGTCACAAATGCATTGACCCAACAAAAGCTGGCAAAGACTAATTTTAGGCCTCTAATGTCCTATTCTGTTCTTAGATCTCCTTCACACATTAGTTGTCCCATTCTCACCAGTGTCCTCAATAAGTGTAACTGATTGCTCTTAACCTGTCAACACACGGCTAATTAATTTCACACTGTCTAAAATGGAGGACACAGACATCCTATATTGTGCCTTTCCTGAAATAGAACCAAACCCTAGCACTGCTCTATACAAAGCCTCCTTCGCTGCATCTGGAAGTGGTGAATGGCTGGAGTTGGAATACTAGAACCGACCCTGTAGCTTAGGTTGACCAGTCCTACAATGATTTCTATGTAATGATGGACAGAGAAAATGTAAGACCTGGAAACTTCCTTTCTCATATAGGTTAATGGTCATCAAGGTTGGTGGTGTTACTTTTATGTGACTGTACCGTGTCAAGGCCAAACTGAAGTCTCTTTGGAAGGTCTTTGTGGTTAGACTACTGTAGTGCCCACTTGTTGGGATACAGTGCACCAGTAGAATCCAAGTTTCCTATAGTACCACTGTTACTATCAGACATTGGCCATTTGGATTCCCCTTTTGCTGCTTTGGTGTCCTGTCCGTTGTACAGAATTTCCAGAATTCAGTCTGACGTTTGGATTGGTTAGTTCTTACTGGTTCTGCTTCCACTAGAGTGCTTGATTTCTCTAAATCAGTGCTTCTTAGCCTTTTGACTTTTGTGGCCCCTGACTCATTACCGGAAGCCGGGTACCCCCTCCTAAGCAATTTCTTTGATTTGAACCTCAAAACAATACATAATACCGAAACAAGTATACATCAAACAAATACACAAATTAAAAAATATTTTATTTCGTTCACAAACAAAATGAAATGCAAAAATCTAACTTTAGAATTTTAATTTGAAAGTTAGATCTTTTTAAAATGTTGCTTTATTTCTAAAAAATGAAGCAAAAAAATGCTAGATTCAAGTGCATCACTTTGTTTTCACTCTCAATGTATGCTTTCTTTTTTCCAGCACATATCAGTGCCTCAATAGAGGCCACCAATCATCCATTCTAGTTTCCATTTGCTCTACTTGTGCTACTCTTATCATCATAATATGAATACCAACTTAATGTTTAGCCTCCAATTTTGAATGTGTTAACATTTATAGAACATATTAAAATTATTATTTTTTTGTTTTGCTTATTTACATATATACTGTATTATTCTGCTAATATTTAATTTTCATAACAGTCACTGAGTGGGTGTCACAGACCCCAGTTAAGAATCCCTGCTCTAGATTTAGCATCTTTCTCAATGGATGGGTCCTTTTAGAACACTGCCTCCTCTCAGATACCAGGTGCTCAGGACCATTACTTTGCCTTTTAAGCAGAGGAGTGCATAGGGACACTCCTTTCCCTGATTTTTTGGTTTGTTTACACTTTACTCCCCTATATGTCTGGGAGAGCTTACAAATATCATATTTTCCATCCTGGATTCCATTGCACAATACCAGCCCTGACTTTCTCTGTATTCAGTTCAGCCCTCTACCCCTGGATTTTATGAACCGGCTTCTTGGTACAAATGATGCAGGTCCTTCAAGAGGATCCCAGCATATTGTTTGCCATCAAACAATTTGTGGCCCCCATTCATCTGTTCCGTCAGTGCTCCGTTGTATATCTCAAGTGCTGCTGCAACAATTCTAAAACATGGCTTTATTATCCCTTGTGTGTTCTTAAAAGCCTTGGAATACAAGCGTTGTGGGTTTCCTCTCCTATTAGCCCTTATCTTTAGGTTTTCTTTGAACTTTCCCAAGTCATCACTTCCAGCTTGGTGATTTGTAAATCTGTGTGATGAACTCAGCTTGCGGAGTTTTTCGCACTCTGCGTTGCGCAGAGCTTGCGGAGTTCCGTAAAACGGAGCAGTTTTTTTCCTCGCTCACGTTTGCCATTGTCAAGGAAAATCCACCTCCTGGCGAGATTGTTTCCTCGTTTGCGATCGTCAACATCAAGTTGGCGAATGTGGAAAATCAACCTCCAGGCGAGATTTCTCAACGCGGGCGGTAAGATTTATCATTGCGAGTGGTCGCGTATGCTCGCAACCACTTGCGTTGAGAAACTGTCCATTCGCGTTGAGAAAGCTGCAGCTCGAGTAAAAATCTACTCTAGTGGCAGAAAGGAAACAGCACTCACTTGCGCTGTGCATGCGAATGTTTGCGATGATTGCACAGTGCGGACAAGCACCTGGCACTGAAAATCATCGCGAACGGCATCACTTCACTGCTTGCGGAGCTCTGCAGGGTTTTTTTTGCACTTCGCGAAGTTCCACATAGTGGAACTCCACAAACTGATTGGGTAAGGCTACCCTTACACATGTCCGCAAACTGATTGGGTAAGGCTACCCTTACACGTGGAAGTTCCACCTCTTGGCTCAATATTCCACTTGTCACCATCAGAAAGAACTCTTCTGTATTCTATGTGCTCTGCTCCCATGGTTTTGTCGCACTCCTGACCTGTATGAGGTATGCCACTGCTTCCCTGCCTGTTGAAACTGGAAGGAAGGGTATTGGGGGACTACTAGGCTCAGAGTTCCTGGAATACAGAGATTGCTAAACCTTGCATTGGTTTTATGACAGCACTCAAAAAAATCTTGCTATTTCATGTTGTATATTGCAGTCCTAGTAAGTGTAGTCTCGTATTGAATTTGGCACAATGAAGCGAGGTTTGCAGAAATGAGAAAAGTCAGCCTTGTACTCAAGAAAATCTTCAATGGTTTTCCAAAGTCTTCTTGCATTCTACCCATAAAAAGAGCATGACACCTGCTCATTGTCACCCATTTGTAAGTTTCTATCTATCACATGTTCCTGCTTTCATTCACTTGCATTGAAAAAGCGCATAAATGTAGCACCAAAATATATGGATTTTAGCACTACATGCTCCAACTGGTCAGGGAACGGAAGTTCGGGTCTGTTGATTTGACGCTTTACCTTTGCTTGATTTGATATGTGCTGGCTATATGTGCATTAAATGCACTGATTGTATAGTTTCTTTTACACAGGGAACCATTTTTCGCCTTTTCAGACCAGCTTTTATTCATTGAACAATTTCAGTGTTTGGAGATTGGTAGATGTGAGAGAATTTGCTATGCTGTTTACCTGAATGGTAGGTCTAGCATGTCGTTAATGGGGTATATAAAGGTAACCTTAAGCTTCTCACTTCTCAACAAGAGTATTCAATAACATAGTTAGAAACAGACTTTAGGATTGTTCTGTGGGATCTAAGCCGTTGGAGTCAGGTGTTAGACTCCACAGACGACCAGAGTGTGTCCACATGGCTGTACTTCAAGACTTAAAAATGATCATAGAATGCAGTGATGTTTGTGCTGTGGTCTTGCTCAATCCACAGGCTACTGCATTTCACACCGTTGAGAAACTCCTCTTACTCAACCAACTTCAGGAGGGAAGGATTACAGCCATAGCCCGCCACTGGATTTGTTCCTGTGTTTCGGATCACCATTGGCTGAACAGTGTCCCTCAGTCTTCCTCTGATCCTATGTTTCTTTCCTTCGTGACACCACTAGACTCCTCATTATTGCTAATCAATTTCGGTATTTTGATACAGTAGTTATACTAGCAGCACACGTTAGGAAAATAATATCAAGTTCCAGAGAGTGTGCAAATAACCGATAATCCATACACTGTTGGTATGGTTAATGCTTTAAATTACAATCTTTTGTTATTAGGCAGTCAGTGCATCTGCGCCAGATGCTTAGAGACAGAAACTTTGCGGGGGAGTTTGAGAAATAATCGGACAGTTGCATTCTGAAGGCATTTGTAGGCTGTGAAATTGGTATTTAGGGAAACCAAGATACAGTGTGTTGTCATAATCAGTTCGAAAATGGACAACGGTTTGAATAGCCAGGAAGTCGAAGCTGGTTGGGATAGAGGGTAGAATTGTCTTTTAGCAATTTAAGAAGTTAAAAACTGGTACATGTACTTTGAAGATTACAGGTTACATATTTTGTATATATATTTGACATATTTTGGTTAGAGGTGGTGGACAATCACCTAAATTGGAGGGCCACCAAGCAGACTCGAGAGAAGTGTCCTTGCCTAAGATTACAACATTATTTTTATTATCTGAATTTAATTTCGCAAAGATTGTCTTCAACCATGAAAGTAGGTCAGAGAGGCATTCCTAATTTCCTTTTGAAGCCTCTTGGTATTCATCAACCTCTGACGATCAACTGAGCATCCACAGCATAGCACATGAAGGATATGCCTTGGTGTCTATAGAGCATGGCCCAAGGTATGACCTATAAGTTGAAAATGGTGGGAATAAGAGATGCTCCTCGGGGAAGCCCACAGGAGATGTCTTTAGGAATTGACTGCTAAGATCCTAAGCAAACTATTTGGGACCTTACTATAAAAAAGGAGACTATTCATCCCAAAGTCTTCCTTTCAAAACCGGCTTGTTGCAGCCTTGACATCAGGATGGCATTAGAAATGGTGATGAAGGCTGCAGAGATCTTCAACAGGATGAGAACTGCCAATCCTCCTTGTTCAATTTCTTTAATTTAGCATGGATCACTACTTCAGAGCCACGCAGAGGACAGAAGCAGGCTTGGGCTGCTTACAGGAAAGTGTTTCTCTGATGAAGTTAGACATTTGCCTGTTAATGTCTCTCCCAACTACCTTCGCAGCATATGTTAGCATGGACATGGGATGATTACTTAATGCCAACAGGTTGGGTGATTGTTTTTATGAAGTGGGATTACTCAAGTCTGTTCTCACGCATCTGGTACTTTAGTATCATTAAATGATAAGATAATCTCTCCACAAAGTTTAGTCAAAAAAAGGTCCCTAGTTAGATGAAAATATTTTGCCAGACAAGGATTTGGCAGAGAACTTGACTTTACATGTAATAATAAAATCATCTGTTGCTCTCTAGTTTACACAGTATAGTCAGTTAATGAGGCAGAATTGTAAGCAGTAGCCAAGTAAGAGATAGTTGAGCCTATAACTTGATTGCCTAGTTTAACCATTTCAGTAAAACTAGAGGAGTCACAGATTAGTTGAATTGCAGAGTGTAAGGAGGAGGTCAGAGATTTACAAAACTCTGGTGAAGGTGTGAGACTAGTTGTACAACAATTCACAATTTTGAAGACTTGTGTGCTGTGTTAGAGACCAAGAGGTCCAGAAATTTGTTTGTAAAATGTTCTCTTTTATATCTCTTCATTGCTAGGAGGTATCTTCCGAACGATAAGTCTTTGTAGACTATCACAGATCTAATGAGGTCATCTGAGTACCAAGGGATAGAAGGTTTAGCTTGATGTGTAAAAAAGAGATTTCTGTGATGGGCGATGGAATTAATGGCTGCCTTGATCTAATTATTGATAGTTTTTGTGTTGGATTCAAACTCTAACATAAATACACAGGGATGTTTGCCAAGGACCTAGGTGAGTGTAGGAAAGAAGAATTTGCTTCTATGGTTACCCACACTTTTTGCCTGGTGCTAAACTGTTTTGACTAGTCTGACTGGGATCCTGCATATCAAGACCCTAGTCTATCTGCTTTCTCCCTTAAATTGTTGTGTTCAGTACTTAGGTACATCCCAGATTGGATACAGGGGTACCCTTAGGAGTCCCTAGTATATGGTACTGAGTTACCCAGGGCATAGGTACCCTAAAGGTCTCCCATGGTCTGAAGCATGTATTATGCCACTTATGAGAGACCATTCAAAATGGAACTACAGGCCTGCCATTGCAGCCTGTGTATGCTGGTGCTAGCACTACTTACTAAAGATATAGGTTTCCTATATCTAGGGTCACTGCGCTTAGAACCAAGCACCCTGCCTTCAGGATTGCAAAGGCCTGCTATAGGTGTGACTTATAGGTTTTAAGTGAGAGGGTGCCCCTGCATGAGCCGGACACCCCTACAGCCTAGGAATTCCATTCTCTCGGGTTGTCAGTGAGGCAGCCATATACTATATAGAGGGGCACCGCGTAATTACGCGATGACAATCTCGAAAACGGCTGCAACTTATCCTATCATGTTTGGTATCAAACATGTTGGAATCATACCCCCACACCATAAACAGTGCGGGAGGTATGATTCCAAGCACTGGCAGAGCCCTCCGCTCTCAGTGTTCCAGGTGTCAACCTTCTAAATCCGAACAGCACAAAATAGTTGCTGCCGACCAGAGACACATTTATGCCCTCCTGCTGCTGATCCAAGCTTGAGCAGGGGAAGGCAGAACAACAGGCATCCTGTTACAGTGATGTGTGACCACCTCCCAGACAGGATTTAGTGTACAGGGACTGGGTGGGTGCGGTTGCCAGCGCCCCTAAGTCTACATGAGGGACACATTTGCCTAGTCCAGTTCAAACCAGTCCTGTGAGCTGTTGGCACCCGATCTGGCGTGAAACTGGACAAAGGACATGGGA
The DNA here is from genome assembly GCF_964204655.1 of Triturus cristatus. Taxonomy (NCBI): domain Eukaryota; kingdom Metazoa; phylum Chordata; class Amphibia; order Caudata; family Salamandridae; genus Triturus; species Triturus cristatus. The sequence goes on along the minus strand of NC_140585.1, from coordinate 1,237,077,042 downwards.
GTAACCTCGCCCCAGTTCAGACCCTCTCCTGGGAGGGTCCACTGAATCGTCCCAACCCTTTACTAAGGGTACTTAAGGGCTTACCTGTGGGAGGGTCTCTAGATTCAGATCAGACATCACTTCTTCTACCATCTGGGCACTCTGTGCTTCGTTTGGGCTCGACTTAGTCACTCTTCCAGTCTGCTGCATCGTCTGTGCCTGTGCACCATACAGAAACCTTCCAAGGCCTGTGGGCATCAAAGACACCTGAAGGAATCTCCCTTGGAGTGAGGGAGTCACTCCCCTGCATTCGCAGGCACTGCAACTACGTCGACCGGTCAGCTGATCCTGGGCTCTTCCGGACTCCGTAAGGTTCTGCAACACAGGTGGTGGTTCTGCACAACTGCTGAGGCCTGTCCTGCCCTCTCACCAAGTTTGAGGCCAGTATCCCTTGTGGGGGTTGCAATAACCGACCCCCTGTGCACCACATCAACTTGCAGTTGCAAAGGCTTGTTGGCTTCCTTCCAAAAAGATCTTCGGGCTCCAAGTAGCCCCAACATCGAGCACTACCAGTGACCAGAATCTTCGGCCATACCACATCGTTGTGCATAGTGGCCTGCATCTTTTGGTGAGCTGATTAAGGTCCTCTTTCGACTCCAGTGCCTCCAGCCTGTGGGTCACCTTCGTTTCTTTGGGCTCCCCTGATTGCTTGGGGCCTGCCCTGACTTCCCTGCTCGTGGTGAGTCCCCTGGACCTTGCTGGTCCCGACATTGCTCCTTCTTCAGCTGCTGTGTTGGTTGCATTTGCCAAGGCTTGTTGGTGCTCCTGCCAGACATCGAACCCGCAGCACTCAAATTCTTCACAGGACAGCTCGTGCATGGCTCCTGGTCTTCCTCAGCATCACCTGGTCCTCACAACTGCAGAGTCAAGGTCGTCGTCATCTCGCCTGTAACACCCGACATCGGAGGGCATTCGTCTTCCAAGTCTCCTGGTCACTCCTGACTGACATAGACTCTGTCCACTCTGCTTGCAGTTACCTCTCATCTAGAATCCTCCTTTGGATTCAACCAGACACTTTCTCCTTCTTCAGCAGCGGCACTTTCCTGAAGTCCTCCATTGGGTTCACTGGCAGTTTCTGACACAATTTCACACCTATGCACCCGGCTTCCCTGGTGTAGGTAACATGGGTACTAGGGTATCCAGGGGTAGGGTAGCTCTCCAACCTTCTGTCTCCCATGAGGTTTCTTCGGGGTCCACTGGTAAGGGTCCTTAATCTTTAAAAATCCAACCGCGACTTTCACGTAGACTTGTACGGAGCAGGAGGTCGTGTTTCCACACTGCACACGCTCTCCGTGGGGTTTCTGGTCACTAGCCTTGGGTGGTTCCTCGGGTCCCCAGCACTTCTACATCCTCTTGACATTGTCTTGACCCGAGTTGTGGTTCTAATACCACTTTCTTAGTATATGGTTTGATCCCTTCTGGGGTCCACTGTGTATTCTGTGCTATTTAAGTATTTCTCTGCGAAAGTATTGTGTGCATTGTGTTTATCTCTGTGTAGGCGATACCTAAACGTATTAGAGAGTATTATATAATAAATACATATTTTTATAAATACCTTGTGTGGTTCTTTTTCACTTAATCTATACTAGAAGATTGTATTCTGGTAAAACAAGCTGCTTTATACTTCTTCTGGACTAAGACTGAAGGCTGCTCTCCACAGCTACCACTTCAAGAGCTTTCTAAGGTTGTCTAAGACCTCTTAAATCACCGTAAGGGTTTCTGGACTGGTGCAAGGTGCGCCCTTACATTAGTGAACATCACATACCAGGCCAGCTTCTCACAGTGAGTAATTTCCATTGATCTTGCTAAGTTTGCGTTTTGGACTAAGTGAGTGATATATCTCTCCTTTGTTAGATTTATGGTAAAGACAATGGCATAACGTTCAGAAAAGTGTACCACATCGTTCCTGAGATTAGAACTCAGACTTGGAGAGGAAAAATAAGATCAATTTTCTGCCCAACTGTATGTATAGATAAAGTAACCTCTCTGTGTGAGATCTAATGTAGTACACAAGTCTATGACATTTTTAGTAGCAACCATCGATGGCAAGTCTGCCCACATATTAAGATCTCCTAAACTATGGCCCTAGTAGCTTGAAGAATAACATTGGAAAGTTAATAAAATTAATTTAGTGGCAGGGCAAAGAGGGTGGTAAATAAAAACACAAGAGAAAGTAATCTTGGCATTTACAGAGATAATAAAAGCAAGAACCTATGCATTTATTGGTAACTAGTTTGGTAAAGATTAAAGGCTTTCTGTACATAAGAGATCTATCTCCAAATTGGCCATGGTGATCCACATGGCAGATTTTATGTGGGGTCTGCATGATTGTAGGTGCAGAGGTATCACTGATCCATGTTCTGTTAAAAACAACACATTGAAATAGTGTTTCATAATAACATCAGCAATGTCGAAACAGTGTGTGGGGTGTGAGTAGATATTAAGAATGGTTCAAATTAGTATATTATTAGCGCCTGGGTTATTGCTGGCACCTGTTTTAGAATGTTGTAAAAAGGCAGAGCTCTTAGTGAGCTCATAACTGATTAGAGGGGTATATGTAAATTGACCTCCATTTGTGGTACATGACTGCAATGGGTCACCTGTGGATATCATCCAGTCAGCAATACTAGAGTTAAGGGTGTGCCCACAACTGTCTTTGGTTCTTGGATGGATGGGCATAGAATGGCTTATCTTGGGTGCACCTTCAATGTTGCCATGCAATCGACCACTTAAAGTAGCTCTTCATCACCACCATCTATGGGCAGAATGTGCGTGAGCCATGAAGTTGCTTAGCAACTAAGCAGCAACAGAAAGAAAAACTATAACTTGTCGGGAAAGTAAAAACAATCAGAAACCCAGCCACTCCTGCCATGATAGAGAACTTCCACTCTGCGCACAACTACATGAGAAATAAAAATACTCTAACTAAAAATTGCGAAACACAACTGAACACTAATGAAAAAGGTTACATCTAACATTTAGATGTAATTGGAACTCTTTCCATTTACTTTTAGAACAGCATGCTGTGAGGTCACCCTTTAGCATAGAAACACTTGAGTTTAATTGAGCGATCTATAAAAAAAGTTATACAATATCATAAAATACCTCGTGAGTGCGAAGGCTCTATTCACTCGCTTCTCCAGCTCTTCTGTCCCATTTGCCTTCCACATCAACCAGAGCTTCAGGCAGTCCACCCTCCGTCCGCACTGGATGGACTTGTCACCAGTGTCATAGGAGAGGTCATAAAACTTGTCTGTCTGGAAAAGATAGGAAGCACTAGCACTATGACACTTCTTCATGAGACCCTGTAAGACACAAAATAGAAAGAGGCGTGTGACACACTGTATTATACGAAGGGTATTCACTGTATGCTTTAAACTGATCTCAGTTGTTGGTTTGGGTGCTGGTGGGTATCTCCCTCTGACCCTGGGGAGTTAATATGAACAAATATTGGTGGCGCTATTAAATTAATAACAGTGTCCCCAACTGGCACTCCTTTGGGACGATGTCCCCGAAATTCTTCCTTTTTTAAATGTAATAACTGTGTAGACTTCTCAATTCGAATGTCTCATGGTTTAATTCTTCAACATTGTTGCATCACAATGGTTCCATCAACATAGATTATATCAGTGTTCATCTTTCCAATTTCTTTATATCCGTGCACTGGTAAATGTAGAGTTCATATACATTTATGGGTTACAATTCACTATGCATTCCGGGACTATGCCCTTCATCAGGGGAAACCTTATGTCTGAAAAATGAGATACATGATATTGAAATCCAAGAGAGTCTTTGACTCCACGAGTTAACATAAATATTGCAAGCGAAAGTATGCTGTGCAACGTTTTTCAAAAATGTTTCAAGTGCAACGAGACCGTTTAGTGCGCGAACTCAAAAAGGTACAAACAGAGTCCGTGTAAAAAAAGAACGTGGTGACTACATGTAGGTTAACCGTGTTTGTGGCACTTATTAACACAGGCGAAAAAACATGCTCCCAGTGTTTAAACTATGTGAGTGAGCAACCCGATTCACCTGGGTGCGATAAACAAGATCTTAGGATATGATGAATAGTATTTGCCTGCTATGTGTAATAATCGGTGAAATCAGAAACAGTGTCTCGAAGTGCTGGAGTGAAACGGTATATAAACACGCACGACACGTGTTTGTGCTCTGTGCCCGTGTAAATCAAAGAGTAAACCCTGCGTGTTCTCAGTACTCCATTTCTTACCGTGTCTGAGCGGAAAAGTGGTCTTACGTCTTCGTGTCCCGTAAACAACTGTGAATGGTGTCAGTGCCCATGCCGGTTTAAAAAAGCGTGCAAATGAACAAGCGGAAATGTGAATCCCAACAAAAACTGAAAAGGGGTTGTGATGGAATAAGTGTTGATAGCGGCCATCTTGGAGTGGTGCAATCGGGTGAAACTGAATGTGAAATTTGGTGTAAACAGAAACATGGGGTAACTTGTATGTTATCAAACATGATGATTAAACATAAATATTCATTGGCATGTAATTACAAGAAACAACTAAATTCCAAGCGTTCATTAAGGCCCTTTGGATGGCAAGACTCCAGTTTCTTAATCCAAAACATTTCTCGTTGCAATAGTTTTTTCTTGTTGTCTACATCCTCATTTACTGGAACAATCTCCAAAACCCAAAATCTCAATTGGCTTACGTTGTGTTTATGGGTGGAAAAATGGGCTGCGACTGGAGCTTTCTCTACTGGATTTCTTATTGTGCTTTTATGCTCGGTTAATCGTGTTTTTATTTTTTGCTCGGTCTTTCCTACATAAAAAGCCCACAAGGACACTTTAGTAAGTAAATGAGATTTTTTGAATTGCAGGTGGCATTGGTAAACAGTTTGATGGAAGTGCCCTTGGTGGGATGACTTATGCTAGGGCCCCGGATGATTTTGTTGCAGTGACCACAGTTCAAGCGTGGTACAGTTCCTTTGTATGTGATTCCTTTTGGTTTAGGTGTATTCTCTAGTAGTTCTTTGAGCGTTTGATATGTTAATAATGGCGTGTAGCTGAAAATTCCTTTAAAGTCAGGTTCGTTTTTTATCATTGGCCAATTCTTGAGTATGATTTTTTTTATCTGGTAGCTTCTGGTGGAAAATTTAGTCACAAGAACTGGTCTGTTGCTGGTTGTTTCACTTTTGTGTGGGGTTAATAAATCCTTCCGATCATTAGTTTCTGCCCTTTCAGTTGCTGTTTTAAGAATTGAACTGGGGTATTTCCTCTCTTTGAATCTTGTGAGGATCTTGTTTTGGTTGGTAGTGTATGAGTTGGGTTGAGAAGAGATTCTTTTCATTCTTAACAACTGTGAGTATGGTAAATGTCTCTTTAAGGACATAGAGTGCCAGCTGTCGAAATGTAAAGTGTTATTTCTGTCTGTAATTTTTGTAAACACATCTGTCTCAATAATGTTGTCTTGACAGGTAACCAGGACATCAAGAAATGCGATACTTTCAGTGCTCACGGAATGGGTAAACTGTATGCGGTCATCGATACAGTTGATAAAATCAGTGAATTCTCTTATTTCATCAGGGGGACCCTTCCAGATGAGAAAAATGTAATCTATGTAACGGCAATATTTCAGCTACTTTCAATGGAATGACGAGTTTTTTCTGCAATTGGCTGGTACTTCTATGGTCAATTGCGCAGCCCCCAGCTACGCTAACCTGTTCATGTACCGCCTGGAACTAGATAACATTTTTACAAATCCTAGATGGCTTGATAAAATCCTGAAATATTGTCGAAGTATTATGGGGGGGGGGGGGGGGGGGTTAGGACCAACTAGGGGTCAAATGTAAATTGAGGGTGTCACCAGAGATAATTACATGTACATAATGTACATATTTCTATTTTAATGTATAGTATTTAGTAGAATGTGTGTGTGTGTAAAATACATTAATTTTACTTTTTGAAAGAAAAGGCACTGACTTGACAATAATTTATTGAGTGTCGGTGATGTGTGTCAATGAATAGAAATTACTTGTCCACATCACCTTCCTTCCCTCTTAGGTCTTGAACTGCGCTACTTCGCTACCCTGATAGAGTGAAGTAATACAATGGGGTACTTAGCTCTCAGTAAAGAAAGCAATATGGACGTATTACCAGTGGTGGCTCCTCCGCTAAGGCGGAGGAACGTCTCCCCACTGCCGAGAAAGGAAAAAGAAAATTATAAAAACGTATCGTAATTAGAATTTTTTCCCCCCTAATGCAGTCAGTGAAGCGGTGGGGCGGGTCTGGCCAGAGCATGGGGAAGAGTGCACTCCACAAGCGCGCATGAACTGTTTGGCCGGCCCTCTTGGGCCGACCAAACAGTTCATGCTCACTTTGCATGTTCCTACCAGGCTGCATTACACAGCCTGGTCAGGAACATGCACAGGCTCCCTGTTCCAGTCTGAGCACCGATCCACGGCGCTCAGACCAATCACAACGCTGCATTGCAGCCTGTGATTGGCTCCGAGGAGCCTGTCTGCCCGGGTGCTTCCTGCTGCCGGACAGGACAGGAAGAGGAGGAAAACGAGGACGGAGGAGAGGCAGCAGCCAGCCGTTAAAGGTAAGCCACTTTTTTAAATTTAATTACTCTCCCCTACCCCATCACCCCCGTCCGGTAGCAGCCGCTGCTGTTTATTACATGTAATAAGATCTTACATTACGTTTTTTTTTTTTTAAACGTTGACATTTTCGGGAAAAAAACAAAGGATATAGTGACGATATAGTTAGGTGAAAAAGTCAGTAAACAAATCCCACAAAAACATTGAACGTCACCAGTTATAGTTAACTGAGATCATTATAACTTGTCCTCTAGCCATGCACTGCTTGTAACCTCATATATTACATCACTCGTGACATGTTTAATGACATCTCAAATGACATTATTGATGACATTACTAATGACAACACTGATGACATCTTTCACATACTGATGCTCTGTTTGCTCTACAAACCAATACAACCTTTGAAATATGTATCACGTAGAGCATAAATTACATAAACATATGTGCTCATATAAAATAATTAGACTGTAGTCCACTCCCTCTAGACACACAAGCCCCATTCAGTGACAAAGCCCCTACCATGCACATCCTTCGCAATGTGCACACATTTTCACTGGGAGTCCACTACCTCCAGGCTCCCAAGCCCAATTATATGCTCAAACCCCTCCTACACCCAGCCTTTAGCCTGTGCACAAGTCTTCATGGAGAGTCCACTCTTTCCAAACACCCAAGCAACATAAGGTGGTCAAGCTTCTACTATGTACATCTTTCGCCCTGAGCAGAGTTCTTCATGGAGAGCCCACTCCCTCCAGGCACCCAAATACCATTATGTGGCCAAGCCCCTACTAGGCGTAGTCCTCACCCTGTACAAAGCTTGTCACAGAGAGATCACACCCTCCAGACAACCAAGCCCCTAGTATTTGTTTAGCCATCTTTATTAGCGTTTTTTGACTTCAGCAACATAGTCTGTAGGCCAGCACATGCTGCCCGAGTACACATATCAATGCAACATTAACATGTTTAGTGCCAGCTTGCGTGGAGGGTGTGGGCTCTCCTTGAAGAGGCACCACTGTGGAAAAATATATAACTCTATTTCATACAACTTATAACTTTAACATTATACTATTTACATATACTACAGTAAATGTACATTTACACATTAATAACGTATATTCCTACCACATAATAATTACATCCTTTCACACACTTTCACGTCTGCTTCAATTTAGATACTCCACTCTATGCCACTCCACTCCATCACACTTCCCTTTATGCTGCTCCACTCTACACTAGTCCACTGTGTGCCACTACACTTTTCATCACTCCAGTATACGCACTTACACTGTACGTCACTCCACTCTACACCACTCTACTCTTATACTGCGTCTTTCACCCCTTCCCCACCATGCCGGACCATCACTCCAATCTTGAGACAGGCCATCTGTTCCTTTCAGAAAAAAAACTCCCACATATTCTCTCCCTTTTTTCTACAAGAGTGCCCTCCGTCCTAATGCTAGAAAGGAAAAAAAGCTATTTCCCTTTTTTTAAAATGAGACAGTCATAATTGTAATGTAGTGGGCCCCTCCGATCCCTGGTCCCCAGTGCTGCTGCATGTGTTCACAGTGCTTTCTGCCACAGGCAGAGACCTCACTGCACTATAAACAGGGCTTCTGGAATTTTTCAGCAGAAGGATACATTATGCAACAGGGTTGACTAAATTATGCTGCAAGAAAAGGCTCATTATGTGGCATAATGCTGAACATTTAGTGATAGTATTACTGCAATATTTTGAATTTTTTACACTTGTTAACACTGTCCTGACATATATTGCCCCTCATAAGTACCAGTTTAACACCCACATAGAGTAATAAGCAACAGAAATATGACCAGTCAACCTTTGCAAAGGCCCTTCCACTGTGCAGCAACACGTGTTGCTGCATTTTTAGTAACGTTATGAATTGTTTGAGCTAGAAAAATCTGCAAATTATGCAGCACACTATGGATTATGTGTCAAATGCAGCAAATCCACGATTATTAGAAAAATGGCGCAACCGCACAATCGCATAATTCCAGTGGCCCGGACTATAATACTTTTTCCCAATGCACCAACTAGGGTTATGTGTTGAATAGCTGTAACACACACAGACATCTAAAGTGATGGAATTTGCTAACTGCGGTTGCATAACCTAAAAGAGTACATTTATCACTGCTTAGTTTAACCTGCATTCATTTTTCAATTAAAATGAAGCTTTTAGTGCATTATTTTATACTCAGTTACCTGACGGTGAAAAAACAAAACACTTAGACTATTTTGTTCTTTTATTTTTCTGAAAGCCACTTCTTTGACCCTCACCCCCCCCCCAGCACTATTATAACCGTTCGTATTCTTTTTAATTAACTTCAAGGGCTCTGAGTAAAGGAAGACAGCCTGGAAATGCGGCGAATAAACAAGGCCGCACTTCCAGGCCATCTTCATTTACATCTACTTTTTACGCCATCTGCGCCCCCCTGGGAA